>NC_136495.1:22183300-22278300 GCF_053919585.1 Euprymna scolopes
TTTTTGTGCCAAGAGTTGCATAATGTCCAACGACACTTCTTCTGAGTCAGCATTCTTTTAATTTCAGTTGCAAGTAAATATAAGGTCAGAACGACTTGAAACGGCGTGCCACCCCGGAACCAACAATTTGCAATCACAATAAATATAAATATGAAACAACTTGGTTTTTTGAGTTTTTCGTGGAAGACATGGATACATTTCAGGAGCATGTCAGAACAGACGAAAATGGCTGCGATTCAAGGTATGTCGTTCTTTGTCTAGCACAAATGTAAAAGATGTTTATCCGTTCTTCTGTCTATAAACTGTTTAGTATGTCGGCGCGTACAGATTACCATTATACACATCAACAATGAAAGAACAGTTTAACCATTATACGTCACAGGGTCATATATATTGACAATAATACTATACACCCACCGGCTACATAACATTCGTTTCTAACATTCTTTTCGTCTAACTAGCAAACTCCATAACTAAACCAGCTAATGTATCTCAGTTTTCCCATCGTATGATATAATCCGTTACAAAGGGATCACTGATTGGCTTAGTTTTAAGTCAATCCATACGACCTTTGAATAAACAAGGGAGACAATTATTGACCGATCTTTGAGAGTCTTATAAGTTACAAAGAGAAAAGGAAGAAACCATATTTGTTTTGATCTATTAAGTCGTATGTTATGATATATTTTTTCATTTCGATGCTACAATTCACAACAGAGAATATGTGCAGCATGAACCAAACTTGTTGGAATTTTTTTGTAACTTATAAATGTGTGTTTTTTATATATAGAAATCGCTCAAGACAATGTATGAAGCCGCTTGATACAAGAAGCTAAAAGCTAAAAAAAATATACTACCGCATAGGTTAAACACTTGCCAACGATAAGTGCTAGAATACGATACGTGTTGAATAGATTCTGACTTTAAAAAAAAAAACAGCGATTCTTCCCTGTTTGTCAGAAATACTGCTCGTGGAATGTGAAGATAAAGTGAAGGTTATGAGGCTGCTGAAAGTAAACCCAAGATCCACTTTCTATTCCCCTTAGTCTTTTAAGAAGATTGTATGGTTTCTAAGGAATTTGAAAGATTATTGTTGTTTTGTTGAACAATACGTCCTCATATTTCTTATTCGCATCCTTCAGCTTAAAAAGAGTATGGAGTTTGGTTCAAATAAGTATGCATGGAGGGCTAGCTGTTACCAATGCAAATCCCTGCGCTATCCACTTTGCAAGATATATATATATATATATATATATATATATATATATATATATATATATATATATATATATAGTCTTTGAAGTTTTTTTAACATTTGAAACTACACAAAAAATTACTTTATATCATTCGTTAAAAAAAAAAAAAAAAAAAAAAAGAAAAAAAAACACTTAGTCAGTAAGTCATTTAATCACCTGCAATCACTGCATAAACTCTCTCGAATTTACTATAATACCAATTTTTTTTATCTTTTTTATTTTTCAAGGGATCATCAGTTGTTTACCATGAAACACTGTTTGAAGTGAATGAGTCTGTCTGTCTGTGTGTCTGTCTGTGCACATTTCTCTACGCAATAACTGTCAATTTTTAGTCTACAGGCTTGAAATTTGATATACAGGGTACTGAGATTTGGGAAAATATATGTGATCGGTTTTCGACCAGAAATTTGGCTATTAAGGGGTCAAAGTTCAACGATTTGACCTTTGAGAATTCTACTCCTCCGACAATTTTGGGTCCAAACACTTGAAATGTTAGATATGGGTTCGTTGGACATGGATCTAACTTAATAACTTGATTTGAGCAAAAAAACAATAAATATTAAGGGGTCATAATAGGGGTTAAAGTTAAAAAGCTGACTTTTTTTTTGTTTTGTTTTTTTGCTCAGCATACACCTCCAAACACCCGGGCAACGACGGGTGCCCATGCCAGTATATATATATATATATATATATATATATATATATATATATATATATATATATATATATATGACATATTTTGGTAATGAAAATATAACAGTAGCTGTTTTCCGGCTTTATATCAAAATTTCATGAGCAGACTAAGAGCTTAATTGTTAGCGGTTGTTGGTGACGCAGGCGGTGAGGAGTGTTTTGTAGACAAAGGGAATTTGTCCGCATTGTAATCTTATCGGCTATAACAACATTGTAACCATGCAGTAATATCCACTCTTAGGAAGACTTCGTAAATCAACGTCGATGAAAAATCTGGAGCTATGCATTATAAAGCTGCATACAGTGACATTTTGGTAGCTCTTGTGGCGGCACCGAAGCCATGTGTATCCGGTGCTCGCCTTTCGAATGAACCATTCTAGCGAAGTAGATAGCGCAGTGATTTGCATGGGTAACAGCTTGCCCTCCATGCATACTTATTTTATTTAATGAAATATATTTTATTTAATGATGTGTGTGTGTGTGTGTGTGTGTGTGTGTGTGTGTGTGTGTGTGTGTGTGTGTGTGTGTGTGTGTGTGTGTGTGTGTGTGTGTGTGTGTGTGTGTGTGTGTGTGTGTGTGTGTGTGATTGCTGCATCTTTCCGGATGATCACAGTCATATTGAGTTCTCCCCATCTCGTTGAAGCAGATGTGACATACAAATTGAGCAATTTCCGCTGAGTTAACATCCTCTGAAGATTGAAGGGTATTCCTATGAACAATAATATGTCTTCTTAAACCAGCATGTAGACTTGTAATCTTTGCTGTATATCAAACAGCTCGTTTGGTTTGGACTAATACACACAAACTTAACCTGAACAAGAGTTTTGCGTGAGGTGGTTGACATAGCCAGCTTTTGACAGAAGCCCTCGTTTAAAAGTCGCGCATTTCCAGCTATGTGTGTTAAGACCACCAATTAAACCTTTAAGAAGCTCTCGCTTCAGATTGCTGAGGGTCTGCTTTCTCTCCTCTGGAGCATCACAACGTTTATGTACAAGCTTTCGCCACTTCGGCTTTGGCAGAGTAATTTCATCCCACGTGTCAATGTTGATTTGAAGGACTTTCAAATTGTTCTTTGTAGAGTCCCTGAAACTCTTCCTAAGCTTATGTTGAGGACGCTTGCCATTTTCCAGCTCCCTATAAAACATTGTTTCGGCAACCTACAATCTTTCATTTGAACCACGTGGCCCACCCAACGCATGTGAGATCTTATTACAAGAGTCTCAATATTAGAGCAACATGCTCTCACTACAACCTCAATGTCGGGTACTTGACAGAGAACCAACATATATATATATATATATATGTATGTGTGTATATATATATATATATATATATATATATATATATATATATATATATATATATATGTATATATATATCCGATTTTTTCTGATTTTCAATTAATCGTCTCAACACACTAATATATATATATATATATATATATATATATATATATATATATATATATATATATATATAAATTAAAGAATTAAGAAATTTTAACCTTTATATATTTAATTTTCAATAAATAAGAATGTAAATATACAAAATACTAACATAGTAGGGGTGATAAGTAGTCAAATAGATTAATCCTAATCTTATAAATACAAGACTGGTAAGTTAAAAAATATATCCATTTTGAATTTAGAAACAGATGAATCTCACAGGTAAGAAATTCATTTTTATAACATGAATGGGTTAGATAAAGTAATTAAGAATAGGAAACTAGATCTAATATTTGTAAGAGGTTTTTTTGCTAAGATTAAAGGTGGTGGTGTTTGATCAACACTGTTGGGGAGCTATGATGTAATATACTGTTTTATTTTTAAATCCCCGAAACAGTGTTTCATCGTAAACACCTGATGATCCCTTAAAAAATAAATTATTACTGGTACCATAGTGAATTCGAGAGAGCAAGTTGATGCAGTGATTGCAAGATGATTGAATGACTTACCGACTAGTTTTCTAACGAATGATAACTTTTTTTCTGTATAGTTTTAAAGGTTAAAAACTTCCAAGACTATATATATATATATATATATATATATATATATATATATATATATATATATATATATATATATTAGTGTGACGCTTAATTTAAAATCGGAAAAATCGAAAGTTTTTGAGATATTGGGATCGGGAAAATTTGTACTTATTTTCCGATGCAAAAAAACGTATATAACGTATGTATATATAAGGTATATATTAGGTATATATAAGGTATACATATTATATATATATATATATATATATATATATATAATATATATATAATTACAATATATATATATATATAAAATATATATATAATATATATATTTATATATAAGGAATATATATATAAGGTATATATTAGGTATATATATATATATAAGTATGTATATATATATAAAAGGTATATATAGGGTATATATATATATATATATGTATATATATATATATATATATATATGGTATATATATATATTTAAATAGGGTATATATATGTAAGGTATATATATATAAATACAGTGTGTGTGTATATAAGTATATATATAAGGTATATATATATATATATATATATATATATATATATATAATATATATATATATGTATTAAGTAAAATTTTAATATACTAAAATTCCTATAATATTCATATACCAATAAAATTAAAGTCAAAGTAAACTGAATCAATTATTTAAACTTTATGGTTATTAGTTTTTATAATCGAGCATGCATATATTTTCGCAACAATCAAGACAACAGTATATGAAATGGGAACATTTTATTGTGTATTTTTCTTATGCTTTACAATTGTTTCCGAACCATTTGGACAATTTTCAATATTATATCATTTAAAATATTCCTAAATAGGTCCTCTTCAGACGGCCAAATACACTATTTATACATATATGAATACATAATTTCTATTCTAGAAATAAGCGGTTTAACCAATCTACACACCATCCATATATTTTAATTTTGATTTTTATACTGTCCAAATAGTGATGAAACATTTGTAACGCATATTAGCTACTCTTCTGACCGCAAAATACATTAGTCATACATATGAATACACTCATAATCTCTCTTTTAAGAGATTAAGCAGTTGGACCTAGCTCCAAACCATCCTTATATTTTCTAAGAAAATATGAGTGGTGTGGAGGTAGGTATCATATATGTATGACTAATGTACTTTGCCTCTAGACAGTAGCTATTTGGGGATACTTTTAAATGATATAATATTTGAAATTGTCCAAATAGTTATGAAACAATTGTAACACATAAGAAAAGACACCATATGGTGTTCTCATTTTATATTTTGTTGTCTTGATTTTTCCGACAATATTATATATCACTGACAAAATAGTTTTCTAATGAAGGATTATAAAATAAATTTTTAAAACTTTTTGTAGTTTTCAGGGTTAAGAAATATTCCAAGAATATTAAAGTTAAATTCACAATTTTTGAAAGCACATGTCTTTCATTTTCTCATAATGGTATATGTTATAGATCTGTTTCATTAGCAATCTTAAACAAAAAATAAAAATGTTATTACTGTATTTTTAATGTAGCAAACTGTCAGACAGTTCTATGGAAAAAAAAAACATATTCAAACACAATCTTTACATGTCACAAACAGCCAAAATCATATCTCTGATGTCGAGGGCGTAAATCTTGTTGTTGGTCAGATCTCCATCTTTTTATTTATTTGTTTATTTATTTTCCCCCTTCGCCCGTACTTTCGTATTTATAATTATTCCTTTTATTCATTTTATTTAATATAATTTACCTCCTTAAATATATTTTCTCCATTTATTAATTATTATATACTATTTTCAATTTAAATTCTTCTTTTTTTTTAACTACAATATCATCAGACTGTGTTTTCCGCTTGTTTTTCTGTCAATACTGAAAAAGCCGTAGTTTCGTATTTATAATTATTCCTTTTTATCTTATTTTATTTTCCCCCTATAATTTATTTTTTTCCATTTGTTCTTTATTGTATATCATTATCAATTTAAATTGCTCTGTATTAAAACTACAATATCTTTGGAATGTATGTGTTTATATGTCTAGGAGTTGTTGTATATATGCTGGTTATTTAATCCAGGGGAGATCATCTTGATTTACTTTTCCTGAAATATCTTTTGCTTAGTTATGTCCTTTTACTTATTTCTCATAATTAATATTTGCTGGCTAATTTGTGGATTGTTTTTATGTTACTATATGTATACATAATTTTACCATTACATTTCTATAGTATCTAGCTAAACATCTCATTTCTTTAGATTATCTATCCTTGTTATCTGTTTTACTTCCTAGTTAACTAATTATGTATATATATATATATATATATATATATATATATATATATATATATATATATATGCGTGTGTGGGAGAGAGAGAGGGGGAGGGAGTGTGTGTGTGTTATATTCGTTATGTACATGTGTGTGACGTACCTAATTCGTTGTCTTTCCTCTTCTCTTTCGATGTTCACGGACGTATCCTATTCTCTTCAACGTCCATTGGTGGCCGTCGATCGTCTCATCCATTTAGCTAGACCAATAAAATTTCCTTAATGCAAAAGGGACACAGCAAGACGTTCGATGAGAGTTCCTTCAACACTTTATTTTTTAAGACA
Source organism: Euprymna scolopes (assembly GCF_053919585.1). NCBI lineage: Eukaryota > Metazoa > Mollusca > Cephalopoda > Sepiida > Sepiolidae > Euprymna > Euprymna scolopes. The sequence continues at coordinate 22,189,880 of NC_136495.1, forward strand.
ATTGGCATACTTAGAAGTGAGAGACTAACGTTCTAGTAGCTAATTAATTATTTAACTTATCTTCTTACTTAAAACTTTGAGTGACGTCCAAACAGATCTTCTGAGGTTATACTTCGCATTTGGCGATTATCAAAGTTTTCTTTCTACAATATTATCTGCAATGTATTTTGTACATACTTCTACAGGCAACTGATTTGAAAACCTCTTTCCATTCGTCATCCCGACTCGACTGTTTTGTTTTATCTAACATCCTCTCGTCAGCTTCCTTCATTCAAGCCAGGGAATGCTTCTGTTTCTCAGGTTTGGGTTTTTGGTCATCATAACATGTAATCAATGTGCCTATGTCAAACTTTATTCTAGTTTACTTAATCGTTATTGATATAGCGTCCATAAATATAGAACAGTATTACTGATGTGAGACAAGTTACCTGGCGCCCGAACAACAGTGCTTTGGGTAGACGGGGCCGATTAGACTGAGAAGACACCTTATCTAAGAGAAGGAAAAGTATGATTCCAATATGAGCTATTATAACGTAGTCGCTGGCTTCGTATTTTAACTTGTACGGATATTGACAACTCATGAGCTAAGTTAATGTTGCGTCCGCATTTAAGACGTGGCGTAAGCGTGACGTCATGGAATGAAATGCATATATATATATATATATATATATATATATATATATATATATATATATATATATATATCGGGGGTGGGGGGTCTGTGTGCGTGTGTATCAAGATCAAAAGGAGACGAAGAGGAAAAACGAAAGAAGAACAATGAATTTTGTTTTCCCGTATGTTACAATATGATTATTTCAAAATCAAATGTTAACGAATACGTGTCATCAACCCCCCCCCCGCCATCATTAACCGAGTCACCTCATTAATCATTTTCAGCCCTCCTATTATATTCTTCATCTGCTGCTGCAAAGAAGGTGGGTTTCCTCTACCCTGCTAGAAAATTACTCACACCTGAGTGTATCCTGTCTCTCTACAAGGTTACCATTCGCCAATCCACGGAGTATTGTTGCCACCTGTGGGCCGACGCATCTCTCCCTTTTAGACAGGGTTTAAAAAAAAGTCTGTTTTGTTTTTTTACATGGAGTTCACGACTTATCAAGACCCAATGGCGACTCGGGGATAAGGGGTATTGTGTGTACAGTAATCAATGGGATAGTGTAGCAATAGTATTGAAGAATTGATAAGGTGTCATTACTTAGGGGGGGCGGTTCATCAGGAATTTGCTTGTGTTGGACTTGAAGACATCCAGGCTTAAGTCAGGAGGGAAACAGGCAAGCGGTAGAGAGTTCCATAGGCGTGCAGTTCTAAGAAAGAAGCTTTGTTCATGGAATCTACGTTCTGATTTAGGCACAGATAAGGAGTGGGGAAAATTATTGACGGTGATTTCAGCTAGTCGGGTGTTTTTTGAAAAAGATTGGCGAGGGGGTACCAGAGAATGGAGTCTCCAATCTAATTGATCTCGCACCATCATCCAAGCTCCAGCCCCTGTCCCCTTACAGCAACGTTGCATCTCGTTTAATAAGTATTTTAATGAAACGTACTTTGAGAAGCTCATTACACTTGTACCTCCTCGACGTACACACCCTCGATAAATCTGTTTAGCAGCAAAATCCCACTCCATCACTGTAGATGTCTTTAGATGCATTCTTTAATATTTTCTTTCATTGGATTGCTAGACTTTGGAATTCTATTCTTGTTTCCTGACTCTCTGACTATACTAACATGCAGAAGTTTAAATGTAAACGGACATCTCATCTCCTCATCTCATCTCCTGATGGTCTAAGTAATGAATCCTTAGCATATATCAAAGAATCTCTCTTCAAAATTCGTTTCGGATTTGTTAGAAAATACACGTGGTTTCTGTCATGTTACATGACAGGTGCGCCATCTTTTTTCTTTCTTTTTCCCCTTTTTTCTTTACCTGTTTTTTTTATTATTTCTTTCTTTATTTTTTTTTTCATTCGTCATCAGTTCAATCGAAAATCATCGATGCTTGAAAACCAAATCCCATTATCGATCAACTGGTTTTAGATCTTCGAGAACATTCCCAAACCTTCTTAGACAGAATTATCCCGTTCTTTTGTTCAGTTTTTTCTTTCTTTCAAAACAAAAGCACTCCCCACCATCCTCAAATCATCTGTCAGTTTTTGTATCTTAGCATTTCCAAGAATATGAGTTTAGTTTCATCCAGCGGAAACTCACTCGATTTACATTTGTCTTCCATGTATATAATATACTAACAGAATGCCCGTCCCAGGACAGGTATAAGCAATATGTATAGCATTAGTTCTTTTAATTATTCTGTTTTTAGGGTAAGCTGCGATCTCGTTGATAAACCTCTTAAATGATAAAAATCTACATCATCATCATCATAATAATAATAATAATAATAATAATAATAATAATAATAATAATAATAATGTGCCCATGTTACTTACGTGTTGTCTAGAATATGTATCCCATTATTTATGATGGTAATTTCATTAGTTTATCCTGCACATACACCATAATCACGTTGTCATACCTGTTCCCGTTAGATCATCGAAGTTAAGCGATGTTGAGCCTGGTCTGTACTAAAATGAGTGACCATTTGAGAATACCATGAGAATATTATGTGCTCTCTGCTTATTTCGGCAGTGGTTCCAATCGTCCCGGATTTCTCCTGGCCGTTGAAATCGAGCTGCGTTGATTCAGGAGAGATGTGGTTAAAGATTGCTCAACCCTTGCTTGAGAATTACATGCTCAGCTACTCTTACAGGGCAGGGGTATCCACCGGTCGTAAAATACACTTAAATATATTTTAATTCATTCCGATTTCGAATTTATTATAATAGAGCCAATTATCTACTAAATATTATATTGTATCTAATATACAGTATTGATTTTAAGTTTGTTTTGTTTAGTTTTAATTGTGCCATCAGCTATAATCAAAACCAAAATATTTAGCGCTCCAGTCGCGTTTTCTACCGTTTGAGCTATCGATAGATAAATAAGATTTAAAATTAAACCGCTTCAAGCTATGAATGAATTTGCGTATGCGTAAAAGTAATAGAAATATGTTGACATGAACATTTTCCATTTCAAATTTCCGACATATTTCTGTACGCGTTATTCATCTATCCAGAGATTCTACTCGTTATAAACCATCCTTGGTGTATGATTACTAGGGCTAGGACAACAGCATAGTCTTTTCGTTGTTTTGACTCTCGAGTGTGTATCCGTTGATATCTTATATGCTTTCATATAGATTGATGTGGTTCTCAGTTGATTAACTGTGTCTTACTGTGTCGAATATATACTTGAGAGTCAAGTTTGTAGCCGAAACAATAATGTAACTTAACAGAAAGATACGATAATAAAAAATAAAACGCATATTTGCTCTACAACAGTATTGAGCACTTTCTTCAGTTTTTATTAATTACCATCTCCACTATATATATATATATATATATATATATATATATATATATATATATATATATATATATACTAGCAAAAGTACCCGCCGTTGACTGGGTTCAAAAACAGCCTACAGAAAATGGGCTCTGATTTATGAAAGTATGGTAGGTTATGAAAACGAAGGGCTGTAAAGAGATAGCTTTGAATTTTGGGGTATCAAAACCAAAGCAAAAAATGATGAAAGTAAATATAAAGTAGATAAACCCCATAATTTATTATACCATACCTGTTCGCACTGAAACACTTATCACAATATTCTGTGGATCTATATTAAAAAACCTTGTTAAACTTTGTGACATATTTCCATTCTATGGAGGTCAGGTGCGAACGAACACCCCCATAATTTTATTATACCATATTTCTTCAAACTGAAACATAATTGTCAAAGTATACATACGCAGATAGATATGAAAAGTCTTTATTAAAGTTTGTGCCTATTTCCATTCTATGGAGGCCAGGCGCGAACGCAGACCACACAATTTTATTATACCATCCCTATTTAAGTTAAAACATACTTATCAAAGTATTCTTATGTGCATCTATATCAAAAACACTTGTAAACGTTTATTTTTTATTTTTAAATTTTTTATTTCCATACTTTATAGACCAGGCGCGAACAATTTTAATGAACCACTGTTCTGCCAGATTAAACATACCCATTCCTGTGTCTCGATACATCTTCTATCATTACATGTAATCAGTTTTTTAAAATAGTCAACCATATAGGAGCCTATTCGTGACCACACACACACATTCAGCTTTATATATATATATATATATATATATATATATATAACTGTTAAAATATTCCAAAATACTTGAAATCTAAGAAATATTTATTAATTAAGTCTGATACTGATTATTATAATTTCATAAATTTTGGAAGTATCTCAAATTTCATGAGGAGGTTCCATTCCTTTATTTTGTGTCAATAACGCGGTTAACGCGGTACTGAGTTGAACACAATTGGTTTGTGTTCTAAGTAGAGTGCACAGAGGTCGAAGGATCGACGCTGGCAAGTTTCAAACTCATTGACTGCTATTGTCAACGCGCGCACCTGCATGCTAGCAAAGGTCACGAGGCAGGTCGGTACATTTTGAGTGCAGGTCGGTTAACGCGGTTTACCGCCCCATACATACAGCTTAAAATAAATAGGGAGCGCATATGCGTTTTCTAGACAGTTTAGAGCCCACAATTCGAGTTGCGATTCCGAGAAGATGGAAGTCTTCTCGTGGAGCGGAGAGATGGAGATGGATGGCAGGTAAACGATAGAACCCCCCCCACTCCGTCTAAAGATGAGCAGAGAATAGGGATGCGACTTCGAGCTGAATAAGCTTTCAATCGTCGAGAGAAATAAGACTATGTCTGTTGTTATGCATGAGAGAGCTTTTGTTCCAGGTGCGCCGACGTCGGAACCCAAATCACTCTAGGCCACGGTCAAGACATGGTAAGAAAATATAAAAGGTACGTTCTGCTTCGTTTTTATAAACATTCAAAAGAGCTAATGTGCCTTAAAAGTGAACACTGAGACACACACAAAAAAGAGACACTGCTTCTCTCCATGCAGCATCTTTAGTTCCTTTAATGAAACTAAATGAAACTAAATATAACCCAAATTATTCACCCTTACACCTAGCAGATGTATTCTATAATGAATAATGATTGGTAGATTGATTGAGAGTGAATCTTGTACATACAATTATATAGGAGAGTTAAAAATGAATCTTCGGTTTATTTTCAGTAACTTTTGCTTCTCTCATTTTGTCCTTCAGTTCTCACATTTCTTGAACGATGTTGTTTGACAAAGGGGGAAAACTGCTGTTTTCTGGTTTCGAATCTATCCATCTAACACATTGGCTAGTTTTAGATCTTGAAATAATGTTTTTCTAGCTCCTTATATCAAGTAGCTTCATGCCTTGTCTGGAGGCATTTCCATTAACATAACTGAAACATGTATGCACATCTGTAGTCAATAATGATTGCATAAAATAAATAAAAAGCATACTAGTGTATATGCCGATTCAAATGTTATTTTATTTGAATATGAATGTTAATACGAACACTGGCGGAGGATATTTCTTAACCGTTATTTTTGACGACGGGTGTACACTCTTCGTGTCTAGTGTTCCAGGACCACTGAAGAACACACCCTAGAAATGTTTTAGCTACTACGATCCATCTGTTTCTGCCTAGCTGAGACGGCGAAAAAAGCCGGGCGCGTTCAATGTATTCCCCCCTCCCATCTCGGCTCCACAAAACCTAAGAGACCGAATGATTAGGATGGGTTAGGCAGGGGGGGGGGGATATCCGTGTGGGCGCCTATGTGTTTAGTGCATAGAGTGCACTAGTTAATGCGGCGGGGGCGGGGTGGGCGGAAGAATTTCTCATAGAAATAAAAACCGCGGAACTGACAATGGGAGCGGTGCGTGGGATGGGGAAGATGGAAATGATGCGGATAGATCGAACAGAGGAAAATGAATGTTTTAAAGGGAATCCCTTGCGTCTGCTGCATAATAAGGTCATATTTAGAGGAGGCGGGGATACACGGCCTTCCTTGCGATAACCGAACTTTCCGACTTTTAGGAACGGCAAAGAGTAGACGGGTTTTTAATAATACAAGAGGCATGGAAAAAAAAACACATAACAAACACGTGGTTTATCCAATGAAACAAACTGAAAATATTATAGTATCACTTTCTCATCTAATGTGTGTGTGTGTGTGTGTGTGTGTGTGTGTGTGTGTGTGTGTGTGTGTGTGTGTGTGTGTGTGTGTGTGTGTGAGAGAGCCTCGAGAAGAATTTTTTTAAATTATGACTGACTCTATTTAAAAACGTAGATAAAATACAGTTTGGAGATGGGGTGATTCTATGAAAATACTTTGTCAATACTTCATATAACAGTTATCTGGCGTTATTCATTAAAAAAAAAAAATAAAGATAGTAAAAAAAAAAATAAGACATTATATTCTCGAAATATCAAAAACTTCTACCATCTCGGTTATCTCAAACAGTAAGTCTATTTTGCTGTTTTGCTTTTGTGATTGATTTAGGAAAATAGATATATGAAAACATAAAAAAAACAAGTTCTACAAGACCCTCTTTCGTTTGTCCATATTTTTTTTTTTTTTTTTTGTCCATATGTCACATAATTTTAACATCCGGTTTCCTAGATTGTTTGAGCCTTCTTATACTCTTCCACATTTATTTACCAGCAATGCTTAAAGCAAGCTCCCTTTCACACACTCACACGCACACACACACACACACACACACACACACACACACACACACACACACACACACATGTGTGTGTGTTTGTGTTTTATATACGGAAAGTTTAGCTGAGATAAGTCATCGGTACCGTCGGTTTCAAACCTGATAATTAGGAACCGTTTTAGATACACATATCAAGCTCTCTTCAGCCGATATGAATATCGGCTGAAGAGAGCTTGATATCAGTATCTAAAACGTTCCCTAATTATCAGGTTTGAAACCGGCGGTACCGATGACCTATCTCATCTAAACTTTCTGTAAATAAAACATAAATACGCTCTTATTTTCGGATTTTTTCCTTATAATAGAGCACTCTGCTGGAATCCTTTTTTGTTTTTTGTTTTTTATTTAAAAAAATATAACTAATTATATATATATATATATATATATATATATATATATATATATATATATATATATATATATATATATATATATACGCACACACACACACAATTCATGCAGTATAGTTAATAGCCTGGAAATCGAAAACAAAATATACAAATAAATATACAAATAAATATACAACAAAATATACAAATAAATATACAATAAATATACAATAAATATACAAATAAATATACAAATAAATATACAATAAATATACAAATAAATATACAATAAATATACAATAAATATACAATAAATATACAAATAAATATACAATAAATATACAATAAATATACAAATAAATATACAATAAATATACAATAAATATACAATAAATATACAATAAATATACAAATAAATATACAATAAATATGCAATAAATATACAATAAATATACAAATAAATATACAAATAAATATACAATAAATATACAATAAATATACAAATAAATATACAATAAATATACAAATAAATATACAATAAATATACAACAAAATATACAATAAATATACAATAAATATACAAATAAATATACAATAAATATACAATAAATATACAAATAAATATACAAATAAATAGCTTTTACCAAACGCAGAAAATTAACTTTTTACGGACCTGCATATTTCTTAAGTTCTGAAACTGTTTTAAAGTATTTTTTATTTCAATATAAGAGTTCGTTTATATGTCTTGTGTAGTTATAAAGAAGTTTAGCTTTTTAAATATGGTTCACTATCGATAGATTGATTAATGATTCAAAAAAATTTAACAGCGTGAAAAGAGTTCGTGCCAGTTCTTTCACCAGAGTTCTTGAAAATGGTACCACAGAAGCAATTTTCCTATTATCAAGGAAGCAAGATTCAGCAAGCAATTTTTTTATAGAGTTTGGGGAGAACGGGCATCAGCTCAGCAGAACATATTTGTATTACTATAGCAGGGATAAGATCGGATTCACTTGCTTTGGAAGTGTTAAGGCTTTTCTTTATGATATGCTGGACATAGGTAAATAGTATATTTGTTATCTGCAGTAGGAACTTTTGGGGTGAGTAGTTTGTGGAGTCTAGGGTGAAGTTTAAGACAAACTGCTGAGTAAGCAGTTCAACCTTCTCCGCTGTCGTGCAAGTGATACCATAGTGGTTGTGTCGTAAAGGAATTGTTGATTCGACACAAGTGTAGTTTGCGAGTTCCTAATTTCTGCGATTCGGTGCGTTTTTTAGTTACCTCAGTATACTTGCTTTTATCTGCGAGGTGACTTTTGTCAAGTGGTTAACAACACAGACGGATGCCATGGGTGTTTCAAGTTCGAATCCAGTTCGTTCCATAAAAATCACTTTAATTTAGAATGTTGGCAACCTTCACGTGGTTCTCTCCGAAAGTACCCGATGTCGTTCCAGAAATAATCCTGACTAGAAAAAATATGGAGGAAACCAATGGCAAGAATAGAATCTTCGGATTCATACGATATAATGATCTGTTTATAAAAGATAGCGAGTATATTTTTCTTTGCTTTCTTTATCTTTTGCTTTTTTTTTTTTTTTTTTTTACTTCACACGCTGGATTTAAATAACATTAGTTTTAACGTCCCAACAAACGTAGGTAAAAGACAGCTTAGTTTTCATTCCAGTGTTTCGCGTGCACGATAAAATATGCTATAACTTAACGGTTTTAATGTAGTTTTATAATCAAAATACTGTTTAAGTATAAATAATCATGGTGAAATCAAAATAAATGGGAATTACCAGAAGGTTTTTTTCGATGGCGCCATCATTGTATCGCTGAACTTATTGTATTTTTTTTGTTGTTTTTTGTTTATTTATTTATTTATTTGTGTTTTGTTTGTTTTTTGTTTGTTTTTTTGTTTGTTTGTTTTCTAAAATCTATTCAAGGTTAGAGTAATTCGTTCATTAACTGCAGGAATATCAATCAGAAAACGTAAAATAATGACTGGACGGAATGCTGAATGAGGATGCGAGATAAATGGAGTGCAGACAGACAAGTCTTATGAATGAGAGATTTGAACGATCGAGCAAGAATTCCGATTGGTTGATCCAAAATGTTTTGAACGATTAGATGAATGGAGGTGCGAGGAGGAGGGAAGTAAAAAAACTGCGTTGTGAGATTGGAATGATGTGAAATAAAGAAAACAATGCGGGGAGAGGGAAATCCAGAGTGAGGAGAGGTAAGAGGAAGAGGATTATAAGGATAAAAACGGATGGCGGGGGTGAAGTGGGAGAAACTAGGAAAAAATGTTATTGTTATGGAGACAAAAATCAAGCGACAAAGAATGTTGTCCAGAATTCAATCTAATTAAAGAAAAAAAAATCTTTAGGATGTACGTATCCGTCACCGAACGAAAATGATATATTCCAAAGATCACGTAAATTAATCGATCGTTTTTTTACTATCAGACTGATGCAAAATATTCTGTGTAGCTCTAGGAGGTCCACCCTTCCAGACCTTGCTTCCCGACTTTCGAGAGCAGCAAGTTTATCGCTTGTTGTCTGAAGTGGGGAATGCCGATGGGGCTACACAGACTTACTTTTGCAGGACAAGAGTGCTTCTCTTTTTGGGGTGCTGGCCCATTTTCCCACCTTCCGACATTGTTTCACATTCTCTCGCGATGGGAGAGCAGTAAATAATGATGTGTGTACTTTCATAGTACGCCATCTTGGCGGTACGTGCTACGACTGTTGCTCTTTGTATATTCTGTTTTGTTTCAATACAAATTACCTTATCTAACCCATATCCATGTCTGTTTTCTTTAGTGACCCTTCCAGGCTATAACAACTTGAATTCCCAAGGAGATACAATAATTTGGCGACGAATAACTAAAAATTAAGAAAAAACTACCTCCAAAAGTTTTTCAATTGGCAGAAAAACTCGAAAAAGGATAAAATCATACTTGTAATTACACAGCAAAGCTATCGGACAATGGAGGGACATTTTCAATGAACAAAATCCTTGTTTAACTGGAATTGTGGAAATACCTAAAAAAAAATTTCAATAAACGGTTTAAAGAAGGGAAAAATCGTTTTGTTGGACACAGAAAAAATGTTCTCTGTATTTGAAAATATTTCAGTTAAAACTACAGAGAATATAATGGTAAGCAGATTTTTCTCCAATGAAATAGTTTTTTTTTTTCATTTCTCAGACAAAAAAAAAATTGTTTCAATGTACAGTGTTTGTTGTGTGCTTATTTAGGGGTTACAATATTAAGGTGAAAGAATCCTGGTTTTCACTACAAGCAGTTAAACTTCGTATGTGCTCTTCGCTTGACGGCAGAAATGTCTGGCTTACATAGTGCCAGACGAATCCATACTATCATGAATATAGGAGTGTTAACTACCCCAGAATACACACACCCTCCGAAGATTTATTTCCCCGAAAGTTTTTTTTTCTCGGATTAACCTCCAAGGGGTCCGTCGGTTTCCTTTTACTGTCGGAACGCCGTATTCCGGTAGTAGTTTGAGGGGGTTCCAGGTCAAATGCGTCATACAGTAAGTCCGATTTCCCTTCTGGTGGAGTTTTATTTAACTCGTTCGAAGTGCGTTTGCGTATCTGGTTCAAGTGTTTCTTATGCGTGGAATGTGGTCCTTCAACCATGTAGACCATACGGCTGATCCTGTTCTTGATTGTTCCCTGCGTCAAGAAAGTATTATAATCTTTGTGCATTTGGAAGAATATTTTTTTTCTCCCAGTACGTAATTCTTTTTGTGAACAGTTGTCTTTGCAGATTTTACCTGTTTTTGCAATAATTTGTCAAATTTGTATTTTTCTCGTGAACATCACTTCCGCCGGAGACATCTGGAGTAGTCTATTCTCGTTAGGCGTTATGCGGTACACCTGAAGAAATTGTTGCTACGCTTTTTCGTATGGAGTGTCCTTTGCCTTCTTCAAAGTTCTATTCAAGTTGTCCACATATCTTTAGGCCTGTCCGTTTGTCCTGTGTAGTAAGTCGGAGTTGTGATGTGGTCCACTTGAAAGTCCTCCATGAATTTTTTAAAGTGCCCGGATGTAAACTGAATGCCGTTATCTGACGCTAAACGTCGACCACTCCGAACCGTGCGAATAACTCATGAAGAGTTTTTATAGTGAAATCAGTAGTTAGGCTTTTACACATAAAGACTTTAGGCCATTTAGAGAAGCTGTCCATCAAGTCGTCCTGCGAAGTCCACGTGTATCTGTGGCCATGGGTAGTCAGCTTTAGCCATGGGCTAAATTGAATTGGTTGCCCTTAAGCAGCTAGTGCACATCCTCTGCATGCATTCACCTTTTCTTCAATATCCTTGTCCAAGTTTTTCAAGTACACATGATCACATTAAATTTTTCATTCTAGTGACGCCAGATTGTCCCATATGGAAATCCTTTAAGATTTTCCTTTTTTTTTTTTTTGGCGGGGTCGTTGTAACAACTACTTTCTCCCTATGTAATACCTGGTCGCATGTTGAGAAAACGTCTGCTACTTGTTCATCAGTTTGCAGTTTTTCCTTGGTTCCTCTTATAAAATCGTCGCTTTTGGCTTCTTTCCTTATATCATCCAGAGTAACAAGAAGTTCTTTCACAGTGTTGCAACTATAATCTTTTTTTGATCGTAGTGATGCGATCACCGAATATTCAAGTGGTTCACCATTCCTTGGTGTTAGCCAGGATAGACCGTCTGTGTGTCCTAACTTCTTTGACGGAAGGAATTCCATACCAAAGTTGTAATTTAGTAGGATTGTTCCCCATCTTTGGAGCTTGTTCGCCGTATGTGTAGGCAACCCTTTCTTCGAACCAAAAATAGAGATCAGCGGCTTATGGACCATTTGAAGTTTGAAATGTCGCCCATGGAGAAATCTGTGAAATCTTGTTACCTGTTAAGGATTCCTTCTCTATTGGGAATAATTCCTTTCCGCAGGTAGTAGGATTGTCGACGGGTGTGCTATCGGTTTCGTAGAACCGTCGAACCTTTTTTGCAGGATACATGCGCCGATTCCATATGCGCTCGTGTCATTTACGAGGATAATATCTAAATCTGGGTTGTAATAGGTCAGAAATAGTTCCGATATGAGCACCTCTTTTAGCTTTTCAAACGCCATCTTGCATCCCTATGTTCAGTTCCAAATCTTGTCCTTCCCAAGTAATTCATAATGTGTGCATATTAGGAATGAAGGCTTGATAGTAATTAGCTAAGCCTAAAAACTTTGCAGTGTTATGTTGTGAGGATTATGCCTATTTTTATTGCTATGGATCTTTCTGGATCGAGCCGTCTACCATCCCTATCTATTATCTGCCCAATTTATTTGGTCGAAGAAAAATTCACATTTGGTGTCTTTAAGTGTTAAGCCATACTCATTTATCTTATCGTGTTTTCTATGTTGCTCTATAGATTCGCTTTTCATTAGAATATAGTCCATGTATCCGATGGAAAAATCAAGGTCGCTCAACATCGTGTTGATTATATGTTGAAAGATAGCTGGTGCGATTTTGATCCCGAAAGCTAGCTTGAATAGTCACTTGGTGGCAATGCACAAAAGTTTTAAGCTTTCTTCCTCAACGGGAATCTGAAGGTACCCTTCGCACAGATCTATTTTTGAGAATATTTTGCCCCCATTTAGTTTCGTAAAAACTTCCTCGGGGCTGGGTAGCGGGCAATAATGATCTTTAAGTGTGGCATTCAAGCTGGTCGAGAAGTTTGCGCAGACTCTGATAGCGTTCGAGTTTTTTTTTTTTTTTTACATACACGGTGGGGGCAGCCCACTCGCTATAGTTGATTTGGGGTCAAAATTCTTGCTGTGACGAGTTTGTCTACTTCTACGCCAGTCTTTTATATAGAGGCAAACGATACACTGCGTTCCTTTTTGAAGACTGGGGTGACATTGTCTTGTAACTTGAACTTCGCCTCCATTTTTGTACGGCGGCCTAGTTTCTCCGAAAAAAAAATATTGGGGGACGACTCCTTCAGGTCTTTCTTTAGTTTTTCAGCTTCGGTTGTCCACTGTCCAATGGGCGAGTCTCAGAGTTCAATGTTTTGGATCCAGTCCATCCCAAAAAGGTTATCGGTAGTTTTTAATACAAACACCTTGAGAGTCAGTGTTTTTCCCCTTCAACGTTACGTTAGTGGTTATCTCATCTTCAAATCTTTTTTTTCTCCAATTATTGAACAAATAACTTTCTTGGTTCTCGTCATCTTGGGTTTTCCGATTTTGCACCAAGTATGGTGGTTTATGATGGACAAATCTGAACCACTGTCAGGATGGAGTCTAATATTCTTGCCCCTCCCCATTTTTACTTCCGTACATTTTCGCCCTCCGCTTGAGTCCTCGTTGTTTTTACGTAGCACTTGCGGAGTCCTTTTGCTCTACAATGTGAAGTTTTGTGTCCGTTGCGTCTGTTCTGATCACATTTCCGGGACCGTTATGGATATTCCTGCTGCCAATGGAGTTCTCCACATCCTTGGCATGGCTAACGGGGCAATTCAAGTTTCTTTTGGGATTTTTCCCGAGGGTCATGTTTGGCTTTCGCTTGACTGTTTGGAAAGTAAGATTTTTTGTTACTTTGTACCTTTTTAATGTATATTACACCTGCCTCTTCTATATTTTTGGAGTCTTGCTTCTCCGAGATAATTCTTTTGTATTCCTCAACCAATTTTTGAAGGGTTATATCACAGCAAAAAAAATTTGTTTTTGTTTTTTTTTGTTGTTGTTTTTTTTTTCAAATATATACTGTAAAACGAATATGGCTTCTTGCAAAAAGAAAAATTAAGATATTTGCAACATCGGTCATCCCGCAAGAAAAACAAAAACTAGTTTCTTTTTGTTTTCTTTTTTCTTTTCTCTGTGTGATTAAAACCAAAAATGTTCACTTTTAACAAACAGTCCAAAAATCAAGGCTTTTGGATAAAGAAAAAACATTCTGGAACAATAAAAATGTCTTATTTTTACATTTGAAACCATTGCACAAACAAAAAGTTAGAAATGAATAAGATTTTTGCAGATTTTTTTTCCTACTCGTGGCTTTTTTTGCAGATTTTTTTTCTCCTACTCGTGGCTTTTTTTAAAAATAAACTTTTCCGAGGTGAGGTTGTTTTTTTTTGTCATTGAAGAAACCAATATTTACTTTTTCAGAGAAGATAGCAAAATGCGAGTTTGTTGAATACAAGTTGGTTATTTATCCAAAGAACGTCCTTGTGGATCCTTTTTCGAATCCATACGTCGTTAATGTTGTGATCCTGCTTAGAGGTCACAATATTAAGGTTAAATAGTTCTAATGTTCTATACGAGCGGTTAAACTGCGTGTGTGCTCTTCGCTCGATGGCAGACATTTCTGACTTACATAATGCCAGATGGATCCATACTATCATGAATATGGGGGTGTTATCCACCACAGAACAGTGTTAAACTTTAATTAGTTTTATTATTACATTTTTTCACGAGTAATTTTTGCTCTTATAAAAAGGTCTACAAGACAGAAGACTTTAAAGAGCGTATTCTAAGTAGTTTACAACAGCAACAACACGAAATTCAGAAACAACATATGCTACAGCAACAAGAACTCATAAAACAACAGATACTTCAACAGTAGAAAACTGGAGAAAAATTGATCCAGCAACAAGAAATGTAAAAAACCATCAGGATTTGCTTATCAAAACCTTAACCAAAATTTAACCCAGACAGTAATATAGCGTTTTCGCAAGACACGATATTGAATATCATGGAGACGTCCATCAAGAAAAAACTTTCGACGCTTTCTTTAGGAGGTATGAAGACTTTTTCAATGTTGACTACGAAGTTGGCCTGATGCGAAAAACGTTCGTCTTTTTCGTAAGCTAGGAATTGCTGAACACAGTAAGTTCGTTGACGACATTCGACCTAAAAATACTACGGATGTGTAATTCACGGGAATCGTTATGCTATGTTAAAGTTTCATGCCATATATTTTCAATGTTTTCTTTTCATATTGACAAACTTGTTGATTAAAGAAATAAGATTTCATTTACCGTTTTTAGTTAACAATGGAAGTAATGGTGGTCTATTAGTTAATGTCACGAATTTCTGTGTACGTCAACCAGACTGTGTCGTCAAATATCTATTTTACTTTGTTGAGAAAATAATTTTTCCCTATCATACAAACTCAACAAGAACATATTTTATCATTTCTCTGGGCATATGGAATTTCTGATCAAGTGTCCCCCCACCCCGATTACATCCGCCTCTCAGTCAATGGACAAGGTAATTTGCTGTCCGGTGCATACAATAGTGTTATAATAGGAATGGCTTTGGTTTCATAAATACATCGTGACTACCACAAGCAGAGCTTTGTGATATTCTACAAACGTATCTGTACCAATAAGCAATATTGTCTTGACTTTTTGGCCATAAGCCAAAGCATAGTACCTGTTCTGATACAGCGTGGAAAACTGAATAAATTCTATTTTAAATTTCAGACTGACAGGTTGATGAAAATGTTATTTCAAATTACAGTATGACAAACCTAATAAAATTCTATGTTCAATTACAGCTTAACAGACTGAATAAAATTCTATTTCAAATTACAGATGGTCAGGCCGATTAAGTTCTGGTAACATTTCTCTCCGCGACCCGTCCTGTGCGGAAGAAAATGGAGTCGTGTCAGCGACCCTGGTCAACCGGAGCGCTGACAGCAGCCTTCTGCCTTCTAATATGAGACTGCCACTGATATCTTTTTAATCATATTTATTTCACTTCCAACTGAATTTTAATCACGTGATTCTTTTAAACCAATGAAACAATACCTTTAAAAACGGCTTTTTAACTGACCCACAGTTCAGCATCCATCAATCCTCACTTAGCTGACATTATTCTTTGCGGTAACTTACCTTTTCACACCGAACTCACACCCTGTGGTAATTATGCATCATTCTAAAAATGTGTCACTCTTTTCTAATTAAACAAAGTGAAGAAGACTGTAAATTAAATTCCCCATTTTAATTCATTTATATTTTTATGCAGTTTAATCAACAATCACACACACATACACACACATACGTACGTACATACATTTTTTAATTACATTTTCACCCCAAACAAGGCACAGTGCCACTTTGATGTAAGGGGCATAAGTTTCAGGGATACTATGTAGGGAGTTGAGCCGCAATATGTCTGTTCACATTACACTTGAACTTCTGCATGTCAGTAAACTTGGGGAAGCAGGAACCTGGAAGGGAATTCCAGGGTCTAGCAGTTCTGGGAAATAAATTATTAGAGTAGAAGGTTTTCTTACATCTATGTATTTCTACTGTGTATGGGTGGGACTTTGTTGCTTGCCGGGTTTGATGGGGTATTTACGTCGAGAGGGTACAAGGGCTTGTAGTTCGTCAGTGCATCTACCATTAAAATACTTGTAGAACAGGCAGAAAGATGCAACATTTCGTCGATGGGACAGAGGCTGAAGCTTAGATGACAGTTCAGGACCTATCAGGTTGGCGACTCTCTTTTGAACTTTGTCCAGAAGTGAGAAACTAGTAGCAGATGCACCAGCCCAACTGTAACAACAATATTCTATACATGGGCGAATAGAGGTACAGGATACAATCCGACTTCTCAAAAGTCTGCAATTATAATGAAGGATTCAACTATATGAGATGAAAAAAACGAAATAAATTTTCTTTAATAGAAGAAGGGAAAACTCAGCTGCCCACCATGAAGCTGTTTCAGAGATTTAAAAACACGACAGCTGTAAAATACATGGCTCTCCAGTGGAAAATACCACTTCCCCAATAATAAAATGTAGAACAATACGGTTACTATTTTTACTAATATATAAAACATAATAAATAAATAAATGAAATGTTTACACATACACACATACACATACATATATATATATATATATATATATATATATATATATATATATATATAATCAAATTACAACATGTTAACTAGCAAATAAATTCTATGAGACTCAAAAATATAAAAGCTTAAGTACTTTTGGCACACACACACACACACAGCCACATACATACATACACACACACACACACACACACATATATATATATATATATATATGTGTGTGTGTGTGTGTGTGTGTGTAACTCTGTGGACCGTCCGGCCGTTCTTGCTTGCTTGACTCTTGTATCACATTTAAATATAGATAAGATGCCTGCACGATTTTACCGTAAATATTCGGCGGATACAGTGTCGCAACTAATACATAAGTTTTTAAATACAATACTTAGCCGAGAGCTACATATTTTGGTTTCGATTCTAGTTGAGGGCACCTAAGTCATTTCTTTTTAAAACTAACTTTTGAAATCACTACTATATATTGACTAAAATAGAGAATTGGCTCTAGAACGATAAATAAGAAATCTGCATAAATTAAAATATATTTAAGTGTATTTTGCAATCGGGCAACGTCGAGAGGCGTGCTAATGTAATGTGTGTGTGTGTGTGTGTGTGTGTGTGTGTGTGTGTGTGTGTGTGTGTGTGTGTGCGCGCACGTGCGTGCGTGCGTGCGTGCGTGCGTGCGTGTGTGTGTGTGTGTGTGTGTGTGTGTGTGTGTGTGTGCGTGTGTGTGTGTGTGTGTGTGTGTGTGTGTGTGTGTGTGTGTGTGTGTGTGTGTGTGTGTAAATTGATCCAGACAAGGTATGAAGCCGACCATTTAATTGAAGTCCAGAAATTGTCTTCATGTTAGGAACGATATTTGCCTTGCTGAGTCCAAGATGGAGCCGGACCTAAAAGGCCTCGTCACACAAGCTCAAAAGCAAGTGTGTTATTTTCGGCCAAATCTTCACTTTAATTTATAATTTTAAGGTAACTAAATAAACCACATAAAACAAAGTCTGCATATTTTTTTAAGTGCAGAAAACCACGAGTGTTGAGATACTCTGTAAAGGGGCCACAAACTATCCAAGATTGAGAAACACTATTCTATATCAAAGTTAATGCTTGTTTTCATAGTTTATATGTAATGCTGTGGCTGTATAGCACTGTATTGTTAAATATACACCACATCTGTTTGTATCAACTAGAAATGTGAGTTTATTATTATATAGTGCACGTATGTCTATAAAAATTCATTATTTTTATACAATATTTTATATTTTACTTAAATTGGGTTTTAACTTTTTTCTCGTTATCGTCTACTCATCAAAAACAAATGTATAAACTTATTCATTTCATAAACTCCTAAGTTTTTCTCACTGAACTTTCTTTCTGCAATGAAAACAAGCGAATATTAATTCTTGTTAATTATTTTTAATCAAATGTAATTTGTATGATTGAGTAAAAAAAATGTTTTCATTGGGATTTTTTAGAACTTTGGATAATTAACGGCCCTTTAAATCATCGACTCAGTTTTTTTTTTTTTTTTTTTTTTTTTTTGGCTATATCAGCTAATGACCCCCCCCCTTGACTATCAAAATATTAACAAACATTCTAGGTTTTCTTATTTTAAAGATGTATAAAATATTTATCTTATTAATTTATGCAGTAGAACCGGCTTGCCTAAATTCAGTCGGAAAGAGTTTGAACGAAGTATTTTCTGGTACTGCATTATTACCCATGGCAATCAGTTTAGAAGGTTTCTTGTAATTATTAAAAGCAATCAGGTTAGTCTTGCAGCATTGAATGTTATCATCCATTTACGGTCTCATCCAATTACAGACTGGCGGTCTTTCTCTAGGGGCTTAGCAATTTCCTTAGATATGTGTTTATTCGTTCCCCCCCCTCGAGTCTGTTATAGAGCGTGGTGTTATCAGCAAATATATTTATCTTAGAGACAATTTTATCCGGGAAGTCATTTATGAATATCAGGAATAATAAAGGTTCAAAGATCAACCTTTGTAGCACAATCGCATTTATATCACGTTATTTTGGTGTACGACAATCAAGGGCATCCTGGACGTTTCTCTTATCTAAGAAGGATTTGATTATATTAAGTATTCGCCCAGTAATACCATATGACTTAATTTTCATGAGAAGACCATTGTGCCAAAGCCTGTCAAAGGCCTTAGATATATGTAGAGCTTTTGATGTTACAATTAGGATATTTTCAGTAGAACGGACTTGCCTAAATCCATACTGTCGGTCGGAAATAAGTTTATTATCTATGAGATGGTCGACGGACTAGTGGTTAATTAATTAGGGGATAAAGATTTTGGGGAAAAGAGGGGGAATCTAATGGGATAATAAATGAGTGGGTCAATTCTTTCGCCAGAATTTTTGATAATTGGTAGAACAGAAGCAATTTTCTAGCAATCAGGAAAGCAAGATGCAGTAAGGTATTTGTTGAAAAGCTTGGAAGGAACTGGGGCAACCTTACCGGGGCATTATTTTAATAGTGTATCGGGGATGACTTCGGAATGCGTTCTGGCTGCGGCTATTTCACAATTATTCTCTAGCTTCTATATGCTTTTGCCTATTTATACTGGACTAATGTCGGATAAATCTGCGGAGAGTGCGGTTTGCTATGAAATTTTGGTTCAGTAGCCTTGTTTGCACACTGTTCTGTGGAAGAGAAAAGATACTACTCCATAGAGCGTCTCTGATGTGATCCATGATGGCTTCTAGTCAACTTTCTTGAAATACTTTGTCGTTTTGACCAATGGCTCTTCAGTTTGGGGTCGAAAGATTATGATAGTATCTATCATTATCACGTGATCAGAATTCTCGAGTGGGCTAGGGACTTTTTTTACACAATCTCAGGAACTGTGGTCAGAAATATATTTAAAAGTTAGGCCTACTGACCCTGTCGACCTGAGAGATGGGTTGGGAACGTAACTGTCTGTGACAGCGAATGGGGTATAGAAAAGCTATGTGTGATGCTACCAACTACGTCTGTGTATTTAGTAGAAACCAATTACTGTGGTGGTCATTACCAAATACATGTACTCGAGCGCTAGTATCTATGGAGAGTGCTGCAACTATGTCGCCAGAGACATGATTGATTATGGTATAGTTCTTGATCGAAGAACAAAGGTAGAGAAAATATTAGTAGCCAACGCGAAATCTAAAGTGAAAGAAATAGTGCAATACATAAAATGACAAGTCCCTATTTTTACTCCGCCTGAATAGACTAGAGAGTATTGTAAAATGCATTGTTATGATAACTAAACTTATGCATCTATGATTTAAAAGTTTCAACTCCCTGTTGCAGATAGTGATGGCGTGAGACTCTATTAAAGCAACCACTATCATGGCCATTCGATGGATACGGAGATATTCATTGAATTCTTCCATGCAGAAAAAAAAAATTGAGCCGATCAATACTCACCGGCGCCTGTTAAACGTTTTCAAAACCGGTACATATATATGTATACATATATATGTACATATGTGTACATAAGTATATACGTATGTCCATATGTATATATATATATATATATATATATATATATATATATATATATATATATATATTGTGTGTGTACATGTATATATGTACGTACGTATATGTATATATATATGAGTGCATATATATATGCATGTATGAAACGCGGAATATTCTGTGTAGCTTAATTGCCATATATATTTTCATAACTTACTATATATATATATATATATATATATATATATATATATATATATATATATATATAACAAATAAATTGCAAAGTCTATATTCCAGATTGCAAGATATTGTTTTAAGTAAGTTGACATACACAATTCTTACTTAAAAGAATAAACGGTAAGATGGTCAACATCTTTAAATTTGGAATGTAGACTTTTGTCATTTATTTGTTATATGCTCTGTAATTAAATCGAGCTTCAAATATTAAAGGATTGGTATAATTAAAAAGTGAAATATAATTGAAGAAACATATTTTCACATTAATACACACATACATGCATGCATATATAATGGGGGTGAGGAGATGTGTGTGAAAGGTACGAAGAATGCGCGCACGCGTGTGTGTGTGTGTGTGTGTGTGTGTGTGTGTGTGTGTGTGTGTGTGTGTGTGTGTGTGTTTAATAAAGAGAGGGGGAGAGAGATATCATTTACACGTTGGACATTGATTAGTTTGTTTCATATGTCGGTGTTACGCTGGTGACAGCGGTATTTCGCCACTTCCTTTCAAGTGCAGCGACAAAAAAAAATCTGCCCTGGCCGAGATACCGCCGTTCTCCTGCTATTGTGGACACTCATACACATAAGGCCTCATCGACCATACTCATATGCTGCGATGGAATTGGGAGGTGATTCGAGGGAAGGAGGCCTCCTGGGGCTGGCAACGTCTAATTTGAACTTCTATTCAGGCACGACTGGCATGGATCTGATGAAGATAATGTCATGAAGTTGCGAACTGACATTTAGCACATGAAAAGGAGAGCTGTTTGTTTAAAGAAAAAAAACATGGTTGTAGTACAGGGGTTACAAAGCATCAACACCTTATCACTCAGACGCCCATACAGAGGATGTCCATTGTCTCTAAATACAAAAGGAGGTCACTGTTTATCGTGGGTTGTTTTTCCACAGATATTGGAAGGACATCATCTACTTCCAACTTCAAATCGCCTTTTCTTCTTACTTCTTCACTTAAAATCCAACTCCTTTGTAGAGATCTATCTGTTTGGTTTCAGCACTGAAAAACTGGAAAATACTGGATCTACAATTAGTAAGGGTTTAGAAGGGGCTTACTGTTATATATTTCAATAACAACTGGTTATTTCTATATACTTATGTCTTTCATCGCCTTGTCTGACACCGCTGTTTCTATTTGTTGTTTGACTAAGACGAATAAAATTCTTTTCATACAGAAAAGACACAAGGAGACTTTCGCTGGGAGTTTTCATAAACATTTATTTTGGAGATTATTAACTCATAAGGGAGTGACTAATGTTTTCTTAGTTAATTATTTGTTATTTGATTTACTTTTTAACTTAACTAAAGTGCGTTACACCCCGACAAAGGTGTCGAGGCAGTAACATTGGTTAGCAAATTTTCTACATTAATAGTGATGTCCACTTTACTTCCATGGAGAGACTGTTTGAAAACCTTAGCTTCTCCGCGAAAAAGGTGACGTCATTTACTCTGTTTAGTCTACATCGTTTAGTACTGACCTTACATGTCAGCCATCCTTGAGAATAATTCTGTTTTGTAGATCTGGGTTATTATTATGCACTGAGTGTGGCCCTCGTCAAAATTTACATCAGCTAACTTAATCGCCATATACGTAGGGCCCCTAATAGGCAACAGTGTTAATCTATACTTTATAATGCATAATTTTATTTGGTTTCTTTCCTTTTTCTGGATGGGTGAGTCATTGTTCTCCTCTCCATTCATACATCTAATAGTCATCAAAGGCGAAGTAGTCAAACCCATACAGCAAACGCGGTATTGCAGTGAAAGTTTCTAGTTTAAGAGAAGATTATAGAGCAGTACGACGTGCTCAAATTAATTGGCCTTGTGCACAATTCGTTATAAAAATTATTATATAAATTTTATAGCGAATAAATATGTCGAACCATAGAACTTGAAAACTGATGTGCAGTTAAATTTCAATCATCGCAAAGAACTTAAAAACGAATTTATATTATCATGGTCCAACTCGAAACCATCTTTACTGTGGCCAGAACCTACATACGCTATCTGAGAGTCCTTAAGGATGCAATGATGAGCAGTTGAATTTCAAAGTGTTTAGTCTAAGAGAAGATTGCACACAAGAACGAATTCAACATCCGAAATCTATTGGCCTTAGGTCTAACTTGTTATGTATATTTAATATAGAATCAATATTGGATCAACTCGGAATTTGGGATATTTCAACCTTGTGTCATATATACCGAAAATCAAGTTTCCGTCATTATTACAAAAGCCATGAAAGTTCACAATTGTTATCCATACCTTGTTGATTGTTTTTAGCGCCTTTTGTGATCCTTCCAGAATCTCCTTATTTATACTAAGAATAGAAAAACTAAATTAAGACAAAACTGTTGAAAGATATGTAACAGAGCGCTATGGGCGCGTGTGAAAAAATATTAGTAGCAGTAGCCGTTAAAGCACGTATGCAAATTAGTAAGTGTGTCACAAGAAAAAGAGAAAAAAACACACCACGTGGTCGAGGAGAGAAGCAAAAAAGGGAAACAAGACTTACAAGGGTGTCTAAAATAAACTCAAGGTTAACTGTTTGCTCTCTTCGGTCGATCTTTAATATCGGGAAATCCAGCTCCCGAAAAAGGGGCACTCTGTATTGGAACAAAAATTTAATTGTCTCGGTCTAGAAGAGTTTCTCTTTCATTGTATCGAAGACAGATCATCATCATCATCATCATCATCATCATCATCATCATCATCTTTGGTATAATGTCCGTTTTACATTCTGATATGCGTTGAACGGCTTTAAGAAATTGACTTCCAGATCAATCTATCTCGCGGCAGGTCTTTATTTGACCCTTTTTCTGTCAAGCATATGTGGATCACTTCCGCTTATGTTTTCTTCCGTGAACTACGTTTATTTCTTTAACTCTTCTATATCTACTAACCGAAGAACGGGTGGAGTGTAATACCAGAACATATAATACACTTTGATCATAGCCAAAAGGCTAAGGATTTTATGGTTTGTGTATTGTTTTATCTGTCATGATGTATCTCCGTTTAATATTCTCTCTCTCTCTCTCTCTCTCTCTCTCTCTCTCTCTCTCTCTCTTTCTCTTTCCACGTTCCTTTTTCATGTGTTTGGACTAGTTTGCGTGTGCATATTTGATTGCAAATTCCTGTAATAACATAGAGCTTTGGCATTGTATACTGGCCACAAAAGGACATGTTCAGACTAGACATTAAAATGAGGAAAATATTGACATTGTATCGAATAATATCCAATGTCTGCCTAGGTTGTATCTGCCCAGTAAAGCAGGAGGTATGAGTCTCTCAGAAATTGACCCTCAACATTGTGCCACTATTGTGAACACGAAACAATAACTGATGAGCTCCCAGAACAACCCCATGAAATTGGCCAAACATTTTGTACAATACTGTTTTACAAATGAGACAGAATCAAAAAATAAACCTGCTACAGAAATAGCCATAAAGAATCGCTCAAATACACCAAGAGCTTCCATTGCAAAATAAATAAATAAACTGAAATAATGGGCCGACTAACAGCGTGTCAAGTATTTTTTAGATAGATTCACTCAGGACAATATAGATAAGATAGACAGGCTAAACATAGAATTGGTCCACTACGATCTGTAGACGATTAGAATTGCTGCTCAAAATCAAGGCTTGATGACTAATACTTTTAAGAAGAAGAGTGGTATTAACAAGTGTAGGTTCTTCCACGTAGAATTAGAAAGTATGAGAAAGTATGAAACATCTGACAACCAGTTGTAAGGTTTTGTTGAGGGGGGGGTACTATACAATGCCATATAATATGTAAATACCTCCATTCGACGATCTGCATAAAGTTCAATATTGAATGCAAGAACAAGTCCTGGGGAAATATACCAGAAAGAACAGATGGAAATAAGCTTCTTTCTTAGAACTGCACGCCTGTGGAACTCTGTTCCATCTGCCTGCTTCCCACCTGACTACAACTTGGATGTCTTCAAGTCCAACGTTAACAAATTCCTAATGAACCGCCCCCTTAAGTAAACACTTCATCAAATCTCCACACTAATCTCCACACTAACGTACTGTACTTGCAATAACCCTTATCCCTGAGTGGCTTCCGGGCCTTGATAAGTGGTGACCACTATGTAAAAAACAAAAAAAAGTCATACACAATCGACTATGACTATGCAATTTCTACAGCTACATGCCTAGAAAACACCGTGTAAAAAAAATTCAAAAACTACCAGGCCAATATATCCGGTGAACCAAGCGCAAAACAGATACACATAATTTTACTTTTAAAAAAATTTGAATCTTTAAAAGATCTAAAGAAATATGAAATTTAAACAAAAATGCTTATCAAGCCAAAGCAACGTTACATTAGGTTACGTCAAAAAAAATTTTTTTCGGAGGAGTCACCAATTATCAAGAGGCAGAAGCCACTTGAGAATAAGGATTAATGAGTGAACATCATGATAAATCGTAATGGTGGAAATTGGGTAGAAACTGATTCTTTACGAGGACAGCCTAACAAGAATTTGAAAACAACCATGTTATAGTCAGCTGGGAAGCAGACCCGTGCTATTGTTTTCCACTTTGTTTAGTTTTAATTACAGATAGAAAGTAAGGGAAATTATTGACAGTGATTGTACCTATTTACTATGCCTCCCCACGGGACAGAGTTAGACACCAGGGTCGTTTTTTAACGTGGAGAAAAGGCACAAAAATAAAAATTGTCTCAGTCGTGAAGGACTGCTCCTCCACCGAAAGAGAACAAGAAATGTAAGTGCAGCATCTGAAGAACAGATGGTATTTATTTGCTCCCCCACTGAGCAAATTAGGCACAAGGCCGTTTTTAATGTGAGGTGAAAACCAGCTCCCCTTAAAGTAGGCAAAAAGGGGGCACTCTGGTTACCAAAAATAATAATTGTCCCAGTATAGAGGGTTTCCCCTCCATTGACTGGTACAAATTATCTTAAGTGCAGTATCTGCCGGAACAGATGGTATTTATTTGCTCCCCCACTGAGCAAATTAGGCACAAGGCCGTTTTTAATGTGAGGTAAAAACCAGCTCCCCTAAAAGGGGTCACTCTGGTTACCAAAAATAATAATTGTCCCAGTATAGAGGGTTTCCCCTCCATTGACTGGTACAAATCATCTTAAGTGCAACATCTGCCGGAACAGATACTACACTTTGATCTTGGCCCGAAGTCCAAAGTGATTGTAGTTAGGCGAGTGTTTGCCATGAATGTTTTACAGCGGGGGTGGGCTCATAGATTGAAACTCAGCGGAGCACCTGCCCTGAAAATAATGATAGAGCAGATATAGACTCGCTATGTTTCTTCCGTGAGAAAGGGGTAGCAAGGAGGGGAAGATGACGTCCCTCACCGGACCCCGACGCCGGTTTTGTACTCTGTCAAAGTTTGCTTTCTTTTGTATTATGTCGCAATATTCACCCCTCCCTTCATCCACCTGGCCTGAAAAAAGAACATCTTCGCTGCATCCGGTTTTGTTTTGTGGATAAAAAAATAACTCTGGGCCTCGTTTAGGGATGACAGCGGCTGGCGGCTGTTTTCGTCGTCTGTTCGGTGAGAGACACCAAAGGAGCTAAACACGAATTAAACCGATTAATAACCATCTCTGCAAAAACGTCCAGAAATCCTGTCCTTAGAATGAAGTCATATTTTGAACACACGCGCGCGCGCACACACACATATTATATATAGATACTACAAACTATGTGACTCGTCGGGTTACAAATCCACATTACAGATAGGGTTAGATTGTTTTAATTAAGAAAAAACGAGTTTGCAAAGCCAGTGTAATATAAAAAAATAAAAGCACAAAATCACAAACTAGCCGCATTCCGCTTATATAATCTCTCTCTCTCTCTCTCTCTCTCTCTCTCTCTCTCTCTCTCTCTCTCTCTCTCTCTCTCTCTCTCTCTCTCTCCTTTCGGTTTTCTGGTCTTGACTACAGGTTAAATCGTATTATTACTTGTAGTGCTATACTCTTGGTGTATAATGGACTAATTTTATCTTTTTATTCTCTCCGTTATTACCTTCAACTGTTAATAACCAGAGAGAATGAGAGAGAGAGAGAAAGAAAGAGAGACGATAAGAGAGAGAGAAAGAGGAAGAGAGAGTGATGAACAATTGTGTCATCTACATAGGTATCAACAAATGATTCCAGAAAACTTTACCTTTTGTGGTGAGCATTTGTTCCGTGATAGTTTTCCTCCGGTCAAGAAAAACAAGATCCTATCAGCTGCTGCTGCTGCTGCTGTTGTTGTTGTTGTTGTTGTTGTTGTTGTTTGTGTGTGTGTGTGTGTGTG
Organism: Euprymna scolopes; assembly: GCF_053919585.1. NCBI lineage: Eukaryota > Metazoa > Mollusca > Cephalopoda > Sepiida > Sepiolidae > Euprymna > Euprymna scolopes. Next base: position 22,216,867 of record NC_136495.1, read on the forward strand.
TGTGTGTGTGTTACCAAAGTCACAACTTATCAAGTCCTAAAGGCCACTTGGAATAAGGGTTATTGAATTAATATGGTAGTGTAATAATCGTTAATAGTTTAAGTTGGGTATGATTTGATTATTATAAGGAGATGGTTGATCAAGAACTTGTCTAGATTAGAGTTGGAGGCTACCATATTTTAGTCGGCCGGGAAGCAGGTCAATAGAGTAGTGTTTCACAAGCGGATAGTTCTAGAAAAGAAGTTGTGTTTGTGGAATCTGCGTTTAGATTTAGGCACAGATATAGAGTGGGGGAAACTGTTGAAAGTGTTTTTTTTTTTTTTTTTTTTTTTTTTTTACAAAGGCATCACCACATTATCAAGGCCCAGAGGCCACTCAAGGATAAGGGTTAAATAGTGTACAGTAGAAGTTGGTCAATATAGTAATCATTAGTAATGAAAATTTGGTAAATTTAATAACTTATCTGAAACGGCTCATCAAGAACTTATTTACCTTAGACTTGAACACAACCATATTGTAGTCAGCCGGAAAGCAGGAAAACGGAAGACAATTCCACAGGCGTGCAGTTCTAAGAAAGAAGCTTTGTTCATGGAATCTATGTTTAGGTTTAGGCACAGATAAAGAGTGGGGGAAATTATTGATAGTGTTTACAGCTAGACGAGTGTTTCTTGTGAAAGTTTGGCGAGGGGGGACCATAGATTGAAGCTCAGTTGAACACTTTCCATGAAAATAACGATACATCAGAGACAAACTCGCAACATCTCTTCTGTGAGATAGAGGTTGTAAGGAGGAGAAAAGGACATCTCCTACGAGGCTACGAAGTCTATTTTGAACTCTATCAAGGCAGGACAAGTCCTTTCTAGCAGCTCCTGCCCAGATGTGGCAACAGTATTCCATCCTTGGACGTACCTGGCTCTTATATAGATAGAGAATAGCATCAGCAGTGAGATATCTACTGGATCGATAGAAAGATCCCACCATTTTTCCAGCGGCCTTGGCAACAGATTTGATATACGTGTTCCATTTAAGATCAGGAGTAATGGTCAAGCCCAGAAGCTTGTCAAAACTTGAGGCCTCCTGAAGACGAGAGCCATTCATTTCAATTGATGACAAATGTGGATTAAAATGTTGATGATGTAAAGAGAGAAGCTTGGTTTTAGATGCATTAAAAGTAACCAGCCACTCCTTTCCCCATTGTACTACATGCTCAAGATCAGAGGAGAGAGAATTGGAGAGAACTTGCTCGTTTACTGTCTTAGATGTGGTACCATAAATGGTAGTGTCGTCAGCATAAATGTCTACAAATGATGTAAGGATATGATTTGGAAGATCATTAATGTAGATCAGGAAAAGAGTTGGGCCCAGGATGGATCCCTGAGGGACACCGGCATTAATACTGTGAGCTTCTGATTTTTGCCCCTCAACTACTACTCTTATGAACCTATCAGAAAGAAATGATTTAATAATTGAGAAGACTTTTCCAGCTATACCATAGCTAGCGATCTTATGAAGTAAACCTTTATGCCATACCCTATCAAAGGCTTTAGATATGTCAAGAGCAATTGCCCTAGAAAGATTGCCACCGTCGAGAGATTTGCTAATCCAATGCGATATAACTGTAAGGACATCTGCTGTAGATCTAGCAGAACGGAAACCATATTGAGTGTCACTAAGAAGGTTATTTTTGTTGAGATGTTTGATTACTTCTGTATTTAACACAGATTCTAGCAACTTACTCATGACGCACAGGAGACTTATTGGCCTGTACTGAGAGGGGGATGAGCGATCACCTGAATTCTTAAATACAGGGCATACTGATGAGATTTTCCAGGGAGATGGGAAACTATTCTCCTTAAGACAACGTTTAAACAGTTTTGTAAGTATGGGCGCTAGTTCAGGTTGAAGTTTTTTGAGTACTATAATTGGAATACCATCAGGGCCAGTTGCTTTACTGGAATCAAGGTTTTTGATTAGCTTGGCAACATCACGTACAGATATACGTATATCACATAGCGTGTTTTCTGATACAGGAGGAAATATTGGGGGTTGGCGGTCTTGGTCGCAAAGGGTAGAATTAGCTGCAAAGTTCTTGACAAAGAGTTTGGCTTTGTCTGATGCTGACGAGATTACCTCAGGTCCATTGATAATAGTTGGGATGGAGCACACGCTTCTGTTCAGGATTCTGTTTGCTATTTGCCAAAACTGGTGGGAACCAAGCCGCTGCTCAGCTACTTTGGACTTAACAGATTGAGCATACAACTCTCTTGCGTTCCTTATTACTTTCTTACAATGGTTGCTGGCAGTCCTGAAAACGGCTTTAGTTTCCATACATCTATTACGTTTGAAGCAGTGGAAAAAGTGATTTCTGTGCGCAATGGCAGCAGCACATTCTGGAGAGAACCATGGCTGGCTGTAGACGAGCACTTACCATGAAAATAACGATAGAGCAGGCCCGCGACGTTACTTCTGTGGGAAAAAGGTTGCAGTGAAGAAAAACGGGCATCATCTATTATGTTTCGAAGCTGATTTGAAACTTTATCTAGGCAGGATAGAGTACACCAAACAGCACCTGCCAAATGTGGCAACAGTACTCCATTTCAGGACGTACTTGGCTCTTATACAGATAGAGGATTGCATCGACAGTGAGATACCTACTGAAGCGGTAGGATAATACAATGCTTTTTTTCAGCTATCTTAGTAACAGATTGGATGTACGTGTTCCATTTCAGGTCAGGATTGAAAGTCAGTCCCAGAAGCTTGTCATAACATGATGCTTCCCCAAAACAATCGCCATTCACTTCAATTGGAGCTTCATGGGGTTAAAACGATTATGTTGAAAAGATAGAAGCTTGTTTTTAGATGAATCAAAATTAACCAGCTAACTTTTACCTCATTGCACCACGTGTTCAAGATCAGAAGAGAGAAAATCAGAAAGGTCTTGGACATTGCTGGCCTTTGAAGTGTTGCCATAGATGGCGGTGTCGTTAGCAAAAATGTATATGAATGAGTTTAAAATTTGGTTTAGGAGATCGTTGATAAAGATCAGGAAGAGAGTTGAGTCCAGGATGAAACCGTGAGGGACGTCAGCATGGATAGTATGGGCTTTTGATTTCTGGCCATTGACGACTATACTTATAAGCCGATCAGAGAGAAGGAAAATACGTTTTCAGCTAATCCGTAGCTGGCAATTTTGTGAAGTAGACCTTTATGCTATAACCTATCAAAAGCCTTTGATATGTCAAGAGCCATTGCTCTAGAAACGAAGCCTTCATTGAGAGATTTACTAATACTATGTTATATTACAGTCAGCACATCAGCTGTAAATCTAGCGGAACGGAAACCATATTACATGTCACTGAGTAGGTTATTTCTGCTGATGTGGTTAATCATTTCTATATTTATACAGATTCCTGCAACTTACTCATGCCACACAGGAGGATGATTGATCTATACAGATCTCCAGAATTTTTAAATACGGGGCAAACTGATGAAGTTTCCCAGGATGTTGAGAAGCATTTCTCCTTAAGGCAACGTTTAAACAGCTTTGTAAGTATGGGAGCTAGTTTCCGTTGAAGATTTTTGAGCACTATGATTGGAATGCCATCGGGGCCAGTTGCTTTACTGGAATCAAGATTTTCATAGGCTTGGCAACATCACGCACATCACACACAGATATTTGTATAGCGTGTTTTCAGTCACAGGAGGAAACACAAACCTCTTTCTATATATATTCATCTATGGGTATATATATTTGTTTAAAAAATGTTGCTTACCAAACTCCTATCATTTTTTGGTCTACATACATGAAACTTAATATATAAGGTATTCGAACCCATGCGAAGCTTTATATTTGTGTTTTAGTCTGAGAAAATCCGAGCAAAAGTGTGAAAATTAAAAAAAATATGGAATTTTTCAGGTGAAGGTCGAACGACAGTATTACGAATATGCATGCGTAACGTAATAGCTATTGGTTCATGTTTTAATTTTTAGCCTTGCAGCAAACATGTATTCATAGCTCAGACAGAGACGAAATTGGCATTAATCAAAATATCATATTTAAGCGTATTTTACGACCGGGCAATACCGGGCGGCCTGCTTGTATATATATATATATATATATATATATATATATATATATATATATGTATGTATATGTGTGTGTGTGTGTGTGTGTGTGTGTGTGTGTGTGTGTGTGTGTGTGTGTGTGTGTGTGAATAAAAAGGAAAACCCTAAAAGAGTAAAAACAAAATTAAAATCAACGTTTCGTCCCTATTTCAGGGGACATTATCAGGATTTCTAGGCGAGGATGTACAGGAAGACGGTCATATATCACATGCGTAAGAGGAGAAGTTCAGTTCTCTTTCTGTTCTGGAGAGAAAAAATTTCATGATGAAAAGAGAATTTATATCTAGTGTGTGTGGAGGGGGGTCGGGTTATATACATATATGCATTTTTTTTATCAACCAGGATCTAAATTAATGTTTTGTTCATTTATTATTATATTACCTATGATTGGGGCTACATTATAAAATCCTTTTCTTTGTTTGATGGTGTTAATGTTTGAAATTAAAGCAGATTCAATAAGTCTCCATTTTGCTCTATCTGGGATGGATTTTAAGATTTTTGCACGTCCAAAGCCGAAAGAGTGGCCATGTTCGACACAGTGGGAAAAGAGTGCATTTAAGGGGTTGGCATTTCTTATGTCCCATTTATGTTCGCTTTGTCTGATTTCCAAATTTCGCTGTGTCTCACCTATGTATGATTTTTTTCAATCATTACATGGGATGGCGTAAATACCGGCTTTGGAAGTGGAGATTTCAGCGGAGTGCTTGCTAGTTTTCAAAGTTCGCTTTATAGTTAAGGAAGTGGTTTGTACTGTTTGTATGCCTATATTATTAAGAGTATTGCAGATATATATATATATATATATATATATATATATATATATATATATATATATATCAGTATATATATATATATATATACAGGGTGGGCCAAAATAAGGGTTCTATCTTTAAATATAATCATATATATATAGGACCCTTATTTTGGCCCACTCTGTATATATATATGTGTGTGTGTGTATGTGTGTGTGTATGTGTGTGTGTGTGTGTATTTCGATGATACGATTCATTCTTAAACTCATTAAATGAAATGGTATAAATTTTGAAGTCTAACTGCTATGCGCACGAGCGGGTAGTGCGGGCTCTATTTAGTTTAATTTGGTTTTATTCAAAGAGGTGGTATCTCCTCGTGAAAAATCAAATAACTTCGATTTTCGTGAAATTTTAAAAATAAATATTAGACACCAGTTAATAAATATTCATTGAATTGCAGACTTTTGCTTTGTATTTGAAAGAGATTTTAGGGCACCTCGGGGATTGCAGAGGGGGTGCAAGCACCTGCCCCTTTTATTCCTGTTTTAAAAGTGTCCTTTTCAGAGGAATATATTATATGTCTGTTCCCTACCATTACTATATTTTTGCCGTTTTTTTTTCACTTGAGCACCTGCTTTCATATGAAATTCACATTACATTAAATTTGATTCATGGTCATTAGACATCATTCTATTGCCCGTAGTAACGTTTACTAATCTGGCTCCCATCATAATAGCACTTAGGTTTTAGTGGCAATGTGCCTAATTTTAACAAAAGTTCAAAAAAAGAAAGGCAACCCTATTTTTACGGATAACATTTTTGTATTCGTTTCAAAAGTGGTAGATAAATCATAAATTTGCTTGAATACTTGACGTACAATCGCACTCCTCCCCTTCAACAGGTGCCCCTCTCCACCCCATCTGTAGCTAGTCATGTGAAATAATTATATTTTAAGGATACGAAAATTAGGCCCCACTCGTTGCCGCTAAGGAGCGTAGGGAAGTCCACAAAGAGTACTTGTAAAAGTAGGGTGTACAACCTCCTTGAGATAACCATCTCAAGAGTAAAAGGGACAAAACTGTCGATTTCGTTTCCTTTTGAAAATTTCCAAATTTGACGGACTTGTACATCACCCCACACCAAGTCTAACTATTTTAGCGTACATGTGCTGAATAGTGAGTACTTACTAGGATTCCCGAGTCGTGACATATGTAGCTACCAGTTCGGCAAACAAAACGAACTTTTTGTTGTTGTTTTTTTTTGTTTTCTTTTTGCATACAGTTTGAAAATAACAATGTTTTTATTTGTTATTGTTGTTGTTGTTGTTGTTTTTGTGTGTTTACTTTATTTTTTGTTTTTTTGTTTGTTTGTTTTTTTGTTTGTTTTGGGGGCTACAAATGGAGGACAATGGATGGTAAATTGTTTTTGCTGTTGTTGTTGTTGTTTGTTTTATTTTGTTTTGTTTTTTGTTTTTTGGGGGTTGCAAATGGAGGACAGTGGATAATAAATTGTTTGTTGTTGTTGTTGTTGTTGTTGTTGTTGTTGTTGTTGTTGTTGTTGTTGTTGTTGTTTCAGTCTTTGGGGGAGTCTGTTGTTGCCTGAATTTAGTAGTAGTAGTAGTAGTAGTAGTAGTAGTAGTAGTGTTTTTAATCTGAAAACAAGCGCATATCAGAAATTTGCAAAAGTGAACTGGCGAAATATTTGCCATCAAAACTCGGGAATTTCCATGAAATATTTAGATGACTAGTACGCATTTGAAACCATTTTATTAATAAATAATACAATTATTTAGAAATCCATTCTTAATTATTTTTTTAATTATTCTGTACTTTTACTTAACAATTGAATAAATAAATTTGAATTTAACTTGAAAATCCTATCTCAAAAAAAGTACGGTCTGTAAACTGTAGAAGTACTTAAGCAAAAAAAAAAGTGAATTTTGTTTAACAAGTTTTTATCTATTTTGTTTTACACCTTTTTTCGTGTTAATTATACTACACAATTGTCAGAAATCATTCTAGACTAACGCGAACATTCACTATATAGGTAAGAATACTTGTTCACAATTTATTATTATTGAGAACCTCATTCTTAACGTGAGAAATGGTGTCTTTTAAGCTATTCTGTAGTTTTACCTAACAATTTAATAAACAAAACATACCGAGAAAATTAAAATTAACTTGAAAATGCTATCTAAAAGATTAGTACAGCTCGTATTCTGCATAACTCAGTGTTTGAGAGATAAAGAAATTTAATAGAACATCCAAATATCTATGTATCTCATATAGAGACCAAGTGTTAGCCCCCAGGTAAGGGACCCCTTGATTCCTGAGAACTTCGACTGAAGTAAAATGAAACACATACATGCCCTGAATTATATATCTCTCATATATTTGTTAGTCTTTGCAGTACAAACACTCGAGTCGGCCAAAAGAAACTGGAATTGATAATGGCTTCAATCACCAAGACCGACAGATAAGGCCTGTTAACTGAAAAATGACGTCACGAAAAATAGACAAAGCTAGCAAGATCTGCCGAGCAAGCGGATTGGCAATAGTGAATGAGAGCTTTTTGAAAAAAGAATGGAAAACTTTTCAAAAATATATTGAAAAAGACAAAACTAAGAAACTCGATTTGTACTTATATTTAACTTTATTCAATATTAATAATAAAAAGAAAAATAAGAATTAATTAAGAATAAAAAAGTTGTACGCTGGCCTTGTGTTGAAAAGTAAACATCGCAGTTTATCATGGATCTCAAAGACTAAAATTCGTATATTATTTTTATTGTGAATAAATTGAAAACAATTTTTCATATTTATTCAAAACAAAAATTAAGCAATGTCAATATTATATATATATATATATATATATATATATATATATATATATATATATATATATATATATATAAGGCACCACCAACACTGGGGGGGGGGGCAGGTAATTCTTTTTGACGGACCGTCTTTTTAAAAATCTACCAAAAATCAGATAATTATCCGATCAATACGAAATTTTCAGCGATTATTAAGAGAAGAATGAACTTTATAACAGTGTACTTATTTTTCATAAACGATATTTATATATTATTTTTGCTTACAACCCCCCCTTGTTTTGAGGGGGTACAAATATGCTTAAAATAATCATCTGAAACTGAACACAACATATTGTGTTGTTGTAAGGGACAGAATTATAGATTAAAAAAAAATTGTTTGCATACCTTATTTTGACATCTGAATATCAGAACTTCGATTGTGTTTAATTATCCCGCTTTTGAGTTTATGTTAAGTAAAATAATTAATTTAAGTTAAGCAAAAAAAAAAAAAAATTTAATATTTATACGAAAAAAGCCATTTTAAAATCTTTGATAAATAAATTAACTATTTTTTTTAGCGAGCCGAATAATGCATGACCATTATTAAGCAGGGCATGCTTTGAAGAATCGATACAAAAAACAAAAATTCGATAAATATTGTGCCCTTTGTGTTAAAAATAGCATCATTTTTTCGATCCCGTTTGAAAACGTTTGCCGCCTTTCGACTACGGTGGACCAAACGCGCTGAAATAAGTTTTTTCTATTCTGCTTTAAATTGCCCCCCCCATTTTGGGGAGCCTGACCCCCACACACATACACATTAAAAACCAAACTCATACAAATGGTCACCCATCTGGTACTGGCCAGCCTCAGCGTTAATAATACATTGAAATTTTCGTCACTGAAAAATAAGTTTTTTTTTTCATATTTGGTCTTCCATAGTTTGCTTTTTATCAACTACAAACGTAAACATTGTCGATCTAGACTCTAGATCGACGCGAAGTAACTGGTTGCCTATATGAATAAGTGGAATTATTTGAAATCCAGGTACTTATATTATAATATTTTTGCATATTCTCATAAAAAATCATCCTAAATCTTAGTTAGACAACAAATAAATAAATTAATTATTTCAAAAACCTTTTTTTTTAAATATTTATGTACGTTTTTTGTGCAAGACAAAAAATGTCAATTGTTAACTTTTTGGGAAAATTAAGCATTTAAAATTTAATTAAAAATAGTAGAAAAAGTTTTACATTATTCTGTTTTCTATATGATAAAATTCAATGTTTTATCTTTCTGGAAAAAAAAAGTTACTCAGAAATAATGGATTTTAATAAATGTAATTTCGTTTTAAAAAACAACAACAACTTGCTTTTTCGGCCATTTTTGGCGGTGCCTAATATATATATATATATATATATATATATATATATATATATATATATATATATATATATATATAAGAGCAAACAGTTAATAAAACATGTTAAAAAAACACTTTGAAAAAGATTTTAAAACATATTTAATCTGAAAAGGAAACACTTAATAAGTGGATAGTCCTTAATCCGCGGAGTTTCGAAGAAATACTTTCCTTCTCATCAGAGGGTAGGAATTAGCAAAATGTGGGATCGGATTTTGCATGCAAAAGTATTTGATGAAACTGCAAGTAAGTCAAAAATCTTACTTGATAACAAAAAGTGAAGCACATGGAATATTGTGAAGAAAAAGGTGAGTTCACGTGAATGGATAGTCTAGTGAAAGTTAAAGTATCCAGTGACGGTAAAATCAAAAAATGTAAATCCAATTATTATATATATATATATATATATATATATATATATATATATATATATATATATATATATATATATACTAGCAGGGAGACTCGACTTTGCCCGGGATTGAATGATGATCAACGAATATTTCACACCTATATTTTATTATCATCGAGATCCGTGAAATCACGTTGGAAGAAGCTTCGCATGCCTCCATGCAGTGACTTAGTCCAAAATATGTTATTCTACATTGCACTCTAGAAAACCTGCTGTTTCTTTTATAAAATTATTTTATATAAACTTCTTTCCAGTTAACGAAAAAAAACATTAAGAAATTTACGTGTGGTGTTTGAACCTACAGACCACGTCATGCAAAAAATAAATAAATGAAAAAGAAAACACGTAAATTTTCAAGTCTTATAAAATTCTTTGCAGTTAATGAAAAGAAAATTAAGAAATTTACGTGCTGAGTTTGAACCTACAGACCACGTCATGCAAAAAAAAAACCCACAGTAGAATTTTCACAGCCCGTTGTTCTATCATTGTTGTTAAGCGACGACATGGAAAAATGACTTTACCGATGATAGATAAATTAAAATAACGGTTTCGATTGCCGATTATTGGTATTATCGAGGGTATTCTAAGACAATACTTAACTAAGATCACTACCATACTTATGCACTAAAGTTCTTTAAAGTTTAAAGAAAATCTGTTCAGCCGTTTCGGAGTTTATAAGGAACGAATTCAAACACTCACAGAGATAAAGTTGCATATATATATATATATATATATATATATATATATATATATATATATATATATGTAAAGAGAGAGAGAGAGAGAGAGAGAGAGAGAGAGAGAGAGAGAAATAAAAAGGAACAAACCGAGTTATGCGTTCATCAACGTTTCTTCTTTATTTCGAGACTTCCTCTCAAAATAAAGACGAAACGTTGATGAACACATAACCTGGTGTGTTCCTTTTTATTTTTTTTTTATTTCTCTATTGTGTCTGAATACTATTTTCATTATTCTCATCACACACACACACACACACACACACACACATATATAATGAGAAAGAGGTGAACCATAATAAAATGTTAAAAAATAATACATAAGTCGATTAAAAAAAATCACGAAGTGTAATACAACTCAAGAAAAAAGTGAGCATTATTCGGAATGTTATAAAATAAATAAGTCGATTAAAAAAATAGAAAAAATCATGAAATTCAAAAAGAAATAATTTGTTTGTTTGGGTGCCCTGGACGATACTGCTTCTACTGGGACCAAACTCCAAAACAAGCTACTTCGATGGCATAAATGGAGGTTTTTGTCTAAGGAGATATATAATACTAGACGATCGGTAGTCTCACAGCGTCCCAGAATTTATGGTTTGCCTAAAGTTCACAAGCTGGATACTCCATTGAGACCAAACTTGTCGATGGTAGGCTCGGCCCAACACAATTTGGCCAAATGGTTGGTTGAAATTATTGAACCAGTCTTTTCTTTCTATTCAACTTATTGCATTCCTGACTCTTTTCATTTTGCTTCGGCAATGAAGGAGTTGCCTTTTACCAGTAATTCTTGTTACATAGTCTCTTTTGACATTAATAATTTATTTACAAATGTCCCTCTTGACGAGGTCATTAATATTTGTGCTGATTTGAAGCGGCATTTGTCGAACTTATGGAATTGGCTACTAAGTTCGTTGCCTTCAGTTTCAACACCGTAATGTATCGTCAGGTTGATGGTGTATCGATGGGCTCCTCCCATCCTGGGATCAACTCCAGCCAATATTTTTGTCAGTTTCTGTTCAATAAGTGCCCAAGATCGAACTTTTACATGCGTTACGTTGACGACACTCTTTCTTGTTTCGCTACGCATGACGAAGCTGTGTCTTTCTTTAAATTATCAAATGATTTGCACCCTTCCATATCATTTACGATGGAGGTAGAAAAAGACAACTCCCTTCATTTCTTTGATGTTTTAGTTTCGAAATGTGGGTCTTCCTTTGTCACGTCCGTTTATAGAAAACCTACTTTTACTGGTCTGTACCTGAGTGGGATTCTTTCGCACCAACAACTAGGAAGCTCGACATTATTAGAAATTTAACCCATCGGACACTTGCCATTTGCTCTTCTTCTTGCACCGATTCAGAAATCGATATTAAACGAATTTTCATTACTAATGGATATACACCTCCATAGGTTAACAAAATTGTAAACAAGAAAATAGAATCCTTTTCTGAGCAACCCAAATATGGTCCATCTAGATTTCCAGTATACCTCAAGTTACCTAGGATTGGACCTGAAGGCCAACGTATTGGAGACAAGATTTCCTCTCTTGTCACTTCGAATTTTGGTGCTTTAACTCTCCGAATTGCTTTTTTTACAAAGCGCACTTTTCCCTCTTTTCGTAAGGACGTCTTGCCTATCTCGCAGTTAAGTAATATTTTTTATAAATTTCAATGTCGGTGTGGTGCCGGTTATGTAGGCAAGACGAACCAGCGTCTTCAGGTTAGAATTGCCCAGCATGTGCCGCGTTACATCCGAGATCATCAGCCTATTTCCAGGAGTTCCCAATTCGTAGAATCGGCCATTGGGCAACACTTAGTAGATGAAAAAAATTGTGCTTCTACATTCTCTTTCTATTGTTTTTTTCTGTTTTACATAGAGGACGCACTAAGTTCCACCCGCCTGTCCTCGAGGCCATCAGTTTTAGCCCCCCCCCCTACTTTGTATAAGGAGAGAAACCTTCGGTTACAGTTGGAACTATTTGGAGGGACACATTCCATCTAAGGTTCTTTTTGTACAGCAATTCTACAAAAAAAACTTCTATTCCTTCTTACAGACGTATATCCTGGAAAAGTCCGTCTGTACGAAAAGCGATTCGGGTTTTGTTCTTTTTGCATTTTTCTTTTTTTTTTAATCGATTTATTCATTTTATGACATTCCGAATAGTGTTTACTTTTTTCCTGAGTTGTATTACATCTTCGTGATTTTTTTTAATCGACTTACGTATTATTTTTTTACATTTGATTATGGTTCACTTGTTTCTCATTATTGTGAAATTTTTGCTATTCTAATATATATATATATATATATATATATATAACTACTTCATTTACTCACACAAAATATACGAAAGTATAGATTTATGCGTAAACTTTAAGTATTTACTTCAAAAGTGCTCAATACGTAGGTAGAGCTAGTTAGTAATTTATAAAATATATATGGCGATTAAGCTACACTGAATATTTTGCGTTTTATCCACTGTAGGATTCGTCAGGCTTATGCCTAAGCCTGATGCATAAGCCTGACGAATCCTATATATATATATATATATATATATATATATATATATATAATCCTACATATATATATATATATATATATATATATATAATTTTTGTACTCCCTCCAAAATTTTCAAATATATATATATATATAATTATTTTTTTACTATAATAATTAAATACCTACAGACACTAGTGTTTCATCCTTTCGGGATTCTTCAGTGCAGGGTGTCACGATTACTACCAGTCGAACGATTCGAACCCCGCGACACGAGACATCTCTGGCTCGATTAGCGGAGGCCGTTGAAAATTTTGGAGGGAGTACAAAATTTAATTATGGCTAAATATAGACCAATTAACATGATGATTAAAAACATAAAAAATGAAAATAAAGGTTAGCTAACCAGGTTTCGTTCAACAGAGCTAAATCGAGGAAAATTACGATAAAAAGAATAGTCATGAATATAGCGGGGGAGAAAAAATTAAAAAAAAAAAAACGAAAAATAAACGGGAGAAAAATTACATAGAAATCAAATTCCTAAGAGATTTTCTTTTTGTTTGCAAAGGGAAGGTCTCAAGGACTTAATAAAAATAGTTTCTAGAATTTTTAGATGGAAGGGTGAGTGCGACTTACTCAAGATCGTAAACAGGTCAGCACTGAAATTCGTGGCACACTCATGGTTATTTATGAGGTGATCATAAATCGAAGAACCATGTGTATTATTCAGAATATCAGAACGTGAACATTTTGTATAACGAATCTTTGATCGTACGTGTTGTTTTAAACTAAAATCCAATCTTTGCGATGTCCGCCCAACATAGTGCGCACGGCAACTACATTTGAATAAATGAATAATAGAATTATTAGGGGGGGACATCTTTGCAAATAGACAACAACATAGGCTTGGTTGAAAAAAAACAACGCGTGGGTTCGATGTAAAATAACACCGTTGCACAGACAAAGAGATTTGCTAAGTAAATCGGTCACTGATATTACCTAGCCACGGTAGATGCAGGTAAACAGGATATCTATTAACTACAATTTCTTTAGATTTGTAAAAATTGAAAACTTTCTAATTAATAGTAGATTCAACAATGTATACGTGGTAGCCATTGTTGCAAAGGGTATTAGTAATGAATTTAAGCGCGTCATCCAGATTAGCTCCGGAAGAAATCAAGGCCTTGTGTGTTAAAGTTTTAATTAAATTAAATTTTTGGTTTGATAGGTTCATAAGAGTAGTGATTGATGGGCAGAAATCAGAAGCTCTCAGTATTAATGCTGGAGTCCTTCAGGGGTCCATCCCGTGCCCAACTCTCTTCCTGATCTACATTAATGATCTTCCAAATCACATCCTTATATCATTCGTAGACATTTATGCTGATGACACTACTATCTATGGTAGCACATCTAAGACCGTAAACGACCAAGTTATCTCTGATTCTCTCTCCTCTAATCTTGAGCAAGTGGTACAATGGGGAAAGAGTTGGCTCGTTATTTAAATGCATCTAAAACCAAGCTTTTATCTTTACATCATCTGGCATCAATTGAAATGAAAGGCTCTCGTCTTGGGGTGGTCTCATGTTTTGACAAGCTTATGGGCTTGACCTTTACTCCTAATCTTAAATGGAATACGTACATTAAATCTGTTGCCAAGGCCGCTGAAAAAATGGTGGGATCCTTCTATTGATCCAGTAGATATCTCACTGCTGATGCAATTCTCTATCTATATAAGAGTCAGGTACGTCCAAGTATGGAGTACTGTTGCCACATCTGGGTAGGAGCTGCTAGAAAGGACTTATCCTGCCTTGATAGAGTTCAAAATAGACTTCGTAGCCTTGTAGGGGATGTCCTTTATCTCTTACCGGCAACCTCTTTCTCATAGAAGAGATGTTGCTAGTTTGTCTCTGCTTTATCGTTATTTTCATGGTAAGTGCTCGGCTGAGCTCCAATCTATGGTCCCCCTCGCCAAACTTTCACAAGAAACACCCGTCTAGCAGAAAACACTATCACTAATTTTCCCCACTCTTTATCTGTGTCTAAACCTAATCGTAGATTCCATGAACAAAGCTTCTACACGCCTGTGGAATCATCTTCCGTTTTCCTGCTTTCCAGCTAACTACAATATGGTTGTCTTCAAGTCTAACGTAAACAAGTTTTTGATGAACCGTTCCATATAAGTTAACAAATTTACCGAATTTCCATTACAAACGATTACTATATTGTCCAATTTCTACCGTATACTCTTTAACCCTTATCTTCGAGTGGCCTTGATAAGTGGTGATGCCTATGTAAAAAAGACAGAATGAGTCCCAACGCGTATAGAGGCCGGTAAATATTTATTTATGATAAACGGAAGTAAGAAAACATGAGGATGTCTTGGAAACTAGAATATCTAAAAACGGGAGAGTAGCATTTGTTTCTTTGTCTACCGTAAACTTAAGGGCTGGATGAACGTTATTAAGAGACACACAAAATAAATCATCCGCTTTCGTCTCGTTGTCAAATAAGCAAAAGGTGTCATCAACATAAGGAAAGTAAATGCTTAGTTTATGCAAACCAGATAATAGACCCTGTTCGTAAAAACCTACAAAGATATTAGCCAACGCTAGTCCCAATGTGGAACCCGTGGCCACACCATTTGTCTGTTTGTAGTAATATCATTAAAACTGAATTCAACCGACATAGTCGCGAATTTCATCAATTCTACAAAAATATTTTCGAGAATTGGGGGAGTTGGAAGTTGACTCCGATATAAGGCGTCAGCACACGTATTAATAGTCTTTAATAATGGGACGCAAGTGAAAAGACTAGAAATATCAAAAGAACAAAAATTTGTCAGAATGAGTATAGTTTTGCATAAAATTAGCAAAGGTAAAAGATTCTTTAATGCAAAATAAGCTGTAAAACGTTTGTGTGGTTTGCCTAAGATCCATAAAAGTGGCGTACCATTAAGACCCATAAAAGTGGCGTACCATTAAGATCCATAAAAGTGGCGTACCATTAAGACCCATAAAAGTGGCGTACCATTAAGATCCATAAAAGTGGCGTACCATTAAGACCCATAAAAGTGGCGTACCATTAAGACCCATAAAAGTGGCGTACCATTAAGATCCATAAAAGTGGCGTACCATTAAGACCCATAAAAGTGGCGTACCATTAAGACCCATAAAAGTGGCGTACCATTAAGATCCATAAAAGTGGCGTACCATTAAGACCCATAAAAGTGGCGTACCATTAAGACCCATAAAAGTGGCGTACCATTAAGACCCATAAAAGTGGCGTACCATTAAGATCCATAAAAGTGGCGTACCATTAAGACCCATAAAAGTGGCGTACCATTAAGATCCATAAAAGTGGCGTACCATTAAGACCCATAAAAGTGGCGTACCATTAAGATCCATAAAAGTGGCGTACCATTAAGACCCATAAAAGTGGCGTACCATTAAGATCCATAAAAGTGGCGTACCATTAAGACCCATAAAAGTGGCGTACCATTAAGATCCATAAAAGTGGCGTACCATTAAGACCCATAAAAGTGGCGTACCATTAAGATCCATAAAAGTGGCGTACCATTAAGACCCATAAAAGTGGCGTACCATTAAGATCCATAAAAGTGGCGTACCATTAAGACCCATAAAAGTGGCGTACCATTAAGACCCATAAAAGTGGCGTACCATTAAGACCCATAAAAGTGGCGTACCATTAAGACCCATAAAAGTGGCGTACCATTACGACCCATAAAAGTGGCGTACCATTAAGACCCATATTATCAATGATCGGGTCCTCTCAACATAAGTTAGCTAAATGGTTGGCAAGTATTTTAGAGCGCGTTTTGATGACTTTAAAAAAAATCATGTGAAAATTATTTGTTTTTCAATTTTCAACACTAAAGATGAAAATAATTAATTTTCACTTTTCCATTTTGACATTTAAAAAAAAAATAACTTTGCCAGCATGTATGAAAAAATAAAAATAACTCCAAAATATTAAACATACTTAATGCTTGCGGCAAAATTGTCTATTTTGATCCCCATGGAGACAGAGAAAATATTACGATGCTAAAGAATCCTCTTTTGCCTGGATGCAGCTACATGCGTCACGTGATTATTCAGTTTACTGCCCTTCTTCTCTCGATAGTCACGCTTTTATTTACTTATTTGGAGACGAAAATCTACCGTTGTCCATATCTTTGGTCATCTCGGTTCCTCAATAACGCCCCCCCCCAACAGACACAACGGCCTTTAACCTCCTGACTCTTTTTGTTTGCGGTCAGTCAATGTAACCTTAAATATTTTTCACTTTGAAGGTGTTCAACCCTGTTCCGCATGACGAGGAATGTTTCGAGTGGGTGATTGAATTACACACAGACGCTGATTAATCATACACGGTGCTGGAAGAAAAGGGGAACAGGCTCCGGCTACAGTAAAGGACCTGACAATTCGCAAGGAACCGAGAATAGTCCAGATTGTATATTTATGCTTCTCTGCTTATCTCTTCAAATCTACCATCAGACCGTGAAGTACTCTTGTCATATTTCGGTTCGTGAATCTCTGTCGCATTCGTAGATTATTGATAAAGTGCAGAAACACATCTGTAATTTAATAGACGTCGACCATTCTTCGTCGCTACACCTTTTCTTTCTCTCACAGATATGGCGTTGCTAACGCCAGTTTCTTTTATAAATACCATTACAGCACACGACGTGCAGGGGGGGGGGGAGCAAGAGGTGCCCAAGCACCTGCTCCTTTTACTCCTGTTTTAAAAGTACCTTTTTCAAACGAATGTATTATAGGTCTGTGCCTCACTGTTGCTAGATTTTTGCCGTTTTCCTTTTCACTTGAGCACCTGCCTTGAAAAAGTTCTCTGCGCGTCACTGTTATGGCATGTGTCCTTCAAAATAGTCTAATCTATCCCATGCTTTCTCTGCTCCGGTTCATTTGATTTGCATGTCTAGTAATCTCCATCAACTCGCTGTTTTAATACCTCATCGTACTACAGCTTCTTCTTATTTATTTTTTTTTTCAAAGAACAGCGCGCTTGTGGAACTCTCTTCCTGCTTACGGCTTTCCTCCTAACTACAGACTTTGTCTTTTCAAGAATAAGACAAATAAACATCTCCTGTCTTTGCGATAATCAGTTTTCATTCTTCTTAGCTCCTATACGCCTTGTCTCGAAATATAATTACTAAGTCTATGACAGCAGAATATTTTGTCATCATTTTGACTCTCGAGTATACATCAGTTATTATCTCATGTGTTTTTAGATAAAGTGATGTGGTTGTCGGTTGATTAACTGTGTCGGATATATACTCGAGAGTCAAAAAAATGATAAGAATATTCTCTTTTTATAGCCCTAGTAATTACGAAAAATTTAGTATACAGTTTCCTTATTAAATAACAAAGACATGAATGCACACACACACACACACACACACACACACACACACACACACACATATATATATATATATATATATATATATATATATATATATATATATATATATACACGTGTGTGTGCATGTGTTACTGAAGATCAGAGCAGCAAAAGCCACAAACCACAACGGAGGCTGATGAAAGTCCATAAAGGGCGGTTACGAGCTGTTCCTCTTTGTTGGATTTAAAACCGGCGATGTCTATCTTGTTCTAATCTCCTGTAATCTATAATGTAAAAGGCAGTTGTCAATGTGTATATGTGTATATTTGTATGTTAGGCTAAAACTAAAAAACAACAAAACACACACCCATAAATTTGGTATATTGTTGGTCGGTGTTGCCCCAGATGAATAATACCTAATATGTAGAAAAGATTATTTATTCTTTGATCTTAAATTGGATCAGATTAATCTTTTTTCTAGTCACATTATGTACTACCGAAATGAAAAGTAACTCTGTTTCCCCTTGTGCCGACTCATTCCTTAAAGAATATATAAATGTTTGTGTAAGTGTATGCCCAGAGAGGAATGGGTTAGACAAAGAAGAAAGAGGTGGAGAGGGAAGAGGAAACGAGGAAGATAGAAATTAGATAGCAGTTTTAATAACAATATGTTACAATTTTAACCCGACCAACACCCGATAGCCCTGCTAGTATATATATATATATATATATATATATATATATATATATATATATATATATATATAAATATTATTATTATTATTATTATTATTATTATTATTATTATTATTATTATTATTATTATTAATAATATTATTATCACCATCATCATTATCATTATCATTATCATTGGGAATTTTTTCTTAATAATCCAATACTCTTCTGGAGTTCTCTTTAATCTTGCAAATCTGATATATATATATATATATATATATATATATATATATATATATATATATATATATATATATATATATATATATGCTAACAGACCACTCGGCTTTTCCGATAGTAAAATAGGCTTAAATATGATATTTCAATTCATGCAGAATTTATATTTATTATTATAGAGAACATTTTCTATTGATTATTATTGGGTACCCAATATATCAATCAAACACGGTAGTGTTTGAATATATGGTTAAGTGGCAGTTTTAGTCATTTAGAACTGCTTTAAAGCTTCACCACTCACTCATTTTTCGAGTAAATTTCAAACAAGTATTACAGTTTATAGATCACCTTCTAAGCTATATTGCGTAAAAAAATGTTCAATTTTCGTTAACTGAAACAAAAGTTATGATGAATTTTCTGGTCTTCAAAATCGTAAAAATATCTGAGGAGGTGATATGGCTTTTATGACTGGTTTCCATAGCAACAACGTCGCTTTAGCGACTACTGTTGCTACTAATTCGAAAAGAGAAGTAATAAGTGAAACAGACAGAATGAAAGGGAGATAATTGGGGGATTTTATTGAAAGCAGACGAGTGCCGTAGATTGTTATTACATATGTGTTTATGGGGGCAAAAAATAAGACTGAAAGTAAACAAAGAACAAGTGAATTCATTGGAAAAATTATGGATTATAATAGAAAAATGCGAGCATGAAAAGTAATATGGCTAAATTTAAGCATGGAAAAGTAAAGTAATAGCTATTTAAACTGGAAAAGAAAAGGGCAAGATATTCTAGTTAAAAATATAGTAAATTTATAACTTAAAATATTGTAGCATTAAGAAAATTTTTAATTCAATTTATAACATTATATAATCAATTCTTAATGCTGCAATATTTTAAATTATAAATTTGTTATATTTTTTACTAGAATATATTGTCCTTTTCTTTTCCAGTTTTAACAATTAGCCCTTTACTTTTCCATGCTTAAGCTTAACAATATTACTTTTCATGCTCGCATTTTTTTTTTCTATTGTAGTATAGTAATGATTTACAAAGTTTTTTAAAAAATTACGTCGGTACCATCAACTGGAATCGAAACCAAAACATTCAGCGTTCCAACCTTAGTTGCAATTTAGCGCTTCCGCTTTCGTCCATACCGTCTGGGTAAAACACTAAACATATCTATTGACTAAATAATTATATTAAAAAAATTTGATTTGAGGAATCAGACACTGATAATTTTTAAAAATCGAATAATAAACACATTCTATGATAAAAAAAAAATATATATATAAACAAAACGAGTGACGCAGTTCGAAAGAAACGGCAGAAAATGACGAGCGCTTAAATTCGAAAATAAAATAATGTGTATGCTGGCATATGTAATTAGACTAGTGCATACCAATATACCCAACTTGAAATCTTAAATTATAAAATGACTGCGAATCTTAAAAACCTCCGAGATTGTAATTAAGAATCGTAAAAGCTGTAAACATTAATTCAAGGTATAAAATATATGATTTTAAAATCTAGGAATAATAACAGATGTTAGAAAAATATTAATTAAATAATAACTTGAAAAATTATTAATAGAAAACAGCAAGCTTATAATAAAACTTGTCTCGAAACTAACTAAATCCGCACAACCGAAAGTAGGAAAAACAGAAAACTACGTGTAACAGACGAAAAGAAAAAGTGGTCACCAAACTTTGAACTTCCTGTACCTTTATAAGGCCACCATTCGCCCATGTATGGAGTATTGGTGCCACATTTAGACTGGTGTACCTGCTACTAGTCTCTCGCTTAAGATAGGGTTTAAAAGAGAGTTGTGAACCTAACAAATACCGTACGTTCAACTAGGCTTCAACCGCTGTCCCATCGATGAAATGTTGCATCCCTCTGCTTGTTTTACAAGTATTTTAATGGTAGGTGCTCCGACGAACTATAAGCCCTTGTACCCCCTCGACGTAAATACACCCGACAAACCCAACGAACAGTAAAATCCCACCCCTACACAGTAGAAATCCCCAGATGTAAAAAAGCCTTCTACTCTATTAGTGTCTTCCCTAGAACTGCTAAACATTCGAATTTCTTTCTGGGTGCCTGCTTCCCTGACTGTACTGACATGCAGAAGTTCAAGTGTAATGTGAACAGACATCTTGCTGCTCAACTCCCTACATAGTAACCTGCAACTCATGTCCCCGATAGTAGCTACCTACATCAAAATGGCACTGTGCCTTGTTTAGGGTGAAAAAGGAATAATAAAAAAGACTACTGCATTACCAGGCAAGTGTAATCAATCTAAAAATGAATATAAAACCCGCTTGAAACTTTATGTATGTATATGTTGTTGATCAAAAAATTTATGCCAACTGTATTAACAAAGAAAAAT
Organism: Euprymna scolopes; assembly: GCF_053919585.1. NCBI lineage: Eukaryota > Metazoa > Mollusca > Cephalopoda > Sepiida > Sepiolidae > Euprymna > Euprymna scolopes. Next base: position 22,238,313 of record NC_136495.1, read on the forward strand.
TTTTGAAATAACTTTAGAAATATTGTTTTTATTTTCTAATACGCTGATGAAGCCCAAGCTTGTGCAAGTTATAATTTGATGAACAATTATATCCTTATATGTCTACACTGGAGGCTGAAACAATTAAACACAATGTTGTGACAAATAAAAGAAAACTTTCCGAAAATGAGTAAATACTTGCATATCTATTCCTATTAATGTGGTATCTTGAAAGGGAAATTATTTATAGCTCTAGTGTTGCACTATTGAGTTTTCCACGTGAAAACTTTATGTTATTCATTCATATGTAATCACTGCCCCAAGTAGTTTAATTGCATATAAACACATATATAGATGGCGTAATGAAAGAAAAATATAAGGTATTTGCAACTTCTCTTCCAATTTTCGGATTTTTTAATTATGTCCAAACGCATTTTATTTCCTTTTGGTGGATTGATTATTACTATTTCTTCTGATGAGTTAAGGGTAAATAGATTTACTAATTGATATAATAATTAAGTGATTGATTTTGTGCTACGAAACAGATAGTGTCAAGAATTGTAAATGTCAACTGAATTAAATGAATAAATTGTAAAATGGTCAACATTATGAAATTTGAATTATAGACTTTTATCATTTATTCATATATATATATATATATATATATATATATATATGATTGCAACGTCTTGTCAGACGAGTGCCACTCCCTCAGACACTTAAAGTTCATGAGTCCAAAAATGACTTCAATCGCCACAGGAAAATTTTAATAGACAAATGCCTGAGGGAGTATCTATACACAGATGATGTTACAGAGTCTTAGCTTTGTACGACAACTAAGTCTCTCTCTCTCTCACACTCTCTCTCTCTCTCTCTCTCTCTCTCTCTCTCTCTCGGTTCAAAATGTTGAGATCCAGCAACAAGCAAGAGCAAGATAGCCAGCAACAAGTTAAACTGCAGACAGCTTAATGTTGGTACTGGTCTCCCGCTTTATGTTTTTTTAAATCAGAGATTTGATTCTCCTAGAAAGGTTACCTTCACCACGGCTTACGGAGGCCCTCTCCACCCCCAACACACACATACATACATACAAACACACACGGTGTTAGTTGGCTGTTGACCCCGAAAAAGGGTTGAAAGGTCTTGTTTTTAATCCTTCAAGGAGACTAGCAACCCTCCTTACCGGCGACTAAACTGGTCCCTCACCATATATATATATATATATATATATATATATATATATATATATATATATATATATATATTTTTATAAAGTAATAGGGTTCGTGTGTTTCTGTCTGTGTGTACAGCTCTCCATCATCAACGAAATATAAAGGAGGTAAGAGGGTAGATCTCTCCCGGTAGAGAAACATTAGAACCCATTTTAGGATGTTTCTGTTATAGGAGACATAAGAATCTTTGCCTAATTTCTTTATATACTAGTCTACAAACCACCCCCATATCGAATGACTTATGCTCATTTGCATATCACATTATATTAAATCTCTTTAACTAATTACCTCGACCTTATTACATATTGGAAATATTCTAATCATTTCAACTGTACTATTTACAAAATCTATTTAACATTTAATTATTTAATATATTTTCATTTAATTTTATATTCGATTTATTTCACTTTACGTATATTATCAAAACAATTCATTGGCGAGCAAAGCTTTATGTTTTGGGATTGTATTGAAAATGTAATGGAAATTTCAATTTCGTTCCGTTTTAATCTTTTATATTTTACTTGCCAATATAATTGAAAGAATACAATTCAACTATCGTAATTTTATATAAATAAACAAAAACAAATATTTTAAAATAAAACTTTATTAAAAAATAAATAATTTTATTTTTAAATGAAAAAAATCAATTTAGTAAAATAATTGTGTTAAACACCCCCAGCCTTGTCAGCAAACCTGTAAACCTATAAAAGTTAACATTTCGAATGTAAACAGTGATTTTTCGATTTTGTTAGCGCTTGCCGCAATTAAACACAATTAAAACGGAACTAACTTTATTTCCATTCTATTTTTTAAACAACCCCCAAAACATAACGCTCTCTTCCAGTTATAGCCAATTTTTTTTTTAATTAAATAAAACAGGTCAAAATAAACAGATAAGCGCATTTTCTTTTACATTTTTCTTACAACCATTGTTATTTAACCAACTGCAGGATATCGTTACTTTTGTGGGGTTGTTTTGAAAATGGCACGGAGATTATAATTTCGTTCCAATTTAATCTTTCTGGTCGAGCCTATTTCGAAAGCCTGTTTATCATAGATTTGAACTACAAATAATTTATTACATTTTGATTATTACTATCTTAAGACTTAAAGCTTATATTTATTTCATTTTTCTATTTATATATTGAATTAGTTATTTCCAGTCTTATTTAAACTTAGTGCTTTCTTTAAACCGGATGAACCTTTTATAAAAATATGAGTTTAGCGTAAAGAACACGAACAAGGTTTAATTCAACTGAATTTCTTCCAGTTTACTAACAAAATATATAAATTTAAAAGAGATATAAATAATAAAATAAAAAGGTTATGTAATTTAAAAGAAATACACGTACTCACAAAAGCAGAACTTTTTTTTACACATTTTTTTCTTTAAAACCATAACAATGAGACTAACAATTACCTAGATCTTAGTAATTATTTGTTTTAATAGAACTGTTTTAATTGTACTGTTTACTTAGTTAACCTAAGTTGGTATTACATTTATTTTACATTTACTTTTTTTTTTTAATTATTACTTTTAGACTGTGACGTTTACACCCGGAAGTAATGAGTCACACGTAGGTCGCTTTTATTCATTCCTTTTGGTCAAGATCAAAGTGTAGTATCTGTTCTTCAGATGCTGCACTTCATTTTCTTGTTCTCTTTCGGTGGAGGAGAAATCCTTCAGGACTGAGACAATTTTTATTTTTGTACCTTTTCTCCACGTTAAAAAACGACCCTGGTGTCTAACTCTGTCCCGTGGGGAGGCATAGTAAATAGGTACAATATAATTGTTTATAATTGTACTATTCAGAAATATTATTTATAGTTCGTCCATTTCAGTTAGTATACATTTTCTTTACGCTTAATTAATTTACAATCATTAATATCGTTAAACAATTCCGTTTAAAACCGAAATTATGCCACCCAAACGAAGTAGAAACGAAAGTGAGGAAGAAAGAATGGAAGGATTGGAAGCTAATAGACTAAGAGTTGCTGCAATTCGTTCCAATGAAAACAATTCAGATAGAGAAAGACGTCTAGAACTTAACAGGATACGTCAAAGAGAAAGGAGAGCAAGACTGTCAGATTTGGAAAGAGAAACCCAACGTGAAGCTGACAGAACTAGACATGCTGTAAGGCGGTTAAATTCATCACAAGATGAAATTCAAGAAAGGCAAAGATATGCACTGGAAAGAGAAGCAATATTACGATCGAATGAATTATATGAGGTAAGTAGACGTACACAAGGTCAGTTGAGAGTGGCTCAACGACATCAGAATGAATCGGAAACCCAACGAAGCTTTCGCCTATACCAAGGGCAACAACGAGAGGCTGCATGGAGAGAGAGTATGACTTTGCCCCAGCAATTGACAGAAAACGAGGCAGCTAGACAACGAATGACTGCTTTGAGACACCATGAAATAGAACACTGCAATAGAAAAGGATTGCTCTACAACAAAAATGACTCTCTCACTACAGCTGATATAGGAAAAATGGACAAAGTATGTCAACATTGCTCAGCTGTAAAATTTAAAGGAGAAACCCCTGGTTGTTGTTGTTCTTCTGGCAAAGTTGTGCTTGATAGCTTTCCACCACTGCCTCAGTTGCTTCAAGATTTGCTCTCCGGCAATGGTCCCATCTCTAAAGATTTTCTGCAAAATCTACGCAGTTATAACAATTGTTTTGCAATGACATCATTTGGTCACAAAATTGCGGCAGTACATGGGTGGAATCCTTCTTTTAGAATTCGAGGCCAGGTTTGCCACCAGATTGGGAGTCTTTTACCACCTGAAGATGAAACAGCAAAGTTTATTCAAGTCTACTTCTTGGATAGTCTGGAAGAGGAACTACATAATCGGGGACGTGACAGTAGACTCAATAGAGACATTCTCCAAAGTCTGACTGAATTTTTACATGAGAACAACAGCTTTATTTGTCAGCTGAAAACAACAAAGGAGAGGATTGAAGAAGAACACTTGGTAGAACATAAAGTTGTCATAAGGGAAGACCGAAGGCCGCAAGAAGAGCATCCACGGCGATTCAATGCTCCAACAACAACGTATGAGATTGGAATATTAATGGAGAATGAACCAACAGCTAACCGGCATATTGTCTTGCGTTTTAGAAATGATACATTAAAATGGATCTCCGAACTACATCCCCTCTACGATACTTTAATGTACCCGTTAATGTACCCCTATGGTTCTCCATCTTACAACATCTACATGAAGGCATCCAATGGGCGAAAAGTTACCCAACAGCAATTTTATTCGTACCATTTAATGACTCGGCCTGGAAACTATTTTCTCTGGTACCGAAGGCTATTTCAACAATGGCTGGTGGATGTGTACTGCAAGATTGAAACAGAACGTTTACAGTTCCTGAGGCGTGAGCAACAGACCCTGAGAGCTGACAATTATAGCAACTTGAGAGATTCAATTCTTAGGGAGGATGGGAATCCAGAACAGTTTGGTCAACGAGTTGTACTTCCGGCAACTTATACAGGAGGCCCTCGATACATGTTTGAGCGTCAAAGTGATGCCATAGCATATGTTCGGCGAATGGGCCGAGCCGACCTCTTCATCATGTTCACAACAAATCCAAAGTGGACAGAAATTACAGAAAATTGTCTTCAAGGGCAAGACCCTCAGGATCGTCCAGATATTGTTGCCAGGGTTTTCAGGCAGAAGCTAAAAAAGTTACTTGAATTTATTAAAAAGGGAGGATTTGGCAGGTTGAGGGCTTTCCTGTACAGTATTGAATATCAAAAAAGAGGACTGCCGCATGCACACATCCTCACCTGGCAGGCCCCAGAGGACAAACTTCTACCAGAAAAAATGGATCTCTGCATATCTGCAGAGATCCCTGACAAAGAGGAAGATCCTGATCTTCATGCTAAAGTGATGGCACATATGGTGCATGGACCTTGTGGACCATTTAATCCAAATTGTCCATGTATGATTGACAACAAATGTTCCAAAAAATACCCAAAAGAATTTCTTCAGTGTACCAAGCAAGGCCAAGACTCTTACCCCAAGTACAGGCGAAGAAAACCAGAAGATGGAGGCCAGACTGGTACAATAAGGATGAAGAGAAATGGTCGGTATGTTAATCAAGAAATAACAAACCAGTGGATTGTTCCGTACAACAAGGTCCTCCTTCAGCAGTTCAACGCTCACATTAACGTAGAAATTTGCAGCTCGATCCAAAGCATCAAATATGTCCTCAAATACGTGAATAAAGGATGTGATCAAGCAGTGTTTGAACTACAAAGAACTGATGGAGCAGCTAACCAACAAGGCCAAGTACAAAGTCACATTGTGGATGAGATCCAGCAGTTCCAGAATGCAAGGTATGTCGGCAGTTCAGAGGCAGCCTGGAGGATATTGGAACATCCCATCCATGAACATTTCCCCCCAATTGTACAACTTTCTGTTCATCTTGAAAATGGGCAGCGTGTCATGTTCTCAGCTGATACTGCTCTGGAACGAGCCCAAGGTCCACCGCCTGCCACAACTTTGACAGCATTTTTTCAACTCTGCCATGAGGATGACTTTGCAAGGGGTCTCAAATACGTAGAAGTCCCTGAGTTTTACACTTGGAACAAATCGACAAAGAAATGGATGAGAAGAATGCGTGGGGTACAAGTTGAAGGTACTGAAAATGATGATGTATGGAAGGCACCATGCATTGGGAGAATCTACACGATTAGTCCAAAAGCAGGGGAGTGTTATTTCTTACGCCTGTTGCTCAATGAGGTTGCTGGTCCAACTTCATTTCAAAATTTGCGAGCATACAATGGTCAGGTGTTTGAAACATACAGAGCAGCGTGCCTTGCTCGAGGCCTTCTAGAAAATGACCATCACTTGCATCAAGCAGTAGGAGAGGCAAGTGCCACTCAATCACCTTCAAATTTGCGAAGCCTATTTGTGATAATTTTAACAGCCTGTGAGCCAAGAAATCCTCTTGAGATCTGGATGGCTTTTCGTGATGTAATATCTGAAGACATTCTTCACAGATACAGGCAAGAAGTTAACAATTCAGAAGCAGATTTTAATGAGGACATCTACAATAAAACTCTTTGTCTAATTGAAGAAAAAGTTCTCCTTATGTGCGGTCAACCATTGGCAAGCTATGGATTACCTGCACCAATGCAAGGGAGAGATGAAAGACTCATGAGAGAGTATCAACGTGAAGTTACTTATAATCTTGAAGAACTTCCCTACAAGCAGAAAATATGCAAGAAAAACTGACCGATTCTCAAAGAGAAGTTTACAATTCATTCATGGCAATGTTGGAAGCACAAGGTGAAATGAACAAAAACATGATGTTTCTTGATGCTCCAGGTGGTACGGGCAAGACTTTTGTAATCAATTTGATCCTTGCAAAGATTAGATCCATGAGAAAGATTGTGCTTGCAACAGCATTCAGTGGCATTGCTGCTACTCTACTACAAGGTGGCCGCACTCTTCACAGCACTTTTAAAGTACCCTTGGATACTCATCGAATGGATCAGCCAGTTTGCAAAATTACTGGTAACTCAGCCTTGGCAAATGTAATTAGAGACACCTCTGCAATCATTGTAGACGAAGCCCCAATGACGCACAAGAGTGCTTATGAAGCAATTGACCGAACACTGCAAGACATCACAGGAAACAAGAATCCCATGTGTGGCATTCCAACCTTATTTTGCGGTGATTTCCGTCAAATCCTCCCAGTGGTTAAAAATGGCACAAGGGCTAACATTGTCAATGCAAGTTTGAAACAATCCTATCTCTGGAGGCACGTTATATTGTGAAGAGACTGACTACTAATATGAGAGCCTATATCTCTGATAACACAGCTGCAGCAGACTTCTCAAAATTGCTTCTCCAAATCGGTAATGGTCAGTTTCCTATCACTTCTTCACCTGACACAATTAAGATTCCAACTGCACTTGGTAAATGTGTCGGTAATCAGAAGCAACTGAAAGACAAAATGTACCCAGACCTGCAAAACAATGGAAAATCACCGGATTGGCTTGCTGAGAGGGCTATTATTTCGCCATTAAACAGCAATGTGAATCATTTGAACAATTCAATAATGGATGAATTTCCAGGAGACACAAAGCAATACAAGTCAGTTGATTCAGCTACTAATGAATATGAAGCTGTTCACTACCCTGTGGAGTTTTTAAACTCTTTGGAGATATCTGGAATGCCTCCACACATTTTAAATCTCAAAATTGGATCGCCAATCATGATTCTTCGATCCTTGGAACCGCCAAAAATAACAAACGGAACCAGATGTGTTATCACCAGATTGCACACCAATGTACTTGAGGCCACCATTTCCTGTGGTCCCTACAAAGGCGAAACCGTTCTACTGCCAAGGATCCCCTTAGTTCCATCGGACTCAGTACTTCCATTTAAATTCCGGAGACTCCAATTTCCTGTGAAGGTGTGTTTTGCAATGAGCATAAACAAAAGTCAAGGTCAGACATTTAACACCATTGGCGTAGACTTGACATCAGACTGCTTCAGTCACGGTATGTTCTACGTCTCCATCAGCCGGACAGAAACACTCTACATTCTGGCTCCAAATCAAAGCAGCAGAAATGTAGTTTACCCTGAGGCTCTTTAGTGAAAAGTTCGAGAAATGGATATGAGGAAAAACTGACATGATCTGACTGTGGTAAGTTTTTAGTATTGAATGTGCAAGATAAAATTTAAGCAAGAGTTGAAAATGACTTCAATGAAAAATTTACTATGTAACATCAAGTAACCTTCCTTTTTGATGAAAATGCTTTGTGAAGTTCCTGATTGAATTTCAGTCACTACAAGAGGTAGTTAAAATGTTAATCACCCTATGCAATCGTTGCTCTTACAACATCAACTTACTGGAAAGGTGCCCACAGATTTTGGTACCCGAGTGCGCAACAAAGCTCCGTGCGAAGCACGGGTATCTTTGCTAGTATATATATATATATATATTAGAATAGCCGTCCTAGGATGAGTATAAGCAATAAATATGAGTTTTAATGTTTTTTTCTTTCTAAAGTTTACAAAAAAGGGGGAAATAATGTGACCACTCAAACTGTTGTCTCGAATTTCATAACTCATAATGATCAGTTCAATAGTTTAGAATCTTACCAAACTGGTACACACTGAAACTCATGCATGCACTTAAATCCTTTTGAAAATGCATTACTTGATATAACTCAAATTTTTGCGTAGAACAATTCTTTTCTCTATTAAATATTTTGGATATCAATATTATTTTCATGGCGGAAAGTGCTAAATGATAAAAAATAGGATAATATCCTCATGTTTCTCACTGGGTGCCGAGAATATATTCTTAAATTTATAATGAGCGATTCATTAGCTAGGGAATTTATTCTGTACAGGATATATAAAGGATGTTTTTAAATGGGCAAACTTTAAATTAAAATAATTCACAGAAAAATAAGTTTATTATATAAATATGTGGTTTATTCCAAAGACTTATATTTATGCTTACATTTATAATTTAAATACAATTTCAGACACTTAGCCCCCGCGGCTTGTGTCTGTATGATGTAATCTAGGAGTCCAATTTTCACAAACTCTACGCATTTAATCAGGCTGTATTTCTACAATAACGCGTCGAATTTTAACTCCGAAGTGGTCTGTTGTGTCTGCTTTATCAGCGTAGAAATGTGAGTTTAAATATCCCTAAATAAAATAATCGAAAAGTAATAAATAGAAAGAACAAGGTGGCCAGATGACAGATTAATTTCGTGAAATTTTTCGTTTATCAAATGGTTCTCTCAGTAACTTGATCGTATCGCGCGCTGCGTGGCATGTGGCGCTGTATTACTGAAACCATATGCATTCAACATTAATGCCTCCTTTTAATTGAGACGCGAAGAAGTTGGTAATCATTTTTGTATATGATTCACCGTTAACTGTTACGTTCTGACCATCATAACCTTTGAAGACATATGGATCAATGATTCCACCAACTCATAAAGCGTACCAAACACACTTTTTTTTCTGGGTGTAATAGTATTTCGACCATAGTTTGTGGATGATCATCACTCCAAACTCAGCAATTCTCTTTATTGACATAGTCATTTAAGAAAAAAATGTGCTTCATCACTGAAGAAAATTTTGACAGGAAATTGAGGATCAATGGCAATGCTCCCTTCTGCCAATTCACCAAAGGTACGGCATGAACGATAATCATTTCGCTTCAACTCCTGCTCAAGTTGAATCTTGTACTCACGCAAACCAAGATCTTTACGCAATTTTTTTCATAAACTCGAAGGGCACAAGTTTAATTGTTGAGTACGTTGACGAATTGACACATTTGCAGGATTATCAACTCTACTCTCTACAGCAGCACACTAAACAACATCTTACATGGTGTATATTATTACTTAGTGCGAGTTTCTTTAATTAATTGTTCTGATAGTCGATTATGACTAGGGCTATGACAACAGCATATTCTTTTCATTATTTTGACTCTTGAGTATATATCCGACACAGTTAATCAACCGAGAACCACTCTATATAAAAGCATATAAGATATCAACGGATACACACTCGAGTCAAAACAATGAAAAGAATACGCTGTTGTCCTAGCCCTAATTATGATCATCTTAAAACTCATATAATGCGTAATGTGTTGCTCAAACTGAACCGTGATTTTCAAAATAAATTTGCACAATTTGTGAACACTGCTTGGATGTCAGTCTCTCCGTGATGATAACCAAACCAAACCGAACTCAAAATAACCGAGAGTTCCTAAAAATTGTCAATTAAAGAAAATAGAGTTGTTAAGACAACCAACGGGGCTGCTCATTCATTTTTGTCGGTCAGAGTGCTCTGTCTCTTGGGCAATGACTTTTCAATCCCCGCCATTAAACATAGTGCAACATTTTTCTGCGACGTGAGAGAGGAGGGGTTAAATACCAGCGATAAAAATGATTGGAAACATTATCGCAAACATTGTACTTTTCAATGTTGACCCAGCAAAACTTATTTTTGGCTCTTTAATGTTGATACCAGTATGTGGCCCTCTTTTCTGAGATGGCATGAAAGGTTCATTAACCATAAAAAAACAATAAAATAGGAAAGTTTTCACTTTTTATTTATTTATTTAAAAATCGTTTCTGTGTTGTCGCCACTATCATTATATACTTTGTAATGGACTGGAACGGTAGGTTGAAAATGTCGATTTTTTTAATTAGATGGAGGGGAAAAAACTACCTCTACCCCACTGACTTTTCATTTTGGCTCCATGCGGCATTGGTTCCGGGTCGACCTCTAAACTTTTCACTTTTCAGATTTGGCCTTTTCATTCACCCCCTTTTGTGTCGATTCGCAACCCCGCCATCTCGTTTCAACTTCAAAACCTACGCGCGACGCGGGAGACGCGTATACGGTTTCATAGGATTTTTCAGTCGACCCATCAAAAATCTTTCTTTTTTTTTTCCAGTGAGAATCTTTTTTATTGTTGGGGTTTTTTTTTTGTTTGGTTGTTTTTTTTTTGTTTTTTTGCTTTTCTTCTTCTTCTTCTTCTTCTTCTTCTTCTTCTTCTTCTTCTTCTTCTTGCTTTACCAACTCGAAAATCTACTTTTAAAAAAGATGGGAGGGAAACAAAGCGAAAGAGTTCAAAAACAATATATTACAAATAAATGTTACAAAACGAAAAATAAGTTACTCTTCTACCTATCTGGACATTTTTTTATTTATTTATTTTTTTTGGGGGGGGGGGTAGGGGTCGACTTATTTGAAAGCGTTTATTTGCTTTGAAACAAAACATAATTAGTATTTAGTGTTATATTGGACACGAAAAGATGGCTGGCATAAGACAATCATTTGTGGAAACTCGATAATCACTCAAAAATCGAAAATCAAATAAATACTGGTAGTGCCCAATTGGTGACATTTATCGGATGGGTTTCTACATGTATTGGACTGTCGTACGATTTTCCACTTTATTCGTTTTCTTTGATCCCCTTGTAGTGCGTCATGCGTCACTATTGCTGTTTTTATTAGACGTTTTCGTCATTGTATGTGCTTTTATGATCGTAATATCTGATTCTAAAATCCAGGAAGGCCATACCTATGCAGTATTTCTTGTTAATCGAGTTTGGTTTGGCAAATATTGTGACTTGGTAAACAATGATTTTGGTTAGGTATTTATTTTGTAGTAAACGAATTTATTTTTTTAATTCCAGTGCTATTTGATGTAGGAAGCTATCGAGGACATAATTTACAGGGATACTATGTAGGGAGTTGAGCATCAAGATGTCTGTTCACATTACACTTAAACTTCTGTATGTCAGTACAGTTGGGGAAGCAGGAACCCGGAATGGAGTTCCAAAGTCTAGCAGTTCTGGGGAAGAAACTATTAGAGTAGAAAGCTTTCTTACATATAGGGATGTCAACTGTGTAGGGGTGGGACTTAGCTGCTTGTCGGGTTTATCGGGGGTATTTAAGTTTAGGCTTGTAGTTCGCCAGATCATCTGCCATTAAAATACTTGTAGAACAGACAGAGGAATGCAACATTTCGTCGATGGGACAGAGGTTGAAGCTTACATGACAGTTCAGAACCTATCAGGTTGGCGACTCTCTTTTGGACCCTGTCCAGGAGCGAGAGACTAGTAGCAGATGCACCAGCACAAATGTTGCAACAATACTCCAAACATGGGCGAACCTTGCAGAGGTGCAGGATACTTTCAGGTGTAAGTAACTTTCTAGCATGGTAGAGAGGGCCCACTTTCCTCGCAGTGGCTCTGGCAATGTTTCAAAGTATCTGTTCCAACTCTTGTTGCCTGTGAACGTTAAGCCGAGGGTTTTTTTTTTACATAGGCATCACCACTTGTCAACGCCCAAAGGCCACTCGAGGTTAAGGGTTAAAGAGTGTACATTAGTCAAGTTTTCAAGAAATACTTTCAGGTAATGTCTCATTAGCAATAGCTATAGGTGGTTGAGAAGATTTTTGTAATTATTGAATGAAAAAAGCTTAGTCTTGGCAGCATTGAATGTGACCATCCATTTTTGTCCCAATTCCACTACAGATTGAAGGTCTTCCTCTAGTGTTTTTGCCATTTCCTTAGATATGTGTTCATTTGTTTTCTCCCTCGTACCTGTTATAGAATGTTGTGTCATCAGCAAATATACCCATCTCAGAAACAATTTTATTAGGGAGATCATTAATGAATATTAGGAATAATAAAGGTCCAAGGATAGACCCCCTGAGATACATCCGCATTTATGATATTGATTTTACGTACGACCTCCCACTTTTTGCCAAAATATTTGAGACCATAATTAACCATGCTCTAGTCCATCATCTTACAGATGCTAAACTACTGACTGACAAACAATATGGATTTAGACAAGCCCGTTCCACAGCAGACATCCTAACTGTGATCTCTGAACGTATATACCATTCACTGGACAAAGCTGGGGAGGGCAGAGCGGTAGCTCTAGATATATCTAAGGCTTTTGACAGGGTATGGCATGAGGGTCTCCTCAGTAAAATCAGATCATACGGTATCACTGGTAGAATACTTAACATAATTAAATCCTTCTTAGATAAGAGAAAAATCCAGGTTGTCCTCGACGGTCGTACATCTAAACAATATGATATAAATGCGGGGGTGCCCCAGGGTTCTATCCTTGGACCTCTATTGTTCCTGATATTCATAAATGACCTCCCCGACAATATTGCCTCTGAGATGGGTATATATGCTGATGACACTACACTCTATGGCAGGCACGACAGGAAGACGAATGAACACATTTCTAAAGAAATGGCAGAAACACTAGAGGAAGACCTCCAATCTGTAGTGGAATGGGGACAAAAGTGGTTGGTCGCGTTCAATGCTGCCAAGACTAAACTAGTTTCATTCAATAATTACAAGAAACCCTCTCTACCACCCATAGCAATGGCAAACGACTCTTTATCTGAGAGTCCATCTTTCAAACTCCTTGGCCTAACGTTCACAGGAAACATGAGTTGGAACAATTACATTGAAGGCATTGCCAGGGCCGCTGCAAGAAAGGTGGGCTCTCTCTACCGTGCTAGAAAACTACTAACACCCGAAAGTATCCTGTACCTCTATAAGGCCACCATTCGCCCATGTATGGAGTATTGCTGCCACATCTGGGCTGGTGCATCTGCTACTAGTCTATCGCTCCTTGACAAGGTTCAAAAGAGAGTCGCAAACCTGATAGGCCCTGAACTGGCATCTAAGCTTCAGCCTCTGTCCCATCGACGAAATGTTGCATCCCTCTGCCTTTTCTACAAGTATTTTAGTGGCGAATGCTCTGACGAACTGCAATCACTTGTGCCCCCACGACGTGAGCACCCTCGACAAACCCGACAGGCTGCTAAATCCCACCCCCACACTGTAGAGATCCCTAGATGTAAAAGATCTTTTTACTCCGATAGTTTCTTCCCCAGAACCGCTAGACTCTGGAATTCCATTCCAGGTCCCTGCTTCCCCAACAGTACTGACGTGCAGAAGTTCAAGTGTAACGTGAACCGACACCTTGCTGCCCAAATCCCTACATAGTACCCCAGTAGTTGTTGCCCCTGATAGTAGCCCCTTACACCAAAGTGGCAATTTGCCTTGTTTGGGGTGAAAATGTAATTTAAAAAAAATTAAAAAAAGGACAATCTGGATTCTTTTCTTATTTAAGGGGGATTTAATTATGTTAAGTATTCATCCAGTGATATCGTATGATCTGGTTTTCCTGAGAAGACCATCGTGTCACCTTGTCAAAAGCCTTAGATATATCTAGGGCTACCGCTCTACCCTTCCATGTTTTGTCCAGTATATGGTATATACGTTCAGAGATTACGGTTAGGATATCTTCTGTGCAACGGGTTTGCCTCAATCCATATTGTTGGTCGGTCAGAGGTTTAGCAGCAATAAGATGATGGACTAGTGCTTTGTTTATTATGGATTCAATTATTTGGGCGAAAAGCGGGAGGGGTGTAATGGGGCGATAATTTAGTGGGCCAGTGAACGATTTCAACAGTTACAACTTTTTTTTTCGTACTTATTAACTTACTTATTAATATTTGGGTGATTTCCATTGGGTTTGAATTATTACTACTTCTAGTTGTTATATTTTTGTTCTACTTAATGTTGTTTTTATTGCTTCTTTGCTTTTTGTTATTATTTCTGTATTGCTCCCATTTAGTATTTTGTTATTATGAGCTTTAATTACCATTTAAAAAATTTTACGGTGACTGGCGGAGAATTATATATATATATACCGGGTTTCGAATCCTGAGTTCGGATGTGTCTAACTGATGAGCCCAAATGAGGACGAAACTCGAGTCTTGGACTTCCGGTTCTTTGACTGTCATGGCTCTTGTGGGCTGCGACGTTGTTTGGCTGTGGAATTTATTATATACAATCTCTCACATTCTGAAAATCATATATATATATATATATATACATATATATATATATATATATATATATATATATATATATATATATATATATATTACAGTATAACTCCTATAATTTGAACATCCGCTTCGTTCAAATTAGAGGAGGCTGTTCAAGTTTCATGATAAAAAAATGTGCTGCAGAGGGATAAGATAGTGTTCAGACATTGTATAGACAGTCTTAGTGTAGATATGAGATGTCGAGACGTGTATGAAAAGACATTTTATAACACAGATATATAGACATGTAATATAATTTTCACTTTACCATTTTGGTAGAATCACAACACAAAAACGACGTTTATCAAAACACATGATGGGTTTATTTCTTCTCACGACCGGCCGTGGTTTTCTCATCAAGAATTCAAAGCTTCACATATTAAGTTTCAAAGTGACCGTCTCGCTTCTAGACGTTCGAATTCCAAACTGCAGACTATCGTCTGTCGTTCTCAAACTCTCTCTCAGTTTCTCCCAAGTTTCTAACTATATCTAGAACTTTCTATCTTCCATGACGTCATACACATGTTAAAACATGTGCCTTCTTTCACGTGTTCTAGACATGCGTGTCCAAAACTTTTCCTTTTTTACAAAAGGAATTTTAACCTATATTCTCAGTAACCTATATTTCCAATATGTTAAAAACATGTTTATTAAATTATCTTGTAGCTGCATTCTTTCAATTGAATTTTCATAACAAAATTGACAGTGCACATTCTTTTCTTGAAACTATTTTATCTCTAAGCTGTTTTACATTCCATTTTCTAATTCTCACACGTAATCTATTTCTAAACCTAATTTACGAGGTTCGAATTTCGCCTATGCTATTTCATTTTCATTTTAACTAAATCTCTCTATTTTTATACTTACATGAAAAGGGGACAGCCCTTATCATGTAACAGTGGTCGGAAAAAGAGAAACTCAGGCTAGATGGACATGTGGCAGCGAGAGCCTTTTTAAGTGATGTCGAGACGGGAGAGAAACGGTAATAAAATCTTTGGTTGAAAAAGAAAAAATGCTGACCCGGATTTTTATTTATTTATTTCCTTTGTTTGTTTGTAACTACAACGTTACATATACCGAGTCTCCCGTCTGCATTCTCCAGTATATTTCGTTTTAAGCGATTAACAATGTTTATTGCTAATCCCTTTTCAAAGAGAGAAGTTAAAGCCTGGGATAGTTGACCTTTTAGATGTCCACAGAACCATACCTAAATCCAAAAGGTCATCAACATAAAAATGGCTTTCTCGAACCGATTGTCGAGGACGTATCCTCGATCGGAAAAGATGATACCAATTCAGGTTAGTCCCCATCCGTTTGAGGGTTTCGGGGGATTATTTCAGGCATATTGCAGTATAGCCAGCAAAAGGAAAACGTGGTCAAAAAACAAATATATAACAAATGTTACCAAAGGCAAGATAAGTCACTCTTTTACTTACCTGGGTAAGTTTTGCTGCAGTTTTGACATCATTTATTTACTTTGAAATAAAAGTCACAATAATATTTATTGGATGGTTTTCTACTAGTTTTTTGTTTAACTTTTGATTTTTAAGTGATTATCGAGATTCTCCAGATGACCATCTAATATCAGCCATTTTTCGTGTTTTAACTACTCGTGTTTCTAAGTAAATGAATGCTTTAAAATAAGTTAAAACACAAAAACCTACCCATGTAGGTAGAAGAATAATATCTTACTTTTGATAACATTTGTTTGTTTTAACCACTTTTCGTTTTGATATATATTCTGAAAAATGCTCATTATTCTTGTGTGTGTAGGTACCGCCAAAAAGTGCACCTTTTATGCTACCATACTTTTTGAAAACTTTTTTGTCAATAAAAGAAATCAATGACTTAACTAACATAAATAAAATTATCAGCATTTACTCATGTTGCTTACAATTTATATTGTTTAGTTGTTTTAATGAAATAACTCTAGAATTATTTTTAAATAATAACCTCAGTTTCGACATTACAAAACGATAATAATGTTTTACATTACCGACAATTATTTTATCCAATATATAAAGAACTTTACGTTATACCTACATATACGTGTGTGTGTGTGTGTGTGTGTGTGTGTGTGTGTGTGTGTGTGTGTGTGTGTGTGTGTGTGTGTGTGTGTGTGTGTGCGTGCGTGCATATATTCGCATACATACGCATAAGTACATACATGCTCAACCTAATTGTGTGGAGTTCGAAGATATGTGTTCTTGATTTTCATGTCTGTTTAATCGAAGAAAACGAGTTGTAACAAATCTCAGAGTAAAACATTATTATTTTAACGAGTTGTAATTTTGTTTAGAGGAAATAGCACTGACTATGAACATTGTAACAGCTACTAAATTGATTTTTATTGAATTATATTTTGTTATTATTTTATTCATAATCATCGTATATTTAACGTAAAACTCCTCGGCCTTACGTTCACAGGAAACATGAGTTGGAAAAATTACATTGAGAGCATTGCCAGGACCGCTGCGAAAAAGGAAGGTTCTCTCTACCGTGCTAAAAAGCTACTAACGCCCGAAAATATCCTGTACCTCTATAAGGCCACCATTCGCCCATGTATGGAGAATTGTTGTCATATTTGGGCTGGTGCATCTGCTACTGGTCTCTCACTCCTAGACAAGGTTCAAAAGAGAGTCGCCAACCTGATAGGTCCTGAACTGTCATATAAGCTTCAGCCTCTATCCCATCGACGAAATGTAGCATCCCTCTGCC
The DNA here is from genome assembly GCF_053919585.1 of Euprymna scolopes. Taxonomy (NCBI): domain Eukaryota; kingdom Metazoa; phylum Mollusca; class Cephalopoda; order Sepiida; family Sepiolidae; genus Euprymna; species Euprymna scolopes. The sequence goes on from NC_136495.1 coordinate 22,255,685, forward strand.
TGTTCTACAAGTACTTTAACGGTGAATGCTCCGACGAACTGCAAGCACTTGTGCCCCCTCGACATAAATACCCCCGACAAATGCGACAAGCAGCAAAATCCCACCCCTTCACAGTTGACATCCCTATATATAAGAGAGCTTTCTACTCCAGTAGTTTCGTCCCCAGAACCGCTAGACTTTGGAATTCCGTTCCGGGTTCTTGCTTCCTCAACTGTACTGACATGCAGAAGTTCAAGTGTAACGTGAACCGACATCTTGCTGCCCAACTCCCCACATAGTACCACTGTAACTTATGTCCCTGATAGTAGCCCCCTACATCAAAGTGGCAATGTGCCTTGTTTGGGGTGAAAATATAATAAAAAAAATTTTTTAAAAAACAGATAGTCATTGGAATAGTTTCAGAAAATGGGATTAAGAGGCAAAAAGCGTTATATTCCTCATTCTAAGTATTACTGAAGATATATACTAGAGAGAGAGGCAACATGGTAATTATAACTTCCATCCTTTTGTGAATTTGTTCACTTCCACCTTGCGTCTACCTTCATGCTGAAATGTTTTCTCTTGCCTGTTTTTTTAATCACATCTATTTTTTCCTTTGTAATTTTCACGGAGATTATTGAATAAGATTGACAGTGACGGATGTCTAAATCGTACACTGACTTCAGATGAGCACAACGAGCGGACAATCACGGCTTTTGAAATTAAGACACACAGACACATGTTCACACTAGGATTCTGATATAAAACATACATGTTACATTCAAACCTAAATAGCATTGCAGCTTATTATCGATATTTGATTCTGCCTAGCCTTTTTCTTTCGTTGAACAATGGTGAGTGCTATTCACAACATTACATTTTAATTTGATATAATTTCTTTGCAAATAAAATTCCACGCCATTCAGTTTACATTTGTTCCGCTGGGAATGTAATTTTTTCTTATTGTGGTTACCTCCAACTACAGAATGTAGAATGTTAAGCTAATAGAAAATATTGCTTGATTCACAGCAAAATAAAAATCGATCTACATATAGGCAATATTACACGTATCTATACTTAAAATAGAATTTATGTAAACTGCGTTAGAATATTGTCGTATTATATCTCATGAATGTTTCCGTACAGGGGCCCGAAAATTGATGGCTACATTTAATGCTAATAAAACACAACTTCTGTGGTGACCAAATCGTAAAGTGATTAAAACGAACGCTAAAAACAAATGGCTTAAATAGCTTACCCTCTTTCTTTCTCCGCTTCGTTTGGATTCGCGCTCTTTATTACTTCCTAAAACGAGCTAGTTTTCACATAAACATGTTAACTCAAAATATTTTAACCAATGGCAATCGTTTCAAGCTTCAAAAGTAACCAGTCTATTTAAAAAATAATAAGCCGACGCAAACTTTCATACAGTGACCGAATGAGATTTTCTCCACTAAACACCTGTCGACCTCGTCTTGAACAGAACCCCAAAGAACGTACAACACCACTCCAGCCGTTAGTCAGAGGTGGCAAGACGGAAAGGACTCAATAACTCACATACAAGACTTTTTCATCTTGCACACACATTCCTACTCGCTAGCGAGAGTTAGTATACACACTAACAAAAACAAGACGAACCAGCACACGCATACAGACAACGAGATGTTGAAACTAACTTTCTAGTGCTTTTCTCTACTTTTTATCCAAAAGCTTTAAAATTTCTTAACAAAGTTTTGTTTTTCAAAGTATATTTTACGTCTTGGTAAAAATTGATATAAGTATATTTTGTTCGTTAATTCATGATTTCTTGTTCCATTCCCCAAATCCCGTTAGTAAGTTAACACTTACTAACTGGTGACCCATTCATGAGTAACTGTAAACAACACTGAGAAACTTTTCCTACTACTGATTGGCATGGCTAACAGCATTCTTCGCAAGAGCTTAACATTTAAACTCTTCAGTCCGACATTCTCAGTTAAATAAGTACATAGAAGATATGAAATGTCTGCTACAAAAAAAAAGGTAGGTTCCTTCTACCGGACTAGAAATTTTCTCACACCTGCCAATATGAAAAAGAAATGTAGGGGAATTAAGGAAATTACATCGGTTGTACATGCACCGGTGAGTGGTTTCTCTTGGCCTGGAACAGATAGCTGACGAGGGATTCGAGAAAGCACTTTCTCCCATACAGTTGATCAAAACCCACGTGAGAGAAAGCATGCAACGCAACAGGATAGAGCACACTTATCTTCCATGTTAAACACAAGCTCTACATATAGATATAAGATATCCATCCTATTAATAATAGAGGTCTTCATCCAGTGGGTGGGTTATGAGCATTTGCATTGTTCTGTCGTTGTGTTACTTGTTCGTATTGCATTTGTTAATGTGTTAATAAATGTCTATATTTGTCCTTGATTTCCATCTAGTTAGTCATTATATGTAATTTATGCTTGTGAGGTATTTTCTGTTTCAGGTTAATTATTTTAAACTATGCGACAGCAATACGTCCAACAGAAAAAAAAAACACTAACCTATTTCCTTTGGGCAAGGTGCAAAAAAAACAAAATAATAATTTTTCATCTAAAAGGTCCAACACTGTCTGTCAAGCTCTAACTCCCATCGCATAGACGCAGTGTTGCATCTATGTGCTTGTTTTACAAGTATTTCTATGGAATGTCTTCCGACGAACTAACTGCAGTTGTGCAACTCAACGTAAATATCCACGAGCCACCCGACAAACAGAAAAATCTCTCGGGAATTCCCTTCCTGCTCCCTGTTTCCCGATCGTACCAATATGCAGAAATTTAAACGTAGTGTGAACAAAGATCTTGCTGTCCAAGTCACCATTTAAGTTACTCTCCTTTCTTTATATCCTGCCCCTATCACGGTCATCCCTTTTTACGTTCTAGTGGGCTTATGCCTTGTTTGGGGACAATTCTTTAAAAAAAAAAAAAAAGGCAAAATGACGGTTGCATTTTGGGGCGGTTTGTGGTAAAGCAAAGGAAGTATAATTAAAGTTTGTGAGAAGAATACAATAAGTGCTACATCCGAGCACTTTTCCACTTATTAAAGGTGGCGAGGTGATAAAAAGAGACAAAAGGAGACAAAGAGAGGGGGTGGAGCGGAGAAGGAAGAGAAAGCCTCATAGGCGCCATAATATCAAAGAAACCACTTTGGAGTCACTGAGTACCACAAAAGATTATTTCTACTTTTTGGCCATTTCTATTTCTAGGAATTAAAGATAAATTAGTTCTTGACCAGAATTCCCCTACATTAAAAAGCAAAAATAGAGAAAAATTTGTCATGATGTACGTACCCGCTACAAAACGAAAATATCACATTCCAAAAATCACGTAAATTGATCAAATAGCTTTATTTTTAAGCAATTAATAGGGAATTCGCGACCATTGCAATAAACATCTCGCAAGTTTTAATAATAATAAGTCTTTGATTTCAATTATTACTTCTTTTTGCTTGTTTTTAAGATTATTTTCAAAATGACGGACAAGACGGTCACTCTTCGGTTACTCATAAATTTTATTTCGGATATGTACATCATACACATTTGTCTTTATTTTTGTTCTTTAATATGAGGAGATCCTGGACAAGAACCGATAAATTTAAGCTTTCATATACTTTTATTTTTCTTTTGCTGATGAATTATCGTTTATAAAGGCCAATAATCACTCGAGGATACAGTTTAATGATATGGGTGGATTTTCGCTTTAATAGTAAAGAATACTCAAGCAGAGGGCAAGGATTGGAAACAAAAATAATCTTATTAAAAAAAGAAACCAAACACCATAAATAAATACTTGAATATATAAATGAGTAGATTCGGCATTAAATAACTCGAAAACGGTTTATAGTTTTTAAAACAAAATTACCAAACTAAACATCATGAATAAATATTTGAAAATATAAAGAACTTGCAGCATAAAAACTTTTACGAAAATGACCGTATTCAGCATTTATAACTGAAAAGGGGTTGATATGGCGTACAATAAAATAACCAAAAGTTCTAATCACATGTTTACATTTCAATATATAATCTGCACTAATACTAAACTTAAAGTTAGTTTTAAGACTAGTTAGAGTTAAGGTTAATGGTTAGATCACACACTGAAATATAAACAACTCAGTAGATTAAATATTGGACTAGAAACCATTCGGTAGCACTAAAGTTTTTTTTATGTGTAGTATGGGCTGCAGAGAACAGAGTAGATCATCCACCACTAGATTGCGAAGTCGATTTTGTACAGCCTTCTTTTTATCCTATATAAACTAATATATATATAAACGAAATATCGGTTGTCTTTAGAGATGTGGTTGCATTGTTTTAACTAGCCTGTTTACATGCTTATTCACTATATATATATATATATATATATATATATATATATATATATACATACACACACACATATATATATATAGTCAGTTATAAAATATATATGGCGAAGCTTAATAACTAACTACCTAGCTCTACCTATGTATTGAGCACTGTTGAAGTAAATACTTAAAGTTTACGCATAAATTTATACTTTCGTATATTAATTTATGTGATTAAATGAATAGTTATATATATATATATATATATATATATATATATATATATATATATATATGCAATTAAGAATAGGAAATTGGATCAAATGTTTGTAACATGTCTTCTTCCTAACATTAAGGGTGGTGGTGTTTGATCAACACTGCTGGGGAGCCATGATGTAACATACTGTTTTTTTTTTAAATCCCCGAAACAGTGTTTCATGGTAAACAACTGATGATCCCTTGAAAAATAAAATATTGTTATTATAGTAAATTCGAGAGCGAGTTGATGCAGTGATTGCAGGTGATTAAATGACTTACTGACTAGATGGTTTTCTAACGAATGATGAAAAGTAATTTTTGTATAGTTTTAAAGGTTAAAAACTTTAAAGACTATATATATATATATATATATATATATATATATATATATATATATATAAGTGAGAATGTGCGTGTGACAACAATTCTAAACCTATATACTGAACGAGCTGAACGAGTTTTTATCTACAGACTTGAAATTTCGTATATAGAGTATTTAGACACGTGGAAAAACTTTTAGTCAGTTTTATTCAGAAAAAAGGGCTGCTAAGGAGTTAACATTCAAAAATTGATACGTGGGGGTCATCAGATTTTAATCTGTTGGTTAACTGTTTCACGAATGCGCATGCGTGAATGGTTCACATGACAGATTCATTATGTTAAAATAAGTAGGTTTGAAAACACTTTTTAAATCGTGTCAAGCCGGTCTAATTGTTATCGTACTTGATTCATTGTCTTTAGGTTTTCGATCTCAGCCCGAGTATTTTCTTTTTTTCTTCTTTTTTTTTCTTACAAGAAGTGAACTGTTTAGAAAAAAAAAACATAATATTCGCATGCACACGTCTCAGTTTCTGTATGAATTAAAATATGATATTTATACGTAGTTTACGACAGGGGAACGCTGGGCGTCCTGCTAGTATGTATATACGGTCATAGATATATGCTTTCAAATAAATTGAAATGTAGGAGCGTTTGTGAAAGTTTGATATGAAAACGTCTCCTCTTTCTTTTCTCCCTTTTCGTCCTCTTTTATTTCTTTGTTCAGTAATTTAAATACAGAAACATACGAGGTTGAAGATTTGTATAATTTGAATGTTTGTAATTTGTTTTTAGTTGGATAACTTCAATATAATAATTAGGGCTATGACAACAGCGTATTCTTTTCACTGTTTTTATTCTCGGGTATATATCCGATACAGTTAGACACAATTAATGAGGCCAGGAGTACATCAGGTGTGTCAAAATTTTGGGGGAATTTTTGACACCCCTTACACAAAACTGCGAATAAAATATAAAAAAAAAAAAACCTCGTAATTTCTCCTTTTAAAATGAGTTGTTTAATTTCTTTATGGAATATCCTTCCAAAATAAAACATCAAAGTTGTTTAAAAAAATAATAAATATATTATTTTTTTAACTGTGTTTACAAAGTGCCTGCGCGCGTTCATGCAGCCATGTTTTTTACGTAATTAAATCAATTGAATTTTACGAGTTAAATTTTTTTCAATTTTTAAACTTTAAAAATTTATCAAAATGTTTCTAATGGTTCAATTTTTGTGATATTTTCAGGTTCAACGTGAAATGTTATGCTCTTTCCAATAAACTGAATATAATATTTTAGACAAGCGTTTTTTTTATTTACTCCCCCATTCTGAAATGTCTATTCAAATGAAAATAATTAATTTTCTCACCTCAAATTTATACAAATTGAAGGTAAAAGATCAATAAATAAAATAAGCTAATTTGAAACAAAAAAGAACAGTTATTTGCAAATTTACCTGTAAAGTCTAAAGTTTTAAATCTTTTTTAAAACCATGTTGAATTTTTTTTTTGTGAAACCTTATAATCTTGTTATATTGTCCAGAAAATTTCGTAGAATTACAGCAATTTTTTTCTATTTCATTCAATTTTTTTTATAGATATTTTTTTTTTAAATCACTCCATAAAGAAGAAATAAAATATATTAAATCAAAACTCATGTATTTCTTTGAGAAAAGAAAAAATCCAAAATTCGTCAAGTATTTTTAAGGCAAAAACTGATAAGTAAAATGTGATTATTTTACACATACGGTGACACATATTTCTTCACGCACAAGGCTTGACGGCTTAATGCGTATGTGTTGTTTTTACGTACTTCTATCCATTCATATTTCAAAACAGGAAGAAACACCGCTTCGCTAACACCGGTTGATGCTTACGTAATGGCGGCCTTTCAAATAGTTGTTTAAAAAATTCTTTTATTTAAAAAATACATAGAATATAAAATATAAATATGGACAAATTCTCATAAATGAAGAATGAAAGCATCCATTGATTAGTATTTTATAGAGGTAAGTGATTTTTTTGAATTTATATATATTTATTATATTTAGATTAAGTTAAAATTCGTTGAATTTCGTGAAATCTTTTTTAAAGAAAACCGATTTTAAAAATATTGTATATTTTTCGATTTATTATTTTAAAGTTTGCTATTTGCCCTTTTTCTTGAAAAAATATGGTTTCAATTACATTATTCATATTGTTATAATCTTCGAGTCTATTTAATCACTCCTTTTTTAATAGGGAATTCTGACACTCCTAGAACATCACTCTACATAAAAACATAAAAGATATGAATGGATATATACTTGAGAATCAAAACAAGGAAAAGAATATGCTGTTGTCATAGCCCTAATAATAATATATGATACGCATGGGGCATTTGCTCTCAAAAAAACAAAAAAAACATGCGCTATTAATTGGTGTGACCTGTCTCACACGTTTTCATTCGAGGCAGTTTGATGAATGTCATATTTGCTAATACCCCTTTTTTTTAATTATACTAGCAGACCGCCCGGCGTTGCCGGGCGTTGCGCCATAAAATACGCATAAATATTATATTTTTATTCATACAGAAACTGAGACATGTGCATGCGAGCATTATGTCTTTTCTAAACAGTTCACTTCCTGTAAATCGAAACAAAAACCTAAAAACAGTGAGTCAAGTATGGTTATCATTAAGCCAGCTTAAAACGTTTTTCAAAAAAAGCGTTTTCAAACCTACTTATTCTTTACAAATGCAATCTGTCATGTGAACCATTCACGCATGCTCAGTCGTGAAACAGTTAACAAGCAGTTAAAAATCCGACGACTCCGCGTACCAATTTTTCAATTTTGTCGCTTTAGCAGCGCGTTTTTCTAGAAGAAAACCCGATTAAAACGTTTTCCACATTTCCCATACCCTATATACGAAATTTTAAGTCTGTAGATAAAAGATTCGGGGATTATATAGGTTTATAATTGTCCTCACACACACACACACACACACGCGCGCGCGCGCGCGCGTGCGCACACACACATTTTCACTTTTATAGATATATAGATTAGCCCTTAGTGAACACCTCATGAGACGATTAACACCGTCGAATCGTAAATTGACCTACGTAGGGCATTTTCTGGTGTTTATAGAATTTTACTTTATATATATATATATATATATATATATATATATATATATATATATATATATATATATATATATATACTAGCAAAAGTACCCGTCATTGATTAGGTTCAAAAACAGCCTACAGAAAATGGACTCTGATTTATGAAAGTATGATAGGTTATGAAAAGGAAGGGTTGTAAAGAGATAGCTTCGAATTTGGGGGTATCAAAACCAAAGCAATATATGATAAAAGTAAAAATAAAATAGATAAACCCCATAATTTATTATACCATACATGGTCACACTGAAACACTTATCACAATATTCTGTGGATCTATATTAAAAACCCTTGTCAAACTTTGTGACATATTTCCATTCTATGGAGGTCAGGCGTAAACGAACACCCAATAATTTTATTATACCATGTTTCTTCAAACTGAAACATAATTATCAAAGTATACTTACGCAGATATGAAAAGTCTTTGTTAAAGTTTGTGCCATATTTCCATGGAGTACAGGCGTGAACGCAGACCCCACAATTTTATTATACCATACCTATTTAAGTTAAAACATACTTATCAAAGTATTCTTATGTACATCTATATCAAAAACCCTTGGGAACGGTTTTTTTTCTTCATTTTTTATTTCCATACTTTGGGGGCCAGGCGCGAACGCAGACCCCACAATTTTAATGAACCACCGTTCTGCCAGATCAAACATGCCCATTCCTGATCCTCAATACATCTATCATTATATATATATATATATATATATATATATATATATATATATATATATATATATATATATATATATATACAGTATGATAATTATTAAATAGCTACATACACTAGTGTTCCATCCTTTCGAGCATCATCAGTGCAGGGTGTAACGATTAACGCCAGTCGAGAGATTCGAACCCCGGTAACAGAAGTCATGTCGGCTACCGTCTACCGAGAGAGATACAGTTGAAATGTAAACATTAATTCATTAGTTAAACGTCAGTCAGAATGATCTAATCATTATATGACGATCTGCGTGTATAAGCTAAGTTGACCGACTTTATTATAACTGAAACTGCTCAACGATAAGAAACAAGTTTCTTAAAAGGGCTGACATTATATATATATATATATATATATATATATATATATATATATATATATATATATATAGTGTGTGTGTGTGTGTTATTGTGTGTGTGTGTATGTGTGTGTGTGTGAAAATGAGTCATCTCATACCACGTCTGGAAGGAAGAGATAATAACATTCCTCACAAGATTTCGAAGTTAATTTTATACACTATTAAGGCATCAAAAAGTGCTCTGAGCGACACCTCCTTATATGTGGCAGTAGTACCCCCATCTTATGAAGTATCTGGCTCTTATTTAGGTAAAGGATTACATAACTGAAAAAGACTTTACCTTCAGGAACGATAGCATGATCTAACCATTTTCCAGCAATTATATCAACTGATTCCACATGCATTTTTCATCCTATCTATCTATCTATATCTATATCTATATCTATCTATCTATCTATCTATATGTATATATATGTGTGTGTGTGTGTGTGTGTGTGTGTGTACATATATATATATATATATATATATATATATATATATATATATATATATATATATATATGTAAGTATATATACAGTCTTGGTCAAAATCATATGACCACTTAAGAAAGTAAGCGTTTACGCATATTTTTAATCAAACAAATGGTTGAAACCATTGCGAAAACGGAAAATATGATGGAAAAAAAGTTCCATCAAAGTTTTCCTTTACATCTCAAACACCGAGTTAATAAAAAAAGTTGAGAACATATTTTCCTCTCCACTTGACCAAATATGTTACAGTATAAATTTCTTGTGGTCTCTTCGTCATTGTTGGATTCCAGGATAACAATCCATCTTCTCTGGAGGAACATCCAGCTTCGTGCTGTCACTTGAGATAACATCACTTAGAGAAGGTGCTCTATTCTATGTAAAAGCTAGTGTGGGTTAGCCATACGGAGATCTTATTTGGGCCACGAATACCATGTGATTTTGAATATTTAGTCAGGGTTTATTTGTAGAGAAAAGTATTCTCATTTCAAGTTATCCTGATAAACCTCTGTACAGAGAGACCTTAGACATTAGAGGACAGTGTCTAGTAGGCATTCAAGTACTCTCCGATGGGCATGCATATATATATATATATATATATATATATATGTATATATATATATATATATATATATATATATATATATATATATATATATATATATATATATATATATATTGCCTTGGAAAGAAACATTCTTGTTTGTTTTTTTGTTTTTTTATTCCTACATGTCAACACAGAAAATATATACAGAAAGATATAAACATTTATATATTTTCGTACGGAATTTTTATTCATATATATATATATATATATATATTGTTACTACCTATAGACACTAGTGTTTCATCCTTTCGGGAATCATCAGTGCAGAGTGTCACGATTGCCGCTGGTCGGGAAATTCGAACCCGGCAATGAAGCCATCTCTGAAAATTCATTAGCAAGGAACAAATTCACACAGTCAACATAAACCACGAGAAATGCAATTGAAATTTAAACATTTATTTTTAAATTTCAAGGCGGCGATAGTGATCTAATGATTATCACATCATGATCTGCGCGTGCAAGCTTAAGTGACAGACTTTTAATTTCAACTTAGAATGCTCAACATTTAGAACCGATTTCCTAAGGGGCTAATAATTATTACTATAATTATATTTTTATTACCTAGTGTTTCATCATTTTGGGAATCATTAGTGTAGGGTGTCATGATTACCGCCGGTCGATATATAATATATATATATATATATATATATATATATATATACAGTGTATCACGAAAGTGAGTGCACCCCTCACGTTTCTTCAAATATTTAAGTATATCTTTTCATAGGACAACACTGAAAAGAAAATGATTTTTTGACACAATGAAACGTAGTCTGTCTGCAGCATATATAACAGAGTAAATTTATTTTCCTCTCAAAATAACTCAAAATATCGCCATTAAAAGCTAAATCCCTAGCAACAAAAGTGAGCCTATCCCTTACAAAAAGTTGTCAATATTAACATACAACATGTCAACTCTCAGTATTTTGTGTGGCCACCATCATTATCTAAAACTGCCTTTACTCTCCTGGGAATAGAGTTTACCAGATCTTCACATGTAGCCACTGGAATGCTCTTCCACTCTTCAATTACGACGTTGCGGAGCCGACGGATATTTGAGACTTTGCGCACCTCCACCTTCTGCTTGAGGATGCCCCAAAGATGTTCTATTGGGTTCAAGTCTGGAGACATGCTTGGCCAGTCCATCACCTTTACCCTCAGCCTCTTCAATAAAACAGCGTTTGTCTTGGATGTGTGTTTTGGATCATTGTCATGCTGGAACACTGTTCTGCAACCCAGTTTCTGGAAGGAGGGGATCATGCTCTGCTGCAGTATTTGACAGTACATGGAGTTCATGTTTCCCTCAGTGAAATGTAATTCTCCAATACCTGCAACACTCATGCAGCCCTAGACTATGACATTCCCAGCACAATGCTTGATTATAGGCATGACACACTTATCTTTGTACTCCTCACTTAGTCGCCACCACACATGCATAAGGCCATCGGAACAAAACAAATTAAATTTCGTCTTATCAGACCATAGAACATTATTCCGGTAATCTATAACCTTTGTTGATATGTCTTCAGCAAATTTTTGCATGTTTTCTTGTGTATTGCCTTCAGAAGAGGCTTCCTCATAGGGTGACAGCCATGCACACCAATTTGTACTCACTTTTGTGATACACTGTATGTGTGGGAATTGAAACTTCCAGGCTAACTAGGAAGGGAGTATTGTGGGAAATTCTGAAGGATTTACAAAGTTCTCAGAAGGTGTTTGACGTAAACTGGGAACCTCTGTCGGTGGTAACAGTGAGAAGTACACCAAAGTTAGAGATCCAGTTCTCTATAAATGCCCGGGCTACGACTTCTGCTAACGGGATGGTAGAGCGCTTTAATCGTCGACTAAAACCTGCACTAGCTGCTCAGCTCGAACCGGATTGCTAGAGTGAACATTTACCGCTCGTTCTTCTATGACTCCGGTCCATTATTAAAGAAGACTTGAACGCTACACCAAAGTTAGAGATCCAGTTCTCTACAAATGCACGGGCTGAGCAGCTAGTGCAGCTTTCAGTCAACGATGAACACGCTTTGCCATCCCGTTAGCAGAAGTCGTAGCCCGTGCATTTGGCTGACATAATTATAATTATTAAATACTTACATACACTAGTTTTTCATTCTTTCGGTAATCATCAGTGCATAGATAGATAGATAGATAGATAGATAGATAGATAGATAGATAGATAGATAGATGTGTGTGTATCTATGTATTTAATCATCAGTGCAAATATGTATGTATGTATGTATGTATGTATGTATGTACGTATGCATATATATGAATGTGTATATATATGTATATTATGTACATATATTTGTATATATATGTATATTATGTACATATATTTGTATGTATATATGTATGTATACATATGAATGTATATATGTATTTATATATATGTATATATACATATGTATGTATATATGTATATGTATGTATATATGTATGTATATATATATATAAAAAGAGGAAGAGAGAGAGAATAAAATAATTATTAATTTTATTTTTTATCGAATTATATACGTATTTCTGTATATCCTTTGTACTGTTTCTATCTCCTCCCCTTCTTTTCTCAACTTTCTCTTGTATTTTTCCTTCTTTTTTTCTTTTTCTTTTCTTATTTTATTATTGAATCTTTTTTAATTATTTCATAGTGGCTTGTATTTTTTTTTAAATATAGCCTACATATAATTTACACTTATATGTTGTACCTACTTTTAATTACTATTTATTTCATCCTATTCCTTCATTCTCATTTCATTTCTATATGTCATTAAGCCAGTTTTTTTTTCTGTATTTGCATTTTTTTTAATTCTGGCCTTTCTATTCTTCTGATGAGAAGCATTTAGCTTCGAAAATTCCATGGCCTAAAGAGTTTTTCTTAATTTTCCCTTAACTCTTTCTTATTGTTCGGATGATATAATAAAGTTATATATAACGTTTATTCATAATCTTTCATTTTATATATATATATATATATATATATATATATATATATATGTATGTATGTATTATATATATATAATATATAAAGCTGAATTCTGTGTGTGTGTGTGTGTGTGTGTGTGTGTGTGTGTGTGTGTGTGTGTGTGTGTGTGTGTGTGTGTGTGTGTGTGTGTGTGTGGTCACAATGAACTTTTCTACCATAAAAGTAACTTTTATTGACTATGGTAACATTTATTTCTTGTATATTTATATTATTATATATATAACATTTTCTCTTTGTAAGGAAACATCGTTTTGTTGGTCACTCCTGTCTATGAATCGAAACAAAGTTGATATTAAAAAATATATTTTCGCGAAAATTATCTTTACTTTCATCATAATTTGCTTAGGGTAAAATTTTCGAGTATCAAAACCTATCTCTTTACAACCCCCTCCTTTTCATCAATCACAGTTCATTTTCTGTGGGCTGTTTTTAAACCCAGTCAACGACGGTACTTCTGCTAGTTTAATATAAAGCTGAATGTCTGTTTGTATGTCTGGTCACGAATAGGCTCCTATATGGTTGACTATTATAGAAGACTGATCACATATAATGATAGAAGATGTATTGAGACACAGGAATGGGTATGTTTGATCTGGCATAATGATGAATCATTAAAATTGTGTGGTCGGCGTACGCGCCTGGTCCACAAAGTATGGAAATAAAATATTTAAAAATTTAAAAAAAAAAACGTTTATAAGTGTTTTTGATATAGAGGTACATAAGAATACTTTGATAAGTATGTTTTAACTTAAATAGGGATGGTATAATAAAATTGCGGTGTCTGCGTTCGCGCCTGGTCTCCATAGAATGGAAATAGGCACACACTTTAATAAAGACATTTCATATCTATCTGCGTAAGTATACTTTGATAATTATGTTTCAGTTTGAAGAAATATTGTATAATAAAATTATGGGGTGTTCGTTTGCGCCTGACCTCCATAGAATGGAAATATGTCACAAAGTTTAACAAGGTTTTTTAATATGGATCCACAGAATATTGTGATAAGTGTTTCAGTGTGAACAGGTATGGCATAATAAATTATGGGGTTTATCTATTTTATTTTTACTTTCATCATATTTTGCTTTGGTTTTGATACCAATTTCTTTACAACCCTTCCTTTTCATAACCTATCATACTTTAATAAATCAGAGTCCATTTTCTGTCGGCTGTTTTTGAACCCAGTCAACGACGGGTACTTTTGCTAGTATATGTATATATATATATATATATATATATATATATATATATATATATATATATATATATATATATCATTGATCTGACAAAGTAAATTGAGTATATATATGTGTGTGTGCGTGTGTGCGGCAAAAGAAATATAACTCAGTATAAATTTTATTTTTGTTGTTCGTTTTTACCGGACAGGTTTTACACTACCCTTATTTTTAATTACAAAAAAAAAAACACTTTAATATAAGTTAAAACAAAACGTATCCAGTCAGATAAAGAGTAACTTCACTTGCCTTTGTTGCGTATTTATTTTTACCCTCCCCCATTCGCCCCCTTTTTTTTCTTTTGCTTTGTTAACTATTCTGGAAAATCATAAAATTTTCTTTTCTTCCTTGTGCGGAATGAAACTTCCATGAACAGTTTTTTCCCCCCAAAGAACTTCTCTTCTAATGGACACAATTCCATAGGGCTGCTTTACAACTGCCTACAACATGGTTGTATTCAAGTTCAATGTTAACAAATTCTTAGATATACGTCGTCTTCAATAATTCAATTCTGTCTATTTAATCCATTATTTTCAATCATTTCGAGGTGTAGTGCATCGTACAACTGATAGATTCAGTAATGCTCATGCTCGAATGGCCCTTGGGCCTTGATAAGAGGTGATAAATTAGTATATAAAGAAAAACTAAAAGTACATCTATTGATACATCTTTGCAGTAATTAAAAGGCTATTATTTTTGAACTGCATCTTTTGAGTGAAGCCATCTTGGGGCATAATGGGGGAGGTGTCACAAGGAGATCATGGTGAATAGCTTGGCAGAGGTCAGAAATAGTTGAGGTCACGAAAGTTAGTTGCGAAGGAGTAAATGAGGGGAGACCGTGGGGAAGGGGGAAAGAGGAAGGAAGTAGGAAGTGCGATGTTGACTTTGAGAGGGGGGGGACATCACTTGTGAACGGAAGGCGCCAGAGTGTGCGCCAGCTCCAACGGTTTTTTTTTCTTTTTCTAGTCTACCTTTCAAAAGCGCCCTCGCATTGAAATAGAAAGCTATTTTCTTTGGTCTGCAAAGCTCATGTTTGAGATTGCATTTCTTTTTTATAACTGTCAAGCTTAAGTATAAAATAGGGGTTTATCGATAAGAATTATGTTAAAAATAACATTCTCTTTAGTCGGTAAGATTTAAGTCTTAAATATAATTTTTGAAGTCTACCAACCCCAAGTTTTAAATATTTTCTTTAGTCTGCCAAGTTTAAATTTAAAATACTATTTTCTTGGGACCTTTAAAGCTCAATCCTTAAATAAATATCCTATGTCTGCCAAGCTTACGTTTAAAATAGCGTTTTATTTGGTCTGCAAACTTGCGTTATTTGAGGATTTTATTTTCTTAAGCCATTCAGACTGGGGTGGGGTGGTCAACCTTTCTTGCTCGTTACTTTATGAGTTATCATTATCATTGACACCTGCTGTTTAGCATGTGGTGTGCACTGTAGCAGTCGACCAAAGGAGAAAGGGGCTGAGTGTTGGTTGAGCGTTTAGGAATCGAATCCCGTCGTACCTTTTTCCGGCAACCATATTGCATCAGATTCAAAATTCATGCCGAGGTGTTGTTTCTGGTTTTGCTTTTTCCTCTTCTCCATCTAGACGTTTAAAAAAGTCTCCAGTAGTTAATTTGAAACTTTCTTATTGAAGAAAAAAGAAGAATTCCCTTTTCAAGAAAAAGAAAAGGCTTATTAGCAAAAGCGATAAAGTCTAAAGGAAAGTCAAGTCAAAAGAAAAGAAAATAATTCTTAGGATTTAAAGAAAAGAGCAGTTTTATTTAGCGTTCTTTTTTGTTTGTTTGTTTGTTTGTTTGTTTGTTTGTTTTGGGTTTTTTTTAATTTATTTATTCATTTATTTTATTTTATTTATTTATTTATTTATTTTTTTTTATTATTTTTTTTTTTTTTTTTTGAAGGGTGGAGCAAACCAAATGAACATGTAACCTTTTTTGTAAGTGTTGTATAAAAGAAAGGATTCTTAATCCAAAGCGGCTTATTTGAAGGAACAAGATGTCGGAAGAGGAGGAAAACGGAAAAAAAACTAAACATTTGTTGACATAACAATGAGACAGTTTTTATTGGCATTTTCTTTTTCAGCTTTTCTTCAAGTAAAACCAATATTGTTTTTTCCTCGTTTTGTGATAGTTTTTCTCCATTTTGCTGTTATCGTTTTGGGTGACAAATTAACCTTTGTCACTCGTGGCAATAATTCATTTCAAAAATGATTTCTTATACAGAAACTCCCTTTTTTATCTTAGTATTTAGAGCGATAAAACCGTGCGTATTTCGGACATTTTGTAGCCAAGTGGTGACATGCCAGACTACAGACAATGTAGATGTGGGTTCGATCTTTGCTAAATCCATGCTGACGACTGCTAAATAGCAAGAAACACATGTCCATGGATTACATTTATGTATACAACGTGAGCATTTGCGTGCAAAGGGGGAAACTCTTACTGAAGTAAATTTTCTTTATATCATGTGTTTGTCAATGTATATGTGCGTGTTCCCTATAGAAAGAAAGGTTAGAAAATCTACATAAAAGCTAAAAATATAGTGTTATATATAATTTTCTGAAAATCTACTAGGGGCTAGAACAGAACGTGCTTTAAAACTTCAAATATATCATATTTGGAATAAATTTAAATCATATGTATACAATTATCTTGTGGCAGAGAGTTGTCTAGAATATCTAAGTGCCCACCTGAGGGAGCAATAAGCGACGGACCTCCTTTAAAACTTCAATTATACACTATATTTTATGAAATTTGTATCATATTTATAAAATTCTCCAGGGTAGACAATGGAAGTGGTCCGGAATCTCTACGTCTGTTCTATTGATATATGACAACTCTCTACGTACCCATTCCTTAAGTTGGTTTATGCGATCAAAACCACTGACCAACTCCAAATGCGTATATTTGATTTTAATGAGAGCTAATCTATAAGACACAAATTCAGAGAGTTTTCCAAAGTTTCAGCTTCTTTTGGCTATATTAGGGGCGAAACGAAGAGGGTAAAAAAAAAATAAAATAATCATCATTATGTCGTATGAATCCGAAGATTATATTGTTGGCATTGATTTCCCCCATATTTTTCCAGTCAGAATTATTTCTAGAAAGACATCAGGTACTTACAGGAGCGACCATGTGAAGGTAGTCAACATCCTAAGTGAAAGTGATTTTTGTGGAGTAAACTGAACTCGAACTTAAGACACTCAAGTTGTCAGTCATCTCCCGGTGGTGGCAAAAAAATAGTAATATGGAAATATGGGCAGGATAGTGAAAAACGACAAAATAGTGTCACTTGTTAAATCCCGAGCAATGTCGGGTTTTCCTGCTAATAATTCAAAAATATTGTTTCAAAAATACCCATAATTTCTTTATTCTTTTTGTTTTAAATTTGTTTAAAAAAGTATTCTTTTCCAACATTGTGCGCATGATATGATGAAAGTCAAATTTTTTTACAGAGGTAATTTCCTTTTGGTACATGATATGATGAAAGTCAAATTTTTTTTACAGAAGTAAATTTCCTTTTGGTACATGATATGATGAAAGTCAAATTTTTTACAGAGGTAAATTCCTTTTGGTACATGATATGATGAAAGTCAAATGTTTTTACAGAGGTAAATTTCCTTTTGGTACATGATATGATGAAAGTCAAATGATTTTACAGAGGTAAATTTCCTTTTGGTACAATCGGTGCCAAGTGTAGTTCTACCAATTTATTTTTTCTGCAGAATAACGAATTTAATTACTTTCAATATTTCATTTTAGGTCAATTTAGTAGCTAACTTTGACATAATTTGTATTTAATTTCAAGTAAGGAACGAAAAGTGCAAATGACGTCATATAAATATAAATAAAACAAGCGAAGTATGCATGGTTCCCCGTGAGTGCACAGTGAGCGAGGCATAAAAAAATGACTTAGTTCAGCACAAACGATGCATTTTTAGGCCTTAACATATGTAAAATTGAGTTCTGCACCATGCAAAAAAAAAAAAAAGAAATGACTAAGTTCATCATTCTTCTCCCCCATTTAACCCCAAAAGTCCCCAAGTCCTTAACATATATAATTTGAGTTCAGCACCATGCAAAACTGCTAAATAGACACAAAAGTGTCAGTTTTAGCCATTTTAACCCGAAAGGCACTCCTAGGAGGGCAACCGGAGTTTCCCCGGAAAATCTGTTCTGTTACTTTTTTGCTCATATCATGTTTAATGTTTGTACAAAATTTTAAAAAAATTCCAAGGCGTAGTTATTGAGAAAAGTGTGGACAGACGAACGGACGAACGGACAAGGATGAATTTACAGGTCCACCCTCCTTTTGTTGGGGGACCAATAACTGATTTTGTTGGCGACATTTGAATCTACTCTCATCGCCGTATCGACACCGTTAACAAAAATTTATAGGAGACATATTTCCTGAAACACCGGTCGTCAACCACATTTCAAGTGTTTCTATTGGCAAACGCCTAACTTTTTTGTCGGGCATTTTAAGAAATGGAACTATACCTCCCACTCACCCGTTGAGGGAGTTCAAGTGCATTAAGTTCGTTGGAACACACTCTGTGAAAGTACTTGTAAGACAATACAAAAGATGCATTAGTGCTACTAACAGGCGAGAGAGACAAACGAAAACTTTGGCTGCTACATGACCATTGCGACTATAAGACGAAGTTGACAGATCGAAGAATTGTAGTTGTAGGGTGTATGGATTTGTTTGTGTGTGTGTGTGTGTGTGTGTGTGTGTGTGTGTGTGTGTGTGTGTGTGTTTTATTTTTAACCCTTAACGTCAACAACATTGCTATCAAAGAATAAAATCTAATCAACACAGAAAAGTAAACCGCACAATTTCTTCTTTTTTTTTTTATTCCACAGAAATTCAAACATTTATTTTTTGTGCATGTTATTTCTTTAAACAAAATGTTCATACAATCTGGGAGCGACACTAATCTGTATCCCCTGATTCCTTTCTGTCTTTATGTCTTTCTGTCTTCGTTTTTTCTTTCTTTTTCTCTCTCTTTCTCTCTCTTTTCTCTACCTATCTATCTATCTATCTATATCTATATATATATGTGTGTGTGTGTGTGTATGTGCGTGCATATATGTGTGTGTGTATGTGTCACACAAACACACTACCGCTCTCTATCACACACACAATATCTCTTCTTTTTTCTCATACACACATACGCAAGCACACACTCTCTCATTTTCTGACACATACTTTTTCTTTCACACACGCTCAGCGCGCTCTCTCTCTCTCTCTCTCTCTCTCTCTCTCTCTCTCTCTCTCTCTCTCTCTCTCTCTCTCTCTCTCGTAAATTTATGGTACACGAATCACGTCATCACGACCAACTGACCTTCATCAATTGACGTTTGGCACGAAATTGCGATCGGCGCATTACCGGAATACTGTCCCCGTCCTGAGACCCAACACAACATTCGCACAAAGAAATATCACCGAAAACTATTCACGAAAATAACAATTTTCGAAAGATATGTTCTTCGGAAATATCTCTATTCCTTAACTTATATTTTAAATCATTTCCAGTAATCTCTCCGGCCGTATAAGTATTTTTGGCTAGTAGATAAGACGCGACACATGAAGATATACTACACTGCCCCCGAAAATGAGGAGATAATTCTTAGAAGGATGGCCCCCTAACAACAGAACAGATACTAAACTACTCTCAGCCCATGATAACACAATATACACTATCCCCCAAAGTAATGCATGGGGGATAGTCTCATGGCAACAGAACATATAATAAACTAACCCCCTACAAAATGAGATAATGTCTGAGCAGAAGGCATCATGACAACGCAA
The DNA here is from genome assembly GCF_053919585.1 of Euprymna scolopes. NCBI lineage: Eukaryota > Metazoa > Mollusca > Cephalopoda > Sepiida > Sepiolidae > Euprymna > Euprymna scolopes. The sequence continues at coordinate 22,275,941 of NC_136495.1, forward strand.
CGGATATTACACTGCCTACTGAACAAGAAAGGGGAGCTAATGCATAGGAGGATTGTCTCATGGCAATAGAACAGGTACTACACTATCCCCCTATACATTATTACACCACGGATTCTACACTAAACAAAAAATGAGGAGGTAATACATGGGAGGATAGTATCATGACAACAGAACAACACTACCCTTACGCCCTGAATTGGGCATTTAAAATGAGTAATATTACAATTCCTGATTCAACAATAGAAGTATCGGTGTCAAACACAGAGATGGTAACTCTTCATTAGTAATACAAATAAGTCACGTTCAGGTTGTTCAACTGCCAAGCTGATCGTCCTCACTTACGAGGTCCAAGGACTCTAAGCTGGTAAAGGTAGCTTTCTCCTCGAACTTCTCGAAGACTCCCATACAACAAAGCACGCCATTTCCGTCAAATGCGCACACTATCAAAGTCATCCTTACAAACGTCTGCTCTCTCTCTCTCTCTCTCTCTCTCTCTCTCTCTCTCTCTCTCTCTCTCTCTCTCTCTCTCGCTCTCGCTCTCCTTCAAAAACTGGACGGACTTTAGGAGATTGCTACGAATGAAGATACTGACGATTATTGTGACAGAGACTTGGTTTTCTGCCGAGATCAACGCAGCTGAAATACACTTCCCCGGTTTTATGGCTTTTCGATGCGATCGGTCTGACAAAAGAGGCTTTGCAGATTGAGGGTGGGAGGAGAATAATTACCAGTTCTTGCTGTCTACCGCAGTCAAACTCCACCGCAGACGAAGATCATGCCCTACTTGATACCATTAAAGTTGTTTCAAGTAGTCATATACAAACTGCCTCATACTTGGTGAGTTCAATGCATTTTCTATCGATTGGTAGGCGAATGCATATTTGTCAAACGACCTCTTCGGCAACAAATTACTCAATACTGCTGACGAGTGCTTTATCTATTAACATGTTTTACAACCTACTAGATTTAGACGCGCCCAACAACTATTTCTACTCGATCTATTTTTTTTTTTTCATACTATCTAATTTGGTGTCACAGATCTGAATCCTGTCTCCGCTCGGTAAAAGTGACTACGTGATGCTCTGCCTTACAATGCAAACTTCCTTCACCCCAGCCCCGGAATTTGATTGTCCAAGACAAGTCTATGCTGCAACTGACCTTGATCTAAGATAGCTGCTGCTGAAATAGATTGACACGCTCTCAAAGAGATCCCGTCCGTTGAGACTTTGTGGCTCAATATAAATCACATCTTGCTGTGGCCGACAGCTCTTGCGGTTCCTCTGAAGCATTCGAAACGATCAAAATGCAAGCAAGAAAGCTGAGAAATGTTGCATGGAAAAAAAACTATCAATTCAATAAAACTGACGCAGCGTTCGCAGTGTATGGAAGGCAGCGAAATCGCGTTGAGCATCTTTTTTTCTTTTTTTACATAGGCATCACCACTTATCAAGGCCAACAGGCCACTCGAGAACAACGGTTAAAGAGTGTACAGTAGAAATTGGACAATATAATACTCGTTAGTAATGGAAATTCGGTAAATTTGTTAACTTATATGGAACAGTTCATCAAAAACATATTTACGTTAGACTTAAAGACAACCATATTGTAGTCAGCTGGAAAGCAGGAAAACGGAAGACAATTCCATGGGCGTGCAGTTCTAAGAAAGAAGCTTTGCTCATGGAATCTACGTTTAGGCTTAGACACAGATAAAGAGTGGGGGAAGTTATTGATAGTGTTTTCTGCTGGACGGGTGTTTCTTGTGAAAGTTTGGCGAGGGGGGGGACCATAGATTAGAGCTCAGTCGAGCACTTGCCATGAAAATAACGATAAAGCGGAGACAAACTCGCAACATCTCTTCTGCGAGAAAGAGGTTGCATCGCGAAAGCAGGGACAATTCGTGGGTCAACTGGCGAGAGATTCTGGAAGGAATCCTAAAAAGTGCTATGCTCATGTGCAGCGAAATCACAAACTCAACAAATAAATCGTAACCTTGAAGAGTCTTGATGGTGAAACTGGACAGGAAGACGATGACTGAGAGTCACCGAATCTCAACTTGGTACTTCAACCAATGCCGCCTGCTGTTTGAAGCCCTGACGAGATTGAGAAATTACTGTTGACCTTAGATGTGAATAAAGGTCATGAACCAGATAACATCCATCCGATGATTCTCCGTGCTGTTTTTTTTTTTTTTTTTTTTTTTTTTCAAGACTATTCAACATGACGCTAGTCACAGGGGTTGTTCCTGATGATTGGGGAATGACTACGATATGCCCAATCTTAAAAAAAAAAAGAAGTCAGCAAAAAAGATCTGCTCAACTATAGACCAGTGAGCCTCACCTCTATAACCTGCAAAATCATGG
>NC_136495.1:22283300-22373300 GCF_053919585.1 Euprymna scolopes
AAAAATGAGTTCATTTTATATATATATATATATATATATGTATATATATATATATAATATATATATATATATATAATATATATAATATATAAATAATAATAATAATAATAATAATAATAATAATAATGATAATAATATATATATATATATAAATAAAATGAACTCATTTTTCCCGTCTGATTTTGACATTAATAGGATTAAAAATCAAGATATTTCATGCAAATATAATATGCACAAACGGCAGAACAATATCTGAGGTGTGTTATAGGCTTATTATTTCTCAAATTCCTCGATAATCTTAGATTTCTATACTTTTTCTGCTGAGAAGTCACGGCCAAAATCGGTTAAGATCAATGGAAGTGGTAAAATATTTTCTCTCTAATAAATTCCTCCTCCCCCTGCCACCACTTAACACCGTTTGGGGATCGTTCACAAGGAACAGTTGAGAAGAGAACACCGGTTTGGCTTCGTAGTTCTTTCATGTGAAGTTATTTAAAATCACTAAACTAAGCTGCAGTGCTCTGTGGCGTAGTGGTTAGCGTGCTGGACAATTCACATTATATTTTCACGTTCGCGCCGACCTACCGTAGTCGTTTTTTTTTGTTTGTTTTTTTTTTTTTTTTCTAAACAACTGGAATGGACTTTTCTTGGTGGCCGAACTGTTAACGTTGCAGATGTTTTTTTTTTTGTTTGTTTTTTTCACACTTTATTTTCCTACTTTTACTCATAACTCCGGGTTTGATCCTTCCTACTTACCTACCATAACATTTTTTAAAACTCCGCCCCCCCGTCCCGGAAACAAACACTCTGGCAATGCCGGGTACCCCCGCTAGTATCAGAATAAAATTAAATGATGAACTCGAAATTCCTGGTTGTCGCTTTGGATGGCTTTCACCTGCTGCTGTCCACTCATCTGACTAGTGATTTGACGCCGGAGTGCGAAGTACAGGATCCATTTTTGTTACATTCAATCGAGGGGTACCAAGAACCAACTAATGTTTGATAAGGCAGTGTTGCAGGATGCAAAGATGGCGGATGATGAATTTGAGTGTAGCATGGATCGATTACAAGAAGGCATACGACATGATCCATCACTCATGGATCTATGAAATACTGTCGGGGATCAAAGTTGCTAGGAATGTTGCAGAGCTTTTGAGAAGCAATATGGCTCAATGGAAAACTGTTCTGACAGCGAACAGTGAGGTGCTTAGGGAAGTTGGCATTGGCAGTGCATACTCCAAGCAGATTCATTATCCCCTCTTTTTTATGTAATGGTGATGATCCCACTGAGTATCCTCTTGAAGAGAGAGAATCTGGAGTGTGACTTTGGATCTGGTGCTCAGTGCCTCGACCACCTACTCTCCATGGATAATTTGAAGTTATTTGATAGGAATGTGAAGAAAGTCGAGACACTGAAGGAGCACGTCAGGGCATACTCTGAAGACATCGGGATAAAATGTGGGATTAGTAAATGTCGATGATGAAAACGAAGTAAATGTGCATTGGAATGGTCAAAATAGAGAAGTTATGAAGGAGTATGGTGTGCGTATTTGGACGTGTTAAACGGTGTAGGCATCATGAACATGGAGATTTAAAAGAAAATCAAGAAATATAATCTTCTATAATATAAATTTGACCTGTCTTTTTAAATGTATGCATGTATGTATGTATGTATGTATGTCTCGCAAAAAACTTTCGACAGAAGCGACAGATTTTCACGAGATCGATATCATTTTGAAGCACGATACTTCGGACGACAAATATCGAAAAATTGGCCAAAAACATTAATTCCTTCACCCTTAACTGGGCACTTTTCTACATGGAGGGTCGGTTCTTTTCACTGACATTTTTTGCAAGTCATTCAAAGCTCGCGTTTTTTTTTTGTTTTGTTTTTTTTGGGGGGGGGGTTCACCTCTTTTTCTTCTGGTGCGTTACGGGTTCGAGCCTGCTTACTACTTTTTTTTTTTGCTCAACCAACACCCTCATACACACCTCCACTTTCTTTTCCGCCTTCGCGTCACACGTTCGAGCCTGCCTTCCTACTATAACTTTTTTTTTTGCTCAACACACCTCCAAACAACTGGACAACGCTGGGCACCCAGGCTAGTATAATTGTATAATAGTATAATAGTATAATAGTATGATAGTATAATAGTATGATAGTATAATAGTATAATAGTATATTAGTATAATAGTATAATTGTATAATAGTATAATTGTATAATAGTATAATAGTATAATTGTATAATAGTATATTAGTATATTAGTATAATAGTATAGTAGTATAATAGTATAATAGTATGATAGTATAATAGTATGATAGTATAATTGTATAATAGTATAATAGTATGATAGTATAATAGTATAATAGTATAATAGTATGATAGTATAATAGTATAATAGTATATTAGTATAATAGTATAATAGTATAATAGTATGATAGTATAATAGTATAATAGTATGATAGTATAATAGTATAATAGTATGGAGGAAATCTGTTCAAGGGAGTGAATGTAAGGTCTCTCAGTGTTTTGAGGTAGAGTGCAGGAATTCTGGTATGGTCTGATAAGAACTTGAATACTATGGACATCAAGACAAGGAAAATGTTGGTAATGTTTTGCATATTCGACATTACAAGTAGTTAGGTTGTATCAGACGCGGAAAAACTGTAGGAAAGGATTGGTGAGTGTGAGAGATTATATTTGATGATTGGATAAAGAAAGGACAGAGGAATTGGCTGGGAAGAAGCTGCACGGAAAGTTCTTCTTGGATAAAGCAGATGTGGTTGATGAAAGATCGCGGCAATGGCTTAGAACTGCGTATCTGAATAAGAGCACTGAAGCTTTTATTTGTACAGCACAAGAGCATGCACTAGGAACGCGACTGTTAAAAAAAGGGATTCAATGAGAAAATGTTGCTGCAGAATGCCGGATTTGTGGAATTTTCTGATTCAGTTGCGCACCTTGTAGCTGAGGGTAGTGGATTGGCTCAGAGAGAACGCATAACCGCGTGCGGCTTAACATATACTGGGAGGTTTGTAGGAAGTGTGTGGTGAAGTGTGTTGGAAAGTGGTTTGAGGAGCTACCTGATGAAGTTAGAACAAGTGAGGATGGCAATATAAAAATAAATATAAGATATGTAAAGGTATGGTGGGACAAAAGCGTCATGACAGTCAATCAATTAGAATATAATCGTCCGGATGTGGTAGTCAATGACTACCACATCCGGACAATTATGTCACATCAGTCAAAGAGGTAACAAATCGTAGACTTTTCAGTGCCCTGAGACAAGAATGTGATTGAGAAGGATAATTAGAAATGTGGCAATTACGCCCCGTTGGGCTTGGAGACAAGACATTTGCATTGCGTTTAAACCCAAGTAATCCCGATGGTAGTAGGTACGCTAGGTATGGTATGAAGCCGTTTGGAAGGACATTTGAAAAAGCTATGAATCTTCAATGTGGTAAGCGGCCTTCATACTTTTGCTATTAAAAGTACCACACCCTTGATCTTTAACCCTAACCCTAACCCTTGATCTTTAAAGCTCGTGGCTTGAAGCCGGGATTGAGCGAGATTCATCTAAGAAGGAATCCCATCTCTTTTCGGCGATACGTTATCAAGCAGAATAAGGGTTATTATTATTAGTGACGTCGTCATCTATGTGTCAGGCATGGGACTTATTGAATGGTGTTATACTTGCATCGAAGTCAGTTTCGGGTTGAAGTTTGTATTTTAGGACAGAATTGGTACACCATATTACCTTGTTCTGCGCATTGTATACGCTTGTGTTTCGGTATGTGGTATTCGCATGTATATAGCAGGCAACCCACCCACCTGTAGGTTTATCTTCCTCGTACATGAGTAGGTTATCATCACTCAATCAACCATCCGAAACGGGGGGAAAAAAGAAGAAAAAATGTCTACCAATTTACAGCTAATTTGGGGTTTCATATAACATCAATTATTCGAATTTATAGGAAGGCACAAAACCACAATAATTTGATAGAAAAGAAAAATACAAAGAAAGGGAGGAGCAAGTTAAAAAGCAGGTGCGACATCTTTAAAGAAGATATGGATAGAAGAAGAAAAAAATTATCGGTGACAGATGAACCAGAATGGATAGTTTCAGCAGTGTTTTCAGGCATTTTTTTTTTTTGTTTCATTTATTTAAAATATTACCAGAAAAAATACAGAGTCGCTTTTAGCAGTAACGACATGTTAAAAAAAAGTTACACATATGCTTTAATCTTTGTTAAACTTTAAGTTAATGTATTTGAAAGTGAAAGGGCTAGCAGTAATTAACATTTCTTTTCTTTCACAGGGAACAGTTTCTGCAAGGTGGTTTAGTTATACGAAGGCCGATCAGACTCCAGGGCGTATTAATTTCAAATTGGGATTTGCTAATCAGACAGAGTTGCCAGTCATCAACGAAGAACGTCTTCTTCAAAGAAAAGCGTCTTCACTTTCGCCGCAGGTCAACATGACCTTGAACACAGCAATTATCCACTGGCTGTTATTCTACTTGAAGACTGTTGACAGCCGAACTTACTTTACTTCTTTTATTGTAATACCGTTTTAACTGTCAGCAACTTACACACACCAGTTATTATAGGTGCCACAGGGAAGAACCTGAAGTCCTACGTAACTTATATTCCTGGTGAACCAAGTGCTAAAGAGATCCAGATAATTGCACTTAAGGGAACAGCGAGGATACTAAAAAGAGCTCTCGGTTGGTTTCAATAAAAAAGCAGGGGAATGTTGGCAGCTGGTTTGGCTGTCCCATACCCAGCGTTACAATCTTCAAAGGAAGAAAATTGCAAAAAAAAAAAAAAAATAGAAGGGATTTGTCTTTCTTGTATTTGACGAAAAAATATTATATGAGTTCTTCTTAAGTCAATGCGAAGACAAGCCTCTATATGAAAAGAGTGTCAAGATGAACCATCGGAAAAATTCCCAAAATGCAGGAACAATAAAAAAAAAAAAATGTTGCTTTAGTGGTACAATGTTAGGTTAATCCATTGTGTCTCCGAAAATGACATCGAAATGGTGATTGGGGTGATGTATTGTTAGGAAATCAAGGACAAGATGTGTGATGCTATGTGATACAAGATGTGTGATACTATCAGTATCCCCCAAGTGTTAGGAAGTAAGGGAGAAAAAGAAGTATGACAAAAGACAGGAGGAAATTATGTTACATGATAAGGGCTGTTCCCTTTTCATGTAAGTATAAAAATGGAGAATTTAGTTTAAAATGAAAATGAATAGCATAGGCGAAATTCGAACCTCGTAATCTAGGTGTAGAAATAGATTACGTGTGAGAATTTAAAAATGTAAAACAAACATTTGTTTAGAAATAGATAAATATTTTAAGGAAAGAATGTTAACTATCAAGTTTGTTATGAAATTTTAAATTGAAAGAATGCAGCTTATAAGATAATGCTTTTTAACATATTGAATATAGGTTAAAATTCCTTTTGTAGAAATAGGAAAAGTTTTGGACACGTATGTCCAGGACACGTGGAAGAATGCACATGTTTTAACATGTGTATGACGTCACGGAAAATAGAAAGTTCGAGGGATAGAGAAAAACTTTAGAGTTAGACAGTCAGTGAGAAAACTCAGGGACAGTCAGACGTCTGGAAGCGAGACGTCACTTCAAGGAAAAAATGTGAGACTTTGAATTCTTGGTGATGGAACACGGCCGTGTGAAGAATAAACCATCAAGTGTTTTTTGTAAAGCTCGTCTTGTGTCTTATGATTCTTAAAAAAGGTAAAGTCCAATTGTATTATATATTTGTGTTATATGTCTTTACATACACGTCTCAACATCATAATGTCCGAACTGTTTGAACACTGTGTCCTCACTCAAAGAGCTTTCTTCTTCTTCCATTCAACACAACAAGGAATGAACATTTTCATATATAAGAATCTCTCCTAACAGGAACTATCTCTTTAGAACTCTTACAACAACTTCTCTCTCTCTCTCTCTCTCTCTCTCTCTCTCTCTCTCTCTCTCTCTCTCTCTCTCTCTCTCTCTCTCTGAGTCTTACAACATCCCTCACTGTAATAAGACTCTTTCTAAGCATCTCTTCCTAAGACTCTCTCAATGAAACCCCTATATAAAAATTAGTTTATCAGGTGAACAATGCAGAGCAAGTTGTCCACCGAGTTAGACAAAGGAAACCGAATGCGATTGTTAGTTAGTGTGTGACTAACAAAGGAACATAATGGGTAGATATATTTGGAGTTGATGTGTGGAAGGTTTTGGTGTTGCCGTGAATTTTGCGACAGTCTTTAGGCTGTGACGGTTGACGACAGTTGTTAATTGGACACAGTTTAACGCAAGCTGTAACTTGGAGCATATGGGAAAATGAACTGAGCAACAGCTGACGAACACAGCCTCAGCAGTAAATGTGAGCCTTCATATATAGACGTTCGATGGTGTCATACACTGAAGAGATGGCAGACATGCACACAATCATATTAAAACTAATATTTACAGAAACTGTCGGAGTCTGTTTTTTTGTGTTTTGTTTATTTTAGCATTTTTAAACTTGTGAACACATAGTGCGCGCTCCCTCTATAGCTGTCAAAGTGAGAGACAACGACACAGTAGAAAAGAAGATAAAAAAGATATTTTTTATTTTCGATTTTTTAAGTTTTAATATTGAAACAGGGTTATTGATATTATTTTTTCGTTCGTTTTTTTCCACCACGTTCGCTGTTTTTTCTCGATATTTAAAGTAGTTTTAACATTTATTTTGCATCACGTTCGCTGTTTTGTTGTTGTTGTTGTTGTTGTTGTTGTTGTATAATATTTAAACAGAGTTATTATGTTCGCTTATTCTTTATTTTCTATTTTGTTTTGATTTATACGCCCCCCCACACACACACTTCACCACACCCGGGCAACACCGGGTACCCCCGCTAGTTTAATATGAATAGAGGTAAAAGTTATTATTTTAGAGAAAGAAGAAAATAAACGGATATATATATATATATATATATATATATATATATATATATATATATATATATATATATATATGAAAATATCTGTGTACATTTCCCTACCAAATAACTCTGTCAATTTTCGGTCTTCACACTCGAAATTTGACAAAAGGGGTACTGAGATTTGGGAAAATCTTAATCTTATTGAGTTAAAGTACAGCTGCTGTTGTTGTTGTAGCCCAACCACCAACCATCCTAATGTTAAGAACGGCTTTCAGAATGGACATCTCAACCTCTCTATGTTAAGAACAGCTTTCGGAATATACACTCTATTTTGTGAGTGGAGTGTGGTTGTCAAAAACTTTGTTTAAAATGTAACTTTGATAATCGCTGTTATGATTTCCAGCGCAAATACTATGAACGAACAAAAAACTTTGAAGGATATGGTATTTATGTTGGCAAGACTTGAGTTTAGTTGGCAAAATACTCTCTAACCTTCTATCACTTAAAACGAACTAAATTCCTGTAGTCACCTGTACGTTACCATGTAAACATGTAAACGGTATTGAAAAAGAAACACTATAAACAGAACGTTTTCTTGAAAAAAAAGAAACACTATAAACAGAACGTTTTCTTGAAAAAAAAGAAACACTATAAACAGAACGTTTTCTTGAAAAAAAGCAAGCCCAAAACTATATGGTCCCTCAACTGATGTCTTTGTCAAGTTTTTGTGGTGGGACTGGAAAGAGTCATGTGGTTAACCTTATAGCTGATTACCTCAAGTGAACACTTTCCCCCCAAGGATATGGAACATCCAGCTGTTCTTGTTGCAGCTTCCACTCGTACTGAAGCCAGTAAAATAAACGGCACTTTTCCTCTTTCTATTTTTCATGGCAAACCAAGAAAGACCTTTTCTGATAAAACTCTAAATGATCTACATACAAAGTACAAAAATTTGAAGGTTCTTATCACGGAATTTTCATGACTGTCTATGAACTCTAGCTGAGAGTTTATTATTTAAACTTCTCGGCCTAACAAACATGAATTGGAATGAATACATAGTCAATTCGGATTGTAAAATAAACCCGAATTGACACGTTCTTATTTACTTGCCTCCCCACGAGGGTATAGTTACATAAGTGTCGGATCTTCATGTGTAGAAGGCACGTTAAAAATGAGTTGCCTGCTTACAACCAAATAAAATGAGTACAAAAGTTTAGCACGGCTGCGATGATGACAACGCTCCCTCCTCTCTCTCTCTCTCTCTCTCTCTCTCTCTCTCTCTCTCTCTCTCTCTACCTATCTCTCTATCTCTCTATCTATCTATCTATCTTTATCTATCTCTATCTATCTATCTATCTATCTATCTCTGTGTATATTTGTTTCCACTCGCTGGTCTGTAAAACCTCCAAGTTCGTGCTTACCTGCAGAAAAAGTGTAATAAACATTAATATAGTAAACGAAGTATTATATTTATGAGAAAAGGGAAAATGAAAAACAATTGGTTTGTTTTAGGCTAAAATGATTGCAGGATGTAGAGAGAGCGACCATGTTTGTTAAGGTTTAGCATGTTCGTTTATTTAAAAAGATGTGTATTCCCAAATAAGCGATTTGTCAACCTGCAGACAATGAGAATTGTCGGAACTGTATAAGAGAGAAATTATTTTTGTAACAGGAAAAGGAAAGGTAATGGTCTGTGTATGAGTTCATGAGCCAATTATGAAGGAAGACAGGACGGTTTATGTATAATGCGTATATTAGTTCCCATTTGGTCTTCATAATTTGCAATTTTGTAAACAATTTCTAATAAATCAATATTCTGTAATATACAATTATAATTTTGCATTCTCATATTTTCACATATATACGCAATATGTTTGCCCATAGAGAAATCTCTGATGTCGTTGGGAGCTGAGAACAGATACTACACTATCATTCAAGAAAGCATAAAAATACTGTTTATGACTGAGCATTTTTAAATAAAAGAAAAATTGATTTAATCTAGTATTGCATTATCTTTTAATGAGTATGAGTTGTGTAATATTGGTTCTGTTTTTTTTTTTGTTTTTTTACATAGGCGTCACCACTTATCAAGGCCGATAGGCCACTTAAGGATAAGGGTTAAAGAGTGTAGAGTAGTCAAAAGGACAATATAGTAATCGATAGTAATGGAAGTTCAGTAAATTTGTTAACTGAAGTGGAACGGCTCATCAGAAACAAGACAACCATATTATAGACAGCTGGAAAGCAGGAAAACGGAAGACAATTCCACAGGCATGCAGTTCTAAGAAAGAAGCTTTGCTCATGGAATCTATGTTTAGGTTTAGGTACAGATAAAGAGTGGGGGGAATTATTGATAATGTTTTCAGCTAGTCTAGTGTTTCTTGTGAAAGGTTGGCGAGGGGGGACCATAGATTGAAGCTCAGTTGAACACTTTCCATGAAAATAACGATAAAGCAGAGACAAACTCGCAACATCTCTTCTGTGAGATAGAGGTTGCAGCGAAGAGAAAAGGACATCTCCCACCAGGCCACGAAGTCTATTTTGAACCCTATCAAGGCAGGACAAGTCTTTTCTAGCAGCTCCTGCCCATATGTGGCAACAGTATTCCATCCTTGGACGTATCTGGCTCTTATATAGATAGAGAATTGCATCAGCACTGAGATATCTAATGGATCGATAGAAAGATCCCACCATTTTTCCTGCAGCCTTGGCAACAGATTTGATGTACGTATTCCATTTAAGACCAGGAGTAAAGGTCAAGCCCAGAAGCCTGTCAAAACTTGAGGCCTCCCCAAGACGAGAGCCATTCATTTTAATTGATGCCAGATGGGGATCAGAACGTTGATGATGTAAAGATAGAAGCTTGGTTTTAGATGCATTAAAAGTAACCAGCCACTTCTTTCCCCATTGCACAATGTGATCAAGATCAGAGGAGAGAGAATCGGAGAGAACTTGGTCGTTTACTGTCTTAGATGTGGTACCATAGATGGTAGTGTCGTCAGCAAAAATGTTTACGAATGATGTAAGGATGTGATTTGGAAGATCATTAATGTAGATCAGAAAAAGAGTTGGGCCCAGGATGGACCCCTGAGGGACTCCAGCATTTATACTGTGAGCTTCAGATTTTTGCCCATCAACTACTACTCTTAAAACTGTCTTCCCAGGAATTACCTCTTCCTTTTTATTATTTTTTTTAATATCGTTATACTTTAATAAGAACTTTTTAAAGGGTAAAGGTAATACTTCCAGTTATTACATAGGGATTAATATAGTAATTTTTCTGTCGTCATGAGATCATCTTTCATAGAACTACCTCGGAGGCAGAGGGGATTAGTGTAATATCTATTCTGTTGTAATAATACCATACTCCTGAGCACTACTTTCTTCTTTTATGGGGCAATTTTCCCAGGTATTACCTCACCTTTCAGGGAGACTGCGTTTGTCATGATACCATGCATTGTCTTCTTGTCTGTATTCTCCTGTCTTATCCGTCCCCCCCCCCTCATGCTACAAAGTTAAACGATAAAAACAAACAAAATGCCGGCAACTAACGATAAAAGAAAAAATGCCGGAAATTATTCTCTAATAGAGTAGATAAACTTAGGACTTTATTTAAGTAGTATACTTAATATATACTATTACTGCAAGCTTGCCTGTATTGAAGATGCTTGCTTCTTGTTGGCCAATCAAACCATCTAATATAGTTAGCCTTATATTCAAGTACATTCGAAATATAATACAGTGCAAAGAAACAGTTACTCATGAAAACGAACCTCCTAAAGTAAAACCTTGAATAATTATCTAATCTCGAATGTAAATTAATACTAAGCCGACTTTACAAATTGATAATAGTTAATTATTGGATTTTAATTCATTATAAGGTGAAACTCTAATGATAGATAACGACAAACTTCCACCCATTAATATGGGAGGGGAGATTATCATCAAAAGTGTCCTGAATTGTTAACTTAGCACTGGACTTACTACTTAGATATAAATAAGTCACTTGTCCCCATTCCCCTCCCCCCCCCGTTTTTTTTTTGTTTTTTTTTTTAATGGAGAGTAGATACTACAGTGGATGTGTTATTGGCAGCTCCAGTAACTCTCGCTTCTCCTATTTTGTCATTCAGTCCTCATTCAATGAGTGATTTTTCTGACAAAGGGTGAAGAAAAAGCTGCTTAAAGGTCGGTAGTACTTGGTGACCAGTAGTCTGAGATGTCGGAAATTTTTCTGTCTCTGTCTGTCCTTGTGGCCATGTCACTAGTAAGGGTGCTGGAGGTAAACGTTTTGTCTGGGCTGACGAACCTTGGATTAACCACTAAGGAGGCTGTCCTATCAGCAGGCGCAAAGTACTGGGACTGCTGTATTGCCATTTGGTGAGTGGATCTGGACCATGCAGTAGTCTCTGGTGGGGCCTCTCGATGCCATACTAGTGGGTAATTGTTACGGCTTTACCTTTTCGTGTGCTAAAAAAAAAAAAAAAAATTTCCTATCTTTTTCTCTCTTACTTTCCCTCTCTGTACTGCTCTAACCAAGTATGCCGACCTATTCCACAAATCCCAAAACCTCAACATGAAATATCTCCAGAATAAAAACTCGATTAAACCTAGAACCCCATCTTCCAACGTAGACCCCTACTACCAGGTCTCCTTCTCCAACATCAGGGGTCTACGTTCCAACCTTCCAGAGGTTGAAACCCAATTACAGGAGACGAAACCGGACATATTATTTCTAAGTGAAACTGGAATAGGGCCGACCACTTCCCTAGATGAGTTCATAATTAACGGATACTCTAATTTAACAACTAAATCTAACACCCAAGATCGCCATGGGCATGGAATATGTGCCTACATTAAGGATGGCTTCCCGTGTGGCAGGGATATCTCTAGAGAAGATCCTAATTTACCCTATATGTGCTTCAGGGTTGCACTTACTAACACCACTGCATTTATATTTGCCCTCTATAGGCCCCACAACAGCGGAGTTACTATCTTTAAGAGCATATCTGAGAAAATAGACCACATACTGTCTTCACATCCCTCGGCTAACATCCACATCTGTGGTGACTTCAACGTCCATAACGTGGAATGGCTGACCCATTCAAATAAGACAGATGATGAGGGGAGGTTTTGTCATGATTTTGCCATTGCTTATGACCTCACTCAGATTGTTCGCGAACCCACCCGTGTGCCCGATACACCCGGTCAATATGCAAGCCTCTTAGACCTTTTTCTCTCAACTTCCCCTGAGCTATGTTCATGTTCCGTTCATTCTCCTCTAGGATCCTCCGATCACTCCGTCGTATCAGTTAAGATAAAAACGAAATGTAAGAAACCCCCAGACGTACCCCTCCACTGTACTGTATACCGATACTCTATGGCTGACTGGGATAGCTTCCGTACATTCATATCTGATTTACCTCTGCACTCCATGTTTAAAAAGGAAGTGCCCTCTATAGTATCAGATCTGACCGAATGGTTAATTGTAGGCATAGACCAATTCATACCATCTAAAAAATTCCAACAAAAATCTAACAGCCAGCCATGGTTCTCCCCAGAATGTGCTGCTGCTATCGCGCACAGAAATCACTTTTTCCATAGCTACCAACGTAATAGATGCACTGAGACTAAAGCTGCTTTCAGGACTGCCAGCAACCACTGTAAAAGAGTAATAAAAAATGCAAGAGAGCTATATGCCCAGTCTGTTAAATCCAAGGTAGCTGATCAGCGGCTTGGATCCCACCAGTTTTGGCAAATAACAAATAGGATCCTGAACAGAAGTGTGCGTTCTATCCCAACCATTATCAATCGACCAGAGGTCATCTCGTTAGCGTCAGACAAGGCCAAACTATTTGCAAAGAACTTTGCAGCTAATTCTACCCTATGCGACGAAGACCATCAACTCCCCATATTTCCTCCTATAACACAGAACAAGCTAGGTAACATACAAATATCCGTGCATGAGGTCGCCAAGCTAATCAAGAACCTAGATTCCAGTAAAGCAACTGGCCCTGATGGCATCCCAATTATAGTGTTAAGAAAGCTTCAACCAGAACTTGCTCCCATACTTACGAAACTATTTAAGCGCTGCCTTAAGGAGAAGTGCTTTCCGACTCCCTGGAAGACCTCATCAGTTTGCCCTGTATTTAAGAATTCAGGTGATAAGTCATCTCCCTCTCAGTACAGACCTATAAGTCTCCTGTGTGTTATGAGTAAGTTGCTGGAATCCATATTAAATAGAGAAATAGTCAACCACCTCAGCAGGAATAACCTTCTTAGTGACACACAATATGGTTTCTGCTCTGCAAGATCTACCGCAGATGTGCTGACGGTTATATCCCACAGGATTAGTGAATCTCTTGACAAAGGCTTCCTTTCTAGGGCAATTGCTCTTGACATATCAAAGCCCTTCGACAAGGTATGGCATAAGGGTCTACTTCACAAGATTTCCAGCTACGGTATAACTGGAAATGTTTTCTCAATCATTAAATCATTTCTCTCCGATAGGCTCATAAGAGTAGTGGTAGATGGACAAAAATCGGAGGCCTGCAATATAAATGCTGGAGTCCCTCAGGGTCAATCCTGGGCCCAACTCTCTTCCTGATCTACATCAATGACCTCCCTAAACACATACTTAAATCATTCGGTCACTGCCTTATTGAACCATGAATCTGTAAGCATGTACTATGCATCATGTTTGCAATGCGTGTGAATAACAGACTTGCTGTGAGTGATTTAACCAAAAGAAGAGAAACCACACAAGAAATTAAAAATATGTCTGATCTGGATTTTGACCAGTCAGAATCAGATACTTGAAAATAGTAATGGCTTTATAGATACAAGTTTCCTGCTGTCGTTATGATCCACTCAGGGTTTTCCAAATTTAATAGCTGTCCAAATACAGAACCCTTAGGCAGTAGTTTTATTTTATGTTCATAGATGAGGATAGCCATTCTTTTCAGGTGGATGCTGGGTGGTCCAGTACAAAGGACCAGTATATCTACATATATTCCAGCAGATTGATAGTGCGGATAGTTTGTTGGTTATATATCTTACAGGAATTGATTTTCTAAGCGTCTTACGATCAGTTACATTTTATGATGGACTGTCAGGCTCTTAGCGATAGTGTTTCCTTGGACTTGTGTTTTGATTTGGTTAAGAATTTTTAATTGCAAGTCTACTGTTGAGTATAAACAAACATCATTGAGACACACGTTCACATTGGTGCATGACTAGGATCAACTCTGCAGAATACAATACTCGTGAGATGCAAAGCCACAAAATTTACCAAGGAAGATAATCGCATGAGGCAGAAGGGGAGATCGTTCTTATTCCATCAGCCATGACAAAGTAGAAGTGGTAATTAATTATATTTTTCTTAATTACTGTCGTCTGTAGTAAGAACTATAGCAGACTACCACTTAACACTGATTATTAATCAACACTTTATCTGTTGCGCCATAAGTCCATTTTTATGATTTCTCAGAAATGAATACATTGACAAAATGGTAGAAAGAAGTCAAAAGAAAAGTAAAAAATGTGACTTTTATGATGTGGTCCAAGTGTACCACTGGCTTACAATAAAGGTCCATAGTAGGGGTGAATTGATTTCTCCTTTATGGTCCAATGATAGTCAATGCCAATTTGTATGTAATTCAGAAAGTTGTTGTTGAACATCATTTATTCATTTTCGTAGGAATGAGATGATTGTTGTTGGCATTCATTTCTCTGATAGCTTTCTAGTTAGAATTCTTTCTAGAAAGACACTGTGGATTTGTGGGAGAGACAGGTGAAGGTTACCAATATTCTACTATGGCTGTGGAATGAACTTGACACTTGCAGGTTGTCAGTTTGTGTCATTAAACACTGAATCGTCTGGATGTTTTATTACCGTCGTATTAGCAAATAATAGTAGCATCTCCCTAACATCGAATCCTTCTCCACCATGGTAGGAACAGTGGCAATATTGGTAGTATCAAACCCCACTACCTGGCCAAACCAGCCATGTCGGACAGGTCTGATAGAAAATGGTATTAAGGCGACAACACAGCGAACACGATTTTGGTGAAAATCTATGTCATTTTCTGATTATCTCTGACACAAAACTGCGAATCATTGCAGTAGTGTTTCTGCGCCATTTCTTTGCTTATTTTGCACCAAAATCTGTATGCAACTGCGGAACCATGCTGCTCTAAGTGTTAGCAGTGGAATTCTGCAGCCATACATGTTGACATGTTACTAACGAGGACTTTGCAGAGACCAGATGATAATTCTGGGGCACGATCTTTATGAGCTCTATGCAGAAGTCTGGCTCGCTCCTTCTTCTCAACAGCAACAACAATGACTATGAAGACAAGGTGAAAGTGGGTGAGTACTTAATGACTCGGACTGGCAACCTGGGTGTTCAAGTTCGAATCTAGTTCATTCTTCAGAAACTTTTTCACTTATTAACCTCCATGTGTTCCCTCATAAATACCCTATGTCTTTCTTTTTTGCCTTGTTTTTTTTTTTTTATCCATGTTCAACCCAAGCAAGGTGTATTGCTACTTGGATGTCAGGGGTTACTATTGTAACCTCATCAAGTGGGTATTCACACAATCTTGCGTCACGGGACCAATTAATGTAACTAGACTGTCATCAACCCCGAAACACAATGATTAACATCAAGTTCCCATTCCTACACCTTTATCTTCATCTACTGATGGCCCTTTCAAAATATGACCAGGAACTCACTGGTCACTGGTAGTCACGGCTCTGATGCTAGAGTGCATAAAACGTGCATGACCCTAAGTCTGCATGGCAATACCTTTAACACGCTTGTTGGCCATTCATCTTCAAATGCTGTTGTTAAGTTCTTCTTCATAGTGTTGCTGGTATATCGCTTCTTTCCATGCAGTCTGATCTTGGTTGTGATGTTGGCACGGTAAATAACTGTACTTCCAAATCCATGCAATTCAATAATCAATGATAATTCAGAGATCATTTTCTTATAAACGAAAAAAATTATTGCATGAAATAATTTTAAATATACTTTGTGCAAAAGAAAGTTAAATTCAGGAATTTTCTGGTGTCGGTTTTTGACTTAATTTGAATTTCATTACAATGTCTGTCTGTTTACTCAGACGATCAAGGGGAAAAGTCTTTCTTTCCACTTTGCTCTTTTGGGGAGGAATCCAGCCTTTGGGCTAGAACCCAAGAGCTGACATGCACTCTTCACTGGCCAGCAAAAAAACGATGGTTTCATGGAAAGGGCAGTTCCCCCCTCTATTTTTTGGAGATTAGCATTTCTCCCTCTGGTCTCCTGTCTTTCTCTCTCTTAATCACTCTATCTCCCCAATTCTATTCTCTCTCCCCCATGATGTCTTTCCATTTCTTTATTTCTCTGAACAGAGTAATTCGATTATCTATCTTTCTGGGTGGTCTTTGGCTTGAGATAAGATAGATGGCTTATTTCTAAGATTTTTCTGGTCGCTCAGCTAACTTTTGATGCCAACCTGTCTATTTTATTTCGTTGCAAAATTGATTTTTCTTCACAATATCTCAACAATTTATTTGAAAATAATTGATGCAGGAGAGAGAGATTAAGGTTCTCTCAGTTATTTTTTTATTTTTATCTTTTACTCTCTAATTAACTGAAATGAGTGACTATCACGGACAAACACGTTGAGAAGAGAAGAGAGACCATCTAAGAAACTGACTGACTTTTGAAATAGTGATGTATTTTTGTATATCATGCTGTGATTGTGATTGAGTCTTGGAAAAAATTGATGCCCCCTACAGATATGAGGATCTCTAGCTAGTAAATTTTTTATGTCTATAGATAAACTCTCCCATGACTTTCATGCAGGTGACAGGGTGGTCTGCCACAAATGGCACTAATATCTATATATGAGGTGCTTTTATTAAGTTTCCAGACTCTTTTTGTACAGACATTTAAAATTGTTATAGAATCTTGAAAATTCAGTATGTTATTGCTATGCATCTTATAAGATGACTGACCAATTTTTATTTCATGTTCAAATGAACAGCTACAGCAGGAATTGGAATACACCCTACTAAAGCCTGATTATTGTAGCTGGTGAATTTCAAAAATGCAGTCTGGATGCGAGGACATTTTAGAAGACGGATATTCAATAAAATTGTATTTTAAACTTGAAAAAAGAAAAAAATGACACAGAAACGTATGGAATGCTTCAGACTGCTTTTGGACCATCTTGCATGAATTGACCATCAGTTTTTGAGTGACATAAGAGATTCAAGGGAAGCAGGGAGTCTGTGAGGGATGATAAGAGGGGTGGGACGAGTAAGGAAGTCAGAACACCAGAGTTGATTGGGCAAATAAAGAATTTCCTGGATGTCTATAAAGACAATAAGTGCACAGTTTGATGTCAGTGTGGGAACTGTACACACAATTATTTGCAAGGAACTGAAGATGTGGAAGATTTGCATGAAGTTTGTCTCAAGGGTGCTCGGAGAAGATCACAAACTATTTGACCAAGATGGGCATCAAGACAGTTCCTCACCCTCCCTATTGTTCAATCCTTACTCCCTGTGACTTTTGGTTATTCTCTAAGCTCCAAGAAAACCTTAGAGGCTGTCGTTATGAGACAATTGAGGAGATGAAAAAGGCCGTGACGAAGGTCATTGACACGCTCACACAAAAAGACTACCATGGGGCATTCCAGAAGTTGTTGGAATGGTACAAGTGCATTACAGCTGAAGGAGATCACTTCAAAGGAGACTAGAGTTTTATGTGTTTAGTATAAATAAAAGTGCCCACACGAAAAAAAGTCTGGAAACTTATTGAAAGCCCCTCGTCTATATATATGGGCAAGAGGGGTAGTTCTGTGGGTCTCTCTAACATTTGTGGTCATAAGCTGATGAGATGTTTATCTTCTGTTGGATTTATGTTTTTTGATTTTCTCAGGTTTTTAATCCATCTATCTTCTCAATTCTATTCCCCACCTCTCTCTCTCTCTCTCTCTCTCTCTCTCTCTCTCTCTCTCTCTCATGAGGTTTTTCTATCTCTTTTTTTCTCTTAACTTTGTTCTTTTAGGGAGGAATCCAGCTTTTGGGCTAGAGTCAAAAAGCCGACATGCACTCACGACCAGCAAAAATCAAATTAAAACACTGTTACTTGTTTTAAACTCAAGTGATAATTTTGTTTATAGGTGTAACCTTACTGCTCACACGGACGATTGTCCACAGTTGAGGTGGATTACAAGTTAAATGCAATCCCCAACCACACAATCACAAATGTAACATCATCTCCTGCAACATTGGACTCCCTGAAATGTATTAATTCATTCACTGCATGTTGAAACCATGCATATATCATCAGTTATAGCTTCAAGATTCACACAACGTGCAGACCTTAAGTCCATGTGGCAACACAATTTCTACACTAACAGGTTTTTGGAGATACTAAAATAATACTTTTGCTCTCTGGGATGTCTCTGGGGTTGATCGTCAGTTACTGGTTGTTGCTAGTGGTGTCTTCCTTCAAATATTCATATGCTATTTTTCTCTTTCGTATGGGGTGCTGGTCTCCCCTCTCTTTTCTAAATTGATAATCTTTGCAGCTCTCTCCTGCCTCCACCTTCATCACATATAGAAATTTTATTTTAATAACTTATCTTTTTCTCTCTTTTTACAAATTGAAGCGAATTCTAAATTAATACTCTTTTTTCTATATCATCCTCCTCGCAAATAAAAGAGATGTCTGCACTTTTAACAACTCGCTATTTGCACTGTCCATTAACCTCAGCGACCCCTGCTACAAACAATCTCGGTAAACTCACAAATCACACCTGTCTGGGAACCATTATATATTGCATTTTTAATCTGACAATATTGTTACATTTCAGAATATACTAGCAACATCGGATGACTTCTCCCGGGAATTAGATTATTACTACACACAAGAATACTTTGTTACTGCAATGATAGAAACCAAACGATTGACACTGTGACTGATGTCGAAATCAAACAACGAGTTCAAATAAAGACAACAAGTGGTCAATCAGGGCCTGTGCAGGGAATGCATACAGGCTCACTCCAAAATTTATGTTTACCATTGTTATAAAGGGAAATAACTCTAAAAGAGTAAGATTGTCTCCCCTAAAAACAACGAAAGAAGCAAGTTGGTAGACTAACATTAAACCGTGGCTACCGAGAGTAAGAAGGTCTGTTAACTAAAAAATGTCTGCAAGAAATGTAGGTAAAATTTGTCAGACTATGAGGGCCATTTGAAAAAGAGCAATAAAACATTTTTAAAAAGAAAAAGGAACACAGTTCGATTAATACTGAAACTGAACTTTATTTAATACTAGCGAGGGGTACCCGGCGTTGCCTGGGTGTTTGGGGGAGGGGGAAGGGTAAAAAAAAAAGTAAGTATGAGGATCGAACCCAAACCGTTGAGGCAAAGTTGTGAAAAAAAAAAAAACGTGCGACGTTAACCATTGCCCCATCGCGACATGCTTACGGAAACACGTTTGAATTTATTTAATCAGTTGGATTTAGCAGGTGCTCATTTTAATGAGTTAATAAGGTCAGTTTGACTGCGGGATTTCATTTACTGAACGCTTTTTTCCACGCCCCCAAGATGTTATAGGAAAAAGACTAACCCACATGTGGCGAGCGACAAATATTGAATATTTATCTTCCCAAAATCGAGCAAATTAAATAGACAGGCCAGCTTCATTGTTAACTGTGAGATATTACTATTTATATGTGATATAAAAAGTTTTAAAAAGTTGTGAACCGACCGACCGCTTCTCTAAAAGAAGCCTTTTGTAAGACACACAGAAAAAGCGAACACACATACATACATACATTTTCGCTTTTATATATATAGATAAAATATAAATATTACCTATGTAGAATTAAGTAATTTGAAAGCAATATACAATTTAATACTGATAAAACTGAATTATGAATTTAGGGAACAAACAAAGAAACATTAAACACAAATATTTTTTGGCCTTCGGAACAAGATCACAGTGTAGTATCTGTTTTGATGCTACACTTTACCTTTTCTGTCTTCGGTCGGTGGAGGAGAAATCTGAGACAATTTTTATTTTTGTTCCTATCCAGAGTGCCCCTTATTGGGAAGCTGGATTTTGCCCACAAGATTACATGTTGAAATATTTAAATAACTATTACTTTAAGTACCAAAATTATATTTAAAGTTTTGGTTTTCTGTTCTTCTATATCCATTTTTATCCTCATGTTTTTCATCAAAATGTGTAGCGTATTAGTTGTCTCACAGGCCATCATCAGTGATCGCTCACTGGCAGTAACCTGTGGTGTTCCATGGAGACCAAGTGACAACAAGTCCCCCCCAGATTTTCAGTGTTCGCCACCTCTTGTGCATGTTATCGCAACAGCTGTTGTCACTGATTTCTCGTTGGCATCGGCCACTGGTGTTTCCTGGGGTTTAAGGTGACAAAATGTCTCCCCAAGGTACCAGATTTGAACTGCACACTTCCAGTGGAGATTTGGTTAGTATTCTCCCACCTCGGTCTTTCCATTCTCCCTAACCATTCACAACTAGTTGGTGTGGCGCCAGTCGATGTCATCTACACTAGTTTTTTATTATTACTATTATTATTATAATAATAGGGGTGCTTGTGCAGTGTACGCACATGTATTTTAAATATTATTTCCAAGTTAAATTAAATTTTGGGTTTGTATTACTGTATACATAGATTCGAAAAAGTTAACAAAAAACAAATATATAACAAATAAATGTTATCAAAGGCAAGATAAGTTACTCTTCTACCTATCTGGGAAGGTTTTTAGTGGTTTTACTCACTCTAAAACGAGTACTCGCTTCGAAAATCATACAATGTTTATCGATATATTTTATTTGTTATATATTTGTTTTTTTGACAACTTTTTCGAATCTATGTGTATAGTAAAACAAACTCGTCATGTAAATTATTTACAGTTAAAATGTTATAAAAAAAAACAAAAAAACATTGAAGTTTTAAATATATTTTTTTAAGAAATAAATTACGCTCGGTGCTAAAATATTGAAAATTCACTGATTTAAAAAAAAAAAAAAAAAAAACTGCCGTGAAAAATACTAACTATATTAGGAAATACTCAGTGAAAAGTTTTATTTATTATTAAAAGAACGAACTGAAAAATATTATATAAAAATTGTTTGTTTTGCAGTAAAAAAAATTAATAAAATGAAATATTCAACTTTCTCCGATAGAAATTGAAGGTTAAAAAACTAGTTCACTTACTATATTTTGTTAGATTAAAATTCTCCCAATGTGCAATTATAATAATTATTTTCCAAATGGAGAATTGTTCTTTCTCTTTAGAAGAACATACATGGATAATCAGTAACACATATTGGTAGCCATGGATAACCGGTAGTCATATATTTTTGCCTATTAGTGTGACCACGTGGTTGAATACCGGAAGCTGTCTATACCTACAACTTAATCAGGAAGTGACGTTACACTGTCTTATGAGCCTTCTTCTTACTCTCGGTGGCCATGATTAAACACAATCTTCAGGCCAAGATAAAAGTGTAGTATTTTTGTATTATTTATTTTCTTGTTTCCACAAATGAAATTTTTATTATTACTGTTATCATTTTTGTATTTTAAAAAAAAAAATTTTTAAATCTAGGTTTAAGTAGGAACGACTCCAGCCCCTCCCCCCACACACAAATTTAAAAGGGTAACTATGATAAAAGATACTGGCCGAGAGAGAAATCTTTTACAATTTCCAACAGAGATGAGATGGACCAACCAACCTCACCAGCCCCCCACTTTTTTCTGAGTTGGCCTTGTGCCTAAGTTTTTTGTTCATTTTCCCAATGTAATTGTTTTTTCTTGTGAATAAAAATTTAATATCTCAAAGTGTAGTATCTGTTCTGATGCAACACTTCAGTTTTTTGTTCTCGGTTAGTAAAAAAGAAATCCTTCACGACTGAGACACTTTTTATTTTTGGTGTTCCTTTTCTCCACATTAAAAAACGACCCTGGTGTCTAACTCTGCCCTCATGGGGAGGCAAAGTAAATAGGAACATTAAACACAATATCGTTCTTATAAAGTTATTTTTTTTCTATTGTTGAGAAATAGTTTCATGCTCGTACGAAGTGTTCTTGCTAATTATCATAACTAGCAACAAATGACATCGTTCGGGGGTTCCGTGAGGGAGGATGAGAGGCATCGCAAGCTCTTTCTTAACTGCTTTATATGGAAAAATTAAATGGCTGTAGACATTTAATTTTTTATCTTTTTTATCGGAAAAAGATATGATACATAACTACGGAAGCAAAGTGTTTCAGGATGGTTCATGAAAAAGTAAATAAAAATAAATTAACAAAAAATAAAGGAACTTCTGATTAATCAAAAACAAAAGAAAAAGTTATAAACACAAAAATATAGTAAAATCACAAACGGGGACAATTAATGAACACGTATACGTTAAATTTTGAAATTAATGTTTTTCATATTTATTTTAGAAATTATCTTGTTAGTGCTCCATGAAAAACCTTTGCCCTGCTCAGAGGCTCCATGGTGTCCTGAAGTTTGGGAAACCCTGGTCTAACATATTGAATATCAATATCTTATCCAATTTTCTACTCACATAAGAATCATATATATACTAAAATAAAGTACTGCTGCCACATCTGCTGTTCAGAGCTGTTTATCTATTTTATTTATTTCTTTTCAGAAAATACTTGATCCAACCTAAAATATTTTTTTGGATGGAGGCCATCTTTATCATAAGCAAATTTTCATTAAAATGTACAAGAATCCAATACTCCATAAAATGGAATGTTGCTACCACATCTGGGGAGGTGCCGCTCAGAGGATTCTTTCTTGCCTTAATGGAGTACAAAATTGACTTTGCAATTTAATGGAGGAGTTCTTCTCTTCCCTACAGCCCGTTTCCCACAAAAAAGATACTGTTAGTCTTTCTCTACTCGGTTGTTATTCCCATGAAAGTTGCTCGAATGAGTTCCAATCCGTTTCCTCCCTGTAAAACATTTACAGCAAGAACTCATTTAGCTTCCACGTACGTGAAAGAACTTTCCTCTCTTTTTCTTAGTACCTAACACCAACACATCTGTGGAACACAATACCACAAGGCTGTTTTCCTACTGACAACATGATCATTTTCATGTCTAATGTCAACAAATACTTGCCGATTTTTAAGTAATGAAATAATCCTCTCATATATTACATTAACCCTTATGCTCGTGTAGCTTTTGGCCTTGGTAAGTGGAGACTTTGCTTCCAACATTTATTTACTCTTTACATAACTCTAATCACAGACAGAGCTTCTTTCTTAGAAGTGCATGACTGTGGAACTCTCTTCCGTTTGTCTATTTCCCACCTGACTACAACTTGGATGTCTTCAAGTCCAACATAAACAAATTCCTGACAAACCGCTCTCTTAAGTAAGACACCCTATCAAATATCCAATACTAATGATTACTACAATACTATCTCATTGATTACTGTACACGCAATAACCCTTATCCCCGAGTGGCTTCCGGACCTTGAAAAGTGGTTACCTCCATGTAAAAAAAAAAACATAGGTCGTTTATTAAAACATCCACTTTTGTATTCAGTCAATAATCCACAATAACAAGGGAGCTCTTTGTCAACTAAGCTCCAACCCCTGTCCCATCACTACAATGTTGCATCTCTGTGACTGTTTTACAAGTATTTTTCCAACAAACCTGTTTAGCAACAAAATCACGCCCCTTTACTGTTAAGGTCCCTAAATACAGGAAGGCTTTCTAATCTAATAGCTAGACTTTGGAATTTCTTTCCTGCTACTTGCTTCACCGACTGTACTGATATGCAGAAGTTCAAATGTAACAAAAACCAACATTTTGTTAATCTTTCTTAGGCATGGTCCTAATTAGTAGCCACTTGCGTCCAAGTGCTGATATGCCTTGTTAGGGGTGAAGGTGAGAGAAAAAAGGGATCACCCTAAGAACTTAACACAAAAAAAAAAATGGAACTAGTTTTATCATCAGACAAAGGGAGGCAACTTAGCACTCATTAGTATAACAATTTTTTAATTGTCAGATGCAATGATTTTTTTTAATGAAAGTTAATGGGTAAAAGTACAGAATAGTTAACACTTGAGAGCTTGTAAAAAAAATTATACAAGACGCATTAGAATGAAATTCTGTACCGCATTCCTCTAGTTTTAACAAGTGGAAACGATCTGTAAGATTTTATTTAAACATTACATTATTATTATAGAATCGTTAACACTCCAAAACTTGCAACTAAAAAAAATACAAAATAAATAACAACCTGTCTTTGTTTTAACTTTTAATATAATTTGTAAGATTTCTTTAAATGGAAAAATCTTACAAATTATTTCCACACATAAAAACAAGAGTTTTATAAAGAATTTGGTTCTAATGCATTTTATATAAATTATATGTTGTGGGTTATTTGGAGGGAGGGGATATGAGTTCTAAAGTGTTAACTATTCTGTAGGTTTACCAAGTTACAGTTCAAGGTGCTAAACATATTAGATTAATTGTTAACAATTTCTACTAAAAATAAAAATTTAAATGAAATAAAATCAAAAACAACAAAAAAAAAAATAAAATATATTTTCTTTATTTGGAAAAAGAAAAGGATAAAAAATTGGGGGAAAAATTACAAGAATTATTTATGGTTAACGATAAGAAGTTACAAAAAAGTTTCATATAAAGATTAAAAATAAAATAAATCTTTTTCTTTTCTTTTTTTCAAATGAATATTTTTAGTCAGTGAAAATAATGTGAAAATGGTTAATATCAAATCAGTTTGTTTTAATTCGTGCTTTTGTAGGGAGAAGGAAGAGGGGCAGGAAGAGAAAAAGAAGGAGGAGGAGGAGGTGGGGAACAAGGAGGAGGGAGAACAAAAAGGAGGAGGGGAATCAAAAAGGAAGAGGGGAACAAAAAGGAGAAGGAGAGAAGAACAAAAAGGAAGAGGAGAGGAGAACATGAAGGAGGAGGAGAGGAGAAGATGAAGGAGGAGGAATGGAGAACAAGAAGGAGGATAAGGGGAACAAGAAGGAGAAGGAGAGGAACAAGAAGAGGAGGAGGAGAACAAGTCCATTTTCAACTTTTGTTGGTGAGTGTTTGACTAGTCACCTGCACTCTTATACAAAAAGAGAGAGTAAGGGTGAGAAGAGGGAGAGGTTTAAGTTTTGTTTTTTTTAAACCAAAAAGAAAAAAAAAATTAGAAATAATTCGTACAGGTGTGAAAGTTGAAAATTAAACATTTTTGTTTCACAGAATTAGTGGATTAATAAAGAGACAGAATCGTCAGCACGTTTCGTCCTCTGGCAGATGCAACAAGCAAGGGCAATCAGCATCACCTGCAGAAGAAATAAAAAATAATTTATTTTACAAACCCATCGAACAAATAGCCACAAGATGACTGCAACTGAAGAAGAAACCCTAGCCCCCTCCCCCTCCCCCTCCTCCTCCTCCTCCTCTCTTAGTACTCAATTTCTATAAACTTAGATATATGTATATGGTCATATAATTTATAAACGATTAATTCCTAAACCAAGGAATCAATCACTACGAATTTTGGAACACAACTGCTGGCATAATTAGTTCTAATGTGGGCTATATTTAGTTTGATTTAGTTTTATTCAAAGTGGGTGAAGAGGATGTGGAATATTTCCCATTTTTTGGCATCTTTTTAGCATTTTTTCTGCATTCATCAGTATGAAAATGATGTAATTATAATGCTGACCCGATGATTCAAACAATGAATCCAAATAATTATTATAATATAACGCTACACTGCCGATTGTGTAGTCATAAGTTTGATCCCTTGCAAAGAAGTCTAGCTATGCTGATGACGAGTGATACCTAGAAACAGGTTTCCATTGATAAACTTTTATGCAGTAAAAATATTAAAATAAAAATATTGCAATCATGAAGGGAAGACTTTTTATTATTAACTAGCAGGGGGTACCCGGCGTTCCCTGGGTGTTTGGAGGTGTGTGTGGTTTTGGGTAAATCAAAACACCCGGGTGTCGGGGGGGGGGGGTTAAAATTTTTTAAAAATGTTTTGGTAGGTAAGTATGAAGGATCGAACCCGAACCCTTGAGTCGAAGTTGGAAATTAAAGTGTGAGAAAAAACGTGCGACGTTAACCACTGGGCCACCACAAAATAATAACAGAAACATGTTTGAATTTATTTAAGTATCAACACTTGGCAGGTACCCGTACTTAATGAGGTCAACTTTGACTGCGGGGCAGTATTTTATTTACTGCAGGGCAGGATTTTTTTTTTTTTTTGTTTCCCCAAGATGTTGTGGGGAAAACCAGCTACCCATAAAAAGGGGATTGTCCAAATTGAATAGCAATTGTCTGATATAAGGAGAAACTCCACATTGATCAAAACTGATTGCTTTCAGACGTTTCCAGCGATCGCGACCGTAAAAATGCCGCCAGAATTAGTTTCGCTTTTATTATACAAAAAAGCTTAATGCACATCGAAAAATGTTGAATATTTATCTTTTCAAAGTTGAGCTTCTCGGAAAAAAGCCGTTCTTGGACATACACAAAAAGCGAACATACATACACACACACATTTTTGCTTTTATATATATAGATGCTTAAAAGTAAAAAAAACAAAAAAAAATGAGGTAATAATAGGAAAGAAAAATAAAGGGGGGATTTAGCTGACCAGTTTCGTCCTCGCTTTTTCAAAGCTGTATCGAAAGATTTAAAAAAGAAAAATAAAAAATTTGTACATTATTGAAATAAAGATACGTTGCGTTCTGTTCATGGGTGGAAAAAAACAAAAAAAACAGGGAAGTGATTAAAATAAAGCAACGTTATGATATTTTTCAAGATCCTAGAAGCTAATCATGCTCAAACATGCTCAAACCTAAGAGACATTCCTTCTGTTTACAAAGAGGAGGCCTCCTCAACTGAACATGAATAGTCTCCAAGGATAAAGGTTATGTGGTTGTTGTACTATGATTATGTCGACAAAATGTCTGTAATATTGAATGAAATGGAGAAATTTGTAAAATTGGGCTCAGCCGCGCCTCATGATTCAACAACCTCTTTAGAAACCAAATACCAAAAGAAATTATATTGTAGACACGTTGATCGGAAGTCAAGATCAGCTGATCGGATTGCGTGTGAGTCACGTGATCAGGTTAGCTGAATTGTTGAGATTTGGTTTGGACTTAGAAGGCGACGGACAGCTTCACAGACGTCTCCTCCCCTTCACTGGGGGGGGGGGGCGCTGACGTGTATCACGCAAGCCAGAGATTCACTTTCCATCCTTCTGCAAGACATCTGGAAAGTGAAATAAAAACTATAAAACCAATTGCTCGTTTGGAGTGAAATGAATCTTCGTCCCCAAAACAGGTACCAGTTTCCCTCCAAGACAAGATGAATTCAAATGGACCAACATCCACGACGCAGAAAGTATGTCTAAAATACATGTTCCACACACACACACACACAACGGCATATGAACAAATGGACAAAACAACTAGACGATCACACAACGTTAACTCTGATTAGAGAATCACACACGATCCCCTTTATGATACAATGACGCAACAGTGAGATTAGACTCTCAGGATCTATCTGCCCAAGGTTATATGGTTTACCTAAACGTCACACAGCAGGTATCACTTTAAAGGCCCATTTTATCTGTGGTAGGATCATCACAGCATAAGGTTGCAAAATGGATCTTAAATATTTTACAACCAGCAACATTACAGTAAATACTGTCTTAAACATTTATTTTATTTTACGGACTTTATACAAGAGTCTAAGATTGTTAATAAATTTATGTTCTTATGACATTAGCAACCTGTTTACATGTGTCCCGAATTTAGAGACTATTAGATGGTTTGCAAAAAAGAAAAAAGAAAAAAAAATGGTTTTCCTCAAATGGAAATGGAATCATGTTGTTTTTTCTAGGGTGACAATTTTATTGTTCCACCCTGTATTATGAAAGAACATCAAATCTGTATATCAAATTTTGAAAAAAAAATTGGAAGTTGAAATTGTGTTAAAATTTTGATAATGAGTGAACTTTACAAGATCAAGGCCATACAAAATGCAGAACTTCATTAGCTACAATATGGGCCAAGTAGTGAGTCTCCATGATCTAAAACATAGTTATGACCAAAAGTGTGGCTTTCACCTTTTCTATAACCTTAATCTGGATATCCCAAAATTAAATCGGTTCGAAGAAAGAGTACAATTGATATTTTGACCAAGTTTGGGAATGATTGGTCAAGCAATGTGGATGCTAGGCCATACACAAACAAAACTTGTGACAAACTGAACTGCAAAAAGGAGAAAACTCATCATCAGTGAGAGAATGAAAGTGAATGTTCTTTTCGGAGGAGGAGAGGAATGAAAATCATTCTTTGCACCTCATATTCTGAATTGCTTGAAGTCTTAATTTTCCCAACAAAGTGTAACAGATCACGTGGAAAAATATCAGCAGCAGCTGTAAGATAGCTGGCTTGCAAGGATAATTATGTGCTACCAAAGATGGATGTGTAAATTGGAAGATGAGAAATGGTTGTCTACAGCCGGCATGTGGTGGAACAGGAAGAAAAACGATAACCAGGTGAGATGGACATGTGGCCTCACAGTGGCAGAGAGAGACTTTAAGCTGGTGTCGAGACGGGAAGAAAGAAAAACGACTTGTGTTAAAAAAGAATGAAAAGTCGAGTAGGATTTATTTTTGTTTGTCAGTTCCTTTTTGACTGTGTTGGACAGCATGGGGCTCTGAGAGTTGTTTGAACAGTAACGAACACGGTTCGAGCGTAATGGTCATGTTACACATTTTCAGTTTTCCAAAATAAAAAAAAAACTGTCATAATTGAATGAAGTCGCAAATGGATGGTAACATTTAAAGCTAGTAAGACTAAGCTGCTCTTCTTTAACAATTACAAGATGCCTCTCCAACCACAGATACCCATGACAAATAAGACCTTACCTGAGAATTCTTCTTTCAAATTCCTCGGTCTAACATCCTGGGCAATATGAACTGGAACAAATATATTGAGGATATTGCAAAGCCTGCTGCAAAGAAGGTGGGTTCCATCTATCAAGCTAGAAGACTAATCACACTTGAGAGTAGAGTATCCTGTACCTCTACAAGGCCATCATTCACCCATGCATGGAGTATTGTTGCCACATCTGGGTTGGTGCATCTACCTCTAGCCTCTCTGTCTTTGATATATTCCAAAAACGAATTTGCAATCTAATAGGTGCCACTTTGTCAACTAAGCTCCAACCACTGTCACATTGCCACAATGTTGCATCTCTGTTTTACAAATATTTTAATGGAATGTGATCTGATGAACTCATTGCACTTGTGCCCCCTCGACATACACATCTCCAAAAAATCCGCTTAGCAACAAAATCTCACCTCTTCACTGTTGAGGTCCCTAAATGCCACAGAGCTTTCTACTCTAATAGTTTCTTCTTTCAAACAGCTAGACTTTGGAATTCCTCTCCTGTTACCTGCTTCCCTGAATGTACTAGGCAGGAGTTTAAATGCAACATCTTGTTAATCTTTCCTAGGCATAGTCCCAAATAGTAGCCCCTTACATCCAACGGGTGATATGCGTTGTTAGGGGTGAACGTGAGTAAACAAAAACAAAAAAAACACAGGACAGGTTGGTGGTGGGGAAGGGTATTGTATAATTTGTTCATATTTGGTTATGATATGTTTAGTTTTGTCTGTTGCAAGTTTCTGGATAAAAGAACCTATCTTTCTTCAGATGTGAATAAAAAGGCGGGAATTGTTTCCAATAGTTTTACAGCATTAAATAATCACAAAAAGAGTTGAATATAAAAAATATGAAAATTTTCTTTTAAAAGATATGATTACCTCAAAGAAAGTGATTCCGAGACCAATTCCAAGGAGAATGAGGCCATATTTACTGATAAATATTTCCAAAGATGGAATGCAACCCTAGACAAGAAAAAAAAAAAACAATATTTGTTAAAAAACAAAAAGATCAAATTGTAATTAGTTTTCTCCGAAAGAAATAGATAGAGAGATAAATAGCACTAGAGACAGGTAGAGATAAAGAAAGTGATAAAGAGGCACAGGGTGGAAGAGATAGAGATGTAGAGAGATAGGACGAGAGAGAGAGGATAAGAGAGAGAGAGGATAAGAAAGAGAGAGATAGGACAAGAGAAAGAAGGGATAAGAGAGAGAATGAGAGAAAGAGAATTAGGAGAGAGATATAGGGCAAGAGAGTGAGAATGAAAGAGAGAGCAAGAAAGAGAACGAAAGAGAGAAAGTAAAACAGAGATAGCTAACAGTTGATTTCTATATGAGATAGATAGAGATCTAAGTGTTCCATTAAATTAGCAAAGAAATGAAAAACATTAAATTTTCATAATCGACCATTTAAATATGTTATAGTATATCTTTCTTGTGATCTCTTGGTCTTAACAGATTCCAAGACAAGAATTCATCTAGTCTGGTGGAGTATCCAGCTTAGTGCCGTTACTTGAGGCAAGTTCACTTGTAGAAATTGCACCATTCCTTGTACAAGCCAGTGTGTAGCCATTCTGAGGGGATCTTATTGAGGCTTCATGTACTATATTATTTTAAATATTTGGTCAGGCTTTAGAGTGAAATATCCTCATGCACGCTTGTCCTGACAAACCCCTTTTAAGGGTGACCTTAAACTCCTAAGGATAGTGTTTAGTAAGTACTTCACTTTCTATCCTACTCTATCATATCCATATGTAAAATTAACAGTGCACTATGATGCATTGTACATGCATCATAGTGCACTATGTACATTGTACATGCATCATAGTGCACTATGATGCATTGTACATGCATCATAGTTTATAATAAAAAATGTTGATAGGTATTTGTTTCATTAGCCTCTAACTCAGAAACCAAGCGTTTCATAAACCTATAGTTATGGGAAGCTTTTGCATTATTTATATGTACAAGTGTGCTTTCAATCGGTATAATTTGCTGTTAATAGTAAAATTTATTTGGAAATAATAAATGGTTGTCAGGGCCAATACTATAGAGAAAAATGTTAATCTTCTTTTGTCAAAATAATTGTCATTGTAAGCTAAATATTCTTGGAATAAATAAAAATAAAAAAACAGGTCTCTTATTTAGTTAGTTAAAATTGTAACAATTTATTTATTTATTTTTTAAAACAATATTCTATGTCTTCTTACTGAAAAAAAAATTGTCAGCAAAATATTCTCCAAATCAATAAAATTAATGGCAAGAACATTAAAAGGGAAATAACTCTTACTCGAGTGATATTGTTTGCCTAAAAAAAAAAAAGAAAGTTAAAGAGTAGATGTATTTCATTTACCAGTACTTCAGACGATTAGACACAAGGTCAAGTGTTGGTTTAATAAAAGTGTTTCTGAACTGAATTGAAACTTAGCACACCTAGGTTTTCAGTTCGTGTCATTAACCACTTAGTCATTGTTACACCGTCTGGAAAGTACAGTTATGTCCCTTACACGTTTCAGAAAGAAACAATTTTCGATTAACACATGTTACAGACGCCTCTCCAAGAGGTTTTTGGACTAAGCAATAATTCTTTTCTTGTAAACAAAACGGCTTGCATGAAAGAATTGAGACACTCCAAAATCTTTAAGTGATTTCGAGAGTAAGCCCGGTGCAATATTCTGAAACAATCCATTTTATAGGCATTGGCACGAGCTGGATTTTCAATTAGATGTTGGACAATGGCAGATTCCAAAGCAAAAGAAGGGCAAAAATGACATGGTTTGCCTAGTCTAATTTCTGCCGGTATATGTTGATTGATGTGTGTCTGCATCATGCAAGCTGTCACTTTGCCAACAGAAAGAATTCATTAAATCATTAGACTTGTTCGGAGATATATCTTAATCGTTCTCATATCCCCCCCCCTCCATTTCAATTGTACATATATTTTATATTATTAAACATATATTTCACACAAATTCTCATTCGCCTTTTCTTTCCTTTTTTTTTTGTATATCTCTCAGTATTTGCTCTTATGTGACAATTGAATTTTCCTTTTTGTATCTTTTGATAACCAATGATTAACTCCTGATGAGTTTGTTGGTGAAAGGGGCCTGTGGGGTTTGTTCGTATATTATTTTCAAAGCTGTGTGTGTGTGTGTGTGTGTGTGTGTGTGTGTGTGTGTGTGTGTGTGTGTGTGTGTGTGTGTGTAATATTAAATTTAATGACAATCTCTGGTAGGCTGATTGAACATATTATTTATTTATTATTTATTTACAGATAAAGAAAAATATGATTTAATACAGGCGAAACAGCTGAGAGATATGATTAAATGTTTTAGATAAATAATTATTATTATAAAAATAATGCTTTAATAAAATAAAAATTGTTTTAAAAAATAAACAAGTCATAACAGAGTAACATTGCACCATGTTGCATTAATTACAGCAGGAATTTTAATATCAGCTTCAAAATAGGTCTTTTAAACTCATCAAATACATACTTCTGCATAAACAATAGCACAACTGTATGTAATTTTAGTAACAATTCGTTAAAAGTACACCAGGAGTTTTCTCCCTTGCAAATAAATTTTTCTTAATCTAGACTCCATAAATAAAAATGAAAAACTCAAAATTTTACAAATTAAAAAATACAAA
This sequence comes from Euprymna scolopes, assembly GCF_053919585.1. NCBI lineage: Eukaryota > Metazoa > Mollusca > Cephalopoda > Sepiida > Sepiolidae > Euprymna > Euprymna scolopes. The sequence continues at coordinate 22,315,910 of NC_136495.1, forward strand.
TATAAATACAAACTGAGGTACTAATCTTTACTCAGTTGCTTGATTTGTTTTGAATTTCTATAATTTATTCTATGTGTTCTATATACATAATTTTAAAATCAAAAGTTAAAAATATATACAAAATATTTTTCCTCAATTTTTTTTTTACAAATAAAATTTCAGGTTTATGATGAAGATCAAGATGGCTAAAAAATAACTTGAATGCTAGAGTAAAAAAAAAACAAAAAAAAAAACAACAACAACAACAACAACAAAAATTTAAAAAATCAGTGTAAGAGTTTGCATGGGGGGGGGGGAGTTCTACCCCCTCTACATGGGGTTGCAGTTGACATATTTGTAATCCCCTCGACAAGGCAATATATAAGTTATAAGCTGAGGCTGGGTTCCCTATTGCTGCTAAAATAAATATTGTTAAATTAAGTATTGTTTTTAATCAAACAAAATAGTACAAATAATAAAATATCAATCCTTGTCTCAAAAATGACATAACCATCCCACTACTACTACTACTACTAATAATAATAATAATAATAATAATACTATTACTACTACTACTACTACTAATAATAATAATAATAATAACAACAACAACAACAACAACAACAACAACATCATCATCCTATGAATGATTAGGACCCAGTGTTTCAGATGGATGGAGGTGTGAAAATGACAGCCAGCTTATTTTTGGAAGATTTATTTGAGGGAAACAGGAAAAATCTAATTAATATTAAAATATTGAAATGAATGCATAATTTCTGGAAATACGTTTAACATAAAAAAAAAAAAATAAACGAAAAACAGGTTTAGTCTAATTGGATGATGGAACAGAAAAACAAGAAAAATTTTTTTAGAAATAGAGAAAATAAAAGAAAAACAAAGAAAAACTAAGAAAAAAGAAAAATAGAGAAAATCAATAAAAATAAAAAAAAAACAAGCAAACAGAAAAAAGAAAAACTAAGAAAAAAAAAAGGAAACAGAAAATCAAGAAAAATAAAAGAAAAATAGAGAAAATAAAAGAAAAACAAAGAAAAACTAAGAAAAATAGAGAAAATAAAAGAAAAACTAAGAAAAAAGAAAAATAGAGAAAATCAATAAAAATAAAAGAAAAAAGAAAAACAAGCAAACAGAAAAAAGAAGAAGGAAAAAATAGAGAAAAAAGAAAAACAAAGAAAATCAAGAAAAAAAGAGAAAATCAAGAAAAATAAAAGAAAAATAGGGGAAAATAAAGAAAAACAAAAAAAGAAAAAGAAAAATAGAAAAACTAAAAAAATAAAGAAAAATAGAGAAAAATGTTTCTTACATTTCCATGAAGATATTTATTATCAGGTGAGTAATGAATAGTTTCTGCTTCGCAAAGGACTTTGCTTCTTGGCTGAGGATTCAACGGATCACTGTTATTCAAGTAACAACATGAGTAAGGAACTTTCAGCTGAAAAAAATACAAAACATTAAAATTAGATGCAAATATCTTATTATAAATTTTCATAGTGTGTGTGTGTGTGTGTGAGAGAGAGAGAGAGAGAGAGAGAGAGAGAGAGAGAGAGAGAGAGAGAGAGAGAGAGAGAGAGAGAGAGAGACGTGGTTTATCTCAGCCTACCAGCAATCCACCCCGGCAAGTAAGGTACCAAAAGGAAGCTTATGATCCAGCGGGTGTTTTAGTTTTAGTTTTTTTTTACAAGGTAGTCCTCACTTATCAAGGCCTGGAAGCCACTCGAGGATAAGGGTTATTACGTGTACAGTACGTTAGTATTGGAGATTTGATAAAGTGTCTTTGGTGTCTGTTCTTCAGATGCTGCACTTCTATTTCTTGTTCTCTTTCGGTGGAGGAGAGGTCCTTCACGACTGAGACAATTTTTATTTTTGTACCTTTTCTCCACGTTAAAAAACGACCCTGGTGTCTAACTCTGTCCCGTGGGGAGGCATAGTAAATAGGTACTTAAGGGGGCGGTTCATCAGGAATTTGTTTACGTTGGACTTGAAGACATCCAGATTGTAGTCAGGTGGGAAACAGGCAACCGGAACAGAGTTCCATAGGCGTGCACTTGTAAGAAAGAAGCTTTGTTCATGGAATCTACGTTTTGATTTTGGCACAGATAAGGAGTGGGGAATATTTTTGACAGTGGTTTCAGCTAGACAGGTGTTCATCGTGAAAGATTGGCAAGGGGGGGACCAGAGATTGGAGCTCATCCGAACACCTGCCATGGTAGTAACAATATTTGTATCCATGTTTGATATATGAAAATGCAAAAAAATAACGATTTACTAAACAACGTTTTATTTACTGACGCGGTTTATCCCAGCCCACCGACAACCCACCTAGGCAACTAAGGTGCCGAAATGAAGCTTATGACCCAGCGGATGTCTTAGTGATATTTATATCCATGTTTGGTGCATGGAAATGAAAAAAAAAATGAAAAAAAATAACGATTTACTAAACGTTTTATTTACTGGATATTTTTCCGGTATTCACCGGAAGTTATTATCTCCTTTAGTAAATTCGATTTACTGTCTGTCTGTCTGTGTGTGTGTATGTGTGTGTGTGACGTGGTTTATCTCAGCCTACCGGCAACACACCCAGGCAAGTAAGGTGCCGAAATGAAGCTTATGATCCAGCGGATGTTTTAGTGATATTTATATCCATGTTTGGTGTATGGAAATGCAAAAAAATAAAATCCAAAAAAATAACGATTGACTAAACAACGTTTTAGTTACTGGATATTTTTCCGATACAAGGACTCAAGTTTGCCCAGCTGGCCAAACTTGGGTTCTTGTGAACAAAATTAACCTATCTTTGACCAGGTCTTTTTTCATAGTTGTCACTTTAATGATACAATCAGATATAGTCATGAACAAAAACGGACCAGAACAAATGATATAAAATGCCCCAAAATTAAATGTCATCATGAAAATATTCATTGTTATTCAGTTTAATGTCTGTTTTACATGGTGACGTGTGTTGGACAGCTTTAAAAAAATTGACTTCCAAATTAACCTATCTCTGGCCAGATCTTTTCTGATAGTTCTCACTTAAGTGATACAATATTTTAGAATTAAAAACAATTTTTTTTTTTTACTTTTATTCATTGCAAACAAGGAATATTGCCACTGAAGCATACTGTGATAGGAGACAGATTTATAAGGGGAAAACCTGGGTGGGGGGTTGGGCAGCAAGATGTTTGTACATATTGCATTTAAATTTCTGAATGTTGGTATAGTCAGGGGAACTGGGAACACAAATGGAATTCCAAAGGCAAACTGTCGAAGAAATAAAGAAATTATTAGTAGTAGGAGTAGAAAATATCCCGGCATCTACATAGGGTTAAAAGGTGTGATTTTGTAGCAAGTAAGCTAGATCGGGTTGGAAGGGTATTTTCAAAGTAGAAAATCTTTTGGCATTTGTAGAAATTTTATATATGTCACAATCGATTCTGTAGTCTTCTTCAAAGATGTAACTCAGATTAAAAGAAAAATTATTTTCTGTGCAAAAAAAAAAAAAAATGTGGAACCAAATTAATCGCACGAATTTCCTGTATTCACTAATAGAGGTGCCTTGAGTGATTAGCAACAAACCAAATACGCTTAAGAAGAGGTAATGGATCAGAAGGTGCTTCTTTTAGGATCAAGCCAGACTATACTGTATCCTGATAAAAGAGGGCTGAATGTAGTCAAATCAGTTCCTGATCTGAATGAGTTTAACAAATCATTTAAAATCAAATGATTGTATTTACTTGTCTTTTACTGGAATAAGATATATCATAAAAACGTTTAATACTTACTTTAACTGGCCATAAATAACCATAAATAACTGTGGACACTTCTTAGTAAAGGTGCCTTCTCAATCAACAATAAACACCTTCAGAAAGAGGAGGTAATGCCTGTTAGAGTGTACCTCCTAAGCCCAAGCTGATTCATATTTCATTCTAATGAAAGTAATGTCTGTTCACTAATTAGGCCGTCCCTATTTACAAAAATTGTGCTAAAAACACATTCTCAGCTGATATGAATTTATTTTCTTCTTTGTTTAAATTTAATTAGACCATGTGCCGTTGTGTGACAGTCTATGTCATATTAATGGAGGTGTCGTGACATAAGGGAGCCCTGGGACCACTAGTGTTGCATTTATTCTGAACAGTTGCTCTGTTAATAGCGCTATGCCTACGCTGTGAAGATCAAAAATGCAAAACGGTGATATTGACGTTGCTAGTATAGATGCAGTGTTTTTTTGGCATCACCCGTCTGCTATACCAGAGAAAGTGTTGTCTGATTCCAAAGATGGAAAAATTGATGAGTCTGAAAATTAAACGACTGAATAAGAACTGTGTCGAAGAAAAATATAATTTATTTTTAAAATTCCATTTTAACAGCCAAATGTTGCTCGATGATTGCTCCATAACATCGTCAGCAACTTGGACATGAATTCACTGGCAGCTGCAAGACTGAAAAAGCTTTCTCGCAAAAAGAAAGAAAAACTGTCATTCAACATTCATTGACCTTGAAGCCTTAATGACCTTCTCAGTTGTTTCAAAACAGGGTCAGCGTTTCTCTCTCACAGTATGCCACAATTGTATTGAATACTTTATTATTGATTAAACTTTGTAAATACTCTTAATTATGTATGTAATTGTTGGTTAAACTGATTTTATGTAATGGATTAATATTTACATAACTAGATGTGATACAAGGTTAGAAAGCTAAAGAAAAGTCAGCTCCCCCTTGGAAGGAGGCACTCTTGCTTATACAAAAATGGCTATGAATTCATCTGTCAGCATTCCCCATTAGGAGCACCTTGGGCAATTGGCAACAAACTGAATTTGCTAAAATAGAGATAATGCATCATACGGTGTACCTCTTACAACCAAACCAGACTATACCTCATCCCGATAAAAGAGGGCGTGATGCTGTCAAGTCAGTTCTTGGTCTGCCTGAACTGAATGATTGCTGAGAGTTGATCCGCAGATGAAATGAAATTGTTTGTCACCAACATTTTCATTAATTAAAATTATTTTGTTTTAAATAATTTGGAATACATTTTTGTCTTGATTTTTAAGGTACACTTCAGTTTGGTTGTTTTTTACGGCGTATCAACCTTTTTTTGGGTTATTTAATGCCGAATCCAGTAATTTTGGCAAAAGTTTTCATGCTTCAAATTCCTTATATTTTCAAATATTTATTCATCATGTTTGGTTTGGTTGTTTTGTAAAGGAAAATTATTGCTTTTTGTTTTTGATTTTGCAGAACATGATTGAGTTTTGCAAAAGAAAAGGCAAAAAAGAATAGCATCAACGTTTGGTGCATTTTAGGTCAAGAAGCCAGTATCTTCAGACAGTCTGATCTGGTAGCACCAGGTTCAAGTTCCAGATAACGATAGTATCAATTAAAAATGGTCCACCTTTAAAAGTTGGGAGGTGATGGTGGTGCAGTGGTTAATGACACAGACTGATGATATGGGTGTTCCAAGTTTGTTCCACAAAAATCACTTTCACTTAAGATGTTGCCAACTTTCTCGTCCTTCACCATAAGTACCCAATGTTTTTCTAGAAAGAATTTTAACTAGAAAATTATTGGGGGAAACCAAACGCCAACAATAGAATCTTTGGATTCATATGATATGATGATAGTCTTTAAAAGTTGAATGATGAAGAATATTATGAGAGGATTTATAAATGGAATGAACAAAATTTGATTACTTATGAGTAGGGCTATGACAACAGCATATTCTTTTCCTTGTTTTGATTCTCAGGTATATATCCATTGATATCTTATATGTTTTTGTTTTTTTTTACATTTTCACCCCAAACAAGGCAAATTGCCACTTTGGTGTAGGGGGCTACTATCAGGGGCAACAACTACTGGAGTACTATGTAGGAATTTGGGCAGCAAGATGTCGGTTCACATTTCACTTGAACTTCTGCATGTCAGTACAGTTGGTGAAGCAGGGACCTGGAATGGAATTCCAAAGTTTAGCGGTTCTGGGGAAGAAACTACTGGAGTAGAAAGATCTTTTACATCTAGGGATCTTTAGAGTGTGGGGATGGGATTTAGCAGCCTGTCGGGTTTGTCGAGGGTGTTCACGTCGTGGGGGCATAAGTGCTTGCAGTTCGTCAGAGCATTCACCATTAAAATACTTGTAGAACAGGCAGAGGGATGCAATGTTTCGTTGATGGGAAAGAGGCTGAAGCTTAGATGCCAGTTCAGGGCCTATCAGATTTGCAACTCTCTTTTGAACCTTGTCAAGGAGCGAGAGACTAGTAGCAGATGCACCAAACCAAATGTGACAGCAATACTCCATACATGGGCAAATGGTGGCCTTATAGAGGTACAGGATACTTTCGGGTGTTAGTAGTTTTCTAGCACAGTAGAGAGAGCCCACCTTCCTGGCAGCGGTCATGGCAATGCCTTCAATGTAATTGTTCCAACTCATGTTTCCTGTGAACGTTAGGCCAAGGAGTTTGAAAGATGTAGTCTCAGATAAAGAGTTGTTGGCCATTGCTATAGATGGTAGAGAGGGTTTCTTGTATTTATTGAATGAAACTAGTTTAGTCTTGACAGCATTGAACGTGATCATCCATTTTTGTCCCCATTCCACTACAGATTGGAGGTCATCCTCTAGTGTTTCTGCCATTTCTTTAGATATGTGTTTATTTGTTTTCCTGTCATGCCTGTTATCGAGTGTGGTGTCATCATCATATATACCCATCTCAGAGGCAATTTTGTCGGGGAGGTCATTTATGAATATCAGGAACAGTAGAGGTCCAAGGATAGACCCTTGGGGCACTTCCGCATTTATATCATATTGTTTAGATGTACGACTGTCGAGGACAACCTGGATTTTTCTCTTATCTAAGAAGGATTTAATTATGTTAAGTATTCTACCAGTGATACCGTATGATCTAATTTTCCTGAGGAGACCCTCATGCCATACCCTGCCAAAATCCTTAGATATATCTAGAGCTACCGCTCTGCCCTCCCCCGCTTAGTGATGTGGTCCTTGGTTGATTAATTGTGTCTAACTGTGTCGGATATATACTCGAGAGTCAAAACAATAAAAAGAATATGCTGTCGTCATAGCCCTACTTATGAGGATGGTTTATGACAAGCATTTGTTTTGACATTGAATGTTTTATTTTGTTCAACCTCAACATACTGCCACTGAAACATAAGAAGCTACAGTGATAAGGGTCAGATTTTGAAGATGATCATATTTTAGCTTACAGGAATTCAATCCTGTAACATTGCACACCACAGGTGTGAATTCTAAAAAACTATGAGAAAAAGAAATCTTTAGGTTTCGTATATGACAGATGTTATTTTCTCTTGCAACCATCTCTCACACAGAAGAGACGTTGCAAGCCTGTCTCTGCTCTATCATTATTTTCATGGCAAGTGTTTGACTGAACTCTAATCTATGGTTCCCCTTGCAAAACTTTCACAAAAAAACACTCATCTAGCTACAACCACTATAAACGATTTCCCTCACTCTCTATTTGTGTCTAAATCTAAACGCAGATTCCATGAACAAAGCTTCTTTCTCAGAATTGCCCACCTGTGGAACATTGTTCCACTGTCCTGCTTCCCCGTTGAATACAATATAGCAGCCTTCAAATCCAATGTAAACAAGTTCTTGTTGAGTCGTCCCCATAAATAATCAAATTCTACCCAATTTACACCTTTAATGATTACTACACTAGCACCCTTATCCTCGAGTGGCCTTCGGGCCTTGATAAGTGGGAGAAAAAATGAAAACAAACTGTGAGAAAAAGAAATCTTTGCGTTTCATATATGGCAGATATGTTAATATTATCAGGGGCGGGGGAAAAAAAGAAAAAGAAAAAAAGAATAATAAATGCACTTACTATTCCAAGACGTTGTTGGATCTGGCGATATTCGGTATAATTTTCGGCACCACAACAGCTGAACTGGAAGAGAAAAACAATTTTTTGTTTTAATTTAATTTTTTTTTCTTAATTTGAAAAGCATATTTGTGAAAAATAAACATTATAGCATATTTGTAAAAATAAACATTTTTTTTTTTTAAATTAATAACTGTCAGCATGATCATCGGAACGGGCGAGTTGCCGGAACCAAATCGACTCTTTCCCTCCACAGGTTTCTATCTTCCACAGCATTAGGAAGATCTTCAAGTTTTTAAGCCTGTGTCTTCTGTCAATAATGTTGTGTACATCTTGACAGGTCTTTTTACTTTAGCCATTCCATGTTTCGGATCCCAAAGTACCACAACATTGATTATCTCCCCTTTTCTTCTGTAGCAATGTTCATTGTGATATTTTTTTTTAGATATTTTATAATCCAAGATGCCAACTTTTTCAGTTAGCGTATTTTTAATGGTTGTTGGGTGTCATTCCAATTATCAGAGAAGAAAACAGATTTCTTCTTTATCAATTGATTATATCCACAAATAATTGTGTGTGTATTAAATAAATATCATAACAACCTTTCTTAACAATGCTCTTTCTTTTCATCATCATCAGCATCATCATCATCATCGTTACAGCCAACGACATTGTCACATCACAAAGAAATGTATTTCACTGATGTTAGTCACAAAATTGAATTGTTCGATTACAAGAAAAATGGTTGAATGTCTTTATAGCTAACTTGAAATTGTGGGGGATAAAAAAGAAAGAAAAATGGAAGGTAAAAGAGAATGCACACCAATGACGTTTTTTCTGTACACATTGCAATGCATTGTTTTTTTTTTTTATGACAAAATCAAATTGCATCATTGGAGTCGGTAAGATTTTACTGCACGATTTTATATTTTTTTTTTATTTATCTATGACTCAAGTCACATAGCTATCAGCATTCGGTTAGAAACACTTACTGTGTACTGCAGAACGTCAATTGCTTTGGTAATATCCGAATCCACTTTGTATTTCTTGACGATCACATCATTCACAGCTTTAGACATAATTTTTGTTATCTGAAAAAAAGAAAAAAGTAAAAATGGACTTTTAAAATTTGTACATTTTTTTTTGTTTGTTTTTGCATAAAAATTATATATAAATAATATCAACACCATTTCTTACCAGGTACAAAATTTTTTTTTTTTCAATTTTATAAAGAAAAGACAAGAAATGTTGCTTCTGTAGAAATGTAGGATTTGAAACAAATGCATTCCAAGTAAAAATGCTACTACATACTTACCTGTCATGTCAATATTTGTATAAATTTAAAAAAAATGATCCAGTAGAAAAAATAACTGCAATTAAAAATAAAATTTATCGAATTAAAGAGTTTTATCGTAGTTATTAATGTGGAACAGTTCTTTATGGACAATTCTTTGATAAACTGACTTATCTCCCTTGTTTTCCTTGCTTTCAATTAAAATTTCAAAATACAAAATGTTGGACTGGTATTATGCATGAATTTTTTTTTTTTTTTTTTTTTTTGTAAAAACTAAAGCAAGCACATCTACTGGATCATTTTTTTGTAATTTTTAGCATTTATATTAATTTCGATACGACACATAATTATGTAATACTGCCTTTACATGGAGTGTATTCGTTTCGAATCCACTATTCTTTTATTATACTTTATTTTGCTAAAATTTAACCCTAATAAAAGGCAGCTGCAGTGTTCCTATTTACTTGCCTCCCCACAAAGGTAAAGTTGACACAAGGTTGTTTTTTAATGTGGAGAAAACATTCTCCCCAAAGAGGGACACTGTCGATTGAGACAAAAATCGAAATTGCTTTGGTCTAGGATTTCCTCTTCACTGACTGAGGACAGAAAAGATGATATGAAGTATCAAAACAGATACTACACGTTGTTCGTAGCTAAAGCGACAAGGGAGTAAACACTGATCTACTTCTTTGACAATTAGTTCACCAATGGCTTTGCTGCTGTTTGGCTATTCCTTCAAAGAAAAGGTTTCTCGCAATTCCTGGTGGTTTAGCAACACAACATGGTAGGTATATGATTAGTGACTTTTTTTTTCGAGGGGGGATGCTGATGGAATTGTTATTCAAGTAAAATTGGATGATTTGGCAAAAAAATATTTAATCCAACACAACTCTAGAACCAAGGGTTGTATGATATTGCAAAACGTTCATATGATATTGCAAAATTATTTGTACGATATTGTAAAAATATTTGTATGATATTGCAAAATTATTCATATGATATTGCAAATTTATTTGTAGTTTTGCAATATTGCATGTAAGTTTTGCAATAATGTATGGATATTTTTACATCTAGGGAGACAACTTTCAAAATATTTTAAATAAGTCTAAATGGAAGTTATTTATCTCCCTTTCACACCAACAAAAAAAAACAGCATTGCCTACCTCAGGCGATTCTCAAAGTGCAAGAAAGAAAAATTTGGCAGGGTGAATCTCCTAGAAATGCACAGGACCATATCTCATACTGATAGAGAACAAGGCCACATCAACATGGCATATCCAAGTCTGATTTTGGTATGACATAGTCGCCTTGGAAAGTGGTTAGTTTACACGTTTAAATGGCAGAAAGCAATAACAAGCAGATAAAAGAAAATATCATTCAAAACTCACGTTTTTCTTGGCCACCACTACAGCGATAACTCCTCCAATCTCAGCAATTGTAATTATGGTGAGTATAGCAATATACTGCAAAGAAGAAAAATAAAGAAAATATTTCTTTAAATAACTTCCAAGAAAAATAGGTTATTCTTCTTTTAGGCAAACACCCTGAAAAAATTAGCAATAAAATTAGAATTTAAAGGAGCGGGATCAGTTTCACATATAAATTTATTGTAAAATTCCAAACCTCTTCAGTGTTTTAGGGCAATTAAAACAATTTTTCTTTTTTAGTTATAAGTATTTCAATGAAATAAACCTAAAATATTTCATAGATCATTTCTCTGGCACTGTTGATGTTATTGCTGCAACACAGATTATTACTGAATGAGGTTGGAAGTTACATCAACTAAAACGTTCTAAGATGAGAAAAGTACTCAATATTCCAAATAGTATGTCTATTTATCATTTAATGAGAAAATTCTAGAGACAGCACCTTATTAACTAAACCATGCAACAGGAAAAATCCCTTATACAGACCTAAAACCCAAAATAAATATATAAAAAGAACATTGGAATTCATGCAGAGAGAATAAACTATTCAAAGTAACACCAAACATCAGAATAAGAGATACAAAAAAGCTGTCAAGGTAGTAATGATTAAACTACAAATAGGTCACACTCATGTCACTCACTCACATCTACTAAAAGGAGAAGAGGTGCCTATTTGCATAACATGTCAGGAGCCATACACAGTACATCATATATTGATGGGCTGTGTGGACTTTAAATGGGTCCGAATAAAACATTACCAAGAAAATAGTCTAAGAAAGATATTTAACAAAATCGACCCAGAAAAAAATTATTGAATTCCTGAAAGAGATTAAAATATACAACAAAATATAACAAAAGATTCCACAAGAAAAACCAAAAACAACTAACCAACATCCAACACATTACAATTAATGTTTCGGCATTAAATGACCCAAAAGTGGTTGATATGCCGTAAAACAAAACAAAACAGACAATAACTTAAAGAAATTCATTTTATTATTGTTTATGAAAATTTAAATAAAAATTAGTACTTCTGCAGTTTACAGACCATGCTATTTTTGGTAGGATTGAACCTGAAGCCCTGAGGCGAAGTTTGAAAATAAAATCAGCCAGCCAGAATGAGTTACTGAAAGATGTTTGAATTTATTTAAGTAAGAACCAGATTGACAGGTGCGTGCCCGGAAGTCATCGAGCATTACGACGACGTTGACGACGACGACGTTGGTTTGTTTGTTATAAGCAAAGTAAAAAAAAGAAAACAACGTTAAAACTTAAGCGGGAAAAAAAACACAAAAGAACTAACATAAGGCAAACGAACGATGAAAACAGAAAAACGAACACGTGAAAAATCGCTTAAATAAGCCTGTTTCGATATTAAAATTTAAAAAATCGGTGGGTACCCGGGTGTTTTTGGGTGTGTGGTCGGGGGTGGATAAGCGAAGTAAAAAAAAAAAAACAGAAAAACGAACGTTACGTGAAAAATGGCTTAAATAACACTGGTTCAATATTTAAATTTAAAAAATCGAAAAAAAAAAAGACATCCCCCACCACGATTCGAACCCAAAATATCTAGATAATGAACCAATGCGCTAATCAACTGAGCTAATGCGACGTACATGAAATTTGTTCAGTTTTCAACTAGTTAAAGTAAATCAGGTCATGACGTCATCTGGCGCATGCGTAAAACCAGTCGAGAGGGCCGTTTTTGTTGCCAAATAAACAATTTTCGACAGGGGGGGGCTGTCGAAATTGTTGATTTCGGGGTGAAAAAATGAACGTTTTTGGCCAATTTTTCGATATTTTTTGAGCGAAGGATGGAGCTTCAATATGATACTGAATTTGTGAATTTTTGTCGTGTCTATTGAAAGTTTTTAGCAGACACACAAACATACACATACATACATACATACATTTTCACTTTTATATATTTTAGGATTATATTTCTAATCTGTTATGTTGAAAGTCCGATAACTTTTGACTTTTTATTATCTCCCTTTGTTTTGTAAATAATCCCATAATCCCTTGCTGTGGTTAATCAGGATTTCTTCTCTCTATAGTACACCCGTGTGGATAATTTCCTCCTTAAAATTTCTGCTTATCTTTTAATCTATTCCATTCACGATGCAACTCGCAAGATGTTAATAAAATTTGATACATTTTAGTTTGAATGGCTTTGTAATTTTTAAAAAATTATTTTAACAGTATTCACTCAGTTTTGTTTTTGTAGAGATGTATCACTTGTCAGGTTTTTGTTTTTTTATAGAAAGAATAATTTCAAATATAGTCATGTTTACAATTCTTGCCTTGAAAGAAAAAGTTTAAAACAACATTTGTAATATGAGTTCAAGTAATTCTTCACCGAGATCTTTTTTTTTTACATTTTATTTTTGCTTTTGTGAAAAAAAAAAAAATCTAATTTTTAAAAAATGAATGTTGGTAGTTTACGTTCATAAATCCATATTGCAGTTATTTTAGTTGACCCGAGATGGAATGAAAGGAAAATTTCAAGGATGTTTTTATCTTCCTTGAAAAATTTAACCGTTATTAAAACTTATTTAAATCAGGGCTCTACGGACAAATTTATGTTTAATTAACCTTTGACAACTAAATATTTTCGTTTACTAGCCAAACCCACATGATTTTTGGAATATTACATCTTCGTTATCTTATTGAACACGTACATCATAAAAACTTTTCTACATTTTTTTTTTAATAAATATAATTCTAAATATGCACTGAATTTTATGTTGAGGTTTGAAAGTATAAGCATTCAAATTCTTCAGGTGTTTTTGAACACCCTGTTAAAAAAATACATATTGTTTATTGAATTTTTAATGTTCACATAATTTAACTTTGCTTGTTTTTATTAAAAAAAATAAAGGTTGAAAAGACATTTTGCACTCAGTAATGAGTTTTGGAAGATTGTCGGTGAAAAAAGAAACACAATTGCCAAAAGATAAGCGTTTTATTATTTCTAGTCACCACTTTGTACATTTTAATTTATAATTCATGGCTTATGGTAAAGAGATATATCAGGTTTGACTGCATAATCAAAAAGAGCATACAATTTTACATAAGAGTGCCAAGTTTCATGAGAATAGCTTGGAAAATAAATAAATGGTGGTGAAATTATCGAATTCCTTGAAATGTTGAGGTCCGTAATTTAGCCCCCTTTTTCTAAAGAAAAATGTCCACGGAAAAGCCTAAATTTTGGCACTTAAAATTCTCATAACTTTTGAACTACTGATGGTATTTGCATAATTCAAACGGTTTTAAGCATCTTTTACATAGCTCTTCTCATGCAAGTTGAAAAAAATTAACAATTATCTAAAAAGAAAAAAATCAACTTGTAATGCTACTTTTAGAAAAAAAAAAATTTTTAATATTAAAATTTTTTAACTATCGACCATTATGTTTTAGTTTCAACCCTTTTGTTATTTTTCAACGTAACAAAATTCTTGAACAATAAAACAGTTTTTTAATACAATTAATCAATCAAACAATGAAAGAATATTAATTAATAGCGAAACCTATGGAGATTCCATGGAATGAGAAATAAGGAAATGCATCTGAAGTGCTTAATATTTTGGTTTTGATTCTAGCTGATGGCACCCAAGTTATTTTCTTTTAACTTTTCAAATCAGTATATATATATATATATATATATATATATATATATATAAAGAAAGAAGATTCTTTTCTCTTCACTAAAATGTTTTAAATCATAATTTCTTACCAATCAGCATTATTTTCTCAACTTAACAATTTAATTGAAAACTTTTCAAATCAAACATTTTTGTAAATGTTTGCTAAATTTTTATAATTGTATTTAACAACTCGTCAATTTTTTACTTCCAAAAAAAGTTGATTTTTATTAAAAAAAAAAAAAATTAAATAATAATTTTTTTTTAATTTTAAAGAAAGAAATGTTTACATACAAGGCCGAGCAGAAATTTGCTTTCAAAGATGGCAGCACAACATCCAACAAGACTTATAAGCAGAACGATGCTACCGATGCCGGCCATTGAATAGATGGCAACATTGAACTGATGTATCTCGCCAGCTTCCTCAATTACTTCCTGAATGTGTTTACTTGTAGAATTCACTTTCAACAAGATGCAGACACCAAGAATTGCCAATCCAGCAACCTGCAAGAAAAAATTTGGTCAGGTGTTAAAGTGGGCATAGACATCAAGAATTGCCAATCCAGCAAACTGCAAGAAAAAATTTAAGATGTAAAAAGGGGCGTGACTTATATAGACGATGTATATTTAAACCAAATTCTTCATAAAACTTTTTATTCGTTTCCGTTAAAATTTGAATGTGTTTGAAAGATAAAAGCCTAAAATTAACCTCTAAAAACAAAATGTATTTAGAATGTGAAATGAAAATTTTAGAATGAAAAAAAAAAAATGTTATTAAAATTCTTTTAATGTCAACGATTATGTTTTAGTTTCAAGCTTTTTGTTATTTTTAAATGTAGAAAAAATTCTTGAACAATAAAACAATTTTTAATATAATTAATCAATCAAACAATGAAAGAATATTAATTAATAGCAGAACCCATGAAAATTCCAAGGAATGAGAAATATATTTAATCAACAAATGTTTTCATACAGCAGATATTTTTCTGGA
The DNA here is from genome assembly GCF_053919585.1 of Euprymna scolopes. Classification (NCBI taxonomy): domain Eukaryota; kingdom Metazoa; phylum Mollusca; class Cephalopoda; order Sepiida; family Sepiolidae; genus Euprymna; species Euprymna scolopes. The sequence continues at coordinate 22,331,116 of NC_136495.1, forward strand.
CAACAAAAAAAATTAGTTTTGGGATTTTGAAAAAAAAGCAATAGCATACAGCAAATATGAGTTTATTAACATTTCTATGAAAATAGTATCCACTGTATTTTAAATATAAAACTGGCCCAAATGAGATAAATAAATAAGTACTAATAAATACCCAGAAAGTAATATTTTGCTTCATAGTTCAATACAAATAGTGAAATCACATTGCAAGAGACAATAAATAATTCATGCCTCCAGTTCTACATCTCTTAGTAGATAATTTTTTTTTTTTTTTTTTGTTTCTTTCAAACGTTCCATTTTTTTTTTTTTTTTTTATGTAACGTTTTGCTCACTATTTTTTATGGTGAAGAAGAACTGCACATCAAAATTACTGGGAGTTCCTTTCTCACCCAATTACAACAATGATCATATATTAATTATAATATTCGAAAACGAGGTTACATCAAAGTGAGGTCACTCTCATATTCTTGTCCAAAAATTGTATTTGGCCCTTTTCAAAGCGTAATCAATGAGCAGAATATTATATAGATGAACTAAAAATGAAACGTTAATTAACAAAGTATAAAAAAAAAATTATTGACTAACCTACAAAAAAATAAATAATAAATAAACAGTAATTTAAAAAAAAAATTTTTTTTACAGGAATCACCACTTATCAAAGCCCGGAGGCCACTCGAGGATAAGGGTTAATGGGTATACCTAATATGGAAATTGTTAGGAATAAATGCTGAGATGTTTAACCTTTATTGAATGGAGTTTATATTTTCGTATAATTCTCTTTCAGAAATCATTTTTTTTTTTTAGTTTGTTAAATTAACATTGTTTTATTGTTTGATTAATTATATAATAAACCTTTTCATTTTTCAATAACAAACCATCTAATAAGTTTGTTTTAACCATCCCAAATTGTCTCTTCAATATCTCTTTATACGCTTAGTCTAATGTAGTTACCTCCCTTGTTTGCAACACAAGTCGCAGACCTCCATAAGGAGATCAACCATTCATTTTACTTATTTGCAGCAAAAAATAAAAATACTGAATTATTTCCCTTGCACTCGATAATAGAGTTATCTGCACTTGCAGTGAGAAACAGTTTCGAAATCCACGAAAATGCCTTGTATCACAGACTTTAATCATAATACATCGAATGGATTACCATTTAATATATGAGTTGCTAAATAAATCAATTAATCATCCTTTGATCTTTTTTGAGTTGTTATTATGTCAGTAACAATAGTTATCAGAAGTAAAAATAATAAATGGTTTAAAAGAAAAAAAAGATCTAAAGCAGGGCTTCCCAAAGTGGGCTTCATGAGTGAGACTTAGGGGCCCCAGAAGCCCTTTCTAAAAGAGGACTAAATGCTCCACATGGAAGAATTAAATGACTGCTGACATTTAATTATTGATCTTTTTTACTGGAAATATATGTGATATATAACTACAGGTGTAAAGAGTTTCAGGATGGTTCATGAAAAAGAAAATAAAAATTAAATTAACGAAAAAAAGCAACAATTTCTGATTAATCAAAAACAAAAAAATGGTTGTAAACGTTATCATTAGTTGGTGTTAAAATTTGAAATTAATGTTTTTCATATTTATTTTAGAAATGATCTTGTTAGTGCTCCGTGAAAAACCTCCATGGTGTCCTAAAGTTTGGGAAACCTTGATCTAAAGGATGTGTATATTATTTGTATTATTATCATCTTAGATGTTATTCTCACACAACATAAAATATTGCTGACACATCTGGGAGGGGAGGGTGTTGCTAAGAACACTCTTTGTTGCCTAGACAAAGTTCAAAATGGGATTCAAAATCTAATGTGGAATGATTTCTTCCATTTCTTAGAGCCCTTTTCTCACATTGCTAGTCTCTCTCTCTCTCTCTCTCTCTCTCTCTCTCTCTCTCTCTCTCTCTCTCTCTGCTCTATTGTTACTTTCATGGAAGATGCTTGATTGAGTTCAAATCTATGATTCTCCTTGAATAATATTCGTAGCAAGAACTTCGATACCACAACATTGAGACGGTTATTGAGGCTGAAAGTGGTTACATTGAATAGATGTCAGTTCTACTACATAATCAAATTTCCTGAGTTGATTTTTTCAATAAAATTTTTAAAATAAAACTTTAGTGTTGTTTTCTTTAGGGCGACAAATTTATCGTTCCACCCTATGCTTATTTAATGATCATCAAAGTGTCTCTACAAGTCTTCATGAAATCATTGTTTATCCTTCATAAAATCTTTTGTCTATCCCAGTAGGTAGTATTGGAGGAGATAACCCTGTATGAACACCAGAGTGACACAGTTGGAGGTTTTGAAAAGAGTCAGAGTCGGATGTATAAAAATTTTAGGTATCAGATTTTTTAATCTCTGAAAAATCAGATACAAAATATTTAGAAAACTTTAAAATAAACTGTTCGGGTCCGAGTCAGAATTTGGGGAATCCTAAAAATCTGAGTCGGAATTTTGAGAATCCTAAGACTGACTGGTTTAGTTTCGTTTTGGAGTCATGTTCTGATTGGATTCATTTCAGAAGAACAGAAGCGAATATTTTACAGGGTTCATAGATATTTTCAATATCGATTTTCAAGGACTTTTCTAAGTTTTTCAAGGCCTTCTCCATATATTTTACAGGGTTCGTAGAGATTTTCAATATCAATTTTCAAGTATTTTTCTAAGTTTTTCAAGGCCTTCTCCAGACAAAATTTAAGTTTTCAAAACAAAATTTAATACATAAACAATGATATAATAAATCCAAAAAACTTAATAATTGACAACAGGAAAAGTCATTTTCATTTATTTCTATTTCATCAAGTAGTTTTAAAGGTTACACAATTATTTAAAGGAAGTTCTCTAACGTGCAAAACTGGTCAACTATTTACAACTTTCATTTGTTCCATATCTAGTGCCAGCCATGTGCAATTTCAAAGCACTTTCACTCATTTTGATAAAAGCAAACTGCCTTTTTACATGCACAACAATATGCCTGTCGACAATCATATTTACATTCCCTGACCCACTTATGTTTAGCCAACCAAGTGCAATTAAATGTTATTTTCTCCATTAAAATTGGTCTATGCTGTGTTCATTTTACTTTTAAATTTTGAATTTCCGGTATTGTGGATACAAGAGTTATGTCCCTTTATCAATGTTATTATATAGAAAACATCAGGTAATCTTCTATCTATATAAAAGGCAAATGCGGCGCGCGCATTTTTGTATGTCCAAGAAATGCTTTTTTCGCTGAGGTTCTCCATGGGGTTATTATTTCTTAGAATTATTTATATTAGTTTATATACCCCCTAGATAATAATATGCATGATTTGCGAAGGGACGTCATGTCTAGATTTATTTTGATTGATTTTTATAAAATTTGTGCTATTTCATTGTGTCACGCATTTGTTTGGCTTTTTAGTATAAATAAAGTGAAACTAAATTAAAACGGTGTGTGTTGGCTTTCACGTCAAGACTGTCCAGAAAGCAAATCAGCTTTTATCAATGTGGTGAAAACCATCATATCAGATAATTGCTATTCATTTGGACACTCTACTTTTCTTATGGGGAGCTGGTTTTCCCCCAACAATTTGGGGAAACAAAACACAAAAAAAAAACTACTGTGCAGCCAAAGTTGGGAAAAACTGCCTCGCAGCAAAAGTTAAGTGCTGCGGGATTTCATTCTCTCTATGGCATGATGTTTGATCTCATTAAATTCATGCACCTGTCATTTAACTTTTTAATCGTTAAATTAAAGCGCTTTTCATTCCTCTCCCTTCGTGGCCGAGCGGTAAGATGCCAGGTTGTTTTCATACTTTCTTTTCCACGTTCGCCGCAAAACTTCGCGTTTGAGTCTACCTTCCTACCAAAACTTTTTTTTTTCTTTTACACCGAAAAACACACGGGCAATGCTAGGTACCCTCGCTAGTCTATAATGTGTGTGTGTGTGTGTGTGTGTGTTTGTGTGTGTGTGTGTGTTTGTGTGTGTGTATTTTTTGTGTATGTCCGGCAAAGGCTTTTTTGGGGCGGGCTTGCTCGGTGGGGTCACTCATTCTTAAAACCTTTTATATGCTCTGTAGATTATAATATTTAAGATTTACGAAACGAGCTCGCGTGTATCTTTAATTTCGGCGACTTTTACACTATTTTTGAGATTTTTTCACTCGCTGTGTGTTTCTTTGGCTTTTCAGGATAAAAAAAAAAAAGCGAAACTGAAAGCGAAGTCGTTCTCTGCCTTTCGAGCTAAGACATCCAGGTTTGATCAATGCTGGGGGGAAAAAAACCCATCATATCAGACAATTGCTATTCATTTGGACACTCCCCTTTCTTTTTTTCAGGGGAGCTGGTTTTTTCCCCCCTCATCATCTTGGGGAAACAAAACCAAAACAACTGCCTCACAGCAAAAGTTAAGTGCGGAATTTCATTTCCCCTATGGCGTGATGTTTGACCTCAGTAAATTTACACACCTGTCACATAACTTTTTAATCGTTTGACTTTTTAACCATTTAATTTCATCCATTCTCAGTTCTCTGCCCATGTAGCAGAGCGGTAAGGCTATTGACCTCAAGGTTTTAAGAATGTAATGTACTTGAAATAACCCTTATCCCTGAGTGGCTTCCAGGCCTTGATGAGTGGTGATCACTGTGTAAAAAAAAAAAAAAAAAAAAGGCTTCGGGTTCGTGCCTACCTACCTACCTTTTTTTCTTTTACACCTCCAAACACCCGGGCAACGCCGGGTACCCACGATAGTCTATTATATAAATCTCACCTGTCTGTTTAAATGTATGTATGTATGCCTGCCTAAAACTTGACAGAGGCAACGGATTTTCATGAGATCGGTATCGTTTTGAAGCTCAACCCTTGGGACGACAAATATTGAAAAATTAGCCAAAAGCATTAATTCCTTCACCCTCACCTGGGCAGTTTTCTACAAGGAGGGTCGTTTTTTTCGTTGACATTTTTTACAAGTCATTCAAACCTAGCGTCAATGACGTCGCATAAAAGGCATTATTTTGACTGCCCATGACGTCACAACTGCAGTAGGCGCAGCGATAAGACCGTTTGTTTTTTTTTCACCTCTTTTTCCTCTGGTGCGTTATGGGTTCGAACCTGCTTACTACTCCTATTTTTTTTTGTGCTCGCAATTTTTCTTTTTTTTTGCTCCACGAACACCCTTACACACACCTCCACTTTCTTTTCCACCTTTGCGTTACAGGTTCGATCGAGCCTGCCTGCCTACTACAACTTTTTTTTTCTCAATACACACCTCCAAACATCCGGGCACCCAGGCTAGTTTATAATATAAATCTCACCTGTCTGTTTAAATGTATGCATGTATGTCTGCCTGAAACTTTCAACAGAGGCAACGGATTTTCACGAGATTAGTATCGTTTTGTAAGCTTGACCCTTCGGACGCCAAATATCGAAAAATTGGCTAAAAACATTAATTCCGTCATCCCAACTGGGCACTTTTCTACAGGGAGGTGGTGCTTTTTTCACCAATATTTTCGGAGATCATCCTCTTTTTTCGATTGACTAGCCTTAATTTAAACATTCGTCACTTCCGGTTTGGTGATGGGTGCAATAGCAAAGACATTTTTTTTTTCACATTCTTTTCATCCTTCATGGTACAGGTTTGAGCCTGCCTACTACCACTTTTTTTTTTTTTTTTTTATCCACACACCTCCAAACACCTGGGAAACATCAGGCACCCAGGCTAGTTTTATGATTAAGGGTCGCAAATCTTGTATCCACAATAATATGATGCTATTTCAGAACAATGTATTTCAGTTTTATTTTTACTATTTAAAAAATATTTTAATGGTATTTTTATTAATACTTAAAAACTACTTTAATAGTATTTACTTCGATCCTATTTTTAATATTTCAACACAAATTTTTACTGGACATAACAAGACCTTTCAAAACATTTTCTATGTTTTTAAGGATTTTTCAAATAAAAAATAGAAATAAGGCCTTTTCCAAACATTTTCCATATTTTCAAGCATTTTTCAAGGCAAAAGACCAAATTCAAGCACTTTTCAAGCCTGTGTGAACCCTGTTTTATCTGCCATATCAATCTGGCTGATATCACAGTAGTTGTTACAGCAGTGGTTATTGTCTTAAATATTGGTACCAGTGTTGCATCATTCCAGTCAGACGAGAGCATTTCAGTCTCCAAAATACAGGTGCTGATGTGCTGGATTGCAAGCTCTAGTATGTTTGCATTGTGTTTGGAGATCACAGCAGGGATGTGATTTTTGTCTGCAGTTTTATTTTTGGGACTTCTTTTAAGCTTGTCGTTTAGCATTATTTGTTATTTGACTGTAAGGAGTTGAACCAGCATTATTCGTAGGAGGAGTTAATAGTGGCTGTTGGTAATGGTTTAGCAGATTGGTGAAATGATCTCTCTAGTGAATGAGATGTTCATTAGAATTGGTGATTGACGTTCTAGTTTAAGATGGTTTGATTTCCACACCTGTCTTTGTGCTTTTGCTTTAACAGAGAAGGCTATAAAGTTTATGGACGCCCCTCATACATAGTTGAGGCACGTTCAATGTCTTCTACCACTTTCCTTCGGAATGTATCTCTATCAGCATGAGACTATGTCCTCTGCTTTGTCTTGGGAAACAATGGATACCCCCTATAAAGGTGAAGCAAGGTTTGTGCAACCCCCTACCACATACCTCCTAGGTTGGCACTGCTCATTTCTAGGTACAAGGAAAAATCCTGGATGACTAGAAACAATGGCGAGGTAAGTGGTGAGCATATATAATACCTGGTGTTCTCAAGTGGTCACCCATTTTAGTACTGACCCGGCTTAATGTTGCTTAACTTCAATGATCTAACAAGAAGATGAAAACATGATTATGTACAAGCAGAGCAGGTAGTTTCAAGGTGTCGTCTAAATTATTAAATTCATTACATCAAGCTTGCCTTGCTCTCCGGTTGGTAACGTTCAATCCTGCCAAGACTAAACTTATTTCCTTTAATAATTACAAGAAACCTTTTCAACCACTGATTGCCATGGTTAATGATACACTGCCTGAAAGTACTTCCCTCAAGCTCTTAGGGTTAACATTAACAGACAACATGAATTGGAACAAATACATTGAGATAATTGCCAAGGCTGTGCTAGGAAGATGGGCTCTCTCTACCGTGCTAAAAGGCTACTCACACCTGAGAGTATCCTGTACCTCTACAAGGCAACGGTTTGCCCATGCATGGAGTATTGTTGCTACATCTGGGTTGGTGCATCTGACACTAGTCTCTCGCTCCTAGACAGGGTCCAAAAAAGAGTCGCCAAGCTTTTGTGGACCCCAGTTGGGAATTTCTGGTGTAATTAAAAATTACACAGATTATTTTGTAGAGAAAACATTTTCATTTTTGTTTCATTATTTTCGTAGGAAAATTTTTAAATAATGGCCAACACTTTTCTATTCTGCCTTACACTAGTAATGACTAAAAAGAAATTCCGATTTCCTTCAAATAGGATTTCTTTTTTACAGAAAGGAGTGACACATCCTGGAAATTTAAGCAAGCCTTTCTTTTTTAACTATTTTTTTTTTTGACATCCTATGTCAGTAGGTGTGAGTGAAACATTAACCTCTAGAGAAAGTGCTGTGACTCATTTTTTTTTTCTAATGGCTGAATATGTATAGAAATTGCCACACCTATATACTCAACAAATTTTTGATTTACAGACATGAAATTTGCTATATAGGGTATTCAGACACGTGGAAAACTTTTTAATCAGTTTTCACCCAGAAAAAAGGCATGCTAAAGGGTTAAAATTTAAAAATTGGTACTTGTGTGTCATCAGATTTTTCTCTATTTGTCAGCACCTGGTATATCTCAAAAGGTCACTCGTCTTGTACTGGCCAGTCTTAACGTTGCTTAACTTCAGAGGATTTAATAGAAACCAGTGTGTAAAATTTATGCTGTATAAAGGAACGCAGAAAGTGGATCTTAGCTTTACTTTCGGCAGCTTCTTGCTTCCCTTATTTTGTCCTTTAGTCCTCACACTCCAAGACCGATGTTTCTGACGATGAGGAAAGAATTGCTGTTTTCTAGGTCAGAATCTATTTCATCTAACACTTATTGTTGACAAGTTTTGACCTTGAAGTACTATATATATATATATATATATATATATATATATATATATTACCCTTACATTAAGTGGCTTCATGCCTTGTCTGGAGCAATTTCCATAAAAAAAATGAATAAAAAATGACAAAGTATGATAACCATTATCTTTAAAAAAGTGTTTTCAAACTTATTCATTCTTAACATAATGTGAACGATTTGTGACAGCACAGTCATAAAAGAGCTGACAAATAGAGAAAAAATGATGACACGCAAGTACCAATTTTTTTTTAACCCCTTAGCAGCCCTTTTTTCGGATGAAAACTACTTAAAAAGTTTTCCACATGTCTGAATACCCTATATACCAAATTTCATGTAAATCAAAATTCGTTGAGTATATAGGTTGAGAAGTGTCCACACACACACACATTCTAACTTTTATAGATATATAGATTGTAGCAATTTAATTCTTTTTAAAACAATAAATATTATCCATTTTCTTACCATGGAAATTATTGTAAGTGAAACATTATTCAAGTCAATAAAATGAATGCAGCTTTTTGAAATGTATTTATTTAAAAATTGTAGCTTTAAATTGTAGTGCAACATAATTTGAATTTGGAACAATTCATTTTAAAATGAGTGAAGTCGGAAATTTTCACCTTAGTGACATCAGATTAACCACCAATCACTATATTTGATGATCAAACGGCATCATCTTTTAAAATGTGTGTGAAAAGTATAGCACATATACAAACATGAAATACAGGTCCAAGTATTCAAAAATAGTCCCCCATCTGATACTGACCCGGCTCAACATTGTTTAACTTCAGTGATCTAACAAGAATCGGTGTATCAATGTGATTATGCTGTATATATTATCATGTAAGAGAATAAAAAGATATCTAGTGTAACAGTAGCCCTGGGCCAAAGTTTGATTGATAAAAAATATTCATTTGAATACACATATTCAGCACAAAATATAAATACAGGAGAAGAGAGAATTTATGTGTTTATCTATTTTTCATCTCAGTTTTCAGTCTGGACACAAATATTAGATTGCTAACAGCACACTGGTCATTTAAAAAAGGATAGTGTCAAAGTTGAAAGTCTCTCCTTAATTAGTACTGGATTCTGGGTTTGAACTTTACTCCTGATCTGAAATGGAACACGTACATCAAGTCTGTTGCCAAAGTCGCTGGAAAGATGGTGGGATCCTTCTACCACTCCAGAAGATATCTCACTACTGATGTAATTCTCTATCTATATAAAAGCCAAGTACATCCAAAGATGGAATACTGTTGCCATATCTGGGCAGGAGCTGCTAAAAACAGCCTATCCTGCCTTGACAGAGTACAAAATAGACTTTGTGGCTTAGTGGGGGATGCCCTTTTCTCTACCCTGCAACCTCTCTCCCACAGAAGAGACATTGCGAGCCTATCCTTGTTTTATCGTTATTTCCATGGCAGGTGCTCGTCTGAACTCCAATCTCTGGTCCCCCCTAACCAATCTTTCATGAAAAACACCCGTCTAGCTGAATCCACTGTGAAAAATTTCCCCCACTCTATATCTGTGCCTAAATCAAAACGCGGATTCCATGAACAAAGCTTCTTTCTTAGAACTGCACGCCTGTGGAACCCTGTTCCGTCTGCTTGCTTCCCACCGGACTACAACTTGGATGTCTTCAAGTCCAACGTTAACAAATTCCTAATGAACTGCCCCCTTAAGTAAACACTTCATCAAATCTCCACACTAACGTAATGTACTTGCAATAACCCTTATCCCTGAGTGGCTTCCGGGCCTTGATAAGTGGTGATCACTGTGTAAAAAAAAAAAAAAAAAAAAAGGACAGCACAGAAATTGAATGTTCCTTTTGACAATTAATACTACTGTCCAAGCAAGCAAAGGGGAACAACTCACTCTAAAATTGAACATGAATAGAAAATGATTTTAGATTATGTTTCTGTATTATTCCGACTGCTGTTCTCATCATTTTGGGAGAATAACACTTCATTGTTATTCTCCCAAAATGATGAGAACAGCAGTGTTATTCTCCCAAAAAAAGAAAAAATTAAAAAAAATATATCTATACTTATTACTAACATTATATATAAGAGAAAAAAAATTAACACTGTAAGTTAAAATTTACAATCAAATTTATTGTTCGACTGAATACGCCAAAAAACAATTTACAAAGTCCTTATTTTGCAGAGTTTCAAAGAATGCTATTCTCGCTATTCTTCTCATCAAAGGACAGAAAGAAATCAGCAAATTATATTTGTAGCAATGCTAGAATTTGCTGGTTATGGCATTAAATGAAACCACAATTTATTATAGTAATAAATTGTAAAGATGTACACGTCCTTTAAAAACGAGTGAAAAAATGTAGGAAATGTAAAAAATAATAAGAACAAACTGGGCATAAAATTGCAGCTTGCATGAAGATTCTTTCAAAGGTAATCCGAAAAGACGAAAATAATTCTTTTGAAAGAATCAAATCCAAATTTAAATCCAGTTGAATATAATTAGTGCGGTTGGAAAATTTTCAATGCAGCTGAAATTATGGAAATTGTTTTTGCAGATAGTGCAGTAGTCTATAGATAGGTTGATCCCCAGTTGAGTGGATTTGAGAAATAAGATGGACAGAAAATCAACATGTCATCTCCCATTGTTGGCTTAATTAGAAAATCAGATAAACTGCATGTTTTTTGATGTCACATCATACCATATGCTACTGGTACCATGTAACCCAGTACTACCTGCCTCATGGTCGGTTCACCGGCGGCTAAACTGGTTCCTCCACCAGACTTGTTTGGTGAGGAGGGCGGCTAGTCTACCTGAAGGATTAAAAACAAGACCTTCCAAAGGGCGCATGAACCCTTTTTCGGGGTCAACAGCCAACTAGCACCGTGTATATTTGTATGTATATATATATATGTGTGTGTTGGGGTAGAGAGGGCTCCCGTAAGCCGTGGTGAAGGCAACCTTTCTAGGAGAAGCAAATCTCTGATTTAAAAAAAAACATAAAGTGGGAGACCAGTACCCGCATTAAGCTGGTCTGCAGTTTAACTTGTTGCTGGCTATCTTGCTCTTGCTTGTTGCTGGATCTCAACATTTTGAACCGAGAGAGAGACTTAGCTGTCGTACAAAGCTAAAACTCTGTAACATAATCTTTGTATAGATACTCCCTCTGGCATTTGGGCTCATGAACTATAAGTGTCTGAAGGAGTGGCACTCGTCTGACAAGACGTTGCAATCATCATATATATATATATATATATATATATATATATTAGTGATGGAAAGATTCCAATATTTTTCCCCGATTCCGATAAAACTACCGATTCCAATTCTGATTCTTTATAAATCTCTAAATACTTAACAAGTTGTTATTTATTCTTGATCACCATAAAAACAAATGTTAAGTGTGCAGATATTTTCCCAAATGTAAAAATACACTTCACATATATATATTTGTGTGCCTTTGATAGAACATTTGTTATATAGCTTTCCAGAAAGTACACTTTATGATGATTGGGTAGCTTCTAAAAAAAAAAAAAATTGAAAAAAAATTGAATCTTTATGTTTCAAATAATTGTACTCAGAGTTTTTGGACCAGACAAAACCGACATTTTGTTTGGAATCTTCTGGTCATTTATATAAACAGCCGGATGATGCTGAATCACTTAGGCAATCAGAAAGAAACAGACTACAACTCTGGGTTTTAAATTGATATGAACCTGCAGAAAAGAAGGATTTCCTGGTGACAGTACCAAACAGGAACACTGAAACCCCTCTCCCTGTCTGTGCTAACTACAAAAGAGAATCTGTGATGTTTCGAAAATAACTAAAAAAAATTCTTGTGACATTTGTACAGCTTTTAAATTGGACAAAAATCTGAACGTTTATTTTTTTTAAACCTTAATCATTTTTGTTTGGTTCAAAAGCTGTACCAGAACCAAAACCAATGAAAAAAAAAATCTGTGAAGATCTTTTGTTTTATTACGTTCTTTACAATTTTTAGTTTATTTATAAAAACGCAATTTATTAAAAAAATTATTTCATTGATTTTCTTTGTCAAAAATAAATGTCATAAAAATAAACACACAGTGAGTTTTTTTTTTCCATTTCTTTTTTTTCTGTTGATTTTGACATGGGTTTTGATTCGGCTTCTTTCAGCTGTTTACATATTTTTCATGTCAATATAAATCAATTTTATCTGGTTCAAAAAGTGGCCTAGTACCAAAATAATAAAATTTAACTGAAAAACTGACAACTACATTTTTCTTTCTTTCTACTTTTTTTTTTTTGTTGATCTCATTTATTTTTCTAAACGTATAACTTGTCCTCTCAATAGTAGTTGATCTCTATCTTGCTCATGAAGCTGATAAGACAAAGACGCAATGCATCAAATGCACACAACGGAAAAATGTTTAGAAACCTGGAGTGCATGTTATTAAGTTGTTAATAAATGTGATGCACAGTTAATCTGCTCTTTGTGATATAGTATTCAGGATGTGGTGAACTTTGGAAAGAGTTGTCTCAATCGACCCATGATAAATGCAGCAAGTATGAATATTTGTGATATGATGTTACCCTTGTATGTATTGCCCCAAATAATTCTGACTGATGCCGTCACATTGGGAGATGTTAGATCTCCCAGCCTGTGATAGGGATGGCTTTGCCTGTGTTCTGATTGATAAGGATGTATATCATCAGTTGTAAGCTGTCAACTTTTATCTCAATCAACATGTCAGTGATTATTTATTTTTTTTTTTTTATATGAGTCTCCACTTAATCTCAATTGACCTTTGGGCATTGATAAGGGTTAATGAAAATTTCGGTCAACATCTTTGAGAGAATTCGAAACGGTGGTTTAAATGGCTAAAATTTGATTATGAGGGTTATTCCAAAAGTTTGTTTTTTTTTAAGTTAAAAAGCTATGAGAATGGGAGTGGTACCATTAAAGTGAGCAACCTTTTGCGCTTTAGAATTTATTTTTCTACATAGTCACCACCATTCTCAATAACTTTTGCCAGGAATTCAATAATGCATCTTTGCTTCTGACGCATATCCATGATATGAGAGCTACATCGTCAATATCTGCAACAAAGAAATGAAACTTTGAGGTCATGAATGTACAAGTTCAGTCATCATAGCAATGCAATTTGCAATACCCTCTGATCTGTTTGGGTAGAATTAAAAAAAATAGAGACATTACTTTTGAAACGAACTTCATATTTAAGTGGGCAATCTGATAAGAATTTGTTGACATTAAAAAAACGACCAAGTTGTATTCAACTGGGGAGCAACCCTCTAGTATTCAACTGATGGAAATTTCTAGGAAAGAAACTTTGTTCATGGAAGTTGAAGAGAAAATGAAATTTTCATAATGGTTCTTTGTAAGAGAGAACCCATATTAGTCGTGCCATTATTTACTTCATTGCCAGCGCAGCTAGATGCAGATCCAAACCAGATGATAGGATAGGAATAAGACAAGACAACACATCATGCAGAAGTGTATTCTGATCTTAAAGAAATAGCCTGAGTAGCCAAATCAGCATTACCCGGGAGTGTAGCTCAGGTCATTGGCGCTAAAGTAAACCTTTCTCAAAGAGAAACTAAAATATGGAAAAGTGAACCTTTTAGCACTGAACATACTATACCTCACTCTAACAGAGCAGAGTAAAATTATGTCTCAGTGGTCCACAGACTGTTGGACTGAGTGTCGACGATGTATCCTTGACTCATATGAAAAATGTGTTTCCCTTTTTGTACACTGTTTGTTAATTATAAGTATTATTAATAAAATATGTTTAAAAAAAACACTTTAAGAAGAGTTAAAAACATATTTAACTTTCAAAAAGGAGACACAAATTAAGTGGATTGTCTTTAATCTGCAGAGTTTCGAAAGAAATGCTTTCCTTCTCATCAGAGATCACACAGAAGGAGAGAGTGTGAGTCACGTAAGGTTCTGCTTGGGAACTATACAATGTGACAAAATGGAATGCATAAATATTTCCACTGGATTATCTGTAAAAAGTTGAATATCCAGAGTAGCAGCAAGTTTTTGGAACATATACCAGAAAGAACAGTTGGAAATAAGTTATTCACCATCCACTATGACTATGCAATCCTTACAGCTAATAGGAACTATTAAACCTGACATAGTGATCTGAGAAGAGACGTTGCAAGCCTGTCTCTGCGCTATCATTATTTTCATAGCAAGTGCTTTACTGAACTCCAACTTATGGTCCCTCCTTGCCAAACTTTCACAAAAAAAAAAACACTCGACTAGCTACAACCACTACATACGATTTCCCCCACTCTCTATCTGTGCATAAATCTAAATGCAGATTCCATGAACAAAGTTTATTTCCCAGAACTGCCAGCCTGTGAAGCACTCTTCCACTGACTTGCTTCCCAGTTGAATACAACATGGTAGCCTTCAAATCCAATGTAAACAAGTTCTTGTTGAACAGGCCCCATAAATAATCAAAATCTACCCAATTTACACCATTAACAATTGCGCTCCACTACCATTCACTAACCCTTATCCTCGAATAGCCTTCTGGCCTTGATAAGTGGTGACTCCTAAGTAAAAAAAAAAAAGTTGAAGCCTGATGCTGGCTTCAACAGAGCTGAATGGGAGAAGATAACTAAATACCAAAGTCTTATGTACAATATGAAGAGAAACCAGAACCTTAGGAAGATCTGCATCTCCAGTAATCATAGAAGCTACAAGGCTCTTGAAAAAACATTTCAAAAACTATCTGATGAATATATTGAAATACAAGAGAAATCTAAACAATTGCATTTAAAAGGGATGGTTAGAATCCTAAAAAAAAAATCTCTTGGTGAAAGTCAAACCATGATTTAACAAAATAATTATAGCTTTGGTATGACGTCATTGATTTATGATTTACTAGCCTAGCTGCCCGGTGCTGCCCGGATGTTTGGAGGTGTGTGTTGAACAAAAAAAAAAAGTGGTAGTAGGCAGGCAGGCTCAAACCCGTACCACAAAGGAGGCAAAGAACGTGAAAAAAAAAAAAAAAAAAAAACATGATGTCTTTGCCGTTGTGTCCAACGCCAAACTGGAAGTGGTGAAGGTTTAAATTAAAGCTAGTCAATCGAAAAAAGGGGACGACTTTCGAAAATATCGGCGAAAAAAGTGACCCCTCCTTGTAGAAAAGTGCCCAGTTGAGGGTGAAGGAATTAATGTTTTTAGCCAATTTTTTTATATTTGTCGCCCAAAGGGTCGAGCTTCAAAATGATATTGATCTTATGAAAATCCGTAGCCTCTGTCGCAAGTTTTAGGTATACATACATACATACATACATGATTGCAACGTCTTGTCAGACGAGTGCCACTCCTTCAGACATTTAAAATCCATGAGCCCAAATACCTGAGGGAGTATCTATACAAATATGATGTTACAGAGTCTTAGCTTTGTACGACAGCTAAGTCTCTCTCTTGGTTCAAAATGTTGAGATCCAGCAACAAGCAAGAGCAAGATAGCCAGCAACAAATTAAACTGCAGACCAGCTTAATGCGGGTAATGGTCTTCCGCTTTATGGTTTTTTAAATCAGAGATTTGCTTCTCCTAGAAAGGTTGCCTTCACCACGGCTTACGGGAGCCCTCTCCACCCCAATACACATATACACACACAAACATATACACAGTGCTAGTTGGCCGTTGGCCCAGAAAAAGAGTTCATTCGCCCTTTGGAAGGTCTTGTTTTTAATCTTTCAGGGAGACTAGCTGCCCTTCTCACCAAACAAGTCTGGTGGGGGAACCAGCTTAGTCGCCGGTGACCTGACCATGAGGCAGGTAGTACTGGGTTACATGGTACCAGTAGCACATGACATGACCTGACATACATACATACATACATACATACATACATTTAAACAGACAGGTGAGATTTATATTATAGATGTCATGTTTCAAAACGTGAATTCAAATAAAAGAAATAATAAAAATAAATAAATGAATAGATAATCATTATGACTAGCGTTAGAAATTATTTTCATAGTTAAAAACAATTTATTTTGCTTTAATTATGTATTGGCATTAAAAACAATTTAATATCATATGAATTTGAGGTCGATAATTCTTGTGAACATATTTTTTTTTTTTAACATATAATATTAATTTTAGGAAAAGATCTTTTTCTTTTTTTTTCATCTGCGACGAATGTCAGATAACTCTACAAGTAATATGATATCTAATAAAAGAACGAACGTTGAATCTGAATCATGGAAACGAAACCAATCCTTTCGTTTGCCTAAATATATTAGAAAGAAGGAGGAGAAAAAAAAAAGAAAAAAGGAACAAAGAAAATGAACAAAGAAAAAGGAGAAAGAAAAGGAAAATAAAGTAAAAGAAAAAGGAAAAAGAAAAAAGAAAAGGAAAAAGAAAAGGAAAAAGGAAAAGAAAAAGGAAAAAAGGAGAAAGGAAAAGGGAAAAAAAGAAAAAAGGCTACTTACCACAAGAATTGTGTTTAACAAGATCAAAATGATCTTTCCAAATTGTTTAAGACAAGACATTTTATATTCAATCCAACTGAAAAAAAAGAGAAAAAAAAAATCAAATTCATATTAAAGAATAGTCTTGTCAATATAATTTTTCCAACAAAATTTCACATTTAAATTATTTATTCAAAATCAGTTTTTTTGGAGGGGGTGGTAAGAACATCACTGGCACAATCAGTTGAATTACAATTAAAAACAAAATAAGAAAACTAGTTTAAAATAGAAAAAAAATAAAAATAAAATCTATTACTAATGTAGATTTGGTATCTATCTGTCTGAAACCGAAGCTATACTTTTTACTATCTTTTAATGCTTAATTCAGTTTATTTCAGAATCTTTCAATATTCAACACTAAGGAGATGGTAATGGAGTATCTGTTCTGTTATCATATCCGAGGCATTACCTCCACCCTTATAACGATTACGCAGGTCAGCAGTCTTCAAACAAAACCTACAAACAGTGAGTCTAATACGATATCCATTAAACCAGCTTGACACGATTTTAAGTGTTTTCAAACCTCATGAAACAGTTGACAAACACATAAAAATCTGATGATCTGCACGTATCAATTTTTCAATTTTGACCCTTTAGCAGCCCTTTTGTCCAGATGAGAACTGATTAAAAAAAATTTCTACATATCTAAATATCCTATATACCAAATTTCAAGTTTGTAGATCAAAAATTTGTTGAGTACATAGGTTGAGAAGTGTCCTCATACACACATATTCTCACTTTTATAGATATACTACATGTACCCGACGTTGCCCGGTATTAAATGTAACATTACATTTTATTTTTTTTTAAATATGTAAAAAAATGGAAAGAAACTGAAACATGTGCATACAAGTATTATTTTTTTTCTAAACAGTTCATTTCTTGTAAGTAAAAAAATATACTCGAGCTGAGATCGAAACCAAAAACTAAAGACAGTGAGTCAAATACGATAACCATCAGCCTAACTGAACACGATCTCTAAAAGGTGCTTTCAAACCTTCTTATTCTAAACATAATTTGAACGATTAGTGCATATGCAGTTGTGAAACAGTAAACAGATAAAAATCTGACAGCCTCAACATACCACGTTTTCATTGTTAATCCCTTAGCAGCCCTTTTTTCCAGATGGAAACAGATTAAAAAGTTTTCCACATGTCTGAATACCCTATATACCAAATTTCAAATTTTTGGATCAAAAATTTATTGAGTATATAGATTGAGAAGTGTCCTCACACACACACACACACACAACACACAACACACACACAACGCACACACAACACACACACATATATTAATGATGGCACGATTCCAATATTTTTCCCGATTCCAATACAATTACAGATTCTGTATTAAATTCCCATTTCCAATACAATTACCGATTCCGATTCTTTATAAATCTCTAAATATTTAACTATAAAAATGTTATTTTGTCCCAATTACTTTAAAAACACATCTTAAATGTGCATATATTTTCTCAAACGTAAAAACACATTTGTGAGGGGAGTGATCAGAGATTTTAGTCTTACTGGAAGTTTAAATCAATAAATATTTATTATTTTATTACTACAAGAGTGGAAGATGCTTCTTAAACTAAAATCAAATAAAAAAGATAAATAAAGAAATAAATTTTGGCATCAGAAAATAGGCTCAAATTTGTCCAATTCCAATACCAATTCTGAACGAGTAAGTGAGGATTTTAGAAGCTTAATATTTTCATTAGTTGTACACTAAACGAGCAGAGATAAGTTTCGTATATTTTATCTTTTTTATGTCTACAGTCAACTCTTATTATAATCTTCAATTAAAAATGTAAGTTATTTCCCCTTACTGATTTTTATTTTTAGATGATTATTTTTAAATGTTTCATATTATCAGTTGTTTAGGCCAGAATTGTGGAATTGAAGTTGATGATTTTTGAAAAGAATCAATCAGAGTCGGACTTATATAATATTAGGAATCAGAGTCAGATGTTTTCATCTTCAAAGAATTAACAGATAGTCTAAATAATCAAAGACTTTAAAATTTGGAGTCGGATGTTTTGAAATTCTATGAATTTGACCTTAAACCTTCAAACTTTGCTATTCTGGTGTGGGCTAGATTTGTGAGACCACATGCTCTCCCTCTCGCTCGACAATTGCCGACCCCAACGCTATTTCCATGGTTTTATCTTCCATCTACTATTCTCGTTCTGGTCATGTTTTTATCACCTCTCACACATTGGCGACTGCTGAGTTGTGTGTGGGGGGAGGGGGTATCACTGGCTCACAAGTATAAAAAATGCCAGAGAAACAAAAGAAAACACAAACCCTGCCACATTCTGTATATATTGGTTGGGCTCTGGTGCATGCATGACACCATCATGGGATATAATCCTCTAAATGCTAAGGTCCACATCTACATCATCTGTCAAAGGCTCTTTGCCGATCTATGTCAGCAGATCTTGATCTGCTTCAAGCCACCACTTGCCTTCTACTGTGTCTGACTGGAAATTGTCCTCAACTCCAAACTGTCTTCAACCATCATAAACCAAAAACTGTCTTAAACTGTCTCTAACTGTTGCTAAACTCATTGCCACTCCTAAAACTGACAGTAAACTAACTGTAAATATATTGACCTCTATTGTCCAATCCTTTTATTTTGGGCCACACCTTGATTAACAATCCTATTTTAGCTCCTTTTGTGGTGAACAACTTCCTATACTTTTGCTCTGCTGATAAACTTATTTACTCATTTTTTTTTTGTTTTTTGTAATATTTTTTTTCTTTTTTACTTCATAACATTAGAAGGAACTTTTAAAATATCACACATTAATTTTAAAACATGGTACAATAATAACAAATGAAATCCAATAGGATAACCTATATATATTTTAAATTGTGATTCAATGAATTTCAAAAAACCCTTATTGAAATGAAGTGGTTGAGTTTCATATCAAAGATTTTTATTATTCTAAGCAAGACAATGAATACGTTTGAAAATTAATCTCCTTAACCTATAGGGTTTCGATGTCTACCATCTCATCAGAGGAGAGAAAATATTAGCAAATATTTAGAAAGGTATGTACCCTATTTGCTAAAGTCAGTGAGACATGGAAAGTCAAAGTCAAAATAATTAATTAATCAGAAGTCCTGTAGCAGGAGTATTTGAAGAAAAGGATATGAAAATTGTAGATCCAGATTGCGTAATCACAGGTTTCCATACCAACTGATTGTTAAATAAAAATAATTATTCTGAAATGTGTATGTATATATATATATATATATATATAAGAAAAAATAAAAAGATGAAAAAAATTATTACATAATTAATTCATCAAAATATCAAAAACAAGAAATATAATGAAAGAATTTCCTTGTACTATGGAGTTTCAAAAGTCGGGTTTTTTCCTTTGGCAAAATAAAAATATAGAAATACTATAGAATTGCTAATTAGCATAAAATTGAAAACATTGAAAGTTGCCATGTTCAAAAAAGTGATTATAAATTGTAGAACTTATAGTATTTCTATACTTTTTATTTTGTTAGCGAGTTCCACTGAAGAAAAAAGTCTAATTTTTCAAATTCCATGGGAATGAAGAAAATAACCTTTTTAAACTTTTGATGAATTAAAAAAATGATGTAAATATTTTTATTTTTTATGTTAATGCTCTATCTTTTTATAGTAATCACATTTCTTTGTGCCAAGATCTAATATAAAATAGCTGGCGGACGGATGTTTATTTAAATAGACATTCGGACAAGTTAATTTCGGCCACCGATTCCGTAGTCAGGGGGTTAGAACTGCCGACTGTCATCACGACGGTTCTAGGTTCGATCCTCGGCTTGGGATAGGTGTTAGTCTAGCGGCACTGATGAGTTGTGAAACAACGAAACAGGTCTGTATGTCGATGACTAAAATATATTTTATAAAGCCCCCCTCTTGGGTAGAGCACTATCGTAAATTATCTTACTCGCTACTTAATTTAGCTGAAAAATGCGAAGCTCGCGGTTTGTTTACAAACAAACATTTGAGCCCTCTACAAGTGGCGGACGGATGTTTATTTAAATAGACATTCGGACAAGTTAATTTCGGCCACCGATTCCGTAGTCAGGGGGTTAGAACTGCCGACTGTCATCACGACGGTTCTAGGTTCGATCCTCGGCTTGGGATAGGTGTTAGTCTAGCGGCACTGATGAGTTGTGAAACAACGAAACAGGTCTGTATGTCGATGACTAAGATATATTTTATAAAGCCCCCCTCTTGGGTAGAGCACTATCGTAAATTATCTTACTCGCTACTTAATTTAGCTGAAAAATGCGAAGCTCGCGGTTTGTTTACAAACAAACGTTTGAGCCCTCTACGAGTGGCGGACGGATGTTTATTTAAATAGACATTCGGACAAGTTAATTTCGGCCACCGATTCCGTAGTCAGGGGGTTAGAACTGCCGACTGTCATCACGACGGTTCTAGGTTCGATCCTCGGCTTGGGATAGGT
This sequence comes from Euprymna scolopes, assembly GCF_053919585.1. NCBI lineage: Eukaryota > Metazoa > Mollusca > Cephalopoda > Sepiida > Sepiolidae > Euprymna > Euprymna scolopes. The sequence goes on from NC_136495.1 coordinate 22,352,201, forward strand.
GTTAGTCTAGCGGTACTGATGAGTTGTGAAACAACGAAACAGGTCTGTATGTCGATGACTAAAATATATTTTATAAAGCCCCCCTCTTGGGTAGAGCACTATCGTAAATTATCTTACTCGCTACTTAATTTAGCTGAAAAATGCGAAGCTCGCGGTTTGTTTACAAACAAACATTTGAGCCCTCTACGAGTGGCGGACGGATGTTTATTTAAATAGACATTCGGACAAGTTAATTTCGGCCACCGATTCCGTAGTCAGGGGGTTAGAACTGCCGACTGTCATCACGACGGTTCTAGGTTCGATCCTCGGCTTGGGATAGGTGTTAGTCTAGCGGCACTGATGAGTTGTGAAACAACGAAACAGGTCTGTATGTCGATGACTAAAATATATTTTATATATATATATATATATATATATATATATATATATACACACACTTTTCAGAATAAAATTATCCAACAATCAACTGGTATGGAAACCTATGATAGTACAAGATATTACTGGCAGTTATATTCTATAAGTACTATCCCACCTAAATAATTGAATTATTGAATGACTAAAATTTTATATATATATATATATATATATATATATATATATATATGTGTGTGTGTGTGTGTGTGTGTGTGTATAATTATTTACACACATAATTATTTACACACATACACACACACATATATATGCAAATAGTATAATAGTTAAATAACACAAAAGATATAACATTTCAAGATGTGTTCTTGACTCTTACAACACATCTTCATCACTTCAGTCAGAATAAAATGGCTTCCTTCCTTTCTTGAGTAAGGAACTTTCTTTAAAAGAAAAAGAAAAAAAGATAAAAATGGAAACACTTGATGCCTTTTTCTCCCATCACCATATTTGAGTCACCGACCTTCACTCTTAGGGGGCCACTAAAACTTTTGTGAAGTTAGTCATTAGTAAAAACAAATGGTAGCACCAAAGAAAAGTGGGGTACTACAGTTCTTCTTTTATCATTTGCCAGCCAAGTATTGAGGATGAGAATTCAATTCGGCTGTGCTATTAAAAAAATGCTCCGCTGAGGTTGCTCCAGTTCTCTCCAAACTTTTCAATAAATGCCTAAACGAATCCTGCTTTCCTGACTGCTGGAAAACTGCTTCTGTGGTATCAATTTTCAAGAATTCTGGCGAAAGAACTGACCCATTAAATTATCGCCCCATTAGCATTCTCCCGCTTTCAGCCAAAATATTCAAGTCCTTAATTAATCAAGCTCTAGTTCATCACTTTACAGCTGCTAAATTCCTGACCGACAAACAATATGGATTCAGGCAAGCACGTTCCACAGCAGACATCCTAACTGTAATCTCTGAAAGTATATACCATTCACTAATAATTGCTTGAAGCTGTTCGTATTTTTCCAAAGAAAAATAATCAATTCTGATTATGCATATCATCGGAAAAAGGGAAAAACTACACCAAACAAGATAACACGAGTTAAATCTCTTGTACTAGATAAAAGATCAAAATCATATTAGGATTCAATTGTGCAGTTGTGAATTTCTTGAGGAAGGTCTCAGTCTAAAAGACAGGTTTAGCTTGGATGAGCTTGGAGGAAAATTAAATATGGATAATATAGAGAGATGTGTGCGAAACAGGAGACTTTATTGGTTTGGTCACACTGAAAGAAAGTGCTTGAGTTAGTACATGTAGAACAATTGATGTAGCATGGTCATTTGACAAGAGAAGTCCAAGGAAAATATAAAAGTAATAAAGAATTTGAGAGAAAGATGGATAAATAAAGACCTGGCTAGAGATAGATTAGTTTGGAAGTCAATTTCTAAAAGTTGTCCAGCGCATGTAAAACAGGTGTTAAACCGAATATGGTAATGATGAATGAGAGTTATTATGTTAGATATAGAACAGTTGAGGTGACAGGGTTAGTAAGGAAAACAGAAGAAGTGATAAAGAACAATTTGAGAAAAAGATCGATAAATAAAGACCTGGCCAGAAACAGATTAGTTCGGTAGTCAATTTTTAAAATCTGTCATGATGATCGTCGTCGTCGTCGTCGTCGTCGTCGTCATCATCATCATCATCATCATCATCATAACGATGATGATGATGATGATGATGATGATACAGCAGCAGCAACATTTGCAGACTTCTAATACTAAAAAAAAAGCATGCTTTCAATTAAGCAACAAAACAAGGTGTATATATAGGGAGGAGAGGGGGTATTGTCATAATTTTTTGCTTAAAGAATAGCAAGAAATAAAACAAGAAAATAACAATAGCGCATATTTCCCAATGTATTACAAGCGAACTATAGCTTTACGTTGGCTGGAATTGTGTGACTATTCATCAACTGGAGTAAAATGGTCTGAAGATGCATACAAGAATCTCTAAAAGACTGTTTGTCAGTATGCTAAGTTGAAGTTGGACCCCCCCCCTCACCCTCCTCACCCGAATCATCCAACATCAGAAATTTCCAAAACTAATTTTCTGTCATTATGTGTTGGAGTTTTTATTTATCTCCCTCCCGTGGCTGGAAAAGTTGACACAAGATGTAAAAAGTGGGATTTGAAAAGCCAGTATACTAGAGGAAGAGCACTCTGGCCAAACAAAAATTGCCTGAGCAGCCCCATTGGCATTTCCCGATAGGGGTGTCTAATCTCTTCTCAAAGGACGAGAAGGTAAAGCCTGGGAAAGTGAACTTCTTAGAACTGCATAGACAGAGAGGACAAACCATCTTCAGGTACGAATGACATTTTCAAATTTTTCTGGGTGATTTCATATGGAATTATGTGTTACTTCAACTTTTCGGTTAATCTCAGATTTGTTAAAAGTAAATATTGATTTAATGTCTCTTGAATGCATTTCAACTTACTATAAATTACCGGGTTTTTTTTTTTAATCAATTTATTCTTGGTATTATTGTACATTAGGATCCTCTGCTAGTTTACGTAAAAAGAAAAATGGGATTCTATTCTTGTTTTGACAATCACATGTAAACACCTTGAAAAAAAAAAAAAAAAAAAAAAAAAAAAAAAAATTAAAATATCTAAGATGGGAGATCAGTTTATCATATCAATTCAATACAAAATTACCACCCACTTTCTGATCGGATAGAGTTTTTGAATGATATGCAATCATTTTCTAGTTTTAATTAAATCTTATTTATTTATTTATTTTATTTTATTTTATTTTTAAGAGGCTGTTGTCATCCAGACTTAGGTTTAAGGGAAGGTAGTAATATTTTTTTTTTTACTGTCAAGTTTTTCAGGCCTTTTCTTAGAAACCATAGCCTTTTGACATTTGTTATTAGAGATTTTGACATTTGTTATTAGAGATTTTGACATTTGTTATTAGAGATTTTGACTTTTGTTATTAGAGATTTTGACATTTGTTATTAGAGATTTTGACATTTGTTATTAGAGATTTTGACATTTGTTATTAGAGATTTTGACATTTGTTATTAGAGATTTTGACTTCATTGTATATGCCCTTTGTTCTTCTTTGCACGCATTTGAATCATGAGGTCATATGGTAGTTTCCCATTTTACCTTATTGTTATATTCTGCAAGGTCTTTCAGGATGCACGGGTTGGACAATAGAAAGTAGACAACGCAGTGTTGTAGCATATGGTTCTCCTTGTCCTATTGGCAGATGGGATGGTTATTTTTGTAGCAACATCCAATTTTTGATCACCCTATTATCTTTGTCAGGCGGTTGAGCATTTCACTGAACCCAGGATGTTTCTGAGCTTAGAAGGGTGGATTTCAATGTCAATAGAAGAACCATTCTCTAGCCTTCTAGTCCACAGTTGTCTCTTTCTGAGATGATATGAGGAGGTTTGAATTGGCTAAAGAATCTCCTTGATTTTAGTCATTGGGCCGTTAGTTCACATCTATGAAGAAGATGGTGTCTATCACTATTAGCTTATCTGATCTTTACTTATTTAGCAACTTTCATGTCTTACAATGTAAGCAAAAAAAAAACTTCTTTTTTTTTTACAAGAAAGTCACCAATTATCAAGGGCTGAAGGCGACTGAAGGATAAAAGTTAATGAGTGTAAGGTAGTCAATGAGACAACAGCATAATGATCCATAGAAGTGGAAATTGAGTAGAATTTGATTATTTAGGGGGAGGGCTCAACAAGAAGTTGTTTACATTGACCTTGAAAACAACCACGTTGTAGTGAGTTGGGAAGCAGGCCAGCAAAACAGAGTTCCACGAGCGAGCAGTTCTAAGAAAGAAGCTTTGTTCATGGAATTTGTGTTTAGATTTAGGCAGAGATAGAGAGTGGGGGTAAGTTGTTCAGTGTAACGTAATTCCCCATTGAGGAGCGTTAGAACTATGCTGAGGTAGCTTTGTATTCCCAGGTGACGCCAGATAACCCAAGGATTTAAGATAGAGAAGATAAATATATATATTTTATTTCATGTCAAAATAGATATTGTTTGAAACTAGAGAAATATATTTTTACGGCTAAAAGAAATTTTACGGCTAAAGAAATTTCACTTATAACCTTGACTGGCCTTAAATGAACCCAGGGTTGGATGTCAGAATTGACACCTGGCCTTGGAAATTGTGAGAATGAGTAATTCAGATTTCAGGATGGGAATTGTACCCACGCAAAACCCTAAAAGCTTTCGATTTCGTGGCGAAATCTTATTGGCCAGCAGAATTTCCACCCCATCCACATACCTTACTATATATACGACTATCGTGCAAAAATTAGAGAGAGTGGAGAGTTTCAGATCAGTTAGAGTTGGGAGTTGAAGCAGATTGCTTGTTGAATTTGGGGAGAACAGGTCGTATAAACCCGCCGTTCCCTGGAAACGGGCCCCTTCACCTACCTCATCCGACCCTGGGTTCATTTAAGGCCAGACAAAGTTATAAGTGAAATTTCCTGTCATCAACTTTTAGCCGTAAAAATATATTTCTCTAGTTTCAAACAATATCTATTTTGACATGAAATAAAATATATATATATTTATCTTCTCTATCTTAAATCCTTGTGTTATCTGGCATCACCCGGGAATACAAAGCTACCTCAGCATAGTTCTAACGCTCCTCAATGGGGAATTAAGTTGTTCAGGGGTTGTAGCTAGATGAGTGTTTGCTGTGAATGTTTTGCAGGGGAGTGGGACGATAGATTGAAGCTCAGTTGGGCAGTTATGAAAATAACGATAGAGCAGAGATAGACTCAAAATATTTCTCCTGTGAGAAAGAGTTCGCAGGGAGGAGAAAAGGACATCATCCACCAAATTTCAAAATCAGTTTTGAACCCTTTCGAGGCAGTAAAGGCTGCTTTGAGCAGCTCCATACTAGATGTGGCAAAAGTACTTCATTTCACCAGATGTAGCAAAATTCAAAAAGAAATGCCAAAAAAGTTAAAATCTGCAAAATAAAAACATTGAGTGGTTCTAAAATGGGTGATCGATTTACTAGAACAGTGCATTAAAAAATATTTAAATACTGACTTTTTTTCTTTCTTTTTTTTGATAATCTGGTAGATTAGTGTTCATTCGCTAACAATTCGCTAAAAAATTTGAAAAAAAGACGAAAATAAAAAAGAGGGGATACCGTGCAAATTCAAGACGGGATTTTAACGCCTCCCAGTGGTGGAGTTATTCTGACATCCAGTCTTGGGGAAGACAAGAGAAAAAATAGAATAAACTGATTTGATTTTCGCTGCAAATCTTTATATAATGATGTTCTCAAAAGTTCAAGGCTGTTTGCTATATCTCTACATGCAGAAACGTAACACAGTTCCTTTGTCCCATGTGTGCGGGTGGTCAAATCGCAACGTTGTGTTCATACGTGTTCTGATACTCATGGGCTTGAAAACAGTGATTGCTACGAAAATGTTTCTGCCGAAGATTTGTTCGAGCCGCATGTAGTAGTCATTACATGATTCTCCTCCTAGATGAAAAAACGATCTAAGAAGAAGGAATTCCATCCAATTATTAGGATTGGAATGTGCGTTTAAAGAAGCTTTCAACCAATCTGTTCAAGAACAGGTGATAAGGCGTGGCCTGTATATGCTTGCATCCAAGTAAATGTGAAAGTTCAGTCAAAAGATAGGAATTGAACTATTTATCTCTGTTGGTGGTAATAATTTCCGGCACACCAAACCTTGATATCCACTGTGAAATGAGTGTCTTGTTGACAGTCTCAGCAGAGATGTCAGTGACGGATAAGGCTTCAAGTCATCTAGAGAATTTGTTGATGCAAGTGAGCAGAAATGTAAAGTTCTTCGAAGATGGTAATGAACCCATTATGTCAATGTGAATATGTTTAAATCAAGCCTCAGGGATAGGGAACTTCGCTAGGAGGCTCTTAATATATTGAGTGACTTCGGACTTCTGGCAAGGGAAGCAACTCTGGGACCAGTCACGTACGTCCTTGCTAATAGTGGTCCATATGAAACATGACGTAACCAATTTCTGTATTGCTCAGACGCCTGGATTCGATAAATTGTGTAACCTTTAAAATATTGCTTGTCCGTGCTGGAGAGATATGTATGAACGTTCGTGTCCATACAAAGTGTTGCACTAAATAAAATCGTTTGAGGAAGGTAAGAGAACTTGTTGAAAGTTGACACTGGGAGATCATTATAAGTTGTTTAATTCTTCGTGGTTCTCCTGATCCTTAGCAATCTGATGAAGATCCATAACATGAACAGGTTGAATGGCGTTGACGTGCATACCCGATAGTGTGTCAGCGGACGTATTTTCGGTGCCTTTGATATATTCAATGTCCGAAGTGAATTGTGAAATGTAATCCAAGAGACGAGCTTCTCTGGGCAAATGTTTGCTGGGCTTAGTAGATAAAGCATGTGTACTGACCAAAGATTTAGGTCACAAAACCAAAACCACTGCTACCATCCTCTTCAGCACTATATTAAACCTTCCTCTTTCCTACAGTGTAAAAGACAATTCTCACTTCTTAACCCTTCCTTACACCTAGTCACCCTGCTTACTGACTCGTCCCCTACCAGCCTGTTGCTACCATCTAAGTAGAGCACGCTAGTGCCTTTTCAACAAGAACGAGGCAGAGAGTTCACTGAGTCGACGTCCAGTACACACGTGTTTTAACGACTGCTATACTCATGTCATCTTACTATGTTCGCAGTGTTAAAAGAAAATAAAATAATCCTTCAAATTAGTATTCGTGTTGTCTTATCCAAACGAGATAACAGCAAATATTACTCATGCGACAGTGGTTTGTGATCGGTAAATATAGTGAAGGTTGAGCTTTCCTACATAAATCCGAAATGTTTTACCGTGGAATAAGCAGCGAGCAATTCCCTTCCGAAAGTACTGTATTTTCTTTCAGCATCTATTAGTCTTCTAGAAAAGAAGGATAATGGTTGCCAACAACCATCAACAAGTTCTTGTAACACTTCTCCGATTGTCCCATCGGAAGCATCTACAAATAACACAAGCGGTACATCTGTCCTGGAACAAAACAACAATGTAGCATTTACTAAGGTCTTTTTTAAAACTGAGAAAGAGTGCATGTTCGCTTAAAGTAATCCCTTCATATTTTTTTTTTTCTATTCTGAAGAAGATCAGTTATGGGCTGTGTAATTTGCAGCAATTAGGTAGGAATCATCTGTAAAAGTTAATTAAACCAAGAAATTCTCATAGTTTACGAAGCGAAATGGGAACACAGTAATTAACAATAGATTAAACCTTCTCGGGCAGAGGACGAATGCCATCCTTATCAATAATATGACCAAGAAAAGATAATGACAAAACACCAAACTCACATTTATTAGGGCTGATAATGACGCCGTATTCTGATAGTCTGTCAAATAATTTGTTGAGATGTTGAATATGCTCCTCTATAGATGAGCTTACCACTAATAAATCATCGATATACGAGTAAACGAAAGGCAATCCATATGTAACTGTGTCTATGAACCGTTGAAAAACCTGAGCGGTATTTTTCAATCAGAAAGGCATTCTGATGAATTCAAAAAGTCCAAATGGAGTAGTGATGGCAGTCTTAGGGATGTTTTCGGGACTAACAGGGATTTGATTGTACACACGCACAAGGTCGATTTTGGAGAAAATTGATTTTCCATTGAGCAAGTTGGAAAAATCATGCAAATGAGGGTGCAAATGAGGGATTGGGTAATTTTCAGGTACTGTTCGGTTGTTAAGTGCCAAATAATCCCCACAAGGGCGCCAGTCACTTGATGTCTTGTTGGGGACCATGTGGAGCAGTGACTACCAGTTGTATTAAGATGGACGAATGATGCCTAGGTCTAGCATGTGTTCAAACTCTTGTTTAGCTGCCTTCAAGTGGTCGAGGCAGAGTTAGCTTGGGTGCGCACTTTTTTTTTTTTTTACGCAGTGGTCACCACTTATCAAGGCCCAGAAGCCACTCAGAGATAAGGGTTATTGCAAGTACATTACGTTAGTGTGGAGATTTGATGAAGTGTTTACTTAAGGGGGCGGTTCATTAGGAATTTGTTAACATTGGACTTGAAGACATCCAAGTTGTAGTCAGGTGGGAAGCAGGCAGATGGAACAGAGTTCCACAGGCGTGCAGTTCTAAGAAAGAAGCTTTGTTCATGGAATCCACGTTTTGATTTAGGCACAGATAAAGAGTGGGGGAAATTTTTCACAGTGGATTCAGCTAGTTGGGTGTTTTTCATGAAAGATTAGCGAGGGGGGACCAGAGATTGGAGCTCAGATGAGCACCTGCCATGGAAATAACGATAAAACAAGGATAGGCTCGCAACGTCTCTTCTGTGGGAGAGAGGTTGCAGGGTAGAGAAAAGGGCATCCCCCACTAAGCCATGAAGTCTATTTTGTACTCTATCAAGGCAGGATAGGCTGTTTTTAGCAGCTCCTGCCCACCAGATATGGCAGCAGTATTCCATCCTTGGATGTACTTGGCTTTTATATAGATAGAGAATTGCATCAGTAGTGAGATATCTTCTGGAGTGGTAGAAGGATCCCACCATCTTTCCAGCGACCTTGGCAACAGACTTGATGTACGTGTTCCATTTCAGATCAGGAGTAAAGGTCAAACCCAGAAGCTTGTCAAAACACGGGGCCTCTCCCAGACGAGAGCCATCCATCCCAATTGATGCCAGATGGGGATTAGAGCGTTTATGATGTAAGGATAGGAGTTTGGTTTTGGATGCATTAAAGGTAACCAGCCACCTCTTCCCCAACTGAACCACGCGTTCGATCCTCTCATGTCGGACATTTTGTCTTGGTCTCACATAGTACTCGACAAAATGAAGATGTCTTATTAAAAAATAACATAAATTAGGGACTGCCAAACGAATGTGAAGAATTGTGAAAAAAGGAACACATGATCCCGTGACGTCAACTATGGAAAAGCAGAAGCGACTTAATGATTTTTAAAACCTTTGTTTATCTTCTTCAAACTGCAATTAATAATTAATCGTTGTTATAATTTTGTTAGGTTTTAAGATTTACACAATTTAATGATTAATAATATTATAAACATTTGTATATTAAATATGAAATACGAGTTTACTAAATATGTACGAGTGTTGATTTGGTTAATTACTGGCTTCCATACTTTTGTTTGGTAAAAAGGGACAAACAAGATATCGTAGTGGGTATAAAAAATGTTTAATTTTTGTCCAACAATATTTTTAATCGGTTTTAATCTGGCGATAAAATAGCTGGCAAGAGCAATGTTTATATTAAAATTTAATATTAAAAAAAATTTTTTTAACACAATTAAAAATCTATGTTGTAACGGAACATTTTGAAATAATGGAATTTTAATCACTTTAATCTTTTAAAAATTAATTAATTTTTACAAAATTTCTTTTTCTTGCCAGTTTAACCGATAATAGTATATATTAATAAAAAAAAAACGCTATTTAAAAAAACATATTAATATAAAATTTAGGGTTTGTATTACTGTACACATAGATTCGAAAAAGTTGTCAAAAAACATATATATAACAAATAAATGTTATCAAAGGCAAGATAAGTTACTTTTCTACCAAACTGGATACATTTTTTGTGTTTTTATTCAATGTAACATATTTATTCAGCTCGAAAACCATACAGTGTTTACCGATGTATTGGAACATTCAAGATGGCGTCTTATTCTCTCTTTAACACGGTAAGTGTGGGAAAAGATGTTATAAATAAAAAAACGGATAAAATACTGTTAAAAACTCGCTCAATATATGTTACCGTGACATAGGTTGACATATATTCGGCGGGTTTTTAATAGTATTTTGTATAGTTTTTTATTTATAACACCTTTTTCCATACTTACGGTGTTAAAGAGGGTGTGAGACGCCATCTTGAATTTTCGAATACACATCGGTAAACACTGTATGTTTTTCGAGCTGAATAAATATGTTACATTGAATAAAAACACAAAAAATATATCCAGTTTGGCAGAAAAGTAACTTATCTTGCCTTTGATAACATTTATTTGTTATATATATGTTTTTGACAACTTTTTCGAATCTATGTGTACAGTAATACAAACCCGAATTGTTTAAACTAAATTAATTCTTCTAAATAAAATAATTACTTTCTTTGATAATACGTGTTTCTTTCTTTTATTTTTGTTTCGTAATACAAAAAGTGTTAAAACTAGAGTATTTTTAAAATAAATATTTGGTTTCGTTTTTGGTATCTTGACTCCGTGATCAAGTTTATTTTTTTAAAACAAAAGATAAAAATAATTTTTAAAAATATTATGAGATGTGTATTCTCTTTTAAAGACAATTTCTTCTTTAAGAACGCTCATAAAATGTGTTTTCAATCGATATTTATCAATAAGGGACTAGTTTTCCTACCTAGCAAAAAGGGGGGTCCGGGTACGAGTTTTCCGGGCACCAAAAATATATTTCCCGTCATATATTTTACGGAAACTGCATTTTATATGTAATTTCATTCTAAAATGGATAAGTATCGAAAATTTCATGAAAATCTGACCATTATTTGATTTGTGCTAGATTTATTAAATACAGGTATGTTTTGACGTTCGAAATGCTTACTACATGGGAACATTATTTTAAAGCGCCAATTATGTAAACACGATTTTCGTCTCGCAATTTCATTATTTTCGTACGATGAAAAATAAAAAAAAACTTATCACTAGTTTATTTGGCCCTTCTTTTAAATGGTGCAAAAGTTATATTGATAATATTAACTCATAATAAAGTTACATCGTGTTACATATGGGGGGGGGGGAATTCTGTGATGAATTTTGGAGGTGTCTCGTGTCTGCCTAACATAAATTGACCAACTTTTTTTTATTATTTTACTCAGAAATTCACATTTTATGATTAATCGAGATGATTTATAAATAAGGAAGAGATAACTCAATTCGAACTATAGAGATTAAAGAAAACTTACTGGATACAATTTCTTATTAAAATCTGATAATGTCGCTACATAGGGTTTGCGGGTGATATGAGAAAAATAAGGCATTAAAAATGTTTGTTTTTTTTATATCTTAAACATTGTTATATGATACTTTTTTTTAGATTAGGTCCACCCACCTCCACCTCCACAATTTTCTTTTAAATGACACCTTTTGCCGGTTTTCGACTATGCTGAATACGAAAATCAAATTGAAATTTTGCCGAAATAAAAAAGTTGCATTATGCATTGTATTCTTTGGCGGCCATCTTTTTTACGCGCATGCAGTGTCAGTCATAGATGAGTAGATTTGTTTCTGGCACGCGCGTAAAAAGATGGCCGCCAAAGAATACAATGCATAATACAACTTTTTATATCTCGATAACTAATTATTTCCGCAAAATTTACCGTCATTTTGAGTAAAAAGTTTAAACTCAACCCAAGAAATGCACGGTTAAAGTGTGTAATAAAAAATCAATATGGTTGTCCTGTTGCCATTTTAGAGACTAATAAGGCAGCCCTGCCCCTGACCTTGCGATCAAAAACTAAGATTGGAGTCAAACGGAACGAATCGACGGGACCTCGGGAATTGTTTTTCATTTTGAATTAAAACTAAATTTTGCTTAAAAATAAAAATTGTTCAAAAGTTGCTGAAATTATTTGTCAACATATTGTATAAAAGAAAAAAATAATAATTTTAAATGAAAAAGTTGTTGAACTTTATTTTTCATGGATTTATTTTTCACATAAGCATAAAAAAAATAGTTGTTTTAATTGTCACGAAATGCACGTGATGCACTGATGCAGTAAAGGATTTCGTCACTCGCTCTCTCCTCATAAATTTATAAATATACGAACTAAACAGATTTATCGAAGTCCCCGACTAGGAAGCCTCCCAGATACACACCCCTTCCTTTTCACCCCTCGGTGCTAATACACATGATTCGAGCTATTTTTTAAATCGTATTTCCAAGTTTAATTAAAGTTTTATATGTTTTTTTTTATTCAATTGTAAGAATAGGTACAAAACACCTTCCCCTCCCCCATGTTAAGAATGGACGACTGGCCCTGCAACACGTTATTTCAGCACGGATCAACAAGTGCATGAGTACCCACCCCTCTGTCTAAATTTCACCCATCTTGGAGAGAAAAAAAATCAATAACTAACCCCCATCCCACACCCACAAATTTTCTTTTCTCCATTTCGTCCCATGCAAACGAGCATTCTATCAACTAGACGGGGTTGGGAGGGTCCTACTAAACAGTAAACACTGCTTATATTTTTTCTTCTCCCCCCCCCCCCCGCCCCGTGAACTACTGTACCTATTTAGTAAATAGGCTATTTACTATGCCTCCCCACGGGACAGAGTTAGACATCAGGGTCGTTTTTTAATGTGGAGAAACGGTACAAAAAGAAAAAATTGTCTCAGTCGTGAAGGATTTCTCCTCCACCAAAAGAGAACAAGAAATGGAAGTGGAGCATCTGAAGAACAGATACTACACTTTGATATTGTATTACCGTTATTATTTTTTTTTGTTTTTACACGCTAATAAAAAATGTTTTAAACAATTGGGTGCTAAATAGAACAACGTCCCCAAGTACGAAAGGGCGAATGCGGTAAGAAGATTCTAGCTAAGAGAAACTTTTGTTTAGTTCTGAAGTGACAAGGGTGACCAACGACCCCCATTTTCCTCCCTTCTGAGTTGGCCTTGTGCCCAAGTTTTTTGTTCATGTTAATTTTTGCCTGAATAAAAGATCTAATATCTCAAACGTCCCGGGGGCGTGTAGTCTCTGACTGACAATGTCGATATCTCCTTCAAGAACGATCATAAAATGTGTTTTCAATAATGGACCAATTTTTCTTACCAAGCAAAAATGGACGTTGCTTCCTAAATTTAAATATTATCTTAACCAAATTCTAGTTTTATAACAATTTGGTTCAATTAAAATAATTTAATATCCAAACAATATATAAATTGTTACAATATTGTTTGTTCAAAAGTTTGGTTAAGATAAGTGGTTTTAATGGCAGCTATCTTAAAGCTGAAATCTTCAATATAAGCCTAACGCGTGAGAACTTAATTCTGTATGTATTTTGATTTAAGAATTTGGCCTCATTTTACTATTCGCAGGAGAGAAAGACTTGCTTCCTTCTAGGAGGAGGAAGAAGCTGAGGAGGGCGCTAAAAAGTGGTTTTACCAATGACACGATTCGTTTCTGGGAAAAAAAGTCATGTGATTTCTCTTTTTTTTTATTTTTACGATTCTTAAAGAATTTTTCGTAAATAAAAATAGTTTTCGTTTCAAGATACGTATAATTTAGAAATATTGAGGAGAGGGGGGGGGCTCAAATTTTCTTGGATTTGGTTGTTTTTACTTTAACCCAAACAAACAAGACTTTGTAAATAAATAGGTCCATAGTTGAGAGGAGGAGGGGGTTAGATTTCGACTAGAATTCTGCGTCGTTTCGTTTTACAAGAGTTTGTATTACTATTCGAAAAAGTTGTCAAAAACAAATATAATTTTTTTAAAAAATTAAAATGGTGCACGACTCTCTTGAACAGGGTAAGTTTGGGAAAATGAGTTAAAAATAAGAAACTATACAAAATACTATTAGAAACCCACTGAATATATGTCACGGTAACATATTGAGCGAGTTTCTGACAGTATTTTGTATGGTATTTTTTATTTTTAACTCATTTTCCCAAACTTACAGTGTTCAGGCGCCATTTTAAATTTTCCAATACATCGGTAAACATTGTGGTTTTTCGAGCTGAATAAACATGTTACATTAAATAAAAACGCTAAAAAAGTATCCAGTTACAAAAGTAACTTATCTTGCCTCTGACAACATTTATTTGTTATATATTTGTTTTTTGACAACTTTTTCGAATTTTGTTACTCTTCTACCTGGATGGATTAGTTTTTAGTGCTCTTGCTTACTTTTAAATATTTATTCGGTTCGAAAAACAAGTAGTATCGAGCGCGAGCGTTTATACAAGCACAAGAAAAAATGAACGCGAGATATCTCTTACATCTTTGAAGGGTATTTTTTTACGAGAGTACACACACAGCTTAGTATAAACACCCTCAACCTCTCCATGTTAAGAACGACTTTCGGAATAACCCCCCCAACCTCCCCATGTTAGGGACGGCTTTCGAGGTTGTGGGTGCTTATTCTGAAAGCCGTCCCTAAAACGAGAAGGCTGAGGGCATTTATACTACGCTAGGTACTCTCGTAAAATACCATTTGAAGTCTCGACAATGACTTACAAATAAAACATTAAGCAAATATTATTAGAACGCCCCCCCCATGTTACCATGACATTTATTGGTTGGGTTCCACCATTATTTTGTTTTATTTAAAACAAATTAGAATCACCCCAAAAATATTAAAACACCGGAATGGTACGGAAATGTTCCGTTAAATTTATATGAAAAACTGATTTCCCACTATAAATTCTAAATTGATTTTCACAACGTACCTCCAACACGAGACACAGATTTTTTAACCACTCCCCCCACCCTTTATAAGTAACACGAACTGTAATTTAATTTGGTTATCCTTTACGGAGATGGTCCCGACGTCCGCCTTGTTCTGAGTTCGGGGAGAGGCCGTCTGACGTAGGCGGTGTCGAGGCAGAAAATTACCCTAACCCTAAAATTTGCGATATGTAACAGACAGATGCTTTTACAAATATTGTGAAACAAATCACAGAATTTTACAGGGTTAACGAACTACGTGGAACTATTCTAATCATGTGGACTGTTTTTTTGTTTTTAAATTCTAAGTATTTGAACTGTTGAATTATCAAAAATTTGAACTGTTTATTTTGTAAAATTCCAATTATTTGAACTGTTGAATTATTAAAAATTTGAACTGTTTATTTTGTAAAATTCTAATTATTTGAACTGTTTATTTTTTAAAATTCTAATTATTTGAACTGTTTAAAATAAAAAATAAAAATTCTAATTATTGGAACGGGTTTTTTTCTCCTTAAGTTAACAACTGGGCACTTTATTGAAGGGGTAATTTTCTGCCTCGACACCGCCTACGTCAGACGGCCTCTCCCCGAGCTCAGAACGAAGCGGACGTTGGGACCATCTCCGTAAAGGTTATCCTTTAATTTAATATTATCATCATAACTTTTATACCATTTAAGAAGTTTCAAATAAACTAGTAATATGTTTTAAATTTTTTTTACAGCGTACGAAAATAATGAAAATGCGAGACCAAAATCGTGTTTACATTATCGACACCTTAAAACAACATTGCTATGCAGTGATCATTTTGAAGCCGTAAACATATTTAAACGTTTAAAAAATCTAGCAAAAATCAACTAGTGGTAAGATTTTCATTAAATTTTCGATAAGTATTCAATTTTAAATTAACTTATTATAAGTTAATTTAAAATTGAATACTTCACATATTTCCCTTCACATATTTAACGAAAACTGCTTTTAAAATATAAGTTACTTATATTTTAAAAGCAGTTTTCGTTAAATATGTGAAGGGAAATATTTTTTAGGTATTACTGTTCTACCCACCCCTATATTTGATGCTACGAAAACTAAACAAAATAAATTTAAGTCCATTTTTATAAAGCTGAATTAATATATATATATATACACACACACACACACATACATATATATATACACACACAAACACACATACATATATACATACATATATAATTAGTTAAATTACAAAAAAATTATGAAAAATAATTCATTTTTAAAAGATTTAAATAGAATAAAATTCCAATAAAAACTACTTGATCAATATCCGTGATTTTTGGAATATGACATCTTCGTTTCGTGGCGAGTACGTACTATATCTTGAATTAAGTTATAATACACGTGAAGTGGCAAACACCGAAATAAAGTCACCAGATTTGTTAACAAGTTCAGAAAGAGGTTAGCTAAGTATGACTGCTAACTCAAATTCAAAATTTTCTAGTTAAAAAAAAAAAAAAAAAAAAAAAGTTTTATTTGAAATATATATTGGTAAATCAGTTGGTTTAACATTTTCCTTTAAAATGGCGACTTTTGGGAGTTTTCGAGTATGCTGAAGACAAATATCGCATTTAGATTTTCCGCAAATACGTAGTTTTCCGGATATTAAGCAATGTAATTCCCTGTTACGTTAAAAGTGGTGGGTGGGCATTGTATTGTCCTTATCTTAAAAGTGGTAGCCATTGTTGTAAGCGCAAGCGCGCATATTTGAACTGAAAATGTTGACGTGGAAACCAAGTAAAAATTTACCTTTGTATATTTAAAAAAAAAAAAAAGGGTTCAAGCAACAACGAAACACATTTCACTTAATACGTGTTTGAAATAAGAATTAACTTCCCACACATACAAAGAAAACTTTCGATGAAGGTAAGACCCTCCCTCCCCATGTTATGAATGGATTTCTAAACAATAACGTTATTTTTGGAAACCCATTCTTATCACGAGGAGAGGAGGGATGTAAGTGTTTATCGAAATTTGTTCAGTCATAAAAAACTTTTGGTAAACTTTTGTTTAAGTTTGTCGTTACAGTAAGAAAATATAAGAGGCACTTGGGCAGTTTAACATCCCAAACAAATTTATAAAGCCATTCTTAACATGAGGAGGGGAGCTTTGTTAACTCTTCCTTGCGCGGGTGGAACTCTCCTAAAATGAAAATAATTCTCTTAGGGATGCTAAACTGCACTAGTGCCGACAAATAATAAAATAGTAAAAAATAAAGTGAAGTTTTAAGTTTATACCAACAAGATGCTGGAGAAAGAGTTGTAGAGAGGGGAAAAGATGAGGCTGAAACTTGTTGACCCACACACCCACCCACCCAGTTCAATGAGTCTTTTTTGTTGGTCCTCGTCACCTTTTTTTACGCTTATTTTCTGGTGGTTGACTATTTTCTTTCGCACTCGAAAAAAAACTTAAATACAAAGACAAAACAAATTAAATAAAACTTACCGCTAAAAAGGACACGAAACAAGTTCCAAGTACGATCGGTGATGACAGTAATTCGTAATTACAAATAAAAATAAATAAATAAAAATATCAAAGTTTCTTCCGGATAAAAATGGGCCGTTTACAAAAATAAGCAACTTTTACATATGATGATGATGATGATGATCGTAGCAGTTTGATTCGTCGCTGCTGCTGATGACTTGAAAACTGCCTTTGGGGAAATAAACTACTAAACGACTCGAGCGAGAAACTGTTTTCAATTTCAGTCAAGAGACATCAACCACCATGTCATGTATCATCTTTCTCACTCGTGCTCTCTCTTTCTCTCTTTCAAGCATAAATTCTCTCTCTCTCTCTCTCTCTCTCTCTCTCTCTCTCTCTCTCTCTCTCTCTCTCACACACACACTCTCTCTCTCTCTCTCTCTAATAAGTTTACATATATATATATATATATAAGAATAAAGAATTAATAAGAAATATATATATTTCTTATTATTAATTCTTTGTTCTTATATATATAAATATATATGCATATATATATATATATATATATATATTTCTTATTATTAATTCTTTGTGTGTGTGTGTAGATATATATATATATGTATATATATATAATATATATGTGTGTGTATGTTAGAGAGAGAGAGAATATATATATATATTTCTTATTAATTCTTTGTTCTTATATATATATATGTGTGTGTGTGTGTGTGTATGTGTGTGTGTGTAATAGAGTTCTATATTTATATATATATATATATATATATATATATATATATAGGCACCGCCAAAACTGGGGGGGCAGGTCAGTACTTTTTGACAGACCGTCTTTTTAAAAATCTACCAAAAATCAGGTAATTATCCGATCAATACGAAATTTTCAGCGATTATTAGGAGAAGAATGAACTTTATAACAGTGTACTTATTTTTCATAAACGATATTTTTATATATATATTTTTTTGCTTACAAAACCCCCCCTTGTTTTAAAGTGGGAACAAATATGCTTAAAATAATCATCTGAAACAGAACAAAACATATTGTGTTGTTGTAAGGGACAGAATTATAGATTAAAAAAAAAAAAAAAAAAAAAAATTGTTTGCATACCTTATTTTGACGTCTGAATATCAGAACTTCGATTGTGTTTAATTATCCCGCTTTTGAGTTTTGAAGTGTGAAATTCGGTGAATATGTTAAGTAAAATAATTAATTTAAGTTAAGCAAAACAAAAAAAAAAATTTTTTAATATTTATACGAAAAAAGCCATTTTAAAATTTTTGATAAATAAATTAACAATTTTTTTTTAGCGAGCCGAATAATGCATGACCATTATTAAACAGGGCATGCTTTGAATAATCGATACCAAAAAAAAAAATTCGATAAATATTGTGCCCTTTGTGTTAAAAATAGCATCATTTTTTTCGATCTCGTTTGAAAACGTTTGCCGCCTTTCGACTACGGTGGACCAAACGCGCTGAAATAATTTTTTTTTATTCTGCTTTAAATTGCCCCCCCCCCATTTTGGGGAGCCTGGCCCCCACACACATACACATTAAAAACCAAACTCATACAAATGGTCACCCATCTGGTACTGGCCAGCCTCAGCTTAATAATACATTGAAATTTTCGTCACTGAAAAATAAGTTTTTTTTGGCCTGTTTGGTCTTCCATAGTTTTCTTCCCATCAAAAGAAAACGTAAACAGAGTCGATCTGAACTCTTCGACGACGCGAAATATCTAGTTACCTATATGAATAAGTGGAATTATTTGAAATTCAGGTACTTATATTATAATATTTTTGCATATTCTCTTAGAAAATCATCCTAAATCTTAGTTAGACAATAAATAAATAAATTAATTATTTCAAAAACCCTTTTTTTTAAATATTTAAGTACGTTTTTTGTGCAAGACAAAAAATGTCAATTGTTAACTTTTTGGGAAAATTTAACATTTAAAATTGAATTAAAAATAGTAGAAAAAGTTTTACATTATTCTGTTTTCTATATGATAAAATTCAGGGTTTTATCTTTCTGGAAAAAAAAAGTTACTCAGAAATAATGGATTTTAATAAATGTAATTTAGTTTTAAAAAACAACAACAACTTGATTTTGCGGCCATTTTTGGCGGTGCCTATATATATATATAACTCTCTCTATTACACACATACACACACACACACACATATATATATATATATATATATATATATATATATATAAGAACAAAGAATTAATAAGAAATATATATATATTCTCTCTCTCTCTCTCTCTCTCTCTCTCTCTCTCTCTCTCTCTCTCTCTCTAACATACACACGAAGTTCTCTTTAATAGTATTAGACAACCAAGCAAAAAAAAAAAAAAAAAAAAGCAAAATTCATTTCAAAACAGCAAAACTAAAGCTGGCCTACCACGACACTATATATACAAATGTAGGCAAATTTGGGCATATTTTATTGGTTTGAAAATATAGGCGATTTCTTTACCAATCGTCATAAAATTTTAACCATAGAATATTTTTATAATCTTCAAAATGTCCGCAGATATTCATGTAATTTCGTCTCATAGAACCAAGGATATGAACATTTCAATATTCAATTTGGCTTCGAGTATAGATATATCCATACATATATGTATTTCCCCCAAAAAAAAAACTCTGGCCTTGATGGAGGGAGGACTAAAACTTGGTTTCAAAAAATCTTAAATAACAGCAAGGAGAGACTTGATTCCAAATATTTCTTTGGAAATAGGCTACGATTATGAATACGCCCAATATCAAATAAACCTTATACACTGTGAAATTTACTTTATGTATGAAAACCAAAGAGATGAGATATAACATATGAGAAATATTTGGAATCAAGTCTCCTCTTGTTACTATTTCAGAACATTTGAAACTATAGCAGCAAGTTTTAGTCTCCCCTCCATCAAAGCCAGAGATTTGGGGTAAATATCAGATATTTTGTAGTTCATATGCAAAACTAGTATAATGTATAAAAGTGCATGTGAGTATACAGAATTAATGTATAAACATGATTGAATGCAATCGTGCGCACGAAAATAAACATGGCGACCAGCGAAAACAATACGGAATACATTGGATAATAAAGGCCTTAACATCATTATCCTTAAATTAAATGAAAAATTCTTTATATAAGAGGGGTGTAATCCGTTAAATAAATTGAAAAAAAACGAAAAGGAAACATATAATGAGGGACTGTGCATTGTACAGGTTAACCTTATTGTGTGTGTGTGTGTGTGTGTGTGTGTGTGTGTGTGTGTGTGTGTGTGTTAAAAGCCTTAAAAATATCACGAAATAATAATTAACTGATTAAGTAATATTTAACGGTGAGACCTTTCAAAGCAAATCTTAAAGAAAATGAAAAATCCCCCCACCACCACCACCACACGTTTTGAAGTGTTTCTACGTATTTTTAAAATGTTTGGAACCCATGACGACCTGACCTCAACCCCATTTCCTCTTTCTGTCCCCAACCCCGCCACCAAATCTGAACACAATACTAACGATTACATGCCCCGGCCCCGCTAAGTCGCCAAGAAGTGTGGTCTATGTTAAATTAATATAGTAAAGTGAACCTCCACGCTAAAATGTTAAATTTTAATTATTAAAAAAAAAATTCCTTCTTTTATATTATTTTTAAAAGCCGTTGAAACGTATTAGTAAAAAAAAAGTAGATTTTGATTTCTTTTTTAGAAGGTAACCTACGCTGGATTAGTAAAATATATATATATATATATATATATATATA
>NC_136495.1:22378300-22970800 GCF_053919585.1 Euprymna scolopes
TCTTATTAGATACAAAAATATGTCCTCAAATAATGTAAGAAGCAAACATCGTGACAAGCAGGCACAGAGTTTTAGTATATAGATTTTTTCACTCCCTATTGATATATATGTGTCTCTTACTCTCTCTATCTTTTTATCTGTATTTCTCCTCCCACTACCACTATGCAACCATCTCATTGCATGTAATGTCTTAAAAGTAAAAAAAATCTTAAATTTTCAAAACAAAATCTTTTAATTAATTTTCTTCAAATGCAAAATTTTAAAATTCACTAAAAAAAAAGAAAAAATGTTTAGAATTAAATAAGGAACAGATTTTATATAGGTTTGATTAACAAATATTCAGCACATAACAAGAAAATTCAAGATCAAAATTTAAAATATCCTAAAACAAGAAAAATTTAAGAGATGGACAATTATATCATTGCAAAGCGAAAGCGCCTATTACATTAGATTAGTAAAAGTAGTAAAAAAACATTTCGCACAAGAACCATATACAGCAAAGTTGTCTGCATGTGTGTTGTGGCATCACAGTTAAATGGTTGATTTAAGAGCTAAATTAATCGTAAATTGAGAAAATGCCACTTCGATCTGATATCCTCATCTTACTAATGCCTGAAATTTTAAAACTTTTTTAAAACATACTCCAAATTAAAAGTATATTAAAATAATATCAGAAATTAATATGCTGACATTTTTAGCGCTCTCTTTCGAGTTTAATATTTTATATTATTAGACAACCGAACAGCATGCATATAATCTGAACCTTTACACTGCCAGTAAGAAAATGAACAATAAATAAACATATAAAAATAAGTCAAGATTGTTTTTCTTTATATATTATTTGTATTGGAATCCTTTGAGACGAGTAATTTGTGTATTTATTTATTTTATTTTTTTGCAAACTGTTATCCTCATCTTCCTAGTTGTTGTTTCACTATGTTTCGGTCAACTCATCCTCTGGCCTTCTTCAGGTGATAGGAATGCTGAGTTTTGTACATGTATCCTCGGTAATTGCTGCCTTCCATAATTGTTGTTGCCTCTCCACGTTTTGGCCAACTAATCCTCTGGCCTGCTTTTGGGTAGGATTGAAACCGCTATCTTCAGATAATGCTCACCTGGAACCATAGAGATTCAACGCCTCTATCGACTGTTCCACGGGAAACTTTTTGTTATCGTGCATATTTGATTTTTTTTTATGAAAATTGAACTTTTCTGTGTTTCTTTATGTATTTTAGACACTTGGATAGATTTATGCAAAGAGGTAAAACAGATTTTTAATTTTGTATCTCTACACCAAACTCATAAAACGTTTAAGTAAGTTAATATTTTAGATTGATTGGTGACCGTGTGGATAAACGCTCGCCTTTAGTTTCAATATTTGATACCATATTTAAGGGTTCAAATTTTATGCTAAATAATTGTTTATTTTTATTTTAATTTTTTTATTTATTTTTTCGTCTAATGTCCAAGTTATTTCTTAGACAATATCGGTCATCATCATAAACCTGAATAATGCACTTATTTATTTTACAAAGATAAGGGTTAATGAGTGTACAGTGGCCTCTGGGACAACAGCATGGTAGTCGTTAGTAGTGGAAATTGGGTATAATTTGATTATTTAAGGAGACGGCTCAACAAGAACTTGCTTACATAGAAATTGAAGATAACCACCTGACTAAAACTTGGATGTCTTCAAGTCCAACATAAACAAATTCCTGATGAACCGCCACCTTAAGTAAAACACTTTATCAAATCTCCAATACTAACGATTACTACGATACTATCCCATTGATTACTGTACACGCAATAACCCTTATCCCCGAGAAGCTTCCAGGCCTTGATAAGTGATGACCTCCATGTAAAAAAAAAAAAAAAAAAAACATATTGTAGTCAGCTGGAAAGCAGGCCAGCAAAACAGAGTTCCACATGACGGAGGCACTTGTGGGAAAGAAACTTTGTTCATGGAATCTGTGTTTATATTTAGGCACAGAGACAGAGTCGGGGAAGTTGTTGATAGTGGCTGTAGCTAGACGAGTGTCTTTTTGGTGAAAGTTTAGCAAGGTGGAACCATTGATTGAAATTCAGACGAGCACTTGTCGTGCAAATAACAACGTTTATATTCCAATGATTAAAAAGTATTGCTTTAAAAAAAACAGCATCTCATACGTATTTAATTTTAAAATTCAGTCAACGCTTCTATCACAGAAAACATAACCCTGACTAAAAAAGAAATGACTTTTAAAATATTTCATTATTTGAACTGGCGCATAGAAGAGAAAGGTTTGAGAAACCCGGTGTAAAATGTTTATCTTCTTCAAACGACAGGATGATGTGACACAAGGGTCGGAAAGTTCGATTTGAAGAGTTAGTGCCTTAGAGGAATACCATTTTGGTCTTCAAAAATAAAATGCCTAGCAACCCCGTTGGCATTCCCCAGTAGGGGTGCTTCAGGTTAGCAATAAACTAAACCCCCATCTCGAAGGGAAAGAAGGTAAATCCTGGGAGTGTGGACCTCTTAGAACTGTACAAGACAAAAGATCATGCCTCAGTCAACAGAGAACGAGCCATCTCAACAATGTTGGTTTTGATGACGTGGAAAAAAAATCCGACTGATAGCAAAAAAAAACTATCTCTGTCACATATAAACATTTGGCAATTCTCGATGGTGTGTACCAAGGGGTTCAACAGGGTCGCAACATTTTTTTGTGTAAAAGGGAATATTTAATAAAAATCGAGTTTTCTTTAGTAAATATCTTTTTAGTTATGAACTTAAAAAGATATTTGCCAAAAATTTCTGAGTAAATTCGTTATATTGTTTATTACAAGATTGTTTTACGATATTTCACACTGACGGACCGAGTCGATCGCTTGTGTCAGAATTGCTTTAATAAGCAGCAGCAGCAATTAGTCGTACATTGATCGTACATAATTTTTAGTCGTACATATTTAGTAAAACCGAACATTTGTCAATTCTCGACAGTGTGTACCGAGGTGTTTAACTGAGTGACAGACTAATGTCCTGATACAGTGAATTCAAGTGTAAAATCTAGTTACATTGGTTGAGTAACCAAACCAACATGCTTCATTAAAAATGTGATTACCTTTGAACTCAGGTTCAATCCTTTACTTCTGGGTTTATGAAGGAGATATCCGGCGATTGTGCAATATAATTAATAAAAAATGCCTGAGCAGCCCTGTTGGCATTCCCTTGTAGTGGCGACTCAGACGATTAGCAATAAACTAACAGCTCCTCAAAGGGGGGAATATAAGGCTTGGAAGTGTGGACATCCTAGAACTGCAGAGGACTAGAGAAATACCTCCATCAACAAGGGGCAAGTCATTTCAACAATGGCCCAAACTCAGGTCACCATCACCTCCAAGGACCCCACCTCCCTTCCCGGGATCGTGCTGAGAAACCCTGGTGTTTGCAGGTACTTCAGCTAGTTATTTATATAACTCTTTCCTACCTTTGTACTTTATTAATAACTCAAACAAAAGTCATACCGAATTGATGATTTCATTATCTATAGACAGACATTAGATATTAGCAACATTGTTTATCTTTGTATAAAAAAAAAACTTTATCAAAATATAGCCGCACTTTCCTTTGTCTCTTTATGACGGTGTTTTGTAATTCATACTTATTGAACCTAAAAAAAGAAAATCGGTTGCTTGCCCAGTTTTGCCTCAATGTAAAAATAAAATAATTAAACAAATCTTTATTATGTACTTACCTCTTAGGTTAAAAAAAAAATGGGTTGTACATCTAAATTTATGCAAATTCAGTCAGTATTTTTGTGAGTACTTCATTTGTTTTTAAAAAATAAAATAAAATTTGATCATCAAACGACTTCTAGCCTGCGTTATCACGATGACTACATGACATTTAAACTCTGAATTATGCCCGTTGGCAATTGATATTAATGTAAGCAAAAAATTGGGGGACAAAAAATTTCGCTTTTAAAATGTGTGTGTGTGTGTGTGTGTGTGTGTGTGTGCGTGCGTGTTAAAAAGTATTTGATGAATTTGCTTGACTTCTGATGTACTGTTTTTTTGTTTTTTGTTTTTTTTAAACTACACTGTAAGAAATTCTGCAGAAATAAGCAGACTCTTTATTGGACGGTTTGTCTGCCCACGAGTTTGTTTAAACCAATCAGATTGCATGTTATTACTAACTGCCGAAGATGTTTTTGGCGCCAAAATTCTCTTTTCAGGTCGCCAGAATTCAACAAGACGCAGGCTGGAATGGGCCTCGAATTCTCACACGAGTCTCAAAGCCTCAAATTTACTTTGTCACTTTGAGACGTTCTAATTCCCAAATGTGGGTTGAAATGTCATGATCATTTGCAAACACCAATGCCCTTATGTTGGGCGAATTATTATATTATTGCATGCTGTTGTGCTCTGTGAATCAAATGACTTTCTTCATTACAAATTAATGTTTGTCAGAGACGAAATTAAGGTCTACTGTTTGACCTGCCTTGTCCGCCATTGGACAGTATCTACAGAGGACTCCTTGAGGCTATCTGACTTGCAGTATCCATCTTGGAAGAATTCTCTCAACTCTTCAACCTCCACAGTTCTTCGTCAGCGGAAGTTTTCTGCCCAGCTTTTATCGAAGATGAACTATTATCCTTTCGGGGATGTTACCAGCCCATCATGGCAGATAGCTAAAGATGACGCATCTTTTGCAATTTGGATCTTTTTGCTTTAATAAAATTTATGTTGAAGTTTAAAAGGTGAGCCTGTTGTAATTCTGTTTTTTTTTTGGGGGGGGGGTCCATTCTGCCAAGAGCAAAACCTATGTAAGGATTTTCCTCACAATACACGTAAGTACATAATAACATTTTTGGGTACTTATTCAGATTGGCCCTTATGGTGGCACTTAAACATAAAGAAAATACAGAAAAGTCTGTATGATGTGCGTACTCATTGCAGAACGAGGATGTCATATTCCACAAATTACGTAAATCGATCAAGTATTTTTTGGTTAAAACTAAGAAAATCAAAATTTACGATTTTTAGCGATTTTGCTACTAAACTGTATTGAACATGTGGCTGATGTTTTATCGCCCAACTTCGATTTGAGTTGCCCCCTTTTTTATTTCCTCGAGTTTAGTCATGGCTGACGAAAACACTACGACTCGCTCAGTCATAAAACTTTGACTTTTTTGAATAAAAAAAAAGTACTTGATCAAATTGCATAATTTTTGTAATATGACATCTTCATTCTTTTTTTTTTTTTTTTACTACATTTTCACCCCAAACAAGGCAAATTGCCACTTTGGTGTAGGGGGCTACTATCAGGGGAAACAACTACTGGGGTACTATGTAGGGATTTGGGCAGCAAGGTGTCGGTTCACGTTACACTTGAACTTCTGCACGTCAGTACTGTTGGGGAAGCAGGGACCTGGAATGGAATTCCAGAGTCTTGCGGTTCTGGGGAAGAAACTATTGGAGTAAAAAGATCTTTTACATCTAGGGATCTCTACAGTGTGGGGGTGGGATCTAGTAGCCTGTCGGGTTTGTCGAGGGTGCTCGCGTCGTGGGGGCACAAGTGATTGCAGTTCGTCAGAGCATTCACCACTAAAATACTTGTAGAAAAGGCAGAGGGATGCAACATTTCGTCGATGGGACAGAGGCTGAAGCTTAGATGCCAGTTCAGGGCCTATCAGGTTTGCGACTCTCTTTTGAACCTTGTCAAGGACCGAGAGACTAGTAGCAGATGCACCAGCCCAGATGTGGCAGCAATACTCCATACATGGGCGAATAGTGGCCTTATAGAGGTACAGGATACTTTCGGGTGTTAGTAGTTTTCTAGCACGGTAGAGAGAGCCTACCTTTCTTGCAGCGGCCCTGGCAATGCCTTCAATGTAATTGTTCCAACTCATGTTTCCTGTGAACGTTAGGCCAAGGAGTTTGAAAGATGGACTCTCAGATAAAGAGTCGTTGGCCATTGCTATGGGTGGTAGAAAAGGTTTCTTGTAATTATTGAATGAAACTAGTTTAGTCTTGGCAGCATTGAACGCGACCAACCATTTTGTCCCCATTCCACTACAGATTGGAGGTCTTCCTCTAGTGTTTCTGCCATTTCTTTAGAAATGTGTTCATTCGTCTTCCTGTCGTGTCTGCCATAGAGTGTAGTGTCATCAGCATATATACCCATCTCAGAGGCAATGTTGTCGGGGAGGTCATTTATGAATATCAGGAACAATAGAGGTCCAAGGATAGAACCCTGGGGCACTCCCGCATTTATATCATATTGTTTAGATGTGCGACCGTCGAGGACTACCTGGATTTTTCTCTTATCTAAGAAGGATTTAATTATGTTAAGTATTCTATCAGTGATACCGTATGATCTGATTTTACTGAGGAGACCTCATGCCATACCCTGTCAAAAGCCTTAGATATATCTAGAGCTACCGCTCTGCCTTCCCCCGCTTTGTCCAGTGAATGGTATATACATTCAGAGATCACAGTGAGGATGTCTGCTGTGGAACGGGCTTGTCTAAATCCATATTGTTTGTCAGTCAGTAGTTTAGCATCTGTAAGATGATGGACTAGAGCATGGTTAATTATGGTCTCAAATATTTTGGCAAAAAGTGGGAGGAGGCTAATGGGGCGATAATTTGATGGGTCTGTCCTTTCGCCAGAATTCTTGAATACTGGTACAACAGAAGCAGTTTTCCAACAGCCCGGAAAGCAAGCTTCATTAAGACATTTGTTGTAGAGTTTGGAGAGAACTGGAGCTACTTCGGCTGAGCACTTTTTTAATAGCACAGCTGGGATAAGATCGGGTCCACATGCTTTTGAGGTGTCAAGGTTTTTTATGATAGCATGCACCTGAGCAGGGGTGGTTTTCAGATCGTCTAGTGTGGCGTCTGTCTGCATAGGAAAGTCAGGTAGGGGGTGGTTGGAAGGGTCCAGTGTGGAGTTTGAGGCAAACCGACTGGCAAGCATGTTAGCCTTGTCGGTTGCTGAGGAGACAACCTCGTGATTGTTGGTTAGTGGGGGAATTGTTGATTGCCCATTATTTACTACACTGTTGTAGATTTTCCAGAAGTCTCGAGTTCCTAGTTTTTGTGCTTCGATGCGCTTTTTAGTGGTTTCCGTAAATTCTCTCTTAGCTGTCGCTATTTCTTTCTTAACGTTATTTCTAGCTTCTATATACTTCAGTCTGTTTGAACTGGACTTATGTCGGTTAAACCTACGGTATGCATGCTGCTTTTGAGTAATGGCAGTTGCACAAGTCGACGTAAACCATTGGGGAGAGTGGGGCTTACTATAAAATTTCCGCATGGGAACATGCGCTTCGATTGCAGTTTTGAACCAGTCAGTGTTCTCGTTTGCACATTGTTCAGCAGGGAGAGAGAAAATATTTTTCCATGGAGCATCTCTAATTAGTTCCCTGATGGCTTCCCAGTCAGCCTTATTATAATATCTCGTTGTTTTGAGCACTGGCTCTTCAGTTTTGGGTCTAGAGTTTAGGGCGATTTCAACCATTATCACTGCATGATCAGCGTTCCCGAGTGGGCTGTGGGCCTTCGTTATGCAGTCATCGGGAACTGTGGTCAAAAACAGATCTAGAAGTGATGCGTGTTGTTCTTCCTGGTCAGGGAAACGGGTTGGAAACGTAACAATTTGTGATAGGGAGTGAGATATAGCGAAGCTATGGGTTGTGCTGCCCGCTGCATCTGTGTGAGTAGAGAATCCAAGCCAGTTTTTGTGGTGGACATTAAAGTCACCAAACACATGTATTTGTGCGCTAGTGTCGAGGGACAGTGCCGTGTCTATGCTGTCAGATACTTTGTTTATTATGGAGCAGTCCTGAGTCGAGGGAGAGCGGTAGAGAAAATAATAGTAGCCAATACTGTGTTGCACGTTTAGTCTAAAGCACATAAAGGCTTGATCATCTGTTTCTAGGTTTGTTTCTCTAGTCAAGGGAAGGGTATTACGAATGTAAACTCCAAGTCCGTGCATATGTCTGTCAGAGTCCTTACGGCAGAGTGGGAGATATCCAGGCATGTTAAAGTGGTTAGAGGGAATGGAGGAGTGTAGGTTAGTCTCACTTAGTGCTAAGATATCCGGGGTATTTGTTAAGAGAAATGCTTCAACATCAGCTAAGTTAGTTCTAAGCCCACGGATATTTGTGAATGAGAGCCTCAAGGGAGGAGGCAAGTTGAATTTGTTTGTCCCTAATCCTGGTTTAAGCTTATTTTTAGATTGTACTGTCGTCATATTTTTTTTTAAAGAGTTTCGGTAAGGGGGAGCTAAACAAGAGGTTATGCGGAGCTTCAGACATGCATCACAAGTAGACCATCAGCTGACCTTTCTCCAATTAGGATTGTGGCCTCAGGAAAGCCCACCGGGGATGAGTGCAGGGTCCCTTTCCATGCGCATCATGGCACTGCAAACAACCCGATATTATTCAACTGTTGATGGAGCAGCCGCTCTAAGCGCTACCAAAGAGTTAGGGCTCCTGTACTACCAGTCGGGAACAGCAGCCAGGAACTGTCAATCCGGTACCCTCAACCCTTTAGAAGAAGGTCAACCCAATCTAATCGCTCAGGCATATCTTATACTCAAGCACTCCCAAATGTTCAGTTTTAGGGGTGAGGCATGCTGGGAATGGGGAAGAACGGCGTTCATTGCCCTAGCCAGGAAACAAGATCTACCGCTGGGTGTTTCTGTCGAATCACTGAGATAGTGTCTCTGCGCTTGACTAATAGGCAAAGAAGGAGTATGGAAGCCGGGCGATAGACAGAGCCTATCTACTCCTTAAGCAATTTAGGTTTGCAAACCGGTGAATTTGTCTGAGTCACCAGCTCTAGGAAGGTTGTCATCCAAGACTGAAGAGGCCTCTCTCCCCTTTGGTTTAGTTTCAGAGTTTTCCTTCTCCTAGACGGATGATCTGGGAAGACCTACTGGGTCCGTCAGCCCTGAGAGGGTTTTCTCCGCGCCTAGGTTCTAATCCAGGTATTTCTGCGACCCCGCGTTGTTAGTGTTACTGGGTTAGTTTGTGGGGGATTATATCTCTACTGATTAGTTACACTCCTCAAAGTGATTTAGGGACATGCTATTTACTTGTTAATGGATAAAGGGGGTGGGTGAAGTTCATGCAGTGTAAGCGTCTATGTTTGTAAGAGGGCTTGTTAGGGAGGAGATAATGTGATTTTAGTCTTACCCTTTTTTTTATTTTATTAATGTTAGCTTAGGTCTAGTATAGTGTTACAGTATGAGTAGGTATTAAGAATTGAGCTACGAGTTGTGCCCGAGCTATTTTAGATGATAGGAGGGTTAAGATTAAGTGCAATATAGCATGAATAAGACAGCAAGTTTTGAGTCATGCGTAATTAGGTGAATAGATATATGGGCAGGTTTTCAGTAGGTGCGAATAGAGTTGAAGTTGTAGGTATTTTTTAGTAAGAGTCATGGGGCGTTTTGCATAACAAGGAGTGTCGTTTCAATAACGTAATTAATCGTTGCAAAACTCGAGGAGACAGTTGTGTAGTGCATATCGCTTTGTTTCTGGGTACTTTGGCTGTTAAGTACCTGCCTTTGTGTGCATAGGCTGTTAAGTCCCTTACTGGATAGGAATGAGCTGTAATGCATGCCTTAGAGGTAGAAATGTATAGATGTTTAGTGATGGCTATTAAAACAGTTTGCATGTGAGGGATTAGGGGCTGGAAGTTAGCGATTCCACTACAGATGCGGAGCAATGTGGGAGTTTAGTGGCGGATAGGTTGGAAGGAGTAGATTGTTAGCATTCAAGAGAAGAGGGGTTATTTATTTACAGATGGATTTCCATTAGGATTTTTGAGTTACAGGTAAGGTTTAGTTTGAAGAAGGGAGGAAATTTTTTTTTTTTTTTTTTATGCATGCAGATAAGACAAACGCAATCGTCTTGGAGGTAAAATGTATAAGATTTCGTAGCTAGCTATTAGGTTTTTCCCTCCCAGTTATAGGGACAGCTAGTTCGTTGGGATTTGGAATTGTAGTCATTAAGGTCAGGCGCAGAGTGTTGCATCTATTCAGAAAATTAGCCCTAGCATCACAGCTGGGATTATGTATATTGCAGTTACAAATATAGTGCCAGTCAAATTATGAGCCACGTGCAGTGGTTTGGTATGGTATGGGTATCATGGAGGACACTTAAATACAAGCAAGCGTACGGTGATTGCATATATTAAGTATACTACTTAAATAAAGTTCTTCTGTCTTCTATAGTAGAAAGAAAGGTGGTCCTAGCTCTTCTATATTCTTGCATAGGCTATTCGTTATCGAGTAGAGTTCTTCTGACCATAAAAACGGCTCGCGTGGGACTAAGTGTTAGAGACCATTTTTACGCATATGTAATTAAAATGCATTAAATAAATACATTTAAAGAGAAGGTATACACAGTTGGTAAAAGCAAAAAGAGAAATAAATAAACAAAGTGAATAAATAAATAAAAAATAAAGTAATAGAAGAAACGACTCGCATGGAAGCAAAGAGTTAAAGACAATATATGCGCATATAGTTAAAATACATTAGTCAAAATTAAGAAAAAAAAAAAAAAAGAAAAGAAAAAAAAGCAGTTGCCATTTTGGTAATATTAGGATTTGTTAAATTAACTTAGCTTATATTGTTTGCCCATCTTCAAAATTGTCGCGTCTGTCAGCGAGCGTAACCCTGTTCTTAGTGTGACGGTAGGGGGGGGCTTCTGTGACGAGTACGTACATTATACAAACTTTTCTGTATTTTCTTTACTTTTAATTGCCGCCATAAGTGCCAATCTAAACAAGCACCCATTTTTGTACCATTTTGTTTATTTTCTTTTTACGAGTAGTTTTTAATATTGAAGTACAAAACAATGGATCAGCACATCGAGATTTTACAGTTTTGTGGCTCGAATTAAAATGCTTATTGCCAACCAATCACTATTTTCTATTTGCATACGAACAGACAAACTATAATATCGCCATAAGTTTTTAATAGTATATTCATATACTCGCAATTGATGCGATTAACTAGTGCAATAATTTCAGAACAAGGCGCCTACAAGATTTTTGTAGCTTACGCATCATATGTAAATGTGTTAGTATTACAGTTGATAAATGCAAACTTAACAATATCCTTTATAGAAATGACTCCCCTGCCATTTGAATTATATGATAAATACGAGGTTTTATAAATAAGCACGTACGTGGGTGGTGTGAGGTTATTAGGAAACGTTTAGGAAACAGTAAAATGCAAGCAGACGACGTAATTAAATTAATATATATATATATATATATATATATATATATATATATATATATATATATATATATATATATATATATATATATATATATATATTATTCCAGGTTAATATTATTCAGAGGTAAGAAAAATTTAATGAATTTAACGAGGTTTATAAAAGAGTGCTCAATACCAAAGTAGAGCAAGATAAACTTTTTTAATAATTTTTAGATAAACATTTAGGTATCGCTACACAATCATGGGTATGTTTCAGTCAACTAGTTATAAGTAACTAGAGACATGATCAGAGATGTTGCTTTTACTAAAGCAACATCGGCTGATGATGTCTCTTGTTATTTATAACCAATTGACTGAAACATACTCATGAATGTGTGCCGATACCTAAATGTTTATGTAAAAATAAATAAAAAGTATATATATATATATATATATATATATATATATATATATATATATATATATATATATATATATATACCCACATATATGTGTAAGATTGGTGGGAGATAACCCTAGCTGAGTGCTCGATCATTAAGAAAAAAAAGGTGTAATATTTATTTATATTGTGATGTAACCGATAAATAAATTATGTATGTGATTGAAAATTGAAAAATTTAATTTCGGGTCAACGAGAAATGTATCGTTTTTTTTTTTTTTTTTTTTTTTTTTTTGTTATTTTATTATTCTACCAAAGGCAAATGAACATAGTTTCAAAGAGAGAGAAAAAGACAGTGGGAGAAGGAGAGAGAGGTGAGAAAAGCCTTTTGACATGTAAGCTAGCGAGATGACCGGGTCATTTGACCAGAAACCCATCGACCCGTGCGGGTTGCTAAGCAATGAAGAATAAAGGAAAGAAAGGGGCTAAGAAACGTATTGAGAAGAGGAAGAGAGAGAGAGAGAGAGAGAGAGAGAGAGAGAGAGAAAGAGGAAGAAAGACCTTTTGGTACAGGACAGAGACTTTTGGCCAGCGTGCCAAAGCGTGCGCACGTGGAAAATTTTCCACCGCGTCAGCGCGTCGCGTCACCCAGCGGAGCGTGGAGCGACAGACGAACGAAGATGTGGATCCACATCTTCGTTCGTCTGTCGCCGGGTAACACACACATCTCTCTCTCTCTTTCTCTCTCTCTCTCTCTCTCTCTCTCTCTCTCTCTGTATATATATATATATATATATATATATATATATATATATATATATATATACACGTGCGCAATATATATATATACATGCCCAAAAGTCTCCGTCCCGTACCAAAAGGTCTTTCTTCTACCAACAGCGTTGTCAGAATATCGGGTGTTAATGTCACGAACACAAGAGACGGAATATTCCGAGAATAACCCAAAACATTGGATGGATACGACAAAGGAGCATCGCGTGCTGTGAACTATTGCCCGAAGCGAATAAAATGAAAGTTGAAGTCCACTTTAAAAGTTAAAAGCAAAACAAACAAAAAAAACCGTGAGTTACCTCTCTCTCATATATTTAAGTCAACGAGTTCATATTGCCATTGTTTCGTTTGGACTGATATATATTTTTTTTTGTATTGATGTATTTCTCGTTGGCATCCTTCGAATAGTATATAAAGATACCCCTCCCCATCTTTATAATTTATTCTTTTTTATTTTCACTTAATTGCATTATTCCTCCCCTACCATAGTTAGTTCATTGTTTTATAATAAAATTTAATTTCGAAAATATTACCATTGCGTGTCGTGTTTTCCGTTATTTTCATACGCTGTTCGTCGTCTATTGTATTTTTCTGGTTTTGAAAGAATCTCACCATATTTTTTATTTCAGCGAGGTGTACCGAACCCAGGGCCTACGTGTTTTAATGTTCATTGTATTTCATGAATGTCTTATTATTATTTTTTTTTATTATTACGAATTCACGAATGTGTTATTGTCTGTTTGCATTAATAATAATGTAATTCATAATATGTGTTAAAGAAAATCAAAACAGCATCGACACTGTCGGTTTCAGCTCCAAACAAAGGGGACCTATATTTGGTAATTTCTATGGAGACAAATATAAACAGAGGCTGGAGAGAGTCTAACATGAGTGACCAACTATAGATTCCCTTTGTTTGGATTTGAAACCGATGGTACTGATGTTGTTCTGATCTTCTGTAACACACACACACACACACACACATATATATTTCTCACATCGTTTGATGCAGCTCTGGAGACCGTTTTTGTAGAACACCCAAGGTTGGTCCTCCAACCACGACGTGACTTCAGAAATCAAGGCTGCATCATCTGGGAAACGCTTTCCTTTCAAAAACAATTTCATGGCTCGGAAGAGATGAAAGTCAGAGGTTGCAAGGTCAGGAGAGTAGGGAGGATGGTGGAGGATTTCACAACCACATGCCTGTGCTTCTGATCTGGCGACATGCGAGTTGTGGACCAGAACGTTGTCCTGCAGGAGGAGGGTACCTTTGCTGATCTTGTCCCTTAATTTTCTCAAAAGTGAAGCATAATAGGCTCTTGTAATTGTGGTATCCTTTGCCAGGAAATCTGTCATCACTACTTCGTGCTGGTCCCAAAAGACAGTGAGCATGACCTTGCCATCGGAGGGTTGCACCCTTGCCTTTTTGGAGGTGGTGAGTCCAACTGCTTCCACTGCATTGACTGGGCTTTTGTCTCTGGATCATAATGATGGACCCAGGTTTCATCCTGTGTAATCAATCTTTTGAAAAACTTTGACTCATCTTCTTGGCACATCTCCAAATTCATCCTCGAACACTCGATGCGTTCTCGCTTCTGGAATGGTGTGAGCAACTAGGGAATCCATCTGGCAGACACCTTATGCATATGCAAATGGTCATGAATGATAGTTTCCACAGACTTTGTACTAATCTTGACATCTTGGGCTATTTGGCGAATAGTAATGCGCCGATCTTCCAAAATGGCAGCCTCAATTTGACGGACAGATGCCTCATCAATGGCAGAAGGGGTGGGGGCGACTAGGTCTGAATTCACGATGCCAGCGTTTTACAAGGTCATATGATGGGGCATTATCACCATAAGTTTCTTTCATTTCATCAAAAGTCTCCTGTGGTGTGCGTCCTTTCAAATACAAAAACCGGGTCACTGCTCGACATTCAACAGGCTCCATTTCACACCTGACTCAGTTCAAACACCTGTAAAACAGAAACCACAATTAGTTCAGAGCTGTAATTTGCCATATAACCCGTAGAGATATAAATCATTACACATGCAAAATTTCAGCTAGGTCAAACAACTAGAAATGGGTCAGGGGCATTACTTATTGGATGCCCCTCGTAAATTCCTTAAGATTCACGCAAAAAATTCGGTGAATAGCTCAATTGTATACTCATTGCCTGACCTCAAAATATAAGAATTTAGTAAATGTTCTGAATTTGTTTTAAAATATTTTTTATTCATACAATTATTTCCGTTCTGTCCATTTTTTTTCAAGGCATATTTTTCTTGGTAATAAATTTAAAAAAAGAAAAGATATTTTCAGAGTAGTAAAAAGAAACAAAAAACAAAAGAAACTGTGTGAATAAGATTTTTCGATGGTATGATGACATGAAAAAAAAATGAATAAAAATGCAAAGAACAAAGATTAAAGGTAAAAGAAGAAACAATATGTGGGTTAAAAATTTTGTTCGTTACATGTTTTCTTTATTTATAGTATATTGGTTTTTGTTTTTGTTTTGTGTTTTTTTTTTTTTGTATGTGTAATCTCTTAAAAGAAAATGGAAGACATTAACATCATTTTTGGAATGTCTGTTAATATTAGATTTGGTTATTTAATTATATGATGGTGGAAATAAGAAAGTTTTTTCATCAGTATGCTATGAAAAAGAATGAACAGGACAATTTTATGTTAACCGTATTTTTTGTTTGCACGAAATTTCGAAATTTTGTTTGATTTGGTAGGAAAAACTCACCGAAGATAGTTTTTGAAAACATCTTGAATTTATTATCAAGAAAAATCTTTGCTTTGGAAATGGGCAGAATTTTGTATGAATAAAAATGTTTTTAAAACGAATTCTGAACATTTATTATATTATTACATTTTGTGGTCTCGCACTATACTGAGCGATTAACACAGCGCTTGTGTGAATTGTGTTCTCGCTTTGAAAATAATTTTCACAACGTTTCCGTTGATGTAACCTCCAACCTTCTTCAAGTATATCTTATCGAATTCAGGAATCTTTCTGTTGAACTCGAGAATTTGCACGAAATTTCGAACGAAACCCTTTATTAAATCAACGGAGGTAGCATGCTCTCTTTCCGTTGTCCAAGGACCCTAGTGTAGTGGATAAAGTACTTGATAAAATTCAGTTGTAAAATTACACTCTTCTTGAAGTTGAAGGTTCAATCCTCAGTGTGGGCGACACTCAAAATACAATTGCGAATTACTTAGGACTTCTATGCAGTCATGGCTGACAGAAAAAGAGTATGCTACCTCCGTGGATTAAATAAAGAAGTTCGTTCGAAATTCTATGCAGATTCACGAGTTCGACAGAAAGAATCACAAGTTTGACAAGATACACCTGAAGAAGGTCGAAGGTTACATCGGTCAAAACGCTGTGAAACTAACAGTTAAGATGAGAACAATAGTGTGAAGAATCCAAATAATACGAAATCATTGTATGTGTTTGTTCTTTCTGATGATATGCTTTAAGCAGATCAAGAATCAAAGCAGGTTTTTTTTTGTTTTTTTGTTTTTTGCCTGCTTTGAAAAAATGTTTCGAAACATGTGTAAACGTGCTTATATGTATATCGACTTCTTAATCTTGTTTTTAATGCATTTTTCAAATCCCTAAACACGTATGTATGTGTTGTTGTATATTGAAATAAGGTAATAAGTAAAAATCAATACTAACAACACTAGTTAAAACACGAGAGGAAAAAAAAAATTAATACAAAAACATGCTTATATTGATTGGGTATTTCGTTTACATTATGAAACTTCTCCATGAAATAAAATATTTATTTTATTGAAACTAGTGAATACAAAGGTTGATAGAAGTAGTTGGAGTTGAATCTTTGAAAGAGGAAGAGTAAAAAGAAAAAGGGTGTGTTAGCGGCTTTTTCATTCTTCCATCCAAGAGAAGGATCTAATATATGGTATATCATGATTAAAGCTGTGAATATTTTTTCCATTCTTTGGACTCTCGGGTATATATCCGACACAGTAAGACACACTTAATCAACCGAGAACCACATCCGTTTATATAAAAACATATAAGATATTAACGGATATATACTCAAGAGTAAAAACAATGAAAAGAATACGCTGTTGTCACAGCTCTAGTGATGATCAAATAAACGTTTGTTATTGAATTCAAATCAACAAATCATAAACAATACAATTAAATCATACGTTGTGTCTTCAAAGCTAAACCAAAGGAGTCTTCTAAGATTGGGGAGACTTACATCTAAGATTGTTTCCTGTCATTCCCTAATGGCTACCTTTCGTGGGAGTACATTTTTGCTTTGGAATCAAAGTTGGCATAACAACACAATGAATAGAGCAATACCCCGGATATTGAGAAGAACCATTTCATTAAGCTGTTGACGTTGCCTTCTTCTCTGCTAGTAGTATGAGGAAGAAATGTCAAAGTTAAAAGGATTCTGTTAATAATTGGTCCTTAAATCATTTTTTATCACGTCTCATCGCTTCAAGCTTCCACCTCTTTGCTTCTGTACTATTTCGTGTGACGTCATTGCCTCTAGCACGGATTCTCACATGAGACAATGCTCCCTAAAAAGGCCGGCCACCTTACCTCTGTCTGACCTCTATTTACTGTTTATACACTAGCTTTTGCCCTGACAATTAAATCAACAACTAGCTGACGTACTCACTATTTAACACTGGTAGTGAACGTTAGGGTATGTCAGCACATGATTAGTTGAAACTTAAAAAAAATGACTGTGTGAAAAGCAGGTGGATGAAGAGAAGGGGGAAGAAGAACAAGGAAGAAAATAAAGGAAAGATGGCAACTCGGGGGGGGGGGGAGCTATGCTTTCTAACAATGGAAGAAGGGGATACAGTATATGAAGGAGAGAAGTTGACAAAGGTTGGAATTTGAAGGTGTATATACAGGTGGACTATTGGATTTGATTTTATCTAAATTTAAAACTAGGAATTCTTTGTTCACTAATGTCTCTTTTGGCTAAGCGTTTTATACATACTGGACGTGTTGCCCCTTAAAACGAGCAAAAGTTATAGTTTATTTAGAATGCTTTACGCCAAATTGATGGTTGAATATATATATATATATATATATATATATATATATATATATATATATATATATATATATATATACATATATATTGTATATATATATATATATATATATATATATATATATATATATATATACTTATTGTATGTATGCTGTTTTTTTAGTTGTTTTTTTTTTTTGCATTAAATACTAATCTCAATCAATCCTATTAATCCCTAACTGTGCATTGAACAGATACTATAATACTTAGTTCGTCGCATTATAACAAAGGTCCAGCGAATATTTCAGCCATATTGGTCCAGTAGTTTCCGAGAAAATGTTTAACCAACAGATATAACTATAATATAATTTTTTAAAAATCAGCAATACGAGGAATGTACTGATCACACACATGACAACTTTAAGCCACGAATTCAACAGATAAAATTCTGCAATAATCAAACACACACGATACTAGACTTACGGTCAGTTAGGATATAATCACATGGACCAGAGTTCGGTCTTCTTTCAAATAACGATTCATGTTTTCTTAAATTAAAAGTTCAAATAATGACAAGGCTCCCCTCAAATATGCACAGGGAATCAAAACAATTCCCTTCAGTTTGAGGAAATTTCGTCTGGATTCTCATGCTGTATACTTTTTTTCATTTTTGATGAGTGCTTTGGCAGTTTTTCTTAAATCACATGAAATATCTTCTTTTTTTTTTCATATTATTTGGATTCTTCGAACTACTACTCTTATCTTGAGCATTATTTTCACAATGTTTCGGCCAATATAACATCCGACCTGTGGCGTAGAGGATAAAGTACTTGATAATTCGATTGTAAAGTTACGCTTTTTTAGAGGTTGAAGGTTGACGGTTCAATCCTCAGTGTGAGCATCAGTCAAAATACAAAATACTTAGGTCGTCTACCCCGTCATGGCTGACGGAACGAGAGCATGTTACCTTCGCGGTTTAAGTAAAGGGTTCTGTTCAAAATTCCGTGTAGATTTCCGAGTTCGACAGAAAGATTTCCGAGTTCGACAGAAAGATTTCCGAGTTCGACAGAAAAATTTCCGAGTTCGACAGAAAGATTTCCGAGTTCGACAGAAAGATTTCCGAGTTCGACAGAAAGATTACCAAGTTCGACAGAAAGATTTCCGAGTTCGACAGAAAGATTACCGAGTTCGACAGAAAGATTACCGAGTTCGACAGAAAGATTTCCGAGTTCGACAGAAAGATTTCCGAGTTCGACAGAAAGATTACCGAGTTCGACAGAAAGATTTCCGAGTTCGACAGAAAGATTTCCGAGTTCGACAGAAAGATTTCCGAGTTCGACAGAAAGATTTCCGAGTTCGACAGAAAGATTACCGAGTTCGACAGAAAGATTTCCGAGTTCGACAGAAAGATTTCCGAGTTCGACAGAAAGATTTCCGAGTTCGACAGAAAGATTTCCGAGTTCGACAGAAAGATTTCCGAGTTCGACAGAAAGATTACCGAGTTCGACAGAAAGATTACCGAGTTCGACAGAAAGATTTCCGAGTTCGACAGAAAGATTTCCGAGTTCGACAGAAAGATTTCCGAGTTCGACAGAAAGATTTCCGAGTTCGACAGAAAGATTTCCGAGTTCGACAGAAAGATTACCGAGTTCGACAGAAAGATTTCCGAGTTCGACAGAAAGATTTCCGAGTTCGACAGAAAGATTTCCGAGTTCGACAGAAAGATTACCGAGTTCGACAGAAAGATTACCGAGTTCGACAGAAAGATTTCCGAGTTCGACAGAAAGATTTCCGAGTTCGACAGAAAGATTACCGAGTTCGACAGAAAGATTACCGAGTTCGACAGAAAGATTTCCGAGTTCGACAGAAAGATTTCCGAGTTCGACAGAAAGATTTCCGAGTTCGACAGAAAGATTTCCGAGTTCGACAGAAAGATTTCCGAGTTCGACAGAAAGATTACCGAGTTCGACAGAAAGATTTCCGAGTTCGACAGAAAGATTTCCGAGTTCGACAGAAAGATTTCCGAGTTCGACAGAAAGATTACCGAGTTCGACAGAAAGATTTCCGAGTTCGACAGAAAGATGTCCGAGTTCGACAAGATACACCTAAAGAAGGTTTGATGTTACATCGACTGAAACGTTGTGAAATTAACACTCAAGATGAGAATATTAGTTCGAAGAATTCAAATAATACCAATAATCAATCCGCATCTCATAACTACAGAAACATCTTTTTTCTTTCCATGTTCATATCTTCGCATAACTTTCTCGTCACGATTAAAAAAACTAAAACAAATCAAAAGTAATCATTTCTGGCGTCTTTATTATCGGAACGTTCGATCAAGAGGCGTTGAAACCAAACTAAAGGCACACACACTGCTACGCGTTGTGACGTGATTACTAGATATGCAGGTGCGTGTCTTGTTGATTTCAGTTTGACACCAATGAAGTCACGCAAATCGCAATTATACATACGTATAAGCACAGACACTAGAAGAGATCACCTTTATTAAAAACGCGCGGACAATTGGTAAATTAATGAAAAAGTACCGGCTTTACTTCACCTGCACTTGGCATGAGAACTAACGATAAGACGACGATAAGGAATACATAACATGAAGGCCCGTAAAACTATATTTTGACTGCAGAATTTAAAGGAAGCAGCAGCAACAGTGAATGTTGTTTTTAAGTGTTAACTCTCAATTGAACTTTTATTTCTTTTATGGAAATCGCTCCAGACAGGGTTTGTTCTATTTGTTTTTGTTTTACGGCATATCAACCCTTTTTCGAACTATTTAATACCAAATCCGGTGATATTTATTCATGGTGTTTGGTCATTTTGGTAAAAGATTTTATGCTTCGAGTTTTTATATTTTAAAATATTTAATCATAGTGTTTGGTTTGGTTGTTTTCGTTTATGGCATATCAACCCTTTTTGAGTTTTTTTAATATCGAATTTGGTCATATCTATT
This sequence comes from Euprymna scolopes, assembly GCF_053919585.1. Lineage (NCBI taxonomy): Eukaryota > Metazoa > Mollusca > Cephalopoda > Sepiida > Sepiolidae > Euprymna > Euprymna scolopes. The sequence continues at coordinate 22,398,726 of NC_136495.1, forward strand.
CATGATGTTTGGTTTGGCTATTTTGTGGAGGAAAACTGCTGGGTTTTTTTTTTTTGTTTTTTTTTTCTTTGTGTGTGTGTTTTTGGGGGCGGGGTGCAGAACATAATTCAGTTTTGTAAAGAGAAAAGAAAAATAACAATAACATCAATGTTTGGTACATTTTTTTTTCTGGAAGCTGGTATCTTCAGACAACCTTATTCGGTAGCACAAGTGCTCCAGACATAACTTGAAGCCACTGTATGTATCGAGCTAAAAAATACTACTTCAAACTGAAAAGGAGCAATTCTTCCTCCTTTGCCAGAAACATCGCTTGTGGAATGTGAGGAGTAAAGGACAAAATGAGAGAAACAAAACTAAATCCAGCTTAAGCCTTGAAAGATACAATTACTACTAAACACAGCGACAGCATATAAACACAGGTTATTAAATTCACGTACACATAAGTTCATACGCACACATTGTCTCACTGACAAAACAGAGGAAAGGTAATATGCACACATCTGCAATGTCTATCCCATTTATACACATAGTCATACGCAAATTCACGTGACGTTAGCCGAAATAGACATGTCTTCTTAACTCCTTCTTATGTACTAAACAATTCTTTCACTCAGAACGTTCTTTGTAAAAATCTGAGCTTTCAGTCATGACAAACTCTTTATTTCTTGTTGCTTTAGCAAGTTGTTAATAATATTTTTTCTTTTGTTTTATGACAATCGCTCCAGACAAGATGTGAAGCCACTTGATGTAAGGAGCTAACAGGACGGAAGATGATTATCGCAAAGGCAGGGGATGCCCATTGGCCTTAGTCTTAAGACAAAGGCTGTAGGTAGAACGAAAATAGTCAGCAAGGTGACGTCCATAAGACTGAAGTTCTTGTAAAGAAGCCACAATGAGGTAATAAAAGAGCGAGTTGATGGTGACCACTAGATCACTGAAACGAGCTGAGACAAGGGAAGCAGGGAATAGATCAGACAATTCTGAAGAAGACATGCTATTATAATATTTATTTTAAAAAAATTGAGACTAGCAACATCACGTCTGTGAGAGAAAGGTTACAGTGGGGATTAAATTACAGATATATTTCTGCACTTTATCAATAACTCTCAAATCGGACAAAGATTCATCAGCCCAAATATGACAATAATACTCTATAAATGATCTGGAGTACTGTTGTCATATTTGGATTGCTGAATCTCTTTATTTTGTATTGTCTTAATTATTGTTTAATTTTCAATTTTTGAGCAATTATCGAGGTTCCACGTGATTGACTAATGTTAGTCATTTTTTCTAATTTTAACTTAACAGAGTGTGCACTAGCTGTGTATTAAAACTAAAATAAACGCTTTAAAATAAGTTAAACCACAAAAAATATCCCTATCTTGCCTTTGGTAACATTTATTTCTTATATATTTGTTTTTACACTCTTTTTTTTATTGGCTATTGTTAAAATGCTCCAAAATCTTCATGTGCATTTATATCATTTGCAACCATGTAAATATATGTGGCGCCAGCCGAAACAAACATGCATACTCAATTTTTCCTTACAGATAAAACTCCTATCTTTTCTCTAGAACATTCTTTGAACACTTTGAAGAATCATCCTTCAAGAAGTCTTTATCTTTCATTGTTGTCACAAGTTGGCAAATATAATCAATGAATTTTGCATGGACATATGACGGCTTTCTTTCCTTTTGGTATTGCCTGCCTCTACAATTCCTTCACTCACGTATCAATTACATTTTTTTCCAGCGTTTTGACTAAGATAAACATGTAATATATGTTCAATTTAAGTATGCCATCATCCCAGACATTATCTCTTCCTTTCAGAGACAGGATGACTTTTATTGCTTTTTAGTTGGGTCGTCCTCATTCGTGAGAGAGTGCCACCAAAATTATAGAGGTTATCGTTGTCCAAAGTCTAGAGTGCCCTTTTAGAGAAGCTGAATTCTCCGCTATAAACACAGACATTGTGTTCAACTCCTTCCTCGTGAGGAAAAAAGTAAAAAGGAACTACTAATAACTACTTATGTTCAACAACAATGAGCAACGTAATTACGGTTACCACGTGTTTTGTTTACTACACCTTTCTATTGCGGTTACAAATGTAATTTACTAAAGAACATATACGCATTTCCACGTTGATACGTACATAAATGTACACGGCAACAGCCAAAATGAGCTTTTTCTTGGACACTAAATAACTTTTACTTCTAAAACGTTCCTTGGATTCTTGGAACTTTCACTTGTTATGAAACCTTGATTTTGTATTTTCGTAACAAGTTGTCGAATAAAAGTAATTAATTTTTTATTGATAGACTTTGTTATTCTTTATATATATATATATATATATATATATATATATATATATATATATTTGGATTCTGGATTTTTGGATTTTACCGTTATTGGATATTTTACCCTTCACCAGACTATCCATTCATGTGAAATCACTTTTTTCTTCGCCCTATTTCCTCTGCTTCACTTTTTGTTACCAAGTAAGATCTATGACTTACTTGTAGTTTTATTTAATACTTTTGCAAGCAAAATCCGATCCCGCATTTTGCTAAATCCTACCCTCTGATAAGAAGGAAAGTATTTCTTCGAAACTCCGCGGATTAAGGACTATCCACTTATTTAGCGCTTCCTTTTTAAAATGAAATATGTTTTTTTTACTCTATTTCAAAGTGTTTTTTAACATGCTTTATTAACTATTTATTCTTATATATATATATATATATATATATATATATATATATATATATATATATATATATATATATATATATATAATATTCTGCCCTTCAACATGTGCACCGGTAAAATTTATATTTCCGCATCAGAAAGAACACAAAGGCATCCAAAGAATTTGGTTAGTTAAAATAAATATCAGAATGGAATTCTCTCTAAATTCCCCACAGAATAAAATGCTATAAAACGAAGTCTTAAGAACAAAAATAGACTCTATTGATTTGTTTTGTGCACACAGGCATTTGATGAAAGAATGTTATACTCTATTACAATAGCAAAGCTGAGTTAATCAACGTTTGTTTCCCTAAGGTTTTTGTTCTCCCTATATATTTTTACTATCTGTCGTACAACATACTTAAATATGATATTTTAATTTATGTAGATTGCGTATGTATGTATTATAGAATCAATCCTTTGTTGATTATTATATATTACGAGGAATAATTTGCCTAGTGGATTAATTAGAGAAAAAAAAAATTAATAATAATAATGATAATGTCGTTTTTTTTTTTTTAAATCAAATTTTGTCTGTGTTTGTTTACGATATTATCACATCAACTAATATTTAGGCTTGACAATGAATGCTCTGGAAAAGTCACTTCTGATTAATGTTTAGTTTTAAAATATGCAAATGAAGAAATGATTTGCGGCGATTTTAAATGGTATCTCTTCTTTTATCGTAAATTGAACTCAGTAATAAGAAAAAAAATGAATAAATAAATAAAATGGTGAGGTACGCCCGGACTTGAACAGGGGATCATTCAATCTGTATTCAAATGCGCTACCACTGAACTATATTTCCAGATTATAATAAATTTGTCTTTTAAGAAGAAATGATTTGCTGAAATTTTATCATCGTCCATGGCCGGTGTAACGTAAAATATTCCCCTGTAAAAATTATTCTTTTTATCTATAAGAGAGAAAAGCTGTTTTTAAGATTGGATTTTTTTTTTCGCTTTTCTATACTTATTGGGTGAATTTTTGTATAAAGCATATCTAAGAACACCACCAGACATATAAACTACCTTTGTGCGAAATTTGCAAAAGATAGGCTCAGCCATTTCGGAACCTATAAGGAAGGAACTCACGCACACACACACACAGTGACTCTTTTATAATAGTAGAGAAAGAGATTCACACAAAATATTATTTAGTTTTGGGATTGGGTTATGTTTGAAAAAATTTCGCTTTGCATGTTCCAGTTAGCTTTAATTTACACAAAATGTCTGCCTATCACAACTTGTCATTATTTGGATTATTCGGACTAGTGTTCTCATCTCCAGTGTTATTTTAACAAGGTATGTTGTTTTTTATAAATGTCAACTGCAAATAAATGTGCTAAACATACATGGTTTCAACTACATCTATGATTCATTTTCATGAATATTGATATGTTTAGGATATATGTTTTAATAACTCATATTCTAACAAGTAAAACGAAAATCCTTTTTTTTTTTTTCGTCTTTTTTGTATTATGTGTCTGAATTTTTAGATGAGGATTGATTATCGGATTATTTGGATTATTCGGACTACTGTTCTCATCTTGAGTGTGATTTTCACAATGTTTCAGCCGACGTAACTGCCGACCTTCTTCAGGTGTACCTTATCAAACTTGGAAATGTTTCTGTTGAACTTGGAAATCAAATTATCTGGATTAAATAAAGGATTCCGTTTGAAATTCAGTACAGATTCCCGAGTTCAACAGAAAGATTCCCGAGTTCGGCAAGATACACTATTGTTCCTATTTACAATATCTCCCCAGAGAACAAGAAATTGAAGTGCAGTATCTGAAGAAAGAACAAATATTATTATTATTACTACTACTACTACTACTACTACTACTACTACACGTTGTAGAAACGTTGTGAAAATAACACTCAAGATGAGAACAGTAGTATAGTATGTAGAATCAAAATAATACGAATGTTTTTTTGTTTGTTTGTTTTTTTGGGTTTTTTTTTTTTTTTGTACTTTTTTTTTTTTTTTTTTTTTTTTTGCTTTGCACGTCGACATGGAGAAATAAATAAAAAGTTTTGTTTATTATTAGTTTTGATGATCGATATGTTTGGGATATATATTTAATAGATGACCTGTGAAATAAAATAATTCATATTCTAGCAAATAAATAAATTTAAAAAAAAAACGTGGTTCTTCTGTTATTGTACCTATTTACTATTCCTCCCCACGGGACAGAGTTAGACACCAGGGTCGGTCGTTTTTTTAATGTGGAGAAAAGGTACAAAAATAAAAAATTGTCTCAGTCGTGAAGGACTGATACTCCACCGAAAGAGAACCAGAAATGGAAGTGCAGCATCTGAAGAACAGATACTACACTTTGCTCTTTGTAGCGAACTTTAAAAATTAAAATATTGAATTTCAAGTAAAACCAATTGTCATGTCGCAGAAATGAAAATATCCAAAAATTATGAAAAATGGTAAGGTAAGAATTAATTATTAAAGAAAATACTTTTCAAAAACATTAACAATTTTAGCTTATACAATAAGTTCTTCTTCGTTTCCTTTGTGTTTGCGTCACATGTCACGCGTGACAAAACAAACATGGCCGAAATCTTTTTTTTTCGTTGAATCGTGGAAATACGTGTTTTATGTAATATTCCAGAAATATTCAACTAATTTTGTCATGACAATTAGGTATATAACATTGCTTATTGCTGAAATTGATTTTTTAAAAAGTGTAAATAGTTATTATTGTTTTTTAATGAAAACCAAAATTTTCAGCTGTCAGATTTCGTTACAAAAATGAAGAACCGAAAACTTTCCTTTTCTTTTTTATTTCTTTCTTCTTTTTCTTTTTTTCTTTTTTTTTTTATTTTGCTCATCGACAGGAAGGAATAAAAAGCCAATGACAACGGATATGAATATCTATTTACCAATCCTTAGACGCCGTAACTGATTCGTTATTCAACAATCATCTTAATATGGCCATTTTTTTTTTTTTTGTTCCGGGAACGTTGTTTATCACGACAATTTGTCTTTTCTCCCCACAACCACTTGAAAGAACAAGTTTTTTTTTTTCGTGGTCTTTGTAATATATGCCATTAAGTCCCATGTGCTGAAAAATGACGTCATACGCTGAGGTCCTAGCAAGCAAGATCAATCGAACAGTCAGACTGTCGAGAATGAATCAAAATATTTTACAAAATGATTAGTAAACTTAAAAATTGCATTTAAAAAAGGAGAAAATAAGGAACATGATGATTTGTATTGAAGCTCATTCAATATTAATTAAAAAGAAAAGAATTCAAAAGCGAAAAGTGTATGCTTATGCGTTAAAAGTAATTAAACATTTCGTTGTTTCGTGGATTTTAAAAACTAAAATATGTTCATTATTCACTTATAAATTACATTTAAAAAGAAGAAAAGAAATTTATTGTAAAACTGAACTTTATTCAATATAAATCAAAAAAAGAAAATTATGCATGTAACATTATGTACGTTTAGAAGCAGAAGACAAATGTTACAAAACATGAAATATGAATTTAGACGATAAAAAATTATCAAACCATCAACTTAAAAGCAAGCAATAAATATTTTTTAATTAAAACGAACAACAATAAATATTTTTTAAATCAAAATTAACAAGAATATTGTTTTAAAAATCAAAACGAACGATATTTTTTTAAACTAAAACCAACATAAATATTGTGAGAAAATCCGTATACAACCGCCATCTTTCTTTTTTAGGCCGACCACACAGTTCTAGTAGCCGGTTCGTGATTGGTTAATTTTGAATGAGTCAAGTAAATTGCTTGGCGCCCTTTTTTGTATCATGTTTTTATTTTTCAGTCCTAGAGAAATTCGGCAACGGGATAGACTCAAAAACACAGCGGCTGCCACTGGAGGCAACCAAGACAATTCCTTCATGAACACCAAACAGTTGGTGAAAGAAGGGCACATTTCTACAAGCAGAGACAACTTATATTGCTGAATCTATCCAAATCAAGGATGACATTCAAGAACTGTTCTGCATGTTTATTTACCAAATATTGGATCTTATCTCAATTCATCTTGAGTCCCAAGGGGCTCACTTTATGCCTAATTATAGGCGCCATCATTCCCGCCGAGTTCACTATGAACATTCGTGGATCCTTAAGAGGAACAACGAACTAACATTCCGACAATAGGAATTCGAACTAAAGGCTCCATGCGTATGGAAGCAAATCGGACCACCGTTTTGCAAAAGGACTATACCAGAACCAAAGAACTTTCATTGCTGTTTTTTGTGAATAAATTTTTAGTTTGAAAAGGTATGACTTTTGTATTTGTGGAATTCATTTGCTTCTGCAGGGAGGAAATTGAGACGTGTGAGAAAGAAATTTCTCACAATATTTTTAAAAGCGAAAATCAACGATAAATTAGTTTAACTGAAAAACGAATAATAATAAATAAAACAACTTAAATTCAAACAATGTTAATACAAACAAAGTTACTAGTGCAGAAATATTTAAAATAGTTTTTCTTTTTTTGATTATCTTTTTACTAATATTTTCATTCTCTTTGCGAGAAGTGTATAAACATATATTTATTACAGGTAATATTTTCTATGGTGTTGTGAGTTAATTTAGACACAGATTAACTCTCACACCATAGAAAATATTACCTGTAATAATCAATATATATATATATATATATATATATATATATATATATATATATATATATATATATAATCAGTCAAAAAATAAAACAAAGATTTTTTTTACAAGGTAATCACCTCTTATCAAGGCCCAGAAGCCACTCGGGGATAAGGGTTATTGTGTGTACAGTACGTTAGTGATGGAGATTTGATTAAGTATCTCACTTAAAGGGGTGGTTCATCAGGAATTTGTTTACATTGGACTTGAAGACATCCAGGTTGTAGTCAGGTGGGAAACAGGTAATCAGAACAGAGATCCACAGACGTGCACTTCTAAGAAAGAAGCTTTGTTCATGGAATCTACGTTTTGATTTTGGCACAGATAAGGAGTGGGGAAAATTTTTGACAGTGGTTTCAGCTAGGCGAGTGTTTATCATGAAAGATTGACGAGGGAGGACCAGAGATTGGAGTTCAGACGAGCACCTGCCATGGTAGTAACGATAAAACAAAGACAGGCTCGCAACGTCTCTCATGTGAACATACTTGGTTTTATACAGATAGAGAATTGCATCTTCTGGAGAGGTAAAAGGATCCAACCATTTTTCCAGCGACCTTGGCAACTGACTTAATGTACGTGTTCCATTTCAGGTCAGGAGTAAAGGTCAAGCCCAGAAGCTTATCAAAACATGGAGCTTCCCCTGGACGAGAGCCACCCATTTCAATTGATGCCAGAAGAGTATCAGAGTGTTGATTATGTGAAGATAGGAGCTTGGTTTTAGATGCATTAAAAGTAACCAGCCACCTCCTCCCTCACTGTACCACACGCTCAAGATCAGAGGAGAGAGAATCTGAGAGAACTTTGTCATTTACGGCCTTTGATGTGTTGCCATAGATGGTGGTATCATCAGCATAGATATCAACGAATGATTTAAGTATGTGTTTTGGGAGATCATTGATGTATATCAGGAAGAGAGTTGGGCATAGGCTGGACCCTTGAGGGACTCCAACATTAATATACACTCATTTCATTTCAATTACACATCCACATTTGAATTATAACGGACATATTTGTTTCAAAAAGAACATAAATTGTATCATACCTTTTTAAATATGTTAACGATCATATGACGTTTAAAAAAATTCACACTCATTCCACAACGCTATAGACATTTCTAAATGCCAACGACATTTTTCGTTCTGAAATAGAACAAAGATATTATTTTCTATTTCCATATATTGTACTGGTATTTTGTTGTCTTCAATTTAATCATCCTGAAGCTGAAGAATTCTTGAAATAAAGACGAAACGTTAATGAACACATAACTTGGTTTGTTCCTTTCTCAGCTCTTCTCTTCATATATATATATATATATATATATATATATATATATATATATATATATATATATATATATATATAAATATATATATATAAATATATATATATATATATAATAGAGAGAGAGAGAGAGAGAGAGAGAGAGAGAGAGAGAGAGAGAGAGAGAGAGAGAGAGAGAGAGAGAGAGAGAGAAATTAATGTTTAACGGTTGAAAGACCAGACGAGTGCAAAATTGATTTTAATAAACATTACTATTTATTGAAATAAAATTGAATTTTTTTTAAATTTTCGAATAATAAACTATTCTTCTTCGGGGAATACAGACAGTTTCTTCTTCTTCTTCTTCTTCTTCTTCTTCTTCTTCTTCTTCCACGTCATGGCGAAGATGACATTCGGCACGTCCTCAGAAGTTGGAAGGTTAAGGTTGAATGATGTTTAAATGTCCGGTACCAGTGTTAACGTTTGGACGAACGCATAGGTTAATGATAATAGAAAATCCACGGTTTGAAAAGTATTCGATATTAAGAATTTATGATTTAACGGTTGAAAGACCACACGAGTTACCGGATATTTAAACATCATTCAACCTCAACTTCAAACACTCGAGGACGTTCCGAGTGTTATCTCCACCAGTTCATACAAGAAGATGAAGAAAAGTTTGTAAAAATCTTTGTAAAAATAAGTTTGTCTTTTAAATCATACATTTTCATATAATGAGCACTTTCATTTATTTAAGATTTTTTGTATTTTCTTTGTTATTTTGTTTTTTCTTTTCTTATTTTGTATTTTTTGTTGTTATTTTGTTTTGTTTTTTTGTTATTTTGTATTTTTTTATTTTGTATTTTCTTTTGTTCTTTTGTTTTTCTTTTGTTATTTTGTTTTTTCTTTTGTTAGTTTGTTTTTTCTTTTGTTATTTTGTATTTTTTGTTGTTATTTTGTTTTTGTTTTTATTCTGTATTTATTTATTTTGTTTTATCTTTTGTTATTTTGTTTTTTCTTTTGTTATTTTTTTTGTTGTTATTCTATATTTTTTGTTATTTTGTTTTTTTTTCTTTTGTTATTTTGTGGGGGGTTTTTTATTCATTGAAAATGTTATTTAAATTCAATAAATGTTCAAATAATTGATACTTCATTTTGTGCTATTGTGTTAATTTAGTATGTTTGTGCTTTTATCAAAAAGTTACATCAAACTTTTACAAGTCTTTAAAATGTCTCACCTTGTTCTGAGTAGAATTATTCAAAAAAACAAAAACAAAATGATCAAGAAAAATATCATATCATAGAAATTAGAAATTAGCAATCTCTGGAAAATTTGGTGTGGTGACAATCAACAATTACCTCACTATCCAACAACCATGATATATATATATATATATATATATATATATATATATATATATATATATATATATATATATATATATATATATATATATACAGTGATGATCATATTTATTGGCACGGTAAAATAAAAGTTAAATTTTGTCTAATAAATTTTAAAAAAGGGATTAAATTAAAGAAAATAACAAAGTATATTATGTATTTTTAACTGGCCTTTCCGATGCAGCAATCGGATTTTAGAAAAAATAAATAACAAAGGAACAACAAACATAATTGCAAAAAACCCTTGTTCAAAATTATTGGCACGATTTATTTAATAATCAATTGTATAGCCTTTAGCCTTGATTACCTTCCTCAGTCGCTTTTCATAGTTTACAACCAAGTTGTTGCACTCTTCAGTAGTAATTTTAGCCCACTCTTCCTGACAATAATCCTCCAATTGAATAAGATTCTTAGGCTTCCTTTGCATTACCCTCAATTGTAATGTTCTCCATAAATTTTCAATTGGATTAAGGTCTGGGCTTTGTGATGGCCACTCCAAAACATTAATATGATTGTCCTCAAGCCATTTCTTAGTCAGTTTAGCCGAATGCTTTGGGTCATTATCTTGCATGAACCACCAACGACGACCAAGTGAGAGCTCTTTAGCAGAGTCTTTCAGGTTTTCATCCAATATTTTAACATAATCTTCCTTTTTTATGCTACCTGTGACCTTAACAAGTCGCCCTGGTCCAGAGGCAGCAAAGGATCCCCAAAACATCAAACTGCCTCCACCGTGCTTCACTGTGGGTATGGTGTTCTTAGGCAGGAAAGCTTCGCCAGATTTTCTGTAAATATAAGACACTTTATTATGGCCAAATAACTCTATTTTCGTTTCGTCAGTCCATAGAACACGTTTCCAGAATGCAACATCTTTATCAATATGACGTTTTGCAAAGGCTAGCCTTGCTTTCAGGTGCATAGGCTTCAATAAGGGAGTCTTTCTCGGACGACATGCTTTTAAACCAGCTCTCTTCAAAACTCTACCAACTGTATGTCGAGATACATTCACTCCAGAGATGCTCTGTTCATCAACAATCTCCCCAACAGAGATCCTTGGGTTTTGTTTTACTTGTCGAACAATTTTCCGTTCATCTCTTGGGGAAAGAATCCTTTTTCTCCCTCTACCCTCTAAACTCATAACGTGGCCTTGCGATTTGAACTTGTTTATTATGGCTCTAACAGTGGATTTGGGAAGGTTTAGCTTCTTTGAAATCTTATTATAGCCCTCCCCATTGGTATGGCATGCTACAACAAGCTTCCTGACGTCTTCGCTGGGTTCCTTAGTTTTAACCATGGCGATTGAAAATTATAATTTAGTCACTTATAATAGTTTAAATAAATCGCTATCTAAAAATTATCTGAAAAAAATTATTCACTGAATTAGCGTTAAACAAGCATAATATGGCTATAAAAAAGTTCAGAAAGCACGTAAACCGGAAATTGATTGATATTATACTGATACTAAAAGAAAAACAAAGCCGTGCCAATAATTTTGAACAAGGGTTTTTTGCAATTATGTTTGTTGTTCCTTTGTTATTTATTTTTTCTAAAATCCGATTGCTGCATCGGAAAGGCCAGTTAAAAATACATAATATACTTTGTTATTTTCTTTAATTTAATCCCTTTTTTAGAATTTATTAGACAAAATTTAACTTTTATTTTACCATGCCAATAAATATGATCATCACTGTGTATATATATATATATATATATATATATATATATATATATATATATATATATATATATATATATATACTAGCTGTACCCTGCCACACGGTGCTGTGGCTTAATTTGGTGTAATGGAAAATTCGAATAAAAAGAGAAAATGCATGTTTCTTATATTCTTAGTACAGCAATCCACTCCAAAAAGTAATAAAAAAAGGCGAAAATGAAAAAAAAAATGGTACTCTTGCAGAATTGGATCCGGATCCTCGGGAGTTATGGCTTGGGCTCGACCAACATTCAGTGGATTAAGCCGAAAGTTGCTAAAACCTTGAAACACTAAATAGTTTTCTTTTTTATTGTATTAAAAAATGTGAGTTTTTAATTAATATTTGGGTAAAGGGGGGGGGGGTTACTATACACAGATTCGAAAAAGTTGTCCAAAAACGAATAAATGAAAGCAAAGGTAAGGTAAATTACGTTTCTATCTAACTGGATAATTTTTTAGTGGTTTTATTTAATGTAAAATGTTTAATCAGCTAAAAAAACTCCGTGTTTATCTATGTATTTGAAAAAGATGAATGGTCGCGGACTCTGTTGAATACATTAAGTTTGGGAAAATCAGTTAAAAACTATACAAAACAGTGTCAGACACCTACTGATTATATGTTATTGTGACATAAGCTGACATATTCGGTGAGTTTCTGATAGTATTTTGTATAGTTTTTTACTTTTAAATCATTTTCTCAAACTTAACATCATCAACAGTGTCTGTCACCATTTGTATTTTTCAAATACACTGATAAACACTGTTTTTCGAGCCGACTAAACGTTATAGTAAATAAAACGGATTTGTATTACTAAACACAGAAACGAAAAAGTTGTTGAAAAATAAATATAACAAATAAATGTTATCAAAGGCAAGATAAGTTACTTTTCTACCTAACTGGATAAGATTTTAGTGTTTTTATTTAGTGTAAAATGTTTAATCGGTTCGAAAACATGTAGTGTTTATCTGTATATTGGAAAAATACAAATGGCGGCAGACTGTGTTGAACATGTTAAGTTTGGGAAAATGAGTTAAAACTAAAAAACTATACAAAATACTGTCAGGAACTCACTCAATATATGTTACTGTGACATAGGCAGACATGTATTCGGTGGTTTTTAACAGTATTTTGTATAGTTTTTTAGTTTTAACTCATTTTCCCAAACCTAATGTGTTAACACAGTCTGCCGCCATTTGTAATTTTCAAATATTGCAGTAAACGCTGTGTTTTTCGAGCCGAATAAACATTTTACATTAAAAAAACAAAAAAATTATCCATTTTGGTAATAAAGTAACATATCTTGCCTTTGATAATATTTGTTATACATTTATTTTTTGACAACTTTTTCGAATCTATATGTACAGTAGTACAAACCCAATAAAAACACTAAAAAATATCCAATTAGGTAGAAAAGTAACTTATCTTACCTTTGATAATATTTACTTGTTATATATTTGTTTTTGTTGACAACTTTTTCAAGTCTTTGTGCAAGTACAAACTTAAAGGTGTATTTTTCTGTCTAATTCTATTTTTAGTACCGCGCTTAAATTTAAATTTCACAATATCTTTTTGGGGGGAGGGTATTTTTTTTACATTAGGTCCACCTCCACAATTTTCGACTATGTTGAATAAGAAAATCTCATTTAAAATTTGCAGAGGCAATTAGTTTTCGAGATATAAAGACCTGTACTATGCACTATAATTCACTGACGGCCATGAATAAACACTCCCAACCTCCCCATATTAAGAACGGCTTTCGGAATAAACAACACCCATGCCTAACCACGTGTTTTAACCTTTTACCTGTCTTTCGTCTTTTAAAAACGGCTTTTGGAATAAATATCACCATCCTCCCCATGTTAAGAACGGCTTTCAGAATAAACACCCCCAAACTACCCATGTTAAAAAATTGTGGAGGTGGACCTAATGTGAAAATTTACCATTTGTTTTTTTAATAAATTGTTAGTTGAAAGCACAGAATAGTGACAAAAAACCATCCCCTCCCCTTGGTAAGAATAGCAAAAAAAATAATGGTTTTCTTGGTAGAAACTTTTCTGTATTTCACCTAACAATTTCTGGTGCTAATGAACTTACTGATCCCCGCTATTTTTTAAATCGTATTTCCAAGTTTAATTAAAGTTTTATGATATGTTTTTTATTCAATTGTAAGGTTAACGTACAGAATAGGTACAAAACACCCTCCCCTCCCCATGTTAAGAATAGCTTTTTAAATAATGACGTTATTATTTCAGCATGGATCACTCTCTACATGAGTACCTAATATTTTTTTCTGCCATTCTTACCATAGAGAGGGGATGGGGTTTTGTAACTATTCTGTGCTTTTAACTAACAATTTATTATTTAAAAAAAATATTGTGAAATTATAAAAAAATAAAAAGATATTGTGAAAGTTGAATTTAACTTGAAAAAAAAAGAAAAACATTGTAGCCGGAGCTTATTTGGCAATAAGGTCACGTTAGGCGATTAATGGGTGCTAATGCACTTACTGATCCATTCTATATTTTTAAATCGTATTTCGAAGTTTAATTAGTTTTATGTTTTTTTGGTATTTTTTTTAGATTAGGTCACCTCCACAGTTTTCTTTTAAATGGCAACTTTTAAAGGTTTCCGACTATGCTGAATACGGAAATCGCATTGAAATTTTGCAGAAATAAGTAGTCATTGAGATATAAATAGTTGTTTTATGCATTGTATTCTTTGGCGGCCATCTTTGTTACGTGCGTAGATTTGTTTATGATGTTCACAAGCGTGTAAAAAAGATGGCAGCCAGAGGTTACAATGGATTATACAACTTTTTATATCTCAATAACTACTTATTTCTGCAAAATTTCAATACGATTTCCGTATTCAGCATAGTCGAAAACCTACGGAAGTCGTCATTTAAAAGAAAATTGTGGAAGTGGACCTAATCTAAAAATTTACCGTTTTTTTATTCAATTGTAAGGTTAAAGTACAGAATAGGTACAAAACACCCTCTTCTCCCCATGTTAAGAATGGCTTTTTAAATAATAACGTTATTATTTCAGCACAGATCAATAAGTGCATGAATACCCAATTTCTTTAATAAAGAAAAAGCATTCATATTTTCTTATATAAAAACAACTTCTGTAAAAAAAAAGAAAAAACGTGTATTTTCAATTTTTGTTAAAAAAGGTTTCCTTAAAAAAAAAAATACGGTAAAAAAAAAGCAAACAACAAAACATTAATAGGTATTCATGCAGAGAGTGATCCGTGCTGAAATAATAACGTTATTATTTAAAAAGCCATTCTTAACATGGGGAGGGGAGGGTTTTTTGTACCTATTCTGTACTTTAACCTTACAATTGAATAAAAACATATCATAAAACTTTAATTAAACGTGGAGATACGATTTAAAAAAATAGGGCAAATCACTCTCTGCATTAGCACCGAAAGTACAGAATAGTTAGAAAACATCCACCCTCCCCATGTTAAGAACAGCTTTCTAAATAATGGTATTATTTCAGCACGGTACCTTCTCTGCATAAGTACTATCTTTTGTTTATTAAATTGTTAGGTGAAAGTATAAAATAGTTACAGAACACCCTCCCTTCCCCATGTTAAGAATGGCTTTCTTAATAGCATTATTTCAGCATGTTACCTTCTCTGCATAAGTACCATGTTTTGTTTATTAAATTGTTAGGCGAAAATATAGAATAGTTACAAAACGCCCGCCCCATGTTAAGAATGGCTTTCTAAATAACGTTATTATTTTAGCACAGTACTTTCTCTGCATAAGTACCATGTTTTGTTTATTAAATTGTTAGGTGAAAGTACGGTACTCATGCAGAGAGTGATCCGTGCTGAAATAATAACGTTATTATTTAAAAAGCCATTCTTAACATGGGGAGGGGAGGGTGTTTTGTACCTAATCTGTACAATTGAATAAAAAAAAACATATAATAAAACTTTAATTAAACGTGGAAATACGATTTAAAAAATAGCGCGGACCACTCTTTGCATTAGCACCAAATATTATTTAAACACGTCATCAATCCGTAAAATTTCTTCGAAAAAAGCCTGTACTTTTATCAAACAATTTAGTGTTAATAATAAAAACAAAGTTCATATTTTCTTATATCGAAAAATAAAAAAACAAAAACAAAAAAAACCCGACTTCGACTCAAAAAGCAAGCGACAAACTTTTTTTTTTTTTGCCTGATATAATAAAGAAAAAATGTTTAAATTAAAAAATTTGGAAGATAAACAAATGAATTATGTTTTTTGTCTTTTTTTTACTTATCGAGTAAACAGAAAATAAAATCTTCTAATTCGTTTCGTCAAATCGTCGTGTGCGAGATGAATCGAACCGGAAGTTCAGTTCTATCAACAAAACAGGTTCGCATTAATGGCTTACGGAAAATATATTTATTTTATTTAATGTTTTAATAATTGGCGATGTAAATTTATTTTGATAACATAGAAACATCCCTCGACTCTAAAGATGGGTTGTCTGAAAATTTCAAATAAATTGGTAATGTAGAAATATGGTTGTATAAACTTTGAACGAATCAAGAATTACATTTATATATATATATATATATATATATATATATATATATATATATATATATACGAGGGGTGGGCAATAAGTAATGCCCCTGACCCAGTTCCAGTTGTCTGATCTAGCTGAAATTTTGCACGTGCAATGATTTATATCTCTACGGGTTATATGGCAAATTACAGTTCTGAACTAATTGTGGTTTCTGTTTTACAGGTGTTTGAACTGAGTCAGGTGTGAAATGGAGCCTGTTGTCGAGCAGTGACCCGGTTTTTGTATTTGAAGGACACACACCACAGGAGACTTTTGATGAAATGAAAGAAACTTATGGTGATAATGCTCCATCATATGACCTTGTAAAACGCTGGCATCGTGAATTCAAACATGGCCGGAAGTCTGCGGAAACAGCTCCCAGACCTGGTCGCCCACCCCCTCTTCTGCCATTGATGAGGCATCTGTCCGTCAAGTTGAGGCTGCCATTTTGGAAAATCGGCGCATTACTATTCGCCAAATAGCCAAAGATATCAAGATTAGTACAGGGTCTGTGGAAACTATCATTCATGACCATTTGCATATGCATAAGGTGTCTGCCAGATGGATTCCCTAGTTGCTCACACCATTCCAGAAGCGAGAACGCTCGAGGATGAATTTGGAGATGTGCCAAGAAGATGTCAAAGTTTTTCAAAAGACTGATTACACAGGATGAAACCTGGGTCAATCACTATGATCCAGAGACCAAAGCCTAGTCAAGCACAGTCAATGCAGTGGAAGCAGTTGGACTCACCACCTCCAAAGAAGGCAAGGGTACAGCCCTCCGCTGGCAAGGTCATGCTCACAGTCTTCTGGGACCAGAATGGAGTAATGATGACAGATTTCCTGGCAAAGGGTACCACAATTACAGGAGCCTATTATGCTTCACTTTTGAGGAAATTAAGGAAAGCTATCAAAATCAAGAGGCGGGGCAAGATCAGCAAAGGTACCCTCCTCCTGCAGGACAACGCTCCGGTCCACAACTCGCATGTCGCCAGATCAGAAGCACGGGCGTGTGGTTATGAAATCCTTCCACATCCTCCCTACTCTCCTGACCTTACCTCTTCCCAGCCATGAAATTGTTTTTGAAAGGAAAGCATTTCTCAGATGATGCAGCCTTGATTTCTGAAGTCACGTCGTGGTTGGATGACCAACCTGGAGTGTTCTACAAAAACGGTCTCCAGAGCTGCATTAAACGATGGCGGAAATGCATAACTCTGGGTGGTTCCTATGTAGAGAAACACTAATAACTGTGCCAAATTTCGTTGCTCTACTTCTATGGGAAGTAGGTCAGGGGCATTACTTATTGCACGCCCCTCGTATATATATATATATATATATATATATATATATATATATATATGTTTTTATTTGTTTTTGTTAGCGATACTCTTTGAACGAACCCAACTATTTATACGAAAGTGCATTTTTACCTAAATGCGAGTTGGGAATAATTTTCCCTTTGACCAATTTGGTACTCCCTAAATGAGGAGCGGCATATATATATTATTTTTAAAATATAATTATCCACTGACACGTGATGAGTCGTAGATGACGAAACACGTGTCAGAGGTTAATTATATTTAAAAAAAAAAAATATATATATATATATATATATATATATATATATATATGCGAGATTTGTGTGTGTTTGTGTGCGTGTGTGTGTGTATGTGTGTGTGTATTACTGTTACTTACATATATACTATATTTATGCGAGATTTGTGTGTGTGTGTGTGTGTGTGTGTATTACTGTTACATATTTACTACCCTTTCCATTCACCCTTTTATTTTAATTACTATTTACCATATAATTCCATTCCTTCATTCTCATTTTATATTTAAATGTCATTAAGTCAGTTATATATATATATATATATATATATATATATATATATATATATATATATATATATATGCATTTTGTATAATTTTAGCCCTTCTCTTCTTCTGATAAGAAGCATTTAACTTCGAAATATCATGGCCTAAAGAGGTATTTTCTTTATTTTCCCCTTAATGTTTCCTTATTTTTTGATGATATGTACAACTGTTATTCTTCACCTTTCATTTAATATATATATATATATATACAAAGGAACAACCGAGTTATGTGTTCATCAACTATTCGTCTTTAGTTCGAGACTTCCTCTGGATGAATAAAGACAAAACATTGATGAACACATAACTCGGTTTGTTCCTTTATATTTCTCCATTTCGTCGGAATACTATTTCCATTTTTACACACACACACACACACACACACACACACACACACACACACACACACACACACACACACACACATACACACACACACACACACACATATATATATATATTAATTTTATTTATACAAACATTAATGGCTACATATGTGCATACATGTTTCTGTAATCACCCACGTTGGGGGATTACGTCTTCAGGCCAAGAACTACCTTCAAAAGTTCTTGGCCTGAAGACGTAATCCCCCAACGTGGGTGATTACAGAAACATGTATGCACATATGTAGCCATTAATGTTTGTATAAATAAAATTAATATACATGCTCTGTTCACTCATTGAGCACTATTTTGGTAGACACGTGTTGTTTCATTGGATGTACTTCTAGGAAACTAAACTCTACTGGCTATATATATATATATATATATATATATATATATTACACGCACACACATTATTTGGATTGTAGAGTTAAATTCCTGAATGAACCTCGTCCCATTTCGACAAACGTAAAATGTGTCTGTCCTTATCAAATAAATAAAAAAATAAATACAAAGTTATAAATAAAAATTTAAAAAATACAAACATCTTTATCGTCGTATCTTATCGAGGCAACATTAATGATGTATACAAGTTTATTACTTACTCATTTTCATGGGTTATTTATATAAAAAGAAAGAAAGGAGGGCGAAGTGACCGACGAGCACGTGGGGAAGGGAATTTATTACTCGGACAGTGTCTGTGCTGATTATGATTCTTGGTGACTACGCAGAAAATCTATTGCGGCGATTTCATTATTCTGACTTTGCACTCGTCGGGCCGTGTCGCTATGTTACATATATCTTCTATTGTAATATTTTCAGTAATGAAAAGTTCTTTATATATACCTGGGTCTTTTATCATCCTTGTCTGACGCCGCCGTTTTTCTTCATCATCGTTGTTTTGTTTAGTGGTTATTATACAAATAAATTTCTTTTCATGCAGAAAGGACACAAGGAGACGTTCGCTGAAACAAACGAGTAACAAATGGTCGGGCGGTGGCGATATTTCGTGGGAGTAAATTAGATTTTCATGGAGGGGGGTTCAATTTCCGTAGCTTTATATATACATGGGTATTTTATCATACATATTTGAGACCGCTGCTTCTCTTTATCGTTGATGTTTTGTTTTGTGGTTGCTATACAAATTAAGCTTCTTTTCATGCACATGAGACGTTCCTGAAAGTTCTTAAAGGTATTATTTTGGGAGAGAATTCAATCAGGAAAGGAAAGCTAACGTTCTTTTAGTTAATTATTCAATTAGTTAATTATTCAATTAGTTAATTAGTTAAATGAAATGAGTAACATGCGGACAGATGATGGGTCGGTGTAACGTTTCGCACTTAACGACTATCAAAGTTTTCTAGATTAGTATCCGACTGCGTCATGCAACCCATGGCAGACTCGCATGATTCAATGTCTCCCATTCGGCTCCCAAAAGATAGATTCCCATTATTGGCAGTCTCTGCTGTACGGTTTCCACAGACGTACTGATTTGCATACCCTTGTTTTCTCTCGATTAAAAAAACAAAACAAACACGTGATGTCATTCGTCATCTCGACTTATACTTCTGTTTTATCCAACTTATCTAACCTTCACTTAGCTTTGATTCAACCCTGAGAATGATTCTGTTTTGCAAATTTGGATTATTATGACACGCACTCAGTGTGACCCTTGTCAAAATCCACACACGCTTGTTGTGAGGTGTGGGCAAGGAACACCGGTTAGGATACACCGGAGAGTGACTTCCCCTGACAGACAAGGCAAGGTACGTTTTTACCCCTCGTGAGAACTATACTCACTTGAGAAACTGAGTAGAACTCTAACCACTTCTAAAGTGAGTACCAACTGATTGTTGTTCTGTATTGTGATGTTACTTTATTGTTTACGTTTGTCAATTCGTAATAAATGTGTATTTATGTACTTGTTTACTAATTTGTGTTTGTTAAGTATTTTTAGTTACGGTCATTCAATCAACTATGAGACTCTGAATACTTACGATAAGCTAACTTAATCGCTATTAGTGTAGGATCCATGAATATAATACTATCTAAATAAATTAACCTAAATGAATAAACGCAAAACATTTTTTTTTCATTCATAACTAGTATATTAACATCAAAACGGGTTTCTGTTATTTAAATCAATAATACGAAATAGTATTGTAGAATAGAGTATATATAGTAGAGATGAAAATTCTATAGGCAGAACTTCAGATAATGCATTTGTATTGCTAATCCTTAAATAGTTCATAATAAATTAATGTTTGGTGTTATTCATTTGTAATTGTATCGTTTTATTTCCGTGTACCTCTTGATAATTGTTTCGCACAAAAAATAAACAACCAAATCCTGGTAATTATATATTTATTCCTGGTTGTACGTTTCTATACGAAGCAATTATCAAGAGTTACATTAATTAATTTTTTTTTTATTTCGGTCAATAAAATATGAATAAAGACGGTTCTTGGAATTTAAAATATTTTTTTTACTTTCAAATGGATGAAATACTATTTCAGATGTGAGTACGGGTACAGCTTTTAAACCAAAAAAAACGAATTTTTGTTTGGTATCTTCCGGTCGTTTACGTAAATAACCGGGAAAAAAGGTCGTATCAAAACAAATCGACATTCAAATCAAAACAATTCGGCTTTGTAACATAAAAAAAATTTTTTGACAACTTATTTACTTTTTTGACAATTTATATTTTTGACGATATATTTATTTTTTTGACGATTTATTTATTTTTGACGATTTATTTATTTATTGACAATTTATTACTATTTTTTACGATTTATTTTTTGGGCGAGTCTAATTAATCAAATGTTTATCTCTCCTTTTGTAATGGCGACTTCTGACACTCCTAGCGGTAAACGCTGTGTTTTTCGAGCCGAATAAACATTTTACATTAAATAAAAACACTAAAATATTATCCAGTTTGGTAGAAAAGTAACTTATTTTACCTTTGATAATATTTCTTATACATTTGTTGTTGTTTTTTTTAATCTTTTTCGAATCTTAAGTGTACAGTAATACAACCCCAATAAAAACACTAAATTATCCAGTTAGGTAGAAAAGTAACTTATCTTACCTTTGAAAACATTTACTTGTTATATATTTGTTTTTGTTGACAACTTTTTCAAATCTTTGTGTAAGTACAAATCCGAAGGGGGTATTTTTCTGTCTATTTTTATTTTTGGTACCGCGATATTTTTAAATATTTTTTCCAAGTAAAATTTAAATTTCACGATATCTTTTTTTTTTTGTATTTTTTTCTTTTTTTTTTTTACATTAGGTCCACCTCCACAATTTTCTTTAAAATGACTACATTTGAGGTTTTCGACTATGCTGAATAAGAAAATCTCATTTAAAATTTGCAGAGGCAAGTAGTTTTCGAGATATAAAGACCTGTACTATGCACTATAATTCACTGGCAGCCATGAATAAACACCTTCAACCTCCGCATATTAAGAACGGCTTTCGGAATAAACACCCCTAACCTCTCCATGTTAAAAACGGCTTTTGGGATAAATATCACCATTCTCCCCATGTTAAGAACGGCTTTTAGAATAAACACCCCCAACCTACCCATGTTAAAAATTGTGGAGGTGGACCTAATCTGAAAATTTACCTTTTGTTTTTTTAATAAACTTTTTTTAATAAAATTTTAATAAACTTTTTTTAACTGTGCTTTCAACAGTTAAAAAAAGTTTTCTTGAAAAAATAAACAAAAAAACTTTAACGATACCACTCGTCCCACCTGCTCCTCCACCGCCCTAACCCCCAATGTAAACAGAATTTTTGTGAAAAATTAAACAGTTCTTCTGCTCGGTGTATGTCGGCGCGTTACTTACGGAAAAACGGTAAATTAAACTGCAGAAGCACCTGTTAAATGTTGTACAAGTTTTATAATCGAATAACCCCGCCTACAAATAAAATTTAAAAAAAAACGAAAAATAAAAATGCTTTTGTAAACCGCTCGTGAAAACTTAACTTTTTTTTTTAGATCAATTAAAAAGCATCAAAAACTACGTAACACAGAAAAATGAACCACATTTCTTTGTTTTTGAAAACTTTCTTGTTATTTCAAATGTCGGTAAAATTTTACTTTAAGGCCCGTCTCACGTTCGTATAGAAGAAAATGTTTTTTTTTGTAGATTCCAGTGTGCTGAAAAAGAATATGAAAACCGTTTCCGTCGGAAATTTACCGTTTGCATGGTATGAACCTCGGAATGCTGGAAGTACGCGCGAGCGCGCGGAAACATAAGCGAGCTTTTTTAATGGCGGAATCGCGCGCGCACTCGCGTACCTGACGGCCTTTTCATAGAGCAATGTAATGTTTGGCGGAAAATTTCAAAGTAGATGAAAAACCAAGAAAAATAAAACAACTTTGCGGGGGAGGGGGATGTCGGAAATACCCTTTTTTTGTGGCGGACAAATCAGTTTTTTTTTTTTTTTTTTTTTGAGGGGGGGTGAAGTTGGAATATCATTAATAATCTCGGAAAGACTTTTTTTTTTTTTTTCAAAACAATTCTTTTTCTTTAGTGGCGGACAAATTACTTTTTTTGGGGGGGAGGGGGGATAAGTCGGAATCAGAATGATAAAAAATGTCAAAATGACACTTACATTATCTCCGTTGTTGGCAAATGTTCCTTGGCGCGTGTAACCGGTGGCTGCTGGGTGGGTGCTATAAACAAATATAACTTCCGGCGCAAATTAAACCCCACACCCCCACCCACCCCAATATATACGCGGAAGAATATCAATGAAAGAATTTTTCGAAATTTTTGAAATTATTATATTCTAAAATATATTATAGCACTTTTTGGGTGGAAAATTTAAAATTAGCTGAAAAAGAAATAAAACAAGAAAAGGAAAGCACTCGAAGTTGGAGTAGGGAGGGGGGGTAATTTATCTTTTTTTTTTTTTTTTTTTTTTTTACCTGGAACATAGAATTTTCAAATTTTCAAAAAGTAACGCACCGACATTTACCAATTAGAACACCATTTAACATTTTCCGAAGATTTTACTGTGTACATTGGGGGCGCGAGCGGGGGGGGGGGGGCGGATGTGATGTTGGGGCGCGCGCCCCCAATGTACACAGTAAAATCTTCGGAAAATGTTAAATGGTGTTCTAATTGGTAAATGTCGGTGCGTTACTTTTTGAAAATTTGAAAATTCTATGTTCCAGGTAAAAAAAAAAAAAAAAAAAAAAAAGATAAATTACCCCCCCTCCCTACTCCAACTTCGAGTGCTTTCCTTTTCTTGTTTTATTTCTTTTTCAGCTAATTTTAAATTTTCCACCCAAAAAGTGCTATAATATATTTTAGAATATAATAATTTCAAAAATTTCGAAAAATTCTTTCATTGATATTCTTCCACATATATATTAGGGTGGGTGGGGGTGTGGGGTTTAATTTGCGCCGGAAGTTATATTTGTTTATAGCACCCACCCAGCAGCCACCGGTTACACGCGCCAAGGAACATTTGCCAACAACGGAGATAATGTAAGTTGTCAGCGACCTCAATTACCTATAAAACAAACAAATTAGAGTGGTCGGTGTTCTGTAGTAGCGTACCAAGAACTGTTTTGAAAAAAAAAAAAAAAAAAAATGTCTTTCCGAGATTATTAATGATATTCCAACTTCACCCCCCCCCCTAAAAAAAAACTGATTTGTCCGCCACAAAAAAGGGTCTTTCCGACATCCCCCTCCCCCGCAAAGTTGTTTTATTTTTCTTGTTTTTCATCTACTTTGAAATTTTCCGCCAAACATTACATTGCTCTATGAAAAGGCCGTCAGGTACGCGAGTGCGCGCGCGATTCCGCCATTAAAAAAGCTCGCTTATGTTTCCGCGCGCTCGCGCGTACTTCCAACATTCCGAGGTTCATACCATGCAAACGGTAAATTTCCGACGGAAACGGTTTTCATATTCTTTTTCAGCACACTGGAATCTACAAAAAAAACATTTTCTTCTATACGAACGTGAGACGGGCCTTAAAGTAAAATAATACCCAAATGTCTGCTAAAAAATTCTTCTTTATTTACTTTAATTTTGCCATCTTGGATCATTTTGGTAAACTTAACGTAATTCTTATTTTTTATATATATATATATATATATATATATATATATATATATATATATATATATATATATATATATATATATATATATATATATATATATATATATATATATATATAAATATAATCGTGAAGAAAGAGAGAGCCTGTTTCCTCCGTTTGACTATAGGTGGCGTTAATGTCTGTGCACCCAGTTACGGAAGCACAAAATGTATATAATGGCACCTTTGAAATAAAAATAAATGTTTTTGTTATATTTTAATTTTAAACATGTTTTTTTTTGTTTGTTTTTTTTGCAAACATATTTACGTTTTCTTTTGTTTTTTTTTTTTGTTTTTTTCCCAAACATATTTAAGTTTTATTTTTCCAAACATTTACGTTTTGTTACTGGTTTATTTTCAAACATTTACGTTTTTGTTTGTTTTTATGTTTTTTTTTTATTTTGCAAGCATAAACTATGTGTTTTTGCTATATTTTTCTTTTAAACATATTTATGGGTACAACCGTTTTTCAGTGAGTATTTTTTACGCTCTTATAATAAAAAAAAAAATCAACGTTTTTTTCTTTTATCTTTTTTTTATGGACCCCCCCCCCCACTTTTTTCTTAATTTTTCTGCACTTATTTTACCTTTTCCGCGAGTGAAAAAGGATATTGTAAAACCTTATTGAAACTACTATTAAAAAATAGCGCGGTACAATAAGTGCATAAGCAAACTTTTCAAAAAGAAAAATATTTCAAAAATATTTAGTTTGTGCTTGCAAAAAAAACAAAACAAAAAAAAAACGGGTTTGTATTACTGTACACATAGATTCGAAAAAGTTGTCAAAAAACAAATATAGAACAAATAAATGTTATCAAAGGCAAGATAAGTTACTTTTCTACCAAACTGGATATATTTTTTATGTTTTTATTCAGTGTAACATGTTTATTCAGCTCGAAAAACATGCAGTGTTTACCGATGGATTGGAAAATTCAAAATGGCAGCCGACTCTCTCTCGGAGAGGGTACGTTTGGGAAAAGGTATTATAAATAATAAACTAGACAAAATACTGTTAGAAATTCGCTCAATATATGTTACCGTGACATAAGTTGACATATATTCGGTTGTTTTCTAACAGTATTTTGTCTAGTTTATTATTTATAATAAACTTTTCCCAAACGTACCCTCTCGGCTGCCATTTTGAATTATCCAATACATCGGTAAACACTGCATGTTTTTCGAGCTGAATAAACATGTTACACTGAATAAAAACACAAAAAATATATCCAGTTTGGTAGAAAAGTAACTTATCTTGCCTTTGATAACATTTATTTGTTCTTTATTTGTTTTTTGACAACTTTTTCAAATCTATGTGTACAGTAATACAAACCCAAAAAAACGTAAAAACAAACAAAAACGTAAATGTTTGAAAATAAACAAATAAACTTAAATATGTTTGCAAAAACAAAAAAAACGTAAATATGTTTGAAAAAAAAAACAAAAAACTTAAATACGTTTGCAAAAAAAAAACAAAAAAAAAACAAAGAAAAACATGTTTAAAATTAAAATATAACAAAAACATTTATTTCTATTTCAAAGGTGGCATTATATACATTTTGTGATTCCATAACTGGGTGGACAAACGGTAACGTCACCTATAGTCAAACGGAGGAAACAGGCTCTCTCTTTCTTCACGATTACCTATATATATATATATATATATATATATATATATATATATATATATATATATATATATATATATATATATATATATATATATAAAATAAGAATTACGTTAAGTTTACCAAAATGATCCAAGATGGCAAAATTAAAGTAAATTATAAATATTAAAGAATTAATATTTATAAAGTAATCTCAACCAGATGTAAAAGCTCGATAAAACCAAATAGGAGATAGAGCTTATAATAAGAACAAGTAGTTAATAAAACATGTTAAAAAACACTTTGAAAAAGAGTTAAAAACATATTTAATTTTAAAAAGGAAACACTAAATAAGTGGATAGTCCTTAATCCGCAGAGTTTCGAAGAAATACTTTCCTTCTCATCAGATGGTAGGATTTAGCAAAATGCGGGATCGGATTTTACTTGCAAAAGTATTGAATGAAAGTACAAGTAAGTTATAGATCTTACTTGATAACAAAAAGTGAAGAAGAGGAAATAGAGTGAATAAAAAAGTGAGTTCACGTGAATGGATAGTCTAGTGAAGGGTAAAATATCCAATGACAGTAAAATCCAAAGATGCAGAATCCAAGAAAGTTAGTTAATTTTCCATTCGCAAAAGTAAAATCTAAGGGAATCGCGTAATTGGAAGATGATCCAAAGTAATCCAAAAGGCAGAAATCCATGGAATAAATCACAAATAAGTACAAGGAAAAGGGAAAGAAATCCAATATATTATTAAAAGAAAGATAAAATGTGCGTAAAAAAGGGAATTGAAGAAATATACAACTCGACTGTCGAGGCAGGGCTGAATTAATTAATTCAGCCTTGAAGGAGTGGGGGATAAATAAGAGTTAGGCATAAAAATAAAAATAAATGAAAACGTGTGTAGAAAAAATATATTTTACAGGCTATGCGTGTAACAGATGTAAGAGACGAAATGATCGTTCTTGAAAAGGGTCCGAAGGTGTTTCATTATTATGGACTCTTCCAGAAATTTTTTTTTCACTCATATTCACCCCAAAAAAGCTACATGTCACTGAGACATAAGGTATTACTGTGAATTTTGAATCAGGTCTACAGGGAGACTCTAAATAGGGAGTTGAGCAGCGGGCTGTTTGTTCACATTACATTTAAATTTCTGCATGCTAGTCTAGTCGTGGGAGCAGGAAACAGAAAGGCAATTCCAAAATCCAGCAGTTCAAGAAAAGAAACTTTCAGAATAGAAAGCTCTCTGGAATCGAGGAATCTCTACAGTGAAGGCTTTAAAGCAAATTTTGATGGAGAGGAACCGTGCAATGGACAGGCAGTCCAACTAAAAGAAATATCCTGTTTCTGAATTTTTGAGATGAGGATTGGTTATTCGCATTATTTGGATTGTTCAGACTACTGTTCTCATCTTGAGTGCCATTTTCACAACGTTTCAGTCAATGTAACCTTTAACCTTCTGGGTTTGGCCTTCACCCCTGATCTAAAATGGGGCACGTACATCAGGTCTGTTGCCAAGGTCGCTGGGAAAATGGTAGGATCCTTCTACCGCTCCAGAAGATGTCTCACTACTGATGCAATTCTCTATCTGTATAAAAGACAAGTACGTTCAAGGATGGAGTATTGCTGCCACATCTGGGCTGGAGCTGCTAAAAACAGTCTATCCTGCCTTGACAGAGTACAAAATAGACTTTGTAGCTTAGTGGGGGGGGGGGGGCTTTTCTCTTCCTTGCAACCTCTCTCTCCCACAGGAGAGACGTTGCGAGCCTGTCTTTGTTTTATCATTACTTCCATGGCAAGTGCTCATCCAAGCTCCAATCACTGGGCCCCCCCCTTGCCAATCTTTCACAAAAAACACCCGTCTAGCTGAAACCACTGTCAGTAATTTTCCCCACTTTTTATCTGTGCCTAAATTAAAACGTAGATTCCATGAACAAAGCTTCTTTCTTAGAAATGCACGACCATGGAACTCTCTTCTGTTTGCCTGTTTTCCACCTGATTACAACTTGGATGTCTTCAAGTCTAACATAAAGAAGTTCCTGATGAACCGCCCCTTTAAATAAGACACTTTATCAAATCTCTAATACTAACGATTACTACAATACTATCACATTGATTACTGTACACACAATAACCCTTATCCCCGAGTGGCTTCCGGGTCTTGATAAGTGGTGACCTCCATGTAAAAAAAAAAGCCTTCTTCAGGTGTATCTTATCGAACTCGGGAATTTGCATGGAATTTCAAACAGAACCTTTTATTTAATTCACAGGAGTAGCATGCTCTTGTTCTATCAGCCATGACTGGGTACAAGTCCTAAGTAATTCGGAATTGTATTTTCGGTCACTCACACTGAGGATTGAACCTTCAACCTTCAGAATAAGGTTACTTTTAAAACTGAATTTTTCCAAGTACTCTAACAACTGTACCACAGGTCCTTGCAGTCCCGTGGTCATGAATGCATGAGTTCAATCAACATACAATGCAATTCACAATCCTTTCTGATCCATTCAGACAAAATTTAAAAAAAAATAGGAGGTATTACTTCTGGAACGTCCCTCATAGACCGATTTTCTCATTCTTTTTCATATACGTTTCTCTCTACATCATTATAGCTAGTTATTTCCTTATATTTTGCAGCATAGATAGTGTTGTGACCTTGCAGGCTGGTAATAATCAAAACAAACAAAAACACAAAGTGTATTAACAAAAGTTACAGAAATACACGTCATGATTCTGGGCCATAACTGCCACGAATCTCTCCCACAATGTTTACATGTAACTCTATTTATTGTCCATTTATTCCTTAAAGTCTGCTTATATATATATGAGTACATCAGATTATCTCACAACAGATAGATAGATAGATAGATAGATAGATAGATAGATAGATAGATAGATAGATAGATAAACAGTAAAGTATATATCTAATGAATTTGATTCCCAGCGCGACGTTCACACATACACAGGATTTTGGGATCATGGAATTAGCAGGCATGCACTCAAATGTCATCTCAACCTGATAAATAAAAACAGGCGTCATGTTCAATATGCATCTCTGCAGCTGGCAGAAGAGAAGGCAATGATGAAAGCCCAATAAAAGACCCCTTCAAATTTTTTTTTCCCCCTTTGTGCTGTTGTGTCCAATTTTAATTCAAGCGAGAGTTTCCTCTTGGAAACGATCGTGGGATGACTGCTTCGATAGTTGCTGTAATTGAACAGGGGAGACACAACGTATTTTATTGTCTGTGGCATGAGAGATTAGACCTCCTTTGAGAGGGGCGGTAATGTAAAAGATAGATAGATAGATAGATAGATATCAATGTATCTACGAAGCTCACGTTGTGTTTGTTTATGTTTATCTAATTACTGCTTAGCTTATCAACTATTCACTCAGTTTCTGTATCAATCTTGTTTTCTAGGTCAAGTCACGCGGCTAGTCTAGAGGATAATCAACTTATCTATTAAACATCTGCGTTCATGACTGTCATTTGTCATTCGAAAGTCAATGACAATTTATAAACCGAGAGTCACAAACGGATAAACCTTTTGATACTTTTGAACTTTCCTTGCTAGAGCAAATTCGTTTCAGTTAATTTTTTTTTTTTTTTTTTTTTTTTTTTTTTGTATTAGTCAGGACAAAATACAGTTTAAATTGTAACAAAAGGTTTCTCAACTGATTCTGGTAGGTTTTAATGTACTTTTTCACGTACTAAAAGTTTACCAAAGTATAACCCCTGAAAAGTTTTTTTTTTTTTTTTTTTTTTAAGATGGCCGCCCAAACTTTTGAACGCTCATAACTCTATAACTATCAACTCAAATGTGATGATCTTTGTATCGATTCCTACATTTTTGGGGGGCAAAGAACACATTAAGAGCATAAGAAATGATTTTGACTTATTATGTGCCAATGTTTTGGGGGTAGAGGTGGCATTTTCCATATATTTGACTGGATCTAACTGCATAACTAATTCGCATCTTTTTCTGTTTCAGATATGATTCAACACTGAATGCAAACACAGTCAGTCAAGCTTCTTGTCCGATCTGCAAAGAGGAGATTGAGGATTTCAGTGATAACTTGGCTGCAATTAAGTGGAAGGGGGCAAAAAGTATAAATGGTGCAATCTAAAAGACGATCTTATAATTGAAGCTGGTATGAAAGTGCATAAAAGCTGTCGTCAACAATACATTAATGTTAAAAACATTAAATACCATGTTGCAAAGAAAAGTAGTGTTTCTGTGTCAGGAAAGAGAACCACAAGAGGAGGTTTTGATATAGCAAAGGACTGCATATTTTGTGGATGTACAATTGATTTGGACAAGGGAAACTTTAGCTGGGTACGCACGGACAAATTTGTGAAAAAAATTTTTTGAGGTCTGTGAATCTTGTTAGATAATTAGGGACTGACTGTAAATTTACGAGATTTACATGCACCAGATGACTTTTATTATCATTCACGTAGAAGAAACTTTATGCTGGAACTTTGGAGTTCCAGCATGCCCCTAATGCCAAGCACAGAAAGCCAGGCTATCCTAAACATGAAGATAAGCATGAACTATTTCAGAAAATTTGTGCTTACCTAGAATGGAACAATGAGTCTGCTTGGTGCTCTCGCTCCTCGGTCTTTCCATCCTCCTTGACTCATGATTACTTAGCTTGCAGCCAGTCAATACCGATACTACATTTGGGAGGGGGTATTATTATTATTATTATTATTATTATTATTATTATTATTATTATTATTATTATTATTTACTCACTAGGAGAGGTCACACAGGCCATCATCAAAAATTTCTCTTTAAGAATAACTTGTGGTGTTCTCTGAAGTCTGGGTGTCAAAAAGTCTCCCCAGATTTCTAATACTCTCTACCTTTTTCAATTATCTTTGCAAATGAATTTGCATTATCACAACACCCGCTTACCATTGATTCCTCTTTGGCAGCCACCATTGGTCTTCACCGGAATTTGGATGGAAATAAGCCTCCCCAAGGTTCCAGTCCTCTTTGCGCTCATCCAGTGGAGGTCTGGTTAGTGCTCTCTCTCCTCGGTCTTTCCATCCACCTTGACCCTCACTTATTTGGTGTGGTGCCTGTTTATAGCGACACAGAAAAAAGGGTTTATTATTATTATTATTATTATTATTATTATTATTATTATTATTATTATTGTGGTTCTGTAAGGGTCTGAAAGAAAGACACAACTCGATATTTAGTTGAAACAAAATATATTGAGCAGTAAAATAAATACAACAAATAAAGAGTGTAATTATACGTCAGTCCGACTGCCACAAATGCGTGACTTGTGTATAACCGTGTGCTAACACCAAGAGACATATTCTGCCAATCTTTATAATAAGTGGAATAATTCATTATTATCTGTAGGATGAACACATCACATTCACTCTTCATCCAAACCTTAACTTCATAGGGGTCTAAGTATAGTTTACTCCTAGTGTTTATCACAATAAGGTCTGGCCACAGATTATGTAGATCATATCCCCAATTCTTTACAATTAAATTTAAGATCCACGATTTCTTTAGTAATACCATCCATTAATTTTGTAATTCTGTTTCGCAAGTTTATCAGTTAATTTGGTATTTCTACATTCATACAAGGAAACTGAACTGTTACAAGTTGGTATGATTTCAATAACTTCATATTTGCGACTCAGGTTGATACTGGTTTGTGCCTTCTCCTGAAAGCTTCGATCTCCTTTTGTTTGCATTTCAAAATAACTGTCCTTTTGGTGCTTTCCTGTTTGTAATATGTTTATTTTCTGCTAAAGCTTTAATTGTTTTCATTGCAGCTGCGCTATTTCTCAACGTTATTTCAAATTATATGCTTTGTTCTTTTCCGTGTCCTTTTTGGAGTTGCCATTTAATACGTCGTTAGTTGTTTTTCATAGACAGCTTGATTTTGAAAGGATTTCACATGGTATTTTTTTCACTTTTTGCTATTTCTTCAACTTACACATTTTCTGGCAAAAATTGTTGACTGATAAATCTCCAACTGATGCACCCAGTCTATGCCAAATAAATTCTTGGTGTTTCTTAACACAAACATTTAAAAAATTTTAGCAGTTCCTTTTAACGTAACATTGGTAATAATTTCACCCTTGAATTTTATTTTTTACCCATCACTGATCTAGCAATTTTATTGGTTTTAACATGATTGGTTTATTCAATCATTTTCATTTATGCCAATTGATTATGTACCAATCAGACCCAGAATATAATTGTAATTTGACTTTTTCAGGATTTTTACTTGTATGTACTTCCTTATAGTTATGCCATCCTGTCCGTCTGTTCTTGTGAATTTAAACTGAGTTTCATTTTCTTTATTCATTCTGCAATGTGAACTCTTATGTCAAACTTCATTACAAGTCAGACATGTTTTAACTCTTTAAACCAATGAAGAACTTTATGACGGCAACAGGGAGAGGTTAGGTGGTAATTTTTCCTGATTTTTATTTGTGTGACTTCTCTTTGTAGGAGAGTGATAAAAAGCTTTCTCTTTTGATTGACTTGTTTTTGAAAGAGAGTTAGAATCGTCTTTCTGAGTATCATCCTTACGTGAGCAATGCCTGACTCTTCAATATTTTAGAGTCTTGTTTGATACTTAAAACTCTTTAGCAGTGTCAGCTAAATTTTATAATGTTAAATTTGGTTTTCCTTTCAACTTAGCATTCTTCATCTAATTTCTAAGCCTTTCGTGAATAACACTTCTGTCATGAATATTAAGCATCTAAAATTATCCGCACTAAGTTCCGAAAGTTTGAAATCGTCATAGTGTTTATTTACGATTGACGTAGACATAAAGTAGTCTGCATTGACTTTTTTTGTTAAGTTTAGACATTCTGACTTTTTGTGGAATAGGGAAGTTTTAGGAATAAATAGTTTTGGCAGAAGTTTAACAGTTTTTCAGGGTAAAATGTAGTCCACGAAATTATTATGTTCGGTGGTCCTTAATTTTCGGAATAGTAAGGGAGCTTTTTTAGAATCTGCCCATTTTTCACAATCTATTTTATATAGATCTTCATACCTTCTGAAATAGGAAGAGAAAGTTTTGCCCTCGTCTGGAGAATAAATGAAATTGTAAATTGCACTCCAAATAGCATTTTGTAAAAAAGCATTTTCATTTTCGGTATTTTGACTCCTATTTGCCACTGTTTGAAATATTAATTCGTCAAATGTTTGCTGTTGTTGCAGTAACCTTTCTTCTATTGCTGTATTCCTTCGGTTTTCTGTTATCTTTTTTCATTTTTCTGTTGTTGTTGTTGTTCCAGTAAGAGTTTTGGGAATTTTTCTTCATTTTTTAGCTGGTGATCCATTTAATATTTAACCAAATCTAGCACACTAGACTTGAAGTCTTCCATGTTTAAAAAGTGTCTTTATAGATAGGGCTTTATAAATTACGATCTTATGTTATTAAGCAAAACATAAAACCTTTTTTTCTTCTTTTTTTTACATGGGGATCACCACTTATCAAGGCCCATAAGCCACTTGGGGATAAGGGTTATTTCGTGTGCAATAATCAGTGGGATAATATCGTAGTAATAGTTGGTGTTGGAGATTTGATAAAGCGTCTTACTTAAGGGGGCGATTAATCAGAAATTTGTTTATGTTGGACTTGAAGACGTTCAAGTTGTAGTCAGGTGGGAAACAGGCAAACGGAAGAGAGTTCCACAGGCGTGCACTTGTCAGAAAAAAGCTATGTTCATGAAATCTACGCTTTGATTTAGGCACAGATAAAGAGTGGGGGAAATTACTGACAGTGGTTTTAGCTAGACGGGTGTTTATCATGAAGGATTGGCGAGGGGGGGGACCAAAGATTGGAGCTCGGACGAGCACTTGCCATGGAAGTAACGATAAAACAAAGACAGGCTCGCAACGTCTCTTCTGTGGGAGAGAGGTTGCAGGGAAGAGAAGAGAGCATCCCCCACTAAGCCACGAAGTCTATTTTACAAGAAAAAAATTACCTTTTTAGTATGTTTTTCACATAAAAGTTTTTGCGGTTGAATTTTAGTCAGCAGTTAAAGGTTTATAATTTTGACAGGTGATACTTTTTATCTTCTAAGAAAGAAAAAGGTAATACAGTTCTGGAAGGAATAACATGAGATCACTCATTTTTGGAGAGAAAAATGGGAATTCACTAAAAAAAAAAATCCAACTTACAGATTTTTTTCAAAGTCTCTCAACAAAATTTTTTTTTTTGTTTATTTTCAGGTTGTTAAGATTTCACCGTTTTTTTCTCCACATTAAAAAGAACTTTTAAGGTGCTTGAATAAATGCTTTTGAATCCCTATCACCCGTGTGTTGTAATGTCTTTCCTAAAGTTTTGAGTAAAAGTTCCTTAAGAATTCTCCATTGCCAGTGTTGTGGGTGACAGAAGTTCCAAGTTCCTTAATAATCCCTCGTGGCCAGTGCTGTTAGTGACAAAGGTTTGAGTCTCTAAAAATTCCTTGTCGTCAGTGTTGTGATTCTGTAATGGTCAAGAAGAAGACACAACTCGGTATTTAGTGAAAACAAAATATGTTGAACAGTAAAGCAAATACAAGAAACAAATAAACAAACTGTTACGAATGCAAAAATCATGAAGAGTTTGTTATTATCCATAGGGTGGACGCACCAGAACAATTATTATCATAGAGTTTAGTGTAACAGATTGATTTCGTATATAAATTTCAAAATGATGGGTTAATTTTTTTTTTTTTTTTTTTTTTTTTTTACTCACGTTCACCCCTAACTGACATATCGCCACTTGGGCATCAGGGGCTAATATTTGGGATCATGCCTAGGAAAAATTAACAAAATGTTGGTTTACGTTATATTTAAACTTCTACATATCAGTACAGTAAGGGAAGCAGGTAGCAGGAAGGGAATTCCCAAAGTCTAGCTGTTCGAGGGAAGAAACTATTAGAGTAGAAAGATTTCTAGCATTTAGGGACTTCAACACGGAAGGGTGAAATTTTGTTGTTAAGCGGGTTTGTCAGGGATGTGTACATTGAGGGGGCACAAGTGCAATGAGTTCATCAGAGCACATTCCATTAAAATATTTGTAAAACAGGCACAGAGATGCGACAATGGGGCAGGGGTTAGAGCTTAGTTGATAAATTTGGAATGGTGGCTCAAATTTAAAGTGGGTTACAGTTTAGTTGGGGTATTCTAAAAGTTAACGTATTTACCATTAATGATAAGTTCGAGTGGCTGCAACTTAGAGTTAGGTTAGGGTTAAGAATATATTTGAGGACTATAATGAATATTTTCAGAAAGTAATATATTGGAATGTCTAACATCACAAAATCAAGCTCTGCGGAAAATACCAATTTCTTGCAGGAATTTAATAGCTCCTCTTTTGTCTTTCACCATTCATTCAATGCAAGAAAGCACAAGAAAAAATGGCCGCATAACAAATACATTGCGGCCATTTTTTCTTGTGTTCATATACAGGTTCACATTAGTTGTTTTTCGAGCCGTATAAACATTTTACATAAAGTAAAGCACTAAAAACTTATGCAGTTAGGTAGAAGAGTAACTTATCTTGCCTTTGGTAACATTTATTTGTTATATATTTGATTTTTTTTTTTTTGCCACTTTTTCGAATCTTTGTGGATTGTAAAACAAACTCAAACATTGACTTCATTTTATCGATTCAACGAAATGTATTGATTCAAACAAAAAATCAGCTCAAATACATTTTAACTCACCGGAAGTATTATTATTATTATTATTATTATTATTATTATTATTATTATTATTATTATTTATTTATTTATTTATTTATTTATTTATTTTTCATTTTTGAAAGTGTTATACTAGCGGAAAGGGGAGACAACAAAAATTAATGATTATTTTCTCACCAAACTTTTCTAGTAATTCAAAACAAGGTCAATAAATCACAACAGAAAACATAAAATAACTGAACATGTACTGAATTTAATTGTTAAAAATTTACCAAAGAGATTTTAAATAAATTATATTTAAAATTTAAAAATAAAATATAGCATTCAGTTAAGAATATTATAAAATGGGTGAAATGTATTTTATATAACGTTTTTTTTTTTTTTTTTGTTTTTTTGAAAAAGATACATTTCCTTAATTAAATAAAATAAAAGTTTTAAAAATTGTAAGAATCATTTTGGATTGTCTTCCCTTTCCTGTGCTATAACTCTTGCGAAAATGAAACAAACAAAATATACTTCCGGCGAGCTAAAGAGCACGTGTGCCTCAAATCTAGTAACATTACTAGTAATTTAATTTTAGACAAACGAACAGTAAACTTATATCAGTACTTTATTTGTTTTATTTTTCTTATACTTATATTGCAAAGGTGTTTTATAGAAAATTTTGGTGCTTGCTAAGATCGATTTTTTTAAATATGTTGTTTTAAGCAAAAACAACAGTACTTACTTGTCATGTAAAAAATAATAATATATCCAAAAATTATGAAAATTAATCGAGTAGAACAACTGCTATGGTGTTTTTAATAATAATAAAAAAAAAAGTATATCGCTATAAGGCTAAAAGAATGTGTTAGCCATTACACTGGCGAGAAGTGAGATAAATATATCCCCTGTATTCGCAATTTTCAAAGTGTTTACATCTAGGAAAAATGTCATTTTCCCCAGTTTTCCGTAAAAATTTCTTTTAACGATAAATAATTTCCTACTTGATGGATTTTACGAATTTTTGGATATATTACTATTTTCGACATGACAATTTGCTTAAAACTACATATTTTAAAAATGTCGATCTGTCGACTGTATTTTAACAAACACCAAAATTTCTTGACGCCATTTTCGTTTCGATTTTTATTTATTTATTTATTTATTTTGCAATTTCTTTTTCCATATCCTTGAGCAACGCCGGCTAATCTTTCTAGCTCTATCTATCTATCTATCTATCTATCTATCTATTATATCTATATATCTATAAAAGTGAACGTGTGTGTGTGTGTGTGTGTGTGTGTGTGTGTGTGTGTGTGTGTGTGTGTGTGTGTGTGTGTACACAGTTCCCTACGCAATAACTCTGTCAATTTTTAGTCTACAGACCCGAAATTTGATATACAGGATACCGAGATTTGGGAAAATCGATGTGATCGGTTTTGGCTAGAAATTTGGCGATTAAGGGGTCAAAGTTCAATGATTTTACCTTTGAGAACTCTACCAAACTTCTCCAACAATTTTGAGCCTACACACTTGAAATTTTAGATATAGGTTCCTTGGACATGGATCTAACTTAATAACTTGATTTGAGCCCAAAACAATAAATGTTAAGGGGGTCATAATAGGGATCAAAGTTAAAAAAAATTGACCGCTTTTTTTTTTCTTTTTTTTTTTTTTTTTTGCTCAACATACACCTCCAAATACCCGGGCAACGCCGGGCACCCATGCTAGTATATATATAAAAGTGAATGTGTCTGTGTGTGTATGTGTCTGTGTACATTTTCCTACGCAATAACTCTGTCAATTTTTAGTCTACAGACTCGAAATTTGATATACAAGGTAGTGAGATTTGGGAAAATCTTTGTAATCGGTTTTTGGCCAGACATTTGGCTGTTAAGGAGTCAAAGTTCAACGATTTGACTTTTGAGAACTCTACCAAACTCCTCCGACAATTTTGGGTCTAAACACTTGAAATTTTAGATATAGGTTCCTTGGACATGGATCTAACTTAATAACTTGATTTGAGCCCAAAACAATAAATGTTAAGGGGTCATAATAGGGGTTAAAGTTAAAAAAATTGACAGCTTTTTTTTTTCTTTCTTTTTTTTTTTTTTTTTGCTCAACATACACCTCCAAACACCCGAGCAACGCCGGGCTGAAATGTTAGTATGAAATAAAGTTAGTTTTTTGCTTGTACTTTACAATTAAATACCCGCCGTCGTCAACAGATGGTATTTCAACGTCATAATCGAGGAATGGTAAATAGAGACGCAGTTGCAGTGGTATCGGACGAGCGATAGCAAATGAGGAATGCATTTTGAACATTTCAAAATGAAATATGGCCGGGTCAGATGATTGTATTCAGGTCACTCTGGATTATGAATCAAATTTTCTGTTTATCTACGGTTTTTATGTGAATCATTTTAATTGCCTTTTTTATTTGTACATAATTGATTTTTAGCGTCTGAAGTAGCACGTCGGCCCATATGTGCACAATTACCATCCGCTTGTTTATTACGTGACAGGATAGTTAGCATATATAAATCTACTATTTGTCCGCAGACACCTGAAGAAGATGTACAATCATTGCTTTTATCTTAAGAGAGAAAGGCAACATTCTTTGTCCGTGTTTCCGCTTCTTTGAGAAGCCAGCTAGAGAAGGTCATGATGATGTCTACCATATCTAGGTTTAAAGTCGCCTTGAAACTTCGTTCAGACTATATATAGATGAAACTAAACTTTTTAGCTCGTCAAAAATGGGTAAAAATTATTGCCCATCGACTTAGAATGAGCATTTTATGCCAAATTAATGGTTGAATATGATTAAATTTGTGCTAACTTTTGCATTAAATACTAATCCCTATTAATCCCTGACTGTGCATCGAACGGATATCATAATAAAGATACAAAATTTCAGTCAGATCGGCCCAATAATTTATAAGAAAAATCGAACAGACAGACAGACTAAGAGAAATACAGATTGTTTACTATAAGAATTTAAGACTTAAAATTTTGTAGTAAAAACAACTTCTCTCCAACGCTAAAACATTTTAAACAAAACGATGTTATTTATAAGTTTAAATGCCTTATGGGGGAATGTAACTCCCATAATACTCATAAAACTAATAGCTAAATTGGTTTTACGACATTATATACCTATTTTTAAAAAAGCTGGTGATCGGTTGGACCCAACTAAAGATCGTCTTGTTAGTCTTCTCCCTGTTATTAGTAAAGTTTTTGAGAGGCTGGTCAATGATAAGCTTATTCATTTTCTGGAAAGTCTAGGCCTCTTGAGTGACGTTCAGTATGACTTTCATAGTTTTTGTTCAACAGCTGAACTATTAGCTGTTGTAACTCAACAGATCTGTCGGTTTATGGATAATTCAGGAGAGGGTAGGGCCATTACGCTTGACATTACGAAAACGTCTGACAGAGTATAGCATCCTGATTTTCTACATAAACTTGGAAGTTGTAGCATTTGTAGTAAAGTTTTTAACATTATTAGGTATTTTCTTTCGGGTCGAAGTTTGCAAGTACTTCTGGATGAAGTATCTTCATTTTCTTTTCCTATCAATGCCGGTGTTCCTCAGGACTCTATTTTAAGTCTAACATTATTACTTCTATCTATAAATATAAAAGCGAAAATGTATGTATGTATGTGTGTTCGCTTTTTCTGTGTGTCTACAAAAGGCTTTTTTCAGAGAAGCGGTTGCTCGCTTCACAACTTTTTAAAACTTTTTATAGCATATAAATCGTAATATCTCACAGTTAACAACGAAGCTCGCCTGTCTATTTAATTTGCTTGATTTCGGGAAGATAAACATTCAACATTTGTCGCTCGCCGCATGTGAGTTAGTCTTTTTCTTATAACATCTTGGGGGGGGGCGTTCAGCAGTAAATGAAATCCCGCAGTCAAACTTGACCTCATTAACTCATTAAAACGGGCACCTGCTAAATCCAAGTAATTAAATAAATTCAAAGGTGTTTCCGTTAGCATCTCGCGGTGGGGCAATGGTTAACATCGCACTTTTTTTTTTTTTTTCACACTTTAATTTACAACTTTGCTTCAACGGTTCGGGTTCGATCCTCATACTTACTTTTTTTAACCCCCCTCCCCACCTCCAAACACCCGGGCAACGCTGGGTACCCCTCGCTAGTCTATAAATATAAAAGCGAAAATGTGTGTATGTATGTGTGTTTGTTTGTATGTATGTATGTGTGTTTGTATGTCTCGCAAAAACTTTCCACACCGGTCACGGATTTTCGCCAGATCGGTATCATTTTAAACTTCCAACCTTCGCTTGACAAATTGGCCAAAAACGTTAATTCTTTCACCCTGAAATCAGTAGTTTTATACAGGGGGGGGGGGTCAGCAAAAACCGTCCTCTCATGACGAGTTCGCTTCTACGCATGCGTCATACGACGTCATAACCTGATTTACTTTAAGTATTTAAAAAAGTGACAGCATTTCGTGGACGTCGTCTTAGCTCAGTTGCTTAGAGCACGGCCTCATTATCTAAACGTTTTGGGTTCGAATCGTGGTGTGAGATGTCTTTTTTTTTTCGATTTTTTTTAATTTTAATATTGAAGCAGAATTATTTAAGCCATTTTTCACGTGTTTTTCAGATTTTTTTAACGTTCGTTTTTCTGTTTTTTTTTTTTTTACTTCGCTTATTCTTAGGTTTTCATTAACACCCCCCACCCCCGCTCGACCACACACACAAAAACACCTGGGCAACGCCGGGTACCCCCCGCTATTCTTTATATAAATGCCCTTCTAGAAAATATGATTAAGAAAACTACCGTTTATGTTGATGACCTCACTCTCTATTTTAGTATTGTTTCTCATACATCTTCTTTGGATCAGTTGAAATATGCAATTGATCTAGAAGTTTACGGGTTCAGTAATGGATTAGGTCAAGAAATATTTTGTTTCATGTAATTCTCATCTATTGTCTTTCAATCGTAGGTGTGCCCCTTTTCTTCCTGAGATTTTTATGGATGACTCTACTCTCGATGAGAAATCGACTCTAAAACTTCTTGATTTTTCGTCATCAAATCTTTCTTGGAGTTTGTATATTAAATCCATTGCTCTTTCCGCTTCTCATA
Organism: Euprymna scolopes; assembly: GCF_053919585.1. NCBI lineage: Eukaryota > Metazoa > Mollusca > Cephalopoda > Sepiida > Sepiolidae > Euprymna > Euprymna scolopes. Next base: position 22,439,847 of record NC_136495.1, read on the forward strand.
AAATCGGTTCTCTTTGTCGCTTTAAACACTTTCCCACACCTGAGACTATTCTCTATCTCTTCAAATCTACTATCATGTATTATTGTTATATTTGGGCTGGTGAATCTGTATCCCATTTAAAGGTTCTTGATAAACTGCAGAAACGTATCTGTAATTTGATTGGCCTTATCCTTTCTTCTTCACTGCAACTTCTCTCTCACAGTCGTGATGTTGCTTGTCTCGGTCTTTTTAAAAAAATACTTTTATGGCATATGTTTTTCAGAATTGTCTGGTCTGTTCCCTGCTTCCTCTGTTCCAACTCGTTTAACTTGTTGGTCTAATGATCGCCATCAAGATTCTTATTCCAGTAGCTTCTTCCCAAGAACCACAGGTTTGTGGAACCTTCTTACTGCTGTCTTTTTTCCTCTTACCTACAACCTTGGTCTTTTCAAGACTAACGCCAATAACATCAAGACTATCTTTGCGATGATCAGCTTTCGTGTTTGTTAGCTAGCTTCATGTTTTGTTTCAAGCGATTTCCATTAAAAAAAAAATGTAGCAATAGTGCTACAAACTACTACAGGTCACGGTTAACGATTTTTTTTTTTTTTATCTATATTTCATTTCTCAGCTTGGAGCTGATTAATGCAAGCATTTAACTTCCATTCTGGATTATCCAATCAGAGGCCATCTCTCAGGCGATTTGAGTACACAACTGAAGTTGATAAAAAAGAACGCCTATAAAATTCTCTCTCTTTCATGGGCAGGCTAAAGCACTGCGAATAACTCTCCTACATTACTTGGGCCGACCACAAAACTTGACCAATAACCTTCCTACTGAGCCCACGGGTTCTGGCATAAACAATACCTAAGAATCCACCATGGATACCACTGCACACATGTGGACTAAATAATGTAATACACACACACACACACACACACACACACACACACACACACACACACACACACACACACACACACACACACACACACAGATTAAAATACACACACAGACACGGCCTGACTGCAGCATACAGATAGACTCCCTTATACAAGCTTTCTCATATATGAACTCTTCTTTGTCCCTTACAAACAAGACATTTATCCTGCTCATGGTCTCTCTAACCTTTTTGTTTTCATCCATAACTATTCGTTTACGAATAACTTTCTCTTTCATTCCACTTTGTTTATGTATTAACGAAAATGATTTAATAAAGTTGTTTTGAATATAAAAAATGAACTTTGTTCTATTTCTAGATGTATACTCAATTTTTCCTTACAGACAAAACTCCTGTCTTTTTCTTTGAAGACTTTGAAGACTCATCCTTCAGGAAGTCATTATCGAAATTCATTCTTCATGAACTTTTTATTTTTCAATGTCTGAACAAGTTGTTGAATACAATTTATTAATTTTGCATGGATAGATTATGTTACTCTTTCTTTTCGATATTGCCTTTCTGTTATAACTTTTCTAGTTAAAAGATGTTACAAGGAAAACAGAATAAAGTATAAAAATATATTAACAAAAACATACAAAAGTGTCAGTTTGTTCGTCTAGCCAATGAACAAGTTCTGTTGATCCTTCGGATCTAGATCCTGCATTAATGCCTTGTCTTCCGGTATATATGTATATGGATCAGTTCATTCGCAGGTAATTTCACCATAACACTTTCCCTGTACAATTCTTTCACTTAAGTACGAAATACATTTTTCCGATAGGACTATAGAGGTTATTTTTGTTTTGCTAGTCTAGAATGCCTCTTTTGGGGAGCTGAATTCTCAGTTATGAACAGAGACATATTTTTTTACATTAGCTGTGTACGAAATTTAAAAAATTCTTTAGAAAAGTTAAAATACAAAAAACTTATCCAGGTAGGTAGAAGAGTAATTTATGTTGCCTTTGGTAACATTTATTTCTTGTATATTTGTTCTTTTTTTTTACTCCATTTTTTCTTTGTTAGCTATTGTTAAAATGCCTCAAAATCTTGATGTGTATCCCATTTACACCCATTTAAAAGCATGTGGCACCAGCCGAAATAAACATTATGTTAAATTTTTCCTTACAAACAAAACTTTTATCTTTTCTCTAAAACGTTCCTTGAACACTTTGAAAAATCATTCTTCCAGAAGTCTTTATATTTCATTGTCTTAACAAGTTGTCGAATATAATCAATGAATTTTGTATGATTAGACATGATTGATTAAAAATTAAGAATAAATTAAGATAAATGTACAAAATGTTTAACGATTTTCTTCAATTTTGACCCATTTTTGACCCCTTAAAAACAATTTTAACCGGCTAAAGACCCATAAAAGAACGACCCATAAAAATTCTAATCCTTTGAGGCCCAAGCGCCGCTCTGCAACTTTTAGTTTCGGAGGAGATAGAGTTTGAAAATATGACAGACGGACAGACATATAGCTGTTTATATATTAGATTATGTCTTTCTTTTTGATATTAACTTTCCCTCTACAATTCATTCACTCAAGTACCAATTTCTTTTTTTCCGACGTTTTGTCTGTTAAATTAAAGGATGCCAGCATCCCAGGCATTACCTCTTCCTTTCAAAGATGGGATAGGTTTTATTGCGTGTTAATTGGGTCGTCCTCGTTCGTGAGAAAGTGCCAGCAGGATTATAGAGACTATTTTTGTCCCCAGTCTAAAGTGCCCTTTTAGGGAAGCTGGATTCTCCGCGATAAGCATGGACATTGTGTTCAACTCCTTCCTCATGAGGAAACAAGTAAAAAGGAACTACTAATAACTACTTATGTTCAACAACAATGAGCAACGTAATTACGGTTACCACGTGTTTTCTTGACTACACCTTTCTATTACAGTTACAAATGTAATTTACTAAACGACCCTGAAAACAGAGATCTACACAGACTTGCTGTGTCTACTGAAATCTCTGTGGTGATTAATGTGAACATTTCAACATTCCATCTGTTTTTTTTGTTTTGTTTTTTTTCCTCATTTAGACATTCTGTAAATAACCGGGGAAAGTACACCAGAGAATATTGCAATTTCTTTCAGAGCAGACACCTATTAATTAAGAAAGAGATTTCTAAAGCCAAGAAGATTGGCTCATCAATCTACAATGAAATCGTCCACGTTCAGCCCTCGATAGAAAGAGAGGGTGAATTTGGTCACTACCAGATTTGGGGAATACTAGGCACTGAATAGCTGAAATGTACATGTGGCTATTGATATTCTCTAGAAACTTCCGTTTCAGTTAGAACTAGACTACCGGCTAATGCAAACATCACCCTAGGTATTCCCAAAAAACGACAGAACCTTCTTTATAGGGTTGCATTTTCTGATATCTTTTGAAGAAGTAAAAACACCTCCCCGCAAAAAAGTAAAGGGTAAAACTGTGGGATGGATAGGATGGAGGTTGTGTAGAATGATGCAAGACCTTATAGGGGTGATAAAGTTATAGGGGTGATGAAGTTATAGGGGTGATGAAGTTATAGGGGTGATAGAGTTAAGGTTATGAATGATGGGAAATAAATTAACAGAAGGAAGGGGTTAAAAAAAAAGAAACAGCAGCACTCATCCTAGGCGAGTTGAACCAGCTTCCTTCAGAAGAGAAAGTTTCAAGGGAATATCCAGTTGACAAATAATCTCCAGTTGCATTGATATCCCCTTTAGCGGGGGGGGGGTGACAAGATTAGATTTTTGCAATTATTTGCATAGATATGTCGACATTCTCCTACATACAGCGCCTGGTACTCTCAAATGGTCACCCACCTCATACTGACCCGGCTGAACGTTGCTTAACTTTACTAAAGATCGTACGAGAACTGGTGTGCCAAGGTGATTATGCTGTATAGATGATCAGGAGATTGTAGAGTATGAGATTGGTTTTCAAGCTGTGAAAACTTTAGTTGGAAATACAAACAGCTTACACATATAATCTTGTCTGTGAGTCAGGTGCAAGCAGAGCAATTAATTTGGCAAACCAGAAAGAAATTTGGTAAGGTTTAATCGGAGGGGGGAGGGGGGCCCTTTTTACTTCTGTTTTAAAAGTGTCCTTTTAAGAGGAATGTATTTTAGGCCTGTGCCCCACCGAGTAGAGTGGACTTTATGTTCATTATTATATTTTTGCCGTTATTTTTTCCACTTGAGCACCTGCCCTGAAAAAGTTCTCAGCACGTCACTGCGGTTAACTCACCTCTCCACGTGGGCGTGGGCAGAACATGGTTATTTAAAATGAGTGCTTAGTGGCTTAAGGCAACACAAACAGATACTAATTACTTCATTTCACAATAGCCAAAACGACTGGATTTGACATTAAATAACCTCAAAATGGTCGATATACCATAAAACAAACAACCAAAACAAGCGATGAAGATATAAAGAACTTGAAGCATAAAATCTTTTACCAGAATGGCTGGATTCAGCATCAAATAACTCAAAAACGGTTAATATGCTATAAAACAAAACAAACAGCATAAATGAATATTTGAAAATATAAAGAACTTGAATCATAAAATATTTACATGAAAATCCTTGGATTCGGCATTAAAGAACCCAAAAATGGCAGATATGTAATAAAACAGGATAACACAATTAAATCATATCCTTTATCAGTACTCCTTTCTTTCTGGGAGAACCACAAAAATAGGAGCTTGACTCTGACAACACTCTTCATCCTAATAAAATGAGTCATGTCCTTTCTTTTCTTTCTTTTTTTTTTATTTATTATCTTCCCTATGAGAGCAAAATGTGATACAAGGACGTCTCCAATGTGAGAGAAAATCAGCTCCCCAAAAAGGGGTACTCTGGCAGTAAACAAAAATACAAATTGCCTTAGTATAAAAGGGTTTCCCTTACATTGACTAAGGACAAATTAACTTATGTGTATCTATTTACTTGCCTCCCCACACAAAGTCGGTTTTTAATGTGTTGAAAATCCAGCTCCCCAAAAAGGGGCACTCTGGATAGAAACAAAAATGAAAATTTTCTCAGTCATGAAGGATTTCTCCTCCACTGACCGAGGACAGAAAAGGTGAAGTGTAGCATCAGAACCAGATACTAGGATCTTAGCCCGAAGGCCAGCTATCTTATTTCTTTTGGTGGATCTAAATTGTGTTCACAAGTAATGGCCAAATTTCAGATCCATTTCTGAAACCTTCTGTAATTAATAATAATTATGTACGTACAAACATATCAACACATTCTTTGTCTATACTTTATACATTTCTTATAGATTTAGTACCGCTTCCATTGTCTTCCCATTAAAGTTTTATACATATGATCCATATTTCATAAAAATAGGAATTTATGAACCACACTTTCATTCCCATTTCTGCAAACGTTGCTTACAACCACGATTTCAATTTTTTTTTTTCATTTTTATCTCTGCTAGTTAATTCTTCTGAAAAGAAAAGCATAATTTTTTGAAACTCCATGGAATAAGGAAATAATTTTTATTATATTCTCTGTGTTTGAACATTTGATGATTCAATAAATAATATACATTTTCAAGCTTCATAATTTAAAATATTTTTCACATATCGTATATGCTAGAATTTAAACCCATTAAAAACGGACAAAAGTTATAGCCCATTGACTTCGAATAGAAGCTTTATACCAAATTAATGGTTGAATGTTTCCAAATTTGTGCTCATTTTTGCATTAAATACTAATCCATATTAATCCCTGGTAATACCTAACTATCCATCGAACAGATACCATAATACTTAGTTTGCTGCACCTTATCATAAAGGTTGATTCAAAATTTCAGCCAGGTATGTAATAGAGCGCGGACTGTATGCAAATGCCGAGCTATGTGTGAAGTGACGTCATTGTAAGGAAAAAGATAAAGTCTATAAAAAGAATGTGTGCATGGACCGAAGATCACGTTTATGTAAACAGCCGGAAGAAGGAGTAACAGCAACAACAGTAGTCATGTATATGCCTACACAATCACAACACAATTATTGACAGCAACAGTAGATTTCGACTTGCACGTGAACACTAAGACATATACACATACTAGGATTTTTTTTTTCATTTCTGTCAAAGAGAAGGAGGACAATCACGTTTTATTCAGGGAAAGTACCCGAAAATAAATGTTGTTGTTACAACGGAAAAAAAGCCTCAGGTTATTACTTGTCTTCTGTTCCTTGTGACGTATTCTGCTATGACTTGTTGGGTTCTGAGTGTCTACATGTTCATGAACGCGTACATGTGTGTACTATGTTACAGGTCGGCCCAGTAGTTTCCAAGAAAAAGTGGAACTTAAATACGAATCTGTATTGATCCCTAACTGTGCATTAAATGAATACCATAATACTTAGTGTGCTCTAATTCATCATAATAAAGTCCATGAAAAATTTCTGCTAGATCAATCCAGCAGTTTACAAGAAAAAGTGGGCAAATAGAGAGACAGGCAAATAGACAGACAAACTAAGAGAAATATAATATATATATATTAATGTTGGGGCGACTAATCAGAATCGGAAGCCAGAATCGCAAAAAATCAGAACTTTTTTATGTATCGGAATCGGTATCAGAATCGGAAAAATTTGTGCTAATTTCTGATGCCAAAAACGATTCTTTTCATTGTTTATATTTTTTGTTTTTGTTTAGAACTTATTTTTCCTTGGATCATATTAATGATGAAATGATAAATATTTATTGACGTTAAACTATCAGTAAAACTAAAATCTATAGATAATTTCCACAAGTATGTTTTCATGTTTGTGAAAATATATTATAGAATAAGAGACAACGAAATGGAGTTTCATTCTATATTAATAAACAACTTTATTTGTCATCTTCGTTAGTAGCGTTAGTAGAAGAGAGATGTTTATTAATATAGTAGTTAGTAGAAGAGAGTTGTTAATTAATATACTAGTTAATAGAAGAGAGTTGTTTATTAATATACTAGTTAGTAGAAGAGAGTTGTTTATTAATATAGAATGAAATGGAGTTTCATTCTATATTAATAAACAACTTTATTTGTCATCTTCGTTAGTAGCGTTAGTAGAAGAGAGATGTTTATTAATATACTAGTTAATAGAAAGAGTTGTTCATTAATATACTAGTTAGCAGAAGAGAGTTGTTTATTAATATAGAATGAAATGGAGTTTCATTCTATATTAATGAACAACTTTATTTGTCATCTTTGTTAGTAGCGTGTATAAGAGAGAAACAGGTTAGTATGAGTTCAGTGTTTATGCATAAAGATAGATTTAATATATTGCCTGCTTGTTGAGGAAAGAACAGCTCAGTCCACACGTGTTTATAGCTAGTAGTCGCCGGGACGAAGGAAGCCAATTAAAGAAGAAAGAAAGGACAAAGTTTTCAGTGTGTTTGTGTTGTTGTAGGAGTGTGTGTCTGATAGTAGAGACAGGACAAAGGGTGTGTGTGTGTGTGTGTGTGTGTGTGTGTGTGTGTGTGTGTGTGTGTGTGTGTGTGTGTGTGTGTGTGTGTGTGTGTGTGTGTGTGTGTGTGTGTGTGTGTTCTTTAGCATGATTAGCATGATAAAGAATGTTCGTTTGGGTACCACATGTGGAAACAAATGGGAGTGAAGAGAGCCATTGTTAGCTCGTTGTACTCACGTTTGGCCTGGGGCCCAAGCCCCACGCTAATATGTGTTGCCCGACAGGGTCAAGATGAAAGAGGGCTTCAGATTTTGCCTTTATATTGTCATGTGATTGAGAGCTGGCTTGTGATTGGGCAAGCCAGGGAGAAAATGTATTTCAAATCTCGAGTCACAAGAATTAGCTTCTGCCTGTGATTGTAACGAGTATCGGCTGCTACAGATACCCCTTTGTTGGAATGGTTTTCGGAAGAAAACCAAAAATGTTTATCGAAGTAAATGAAAGGTTCTTACCATTTATTTATTTCAGTGTGTTAAAATGTTCAATTCTTGTCAGCACCTATTTCATATAATTATTATGTCAATTTTGAATCTTTTCCACCCTGACTCGTTAGAAGAATAAGAACTTAATAACTTTAAAAGAAAATAAAAGTAATTCAGGCATAATTATTTAAATCTTAAAAAGTCTGAAGAGTAGTTGCATTGTTTTTATGATATTTATGCCATCTTTTCGCCTTATTTGCTTCATAACGACTTTTATTCCTATTTCATTATACGATGAGTGATGTTATTCCAATATGAAAAAAATTATTCTTTGAAATTATATTGTTTGGTAGAAAGAAATTTGCAAGGTTAATAATAGTTCATAGAAAAACATGTGGACTATTTCTATTTTTTTTTATTATCTTACTTCCTTCAGGAATCCAAGAATGTTTGAACTGACTAATATGTGCCTACACACACAGCACAATTATTGACAGCAGCAGTAGATTTCAACTTGCACATGCATACAAAACTTTTTTTAAAATTTTCCATCAGGTAAATCGCTTTGTGATTTTTAGAACGGATTTCATTGAGATCAATATATTTCAACAATAAAATGGGGCAAGACACCAAAAACAAAATGAAGGATGCTATCTTTTCAACAGATACGAGTATGTGTGTAGCCAATGTGGAGTCGGGCAAGGATTATCTCCTCCTTTTTCATTTTTTAAACTCTACTAGTTCCCTTTAGTAGATTGTTAAGTTTAATGAATGTCCACTATAGCTTGTGATCTATACGGAATAATCATGTTGGCACACCAGTTCTTGTTAGATCACTGAAGTTTAGTAACGTTGAGCCATTTGGAAATATCAAGCACTGTATGTCAGATGTCAACACCTCCCTGCATGACTGCAAAAACTTAATGTCGTCATCTCTCCTAATGGAGATATATATGTGATTAGGGACTATTTGTGAATTTCATACCTTCTTGAAACTTCTTTCTTTTGGAGGAGGTTGCTTTAACCCATCTAGGGTGTGCTGCTTCAATACAGTCAAGGGTATTATAGTTTGTTGATGTAAATTTGGAAGTCAAATCACATGTGAAATTAGAGAAAGCATAAAAAAACACATACAAACTGCAAAAATTTATTCTGGAACTGAAAGACAAAATATTTATTTAACAATGACAATAATTTGGCGTCTCCAAAAATGGTACTGTTCCAGCTTTTGAGACAGACAAAACCGACTTTTTGTTCGGCATCGTCACGTTTATGTAAACAGCCGGAAGAAGGAGTAACAACAACAACAACAACAGTAGTCATGTATATGCCTACACAATCACAACACAATTATTGACAGCAACAGTAGATTTCCACTTGCACGTGAACACTAAGACATATACACATACTAGGATTTTTTTTCATTTCTTTTTGTCTGTGCAGATGTTCTATGAAGTTTGCATCTTATTTGTTGCTGGCAGGACTACTCGACATTGCCCACGACAAAAGTATAACATATTCCTATTTAATACTTCTATCTCTATTCCTATGATTCTCCTGTCCACTTTCTTCTCTGCCCAACCCATTCCTTTCTCTTGATATATATACACACACACTTTTATAGATTAATCAAGGAATGTGTCCGTATAAAGGAAAATAACCCTTAAAACAATTATAACAAATAGATGGAAAACAGAACTTCTCCCCACCCACAAAATCTGCGCCAGTTTAGGGCCAAAAAATTAATATTTTTTTTCTAAATTTTATTCATCCAGGACAACGCAGATCAAGAAAATACCAAATTTGGGGGCGTGTTTTTTTTTTTTTTTTTGTAGTTTTGGACTTTTACCTGGACATACAAACATACACACATACACACAAACAACTGCCCTTTATATAATAGATTGACACTGTATTAATACTAAGGTTTTCTATGAAGATACAAAATTACTTTGCAGCTGAGATCAAGATGTAGTATCTGTTTTGTCCTTAGTTGGTAGAGGAGAGCTCCTTCTATACTGAGGCATTTTTTTTTGTCCCAATCCAGAATGCACCTTTTTGAAGAGCTGGATTTTCTTAACATTAAAAACTGACCTTGTGTCTAAATCGGCAACTCCCATGGGGCAACAAGTAAATGGGGACTTTCAAGATAAAATGAATACATTGGAAAGTCCTATTTGTAATGGAGTTGAGAAGAAAGAAAGAGAGAGAGGTTAGAAAGAAAGAGAGTGTGTGAAAGAAAGGAATAGAGAGTGTGAAAGAGGAATGTAGCAGCTATTTCTTTCCCCTTGCAGAGAACAACTCCTGTAAGATGATATGGTCACAACCTCCAGAGTGTATTAATTTTGACTGAATCTTTGAAGGCCTACATCCCGACTCTTTGGGATATATACAGCAGTTGTGCCGTGCTTCCACACACCAATGTAGAAAGGCATCACTCCTGCACTGTTCAATTTGATCCTAAGCATGCACTATCTCAACTAGAAGATATACTGCCTGAAGACTTTCGCTAGCTGACCTTTCTTACTTTATTATTAGAATCTTCACAGTGCTATTGTTTAAACTTCCAGCAACCTACACCCAATGGTGTCACTTGAATAAATAGATATCTTTTGTTGTTCATAAAAAGGCTTCGTTTTCCTTTCGTTTAATTACTGTTTTATTGCACAAAATATTAGAAGAGTTAGTCTTACAGTCCCTGTGATGATAAGCTGTTACAAATATTTTTGAACCTAGTATCCGTCCTTGTGGTCGAGATGGTTGCGTATTTATGCGGTTAGAATAAGATGTTGAATTTTATTCAAGATGGTGAGGGTATTTCCGCACACATAGTGGAACTCATCAATTAATTGCATCAACATTATTTCCAGAACTTCCTCTTAAAAAACTTACTTTCTTTAGTGCTTCAGTTGGGAAGCTTTACATTCAAATTCAATACTCAGAGTGGTTCAAACGGAAATATCCCCTTTAAACAGGAACTCTCTCTCTCTCTCTCTCTCTCTCTCTCATTTGCACTAAAGAAAACCAAGGGTTAAGTCAACATCTTTTAATGCCTGAGATACCCAATGAAGGGAAAAATTGGAGCTTACCTTAACACTGCTTTGTCTTTACTGCTCAGCATATCCTTGTTCTAGCTCCTCAACTCCCGCTAAAGGTTTTGACTTGCAAAAGAGTGCACTTCTAGTGCAAGAGCTCTTTCTTAGTGGATGGGGGTGACAAAATGTCTCACTGTAATACCATTTTAAATTGCAGCAATTTAAATATACACCCAATAGTATAGGTCACTTAAATAAATATTGTTGTTGTTTATAAAGGGCTTTGGTTTCCTTCCGTTTGTTAAAAAAATATTATAGTAGTTGGTCTTACTGTCCATGTGAAGCTAAGCTCCTATAGGATGAGGGAGAAAAAAAAAAAAAAAAGAAACTTACCGATGCCACATATTTGGTTCTGATCTTCTTTAGTAGCTCAATTGACATGGATTGCCGCCATAGTTGTTTGCAATGAATCATAGTTTTTTTTGTTTCCATTTTTATTTTCTTGCTCCAGATATTTTTCTGATTTGTTTTTTGTTTGTTTGTTTGTTTGCTTTTTCTCTATTTACATCCATCTTAACTTTTAGCAACCTACACCCACTGGTGCAGGTTATTCCAATAAATATTTTGTTGTTATTTATAGAAGGGATTTGCTTTCTTTTCATTTGGCATCCCTTTTATTACACAAAATATTATAGAGGTATTTGGCTTTTGGGCTAAGATCCAAGTGTAGTATCTGATCTGATGCTACACTTAAATTAATTCGTCCTTAGTCGATGTAGACGAAACCCTTCTCTACTAAGGTAATTTGTATTTTGCCTACTGCCAGAGCGCTCCTTTTTGGGGAGCTGGTTTTCCCCTACATTAAAATTGATCCTGTATCACATTTTGCTTTTGTGGGAAAGCAAATGCATGCAAAACTATATTAGAGGTTGGTCTTAAAGTCAATGTAAAGACCAAGCTACTATAAAATGGTGACCTTTGACGTGTATGCTGGAAAGGTGGCAAATAAAAAAAAATGTCAACGAAGCTGAAGAGTATTGCACTCTAGTTCTGTAATAAACGTCTAGGAGAGTGGAAAGTGGCCTTGGTTTATTTTCGGTAGCTTTGTAACTCTTGCTTCTTTTATTTTGTTCTTTAGTCCTCACATTCCATAGGCGATGTTTCTGACAAGTAGATATCATTTTCTGTTTATAAAAGGGCTTTGTTTTCCCTCTCGTTTGCCGACCATTTTGTCTTGTTCCTATTTTGTTGATCAAGATATTTTTCTGAATTGTTTTTGTTTTGTGTTTGTTTGTCATCCCCCTCATTCACCAAACGACAGTTAAGCCGCTAAGTGGCACACTGATTTCAACTCTCCTAACACTCAATTACAAATCAGCAATCATAAGAGTGGCCATTTTACATCCACGTCACTTCTTCCGTCTTTGCTCTCTTTTCATAGCAAGCAAACAAAAAGAACAAAGAAAAAGAATTTGCTTTATTTATGTCGCCATTGGCATATTAGTAAACAAAAACAATATACAAAAACGGACAAGAATAAAGAGTTCGTTATATAATCTGGGCATTTTTACAATAGCCAACAAAATAAAAAAAAATAGAGTGAAAAATAAATGCAAAACAAGTAAATGTTAGCAAAGGCAAGATAAGTTACTCTTCTACCTACCTGGATATTTTTTTTTATTTTTAAAGCGTTTATTTACTTTGAAACAAAGTAGTGTCAAGTCTGTTGAGTTAGAATGAAAAAAAAATTACAGTATTGTGTTGATATTTAAACCCTTGATAATTGTTTCAAAGTCAAAAATTAAACAAAATACTTGTAGTACGTTACATTTTTGCATGATTGGTGACATTTATTGAACAGATTTCTGCCAGTATTTTGTTTAATTTTTTATTTTTTTTTTGCGATTATCGAGGGTCTCAATAGCTATAACAAAACTGCTCTCTTCTTTCGTTTTAACTCAAAAGACTTGACACTAGTTTTGTTTCAAAGTAAATATGCATGCGCAAATATACATTGTTATGTTAAAGTCGGTTCATTTTTAACTATTTCTTATCCATCTGATGCTAGCTCAAACGGTAACGATTAAGGCTGGAATGGTATGTGTTTTGGTTTCAGTTCTAGCTGATGGCACCGAAGTTACTTTTTTTAACTTTTGAAATCACTACTATATATTGTGTACAATATAGTATAATATATAAGTCGATAGAGAATTAATTCTATAATAATAAATACAAAATCTGCATGAATTAAAATATCATATTTAAGCATATTTTACGACCGGGCAATTCGGGCGGTCAGCTAGTTATTTTCTAGGTAAATCTTAAAGGAAAGAAATAAAACAAAACTTTGTATTATCTTTAATTAAATAATTAAATTGAGTAAATTTTAAAATAAAATAGAAGTGGATGAAATAAACGTATAACAGCATATATATATATATATATATATATATATATATATATATATATATATATATATATATATATATATATATATTACAATAGAAAAATGTGAGCATGGAAAGTAATATGGTTAAGCTTAAACATGCAAATTGTTGATTGGTTGTTTTTGTTTTACGGCATATCAGCCCTTTTCAGGTTATTTAATGCTGAATCCAGTGATTTTGAAGAAAAATATTTTAATAGAATATATTTGTTTTTTTGTTTTTTTAAGTCGGTTTCTATTTAACCCATAGTTGGGACTCTAACAGGTATTACCACTCCGGGTCAGAGTGGGCCTGAGAGCAATGGCAATTAAAGGGTGGCTCCACACTCCCCAAAGCCCACAAGCTGGGGCCTTACCATCGAACATAGTAGATATCTCACTGCTGATGCAATTCTCTATCTATATAAGAGCCAGATACGTCCAAGGATGGAATACTGTTGCCACATATGGGCAGGAGCTGCTAGAAAAGACTTGTCCTGCCTTGATAGGGTTCAAAATAGACTTTGTGGCCTGGTGGGAGATGTCCTTTTCTCTTCGCTGCAACCTCTGTCTCACAGAAGAGATGTTGCGAGTTTGTCTCTGCTTTATCATTATTTTCATGGAAAGTGTTCGACTGAGCTTCAATCTATGGTCCCCCCTCGCCAAACTTTCACAAGAAACACTAGACTAGCTGAAAACATTATCAATAATTTTCCCCATTCTTTATCTGTGCCTAAACCTAAACATAGATTCCATGATCAAAGCTTCTTTCTTAGAACTGCACGCCTGTGGAATTGTCTTCCGTTTTCCTGCTTTCCAGCTGTCTATAATATGGTTGTCTTCAAGTCCAACGTGAACAAGTTTCTGATGAGCCGTTCCACTTAAGTTAACAAATTTACCGAACTTCCATTACTATTGATTACTATATTGTCCTTTTGACTACTCTACACTCTTTAACTCTTATCCTTGAGTCGCCGATCGGCCTTGATAAGTGGTGACGCCTATGTAAAAAAAAAAAAAAGAGGTCATATCCAGGACCTAAACATGGAAAAGTAAAGCACTAGTTGTTAAAACTGGAAAAGAAAAGGACAAGATATTCTAGTAAAAAAATATAATAAATTTTAACTTAAAATATTGCAGCATTAATAATTTATTATATAATGTTATAAATTGAATCTAAAAAAAATGTTTAGTCTTTTTATTGTACTTTTGTTACAGTTTGCTATTTTGCATTTAAGATATGAATCTATATCTTCAGACAGCCTGATCTGGTAGCATCAGATGCAATACACAGGTAATGCCAGGTATCCGTGCTGGTTTTTAATAATGTTTATTATTTATCATTTTAATAAAGCCAAAGTTCAAGTGTCATATGTCGCCCATGAGACAATTTTGAAGTCTGCAATATAAAAGAAAATCTAAGAAAAGTTCTTGTAGATAATCAAGATCTCATGTTATCTTGTTTGTTAATATGAAAGATTCTTACAGCATATGAATATAGATTTTATAATGTCAATTCGTATATATACCAGATGAATACCAATCCAGTCCACACACACACACACACACACACATATATATATATATATATATATATATATATATATATATATATATATATATATATATATCATTGAATAACGCAGACAGTTCATGTCTACTTATTCTGGGTAGTTGGTTGGTTGTTTGGTTGGTTTTATGGCATATCAATCCTTTTCAGGTTATTTAATGCCGAACCAGTTATTTTAAAGAAAACATTTTTAATAGAATATATTTGGGTTTTTTTCAAGTCGGTTTCTATTTAACCCATAGTTGGGACCCTAACAGGTACTACCACTCTGAGTCAGAGTGGACCTGGGAGAAATTGCAATTAAAGGGTGGCTTCACACTCCCCAAAGCCCATAAGCTGGGGCGTCACCATCAGATATAGTTTAAGATTATATCCAGGGCCTTATTCTGGTTGGGATCCTTTCCAACTTTCTTATTAATTGGCTTCAGACAAAATCTGGCTGATGTAGTTGCCATAGTTTCTGTAAACCCAAGTACTTTTGAATCCGTATGGATTCATCAGAAAGGATAATTAACTGCTTTGATTTAGGATTATTTATAGAAGTGTTTTTTGTTTATATATATATATATATATATATATATATATATATATATATATATATGTATATATATATATATATACTCCAATAAATTTGTTTTATTTTTGTGTGTTGATATTCATATTAAAACCCTTTTTTTCTATTTATTTAAAAAGAAAATACAATTTTGTTATAAATGGGTTGTGAAATTGCATTAATCTGCAAAAGATCTAATTTGCATATTCTTTTAAATATTCATTTTTATTAATTCCTCATTAGTTGTTTTTTTTGTTTTCTTATGGAATGATCATCTTTAGTTAACTATTACGTGTAATTATATTCATGCAGAGATTCTACATGATTTATATGTATGTAATATTTTCGCAAAACAAACCTCTTTCTATATATACTTATGTATGTGCATATATATTTGTTTAAAGAATTTTGCCTACCAAACTCCTCTGTCAGTTTTGGGTCTACAGACATGAAACTTTATGTATAAGATATTCGAACCTATGCAAAACTTTATATTTGGGTTTTAGCTGGGGAAAATCTATGCAAAAGTGTGAAAATTAAAAAAAAATATGGAACTTGCCAGGGATGGTCGAATGATGGCATTACGAATATGCATGTGTAACGTAATAGCTATTGGTTCATGTTTTGATTTTTTGTCTTGCAGCAGACATGTCTTCATAGCTCAGGCATTAACATCAAGGGAAAAAGAAAATTGTAAGCTAAACGTTTTAGTTTCGAATCTCGGTGGTGGTGCACAAGTCATTTCTTTTTTAACTTTATAAATCATTACTATATATATAGTGGGTCCAATACAATCTAATATATAACAGCCAAAATGTGTGTTAGTATGTGTGTGTGTGTGTGTGTGTGTGTGTGTGTTTGGCAAAACCATTTGACACATGCAACAAACACTGACAAAATGGTATTGTTAGAAAGATTGATCTTTCGAACAACAAATATCCAAAAATTGGCCACAAATATTAATTCTTTCACCATCAACTGGGCCGTTTTTTAATCAGTTTTGGGGGCGAAAATTTGTCTGCCAAAAGGTCAAAGTTGAAAGAGTTGACCTTTGCAGATTCTACCAAATTCCTCATCCAATTTTGGGTCTAAAGACTTGAAATTTTAGATGTAGGTAACTTGGACATGGGTAAAACTTTGTATTTGGATTTGAGACCAAAATAATAAATGTTAAGGGGTCAAAATTGGGATTCAAGTTATAAAAAATTTACTTCTGCGGTCTTTACAAAATTACTCAGACAATTTTTGGTCTAAACCAGGGGTTCTCAACCGGGGTCCACATGGACTCTAGGGGTCCATGGAATATTTCTGGGGGTCCACAGGCAAAACATAACAAAATTGGGGTTCACAACGATATTTTGGTGGTCCATGAAGAAAACCAACTCAGAATAGTTTTTATTATTAAAAATTTAATTTCTACTGGAATTTTGTATAGTTTTTTTTTTTTCAATCATTCAAGTTTTTTTAACTATAATATTTCTATTTACCAGGTTTACCTCATTAAATTAGTTTTCATTTAAAAATAAAGCTTAATTATATGATATTTCTTTGATTATTAAAACCTCAAAATTTATATGAGTGAAAAAATAGAAGATTGTCTTATGACCAATAGTTATGAAGAGGTCCACCAAAATAAAAAGAAGGGAAAAGGGGTCCATGAGTAAAAAAAGGTTGAGAACCACTGGTCTAAACATTTGAAATCTTACATAAAGTGTATTCACATGTAGGGCAAATTCTGAACAGTAAATAGGGCCCGAGCAAAGCCAGGTTGAACTGCTAGTGTTCACTAAAAACAAACGAACATTTTGACTGAGCTAAAACGAGCCACTAGTTGAAACCGTTGATTTACTTGAAGTCAATCCTAACTATGCTCATGCGCGATTCAATAATGGATGAGAGACTTCAATTTCCCTATGTCACATATTTCCATTGAGTGATAGAGTGAATAGCGCAGGTATAGAAAATGATCTTATACCAAAGAACAAATGCTGAATCCATATGGCATTCCTAAACTTTCGTCTTCGTTCTTACTCATGGACTTATACAGTGTAACTCGGATATAAGAGACCCGAATGCAAGAAAAACGGATATAAGAGAGATTTTCTCTGGTCCCAAATTAAAGCCTGTGTATGAAATAGGATTTTCGTCAGTCTGTCATACTTAAGTATGAAATAGCATGTTTGTTGGTCTGTACACTATTACCCGGATATAAGAAACAAGAATATAACATTACCCGGATATAAGAGTGGCATGCTCCTTGCGGTGGGAAGTCTCCTATATCCGGGTCACACATTACCATTATTAATACTCTTCTCTTTTCCGTTTCTCTTTTATTTGATACGTTAACCAAGACGACCCAATAAAGTTGTAAAACAAATGTTAAAATGAGACTGTCTTTCAATTCTAAAAAGCTACTAAATATGGCTGCCTCATTGCATATGGTTGCTGACTGCCTCATTAAATATGACTACTACTAATAAGCTCATTGCTAATATTAACCTTGCAATGATTAATGGCGGTTGAAAGTTGTTGTGTTGGAGTGTTACAGCAATTATTTAGAACATTGTTTAAATGCTCTTCAAGCAAATTACGCCTGGAAAAACAATTGACAAAAGTCATTTGCACATAATTGACGCGCTCAAGTAGCGTTCATTGTGTGCCTGTTGACTGTTAGATGTGTCCTCACATTATAATCGGAGTTTCAGTCTATTGAACACATTTCAGTTTGAAATAGCATTTTTGTTGTCTGTCACACTTAAGTTTGAAATAGTATTTTCGTTGGTCTGTTATACTTAAATTTGAAACAGGATTTTCGTCAGTCTGTCATACTTAAGTATGAAATATCATT
This sequence comes from Euprymna scolopes, assembly GCF_053919585.1. Classification (NCBI taxonomy): domain Eukaryota; kingdom Metazoa; phylum Mollusca; class Cephalopoda; order Sepiida; family Sepiolidae; genus Euprymna; species Euprymna scolopes. The sequence goes on from NC_136495.1 coordinate 22,458,077, forward strand.
TTCGTTAGTCTGTCACACTTCAGTTTTAAATAACATTTCCGTTAGTCTGTCATACTTGAGTAAAATAGCATTAACTTTGGTCTGTCATACTTATTTACTTAAGTCTGAAATAGCATTTTCGTTGGTCTGTTGTACTTTCGTTTGAAATAGCATTTTCGTTAGTCTGTCATACTTAAGTTTGAAATAGGATTTTCGTTGGTCTTCAGTTTTAAATAGCATTTTCATTAATCTGTTAAGCTAAAGTTCGAAATAGCATTTTTGTTGGTCTTTCATACTTCCGTTTCAAAAAGCATGTTTGTTGGTCTGCTATAGTTCATTTTCAAATTTTTTTCGTCGTATTTTAGTTTCAAAACGTATTTATGTTAGTCTGTCATGCTTCAATTCATGTTTTAAATAGTTTTTTGTTGGTCTCTCAGACTTCAGTTGAAAATATGATTTTTGTTGGTGTGCCATGCTGCAGATTGAAATAGGATTTTAGTTAGTCTGTCATGATCCAGTTTCAAATAGCATCTTCGTTGGGCTTCACAGCTTCAGTTCAAAATAAGATTTACATCGTCTCATATTTTAGTTTGAAATAGCATTTTTGTTGATCTATCATGCTTAAGTTTAAAAAGGTAGTTTCATCTCTAAACTTACAGATTGAATGGACGCAACTAAAATTAAGTTTATTACCGTTTAAAAACGATTAAAATATTGGCACAACGAGGGGGAAAAAAAAAATCCAGGAGAAAAGATTCAAAGTTCCCCAAAGAGAAACAATGTGTTTACTGTTTCTTTTTGCCGGCACAAATAAGGTTTACGCACCGCAATAGAGACAGACTCCAAAATCTAAAATGGTTTCTGGAGTTCACTCTATATAGCACTTCGAACCGTTATTTTTTTTTTTTCTCCCTCGTTGTGCCAATATTTTAATCGTTTTTAAACGCTAATAAACTTAATTTTAGTTGCCCCCGTACTTTTGGCACATTCAATAGTTCCCCATTAAAACTCTTTAAAGTTTCGACATAATATTATTTTGTATGCTATCGATTTTCTCCTGATGAGATGATAGCCGAAAGAGCTCTTGAGAAACTTCTGCCTATTTTATTTAATATATATATATATATATATATATATATATATATATATATATATATATATATAAGTAAACAAGAAAGGAAAATCAAGGTATATAATCTATATATTAATATGTATGGATTTATTCATTCATTCAACAGGGAGCACATTTATTTTGGGGTGCTGGGTAAGTGAGAATTCTTTATGTCATGGCATTTTGAAGCCTAATGCTTCTCATCAGGAGAGTGGAGAAGGTGCTAGGTAACATGATAGGAATGCAACGTAATAGTAATGATACCATCGCTAGACGTCGCATCTCTATCATGTTACGTAGCACATTCTCCACTCTTTTGACGTTATCTGCCTGATAGTCAGGAACCCGAACCTTGGATTAACCACTAAGGAGGCTGTCCTATCAGCAGGTGCAAAGTACCAGGGCTGCTGTATTGCCATCTGGTGAATGGATTCTGGACCATGCAGTAGTTTCTGGTGGGGCCTCTCGATGCCATACTTTACCTTATCATGTGCTACAAAAAACAAACAAAAAATTTCTTGTCTTTTTCTCTCTTACTTTCCCTCCCTGTCCTGCTCCAACCAGTTTATCGACCTGTTCCACAAATCCCAAAACCTCAACATGACAAATCTCCAAAAACAAAACACGAATAAACCTTGAAACCCATCCTCCAACGTAGACCCCTACTACCATGTCTCCTCCAACATCAGGGGTCTACGTTCCAACCTTCCAGAGGTTGAAACACAATTACAAGACATATTCTTTCTAAGACGAATTCATAATTAAAGGATACTCTAACTTAACATCTAGATCTAACCCCCAAGATCGCCATGAGCATGGAATATGTGCCTACATTAAAGATGACTTTCCATGTGGTAGGGATATCTCCAGAGAAAACCCCAATTTACCTTATATGTGCTTCCGGGTTGCGCTAGTTTACACCACTGTATTTATATTTGCCCTCTATCACCCCCACAACAGTGGGGTTACTATCTTTAAGAGCATATCTACGAAAATTGACCACATCCTGTCTGCTCATCCTTCGGCTAAAATTCACATTTGCAGTGACTTCAATGTCCATAATGTGGAATGGCTGACCCACTCAAATAAGACTGATGACGAGGGGAGGTTCTGTCATGATTTTGCCACTGCCTATGACCTCACTCAGATTGTTCACGAACCCGCTCATGTGCCCAATACTACTGGTCAATATGCAAGCCTTCTAGACCTTTTTCTCACAACTTCCCCTGAGCTATGTTCATGTTCCATTCTATCTCCTCTGGAATCCTCCGACCACTCCGTTTGTAGCAGTTAAGATAAAAATGAAATGTAATAAGTTTTGAGACATACCTCTCCACTGTACTGTATATCGATACTCTATGGCTGACTGGGATAGCTTCTGTACATTCATATCTGATCTACCTCTGCATTCCATGTTCAAAAAGGATGTGTCCTCTTTAGTATCAGACCTGACCGAATGGTTAATTGCAGGCATAAACCGATTCATACCATCCAAAAAATTCCAACAAAAACTTAACAGCCAGCCATGGTTCTCCCCAGAATGTGCTGCTGCCATTGCGCACAGAAATCACTTTTTCCATAGCTAACAACGTAATAGATGTACTGAGACTAAAGCTGCTTTCAGGACTGCCAGCAACCACTGTAAAAGAGTAATAAAAATGCAAGAGAGCTATATGCTCAGTCCGTTAAATCCAAAGTAGCTGAGCAGTGGCTTGGTTCCCACCAGTTTTGGCAAATAGCAAACAGGATCCTGAACAGAAGCGTGTGTTCTATCCTAACCATTATCAATGGACCTCAGGTCATCTCGTCAGCATCAGACTATTTGCCAAGAACTTTGCAGCTAATTCTACCCTATGCGACGAAGGCCATCAACTCCCCGTATTTCCTTCTATAACAAACAACACACTATGCAACATACAAATATCTGTGCGTGAGGTCGCCAAGCTAATCAAGAACCTTGATTCCAGCAAAGCAACTGGCCCTGACGGCATTCCAGTTATAGTGTTGAAAAAGCTCCAACCAGAACTTGCCCCATACTTACAAAACTGTTTAAACGTTGCCTTAAGGAGAAGTGCTTTCCAACACTCTGGAAAACCTTATCAGTATGCCCTGTATTTAAGAATTCAGGTGAAAAGTCATCTCCCTCTCCGTATAGACCAATAAGTCTCCTGTGTGTCATGAGTTGTTAGAATCCATATTAAATAAAGAAGTAGTCAACCACCTCAGCAGAAACAACCTTCTTAGTGACATGCAATAGGGTTTCCGCTCCGCAAGGTCTACAGCAGATGTGCTTACGGTTATACCTCATAGGATTAGTGAATCTCTTGACAAAGGCTTCCTTTCCAGGACAATTGCTCTTGACATATTGAAGGCCTTCGATAAGGTATGGCATAAGGGTCTACTTCACAAGATTTCCAGCTATGGTATCACTTTCTCAATCATTAAATCATTTCTCACCGATAGATTCATAAGAGTAGTGGTTGATGGCCAGAAATCAGAGGTCCACAGTATTAATGCTGGAGTCCCTCAGGGTTCCATCCTGGGCCCAACTCTCTTCCTGATCTACATCAATGATCTCCCAAAACACATACTTAAATCATTCGTTGACATCTATGCTGATGACACGACCATCTATGGCAACACATCAAAGGGCGTAAATGACAAGGTTCTCTCTAATTCTCTCTCTTCTGATCTTGAGCACGTGGTACAGTGGGGGAAGAGGTGGCTGGTTACGTTTTATGCATCCAAAACCAAGCTTCTATCTTTACATCATCAACACTCTGATCCCCATCTGGCATCAATTGAAATGGATGGCTCTCGTCTTGGCGAGGCTCCATGTTTTGACAAGCTTTTGGTTTGACCTTTACTCCTGATCTGAAATGGAATATGTACATCAGGTCTGTTGCCAAGGACGCTGGGAAAATAGTGGGATCTTACTACCGCTCCAGAAGATGTCTCACTACTGATGCAATTCTCTATCTGTATAAAAGCCAAGTACATCCAAGGATGGAGTACTGCTGCCACATCTGGGCAGGAGCTGCTAAAAACACCCTATCCTGTCTTGACAGAGTACAAAATAGACTTCGTAACTTAGTGGGGGATACCCTTTTCTCTTCCTTGCAGCCTCTCTCCCACAGAAGAGACGTTACGAGCCTGTCTTTGTTTTATCATTATTTCCATGGCAAGTGCTCATCTGAGTTCCAATCTCTTGTCCCCACTCGTCAATCTTTCACGATAAACACCCGTCTGGCTGAAACTACTGTCAAAAATTTTCCCTAATCTTTATCTGTGCCTAAATCCAAGCGCAGATTCCATGAGCAGAGATTCTTTTTCAGAAGTGCACGACTGTGGAACTCTCTTCCGTTTGCCTGTTTCCCACCTGACTACAACTTGGATGTCTTCAAATCCAACATAAACAAATTCCTGACAAACCACCCTCTTAAGTAAGACTCTATCAACTCATTGATTACTGACTCATTGACTACTCATAGTAGATTTAAAACAGGTCAAGAAACTAGATATCCAGGCTAAATAGAGCACACACAAAGGAACAGGTCAACCAGAGGTCAAATAGGCCTTTGTCCGATAAGTGCATGTTCATTGGCTGATAGGAAGGGCGCGGTGGATACTAGAAAGCTGATTGGCTAACTAAAATCTCAATAGAAGGTGCGTATATAAAAACGACAGACAACCACAAAATTTGCGCATAAGCCTGAAGAGTCCTAGAGTGGATGAAACGAGGAATATTCAGTGTAGCTTAATCTCCATATATATTTTATAACTTACTATATATATATATATATATATATATATATATATATATATATATATTACATGTATAGTGTACTTGCATCAGATGGTTATATTTCATAATATTTCTGAGATTAGATGTTATTATTATTTTATTTACTTATGAGTCAGCATTTGTCAAGGCCAAAAGAAACTCAAGGATACAGGTTGATGAGATGACTAGATTTACAATTGAATGATGATGAATTTTATGAGGGAAATTATGAATCAAATGAACGCATTTTTATGAATAATGGGGACATAATATGATGTGTGTATTGACATTAGATTTGAAGATGACTATGTTGTAGCTCTCAGGAAAGCAGTTTTGTGGCAAGGTTATTCACAAATGTGAAGTTCTTGGAAAGAAACGCCGTTCATGGAAATTTATTTTATGTTATGTTTACCGTGTTATGTACACAGGGGTAAAAGGAAAGCTTTTTTGCAGTGGTGGTAATAAGACAATTTTTACAAGGAGAAACCAGAGATTGGAGCTCAGTCGAACACTTTCCATGAAAATGACAATAGAGTAGATATAGACTGGTAACGTATCTTCTGTAGAAAAGTCTGTAGTTTTTAATCCTATTTACATACTTTCAACAGTTATCTTCATCATTGTTGTTTTATTTATGTACTTATTGGACTTCTTTGGGTACCGTTTTTTTATTTCAAATTCAATATATATATATATATATATATATATATATATATATATATATATATATATATATATATATATATTACTTGTTTATTGTTATATAAACATGGTTACATCCTGCTGCTACAAATAGCCACTTGTTTCAATCAAACAACAGATATCATCAGGCAGCGACTTGACTATTCAAAAGTTCAATGAATAATGGATTTTTATTTTAGATAGGAACTCTTTAAAAGTTGGAGTTAAAAAAACTTAAAACACAGAACTTTATGTGGTGTAAATGAAGAAAAAAGAAACAAGAACGACCGACCGCGTTTTTGTGTGGCTTACCTCGTGTTCATAATGAAGAAGAAAAAAACAAAAATGGCTGCCCTGTTTCTTTATATGCCTACAGGGTGACCACGAGGTATGCAAATGAGATGCTCCTGATTGGAGATAAAAGAGGAGTGATTTGGGGAAGGAAGGTATTCTGAAGTTAGATTGCGAGCAGAGAAGTTGTATTTGTAGAAGAGAAAAGTCGGATTCGGGGAGAGAAAAGCTAAAGTTGCAGAAGTTCGTTTTGGAGTGGAGAGAAGACGCGTCAAGTGGTAACCAGAAAGTGAAAGTTCGGACAGCAGTGTCACGCAATCGACACTTTAATTATAAGATGTAAAGAGGGAGGGGGCAATTTAAATAAACTTAAAAGATTATAATGGAGAGAGAGTGATTAAGAAGAGAAAAAAAGAAATAGAGAAAGAAAATATAGAGAAAAAAATATAGAGAGAAAAAAATATACATATAATATGGAGAAGAAAAAGAAAAAAGATATAAATGGTTATTATAAAGAGAATAAGGACTAGAAGGGAAAAGAAAGAATGTTGAGATATAGTTAAAGAGAGAAAGAAAGAAAGTAAGAATTAATAGGAAGGGAATCTTAAAGAAGTTGCCAGTATATAGAAAAAGAAAAAGAAAAAAATCTGCGTGTCAACCAATTTATGAACAATTATACAATTCAGTAATGAGACAAGATTATTACAAATGCAATCTAAACGTTAGAAATAAACATGTCAAAAAGACAGCGAATGTATCCAACTGACATATTTATCATCTAACATACGTCCACGAGTAATATCAACGCAGTTCAAACATACGTCTACAATTAATTAAGCCCTTTATACTAAATGATATAAGCTTAAAGTTTTCGCGTTTTTATTAAATGAATATATAAGTAAAAGAAAAAAATAATAATGAAAGAACAATATTAAAATTATTAATAACAATAATAATAATAATAATAATAATAATAATAATAATAATAATAAAAATAGTAAAAATAATAATAATAATAATAATAATAATAATAATAATAATAATAATAAAAACAGAATAAAATTAATATTTATTATCTTTTTAATATAACATATTTAGCCATAAGAGGGGATTAAATAAATTAAATAGGACTAATAAATTATAAATAATAATCTACTAATATTTATGTATATAAAAAGAATACAATACATATATATATACATACACATACACACACATACACATATACATATACACATATACACACATATATATACACACACATATATATATATACATATATACATATATATATACATATACATATACATACATGCATGCATATAATTAAAGGTGTAACTCTATACTATTAAGTTGAAAGTTTAAGCTAGTTAAATATAAATATAAAGTCATATTAAATCACAAATTAATACATTCAAGACAGTATTACTAAAAACATATACTTACTTTTAGAGAAAGAGATAAATTATTAAATAAGAAGCACGAAAATTCAATTAATTGCAAACATTATAAAAACCATCTTTTAAGTAATTTAATTTAGATATAAAATTTATATAAATTTAAAATTGTCACTGATTTCTATAATTTATTAAAATACTATTAATATACTTTCTCCTCGCCTGATTTCATTCTTTATTTCCCCTATCTTATATACCTGTGTCTATGTGTATATGTATATGTCTATGTGTTTATTTTATGACCGTGTGTAATTAGATTTATACATTTCTATATTATTTTGTATACCCTCCTTTGTTGTGTGCTCCCCTGGTGGTGTTTATTCAGTCCATTTGTATGCTTTTATGTGTGTATGCATCTATCTGTACTCTTGCCAAATTATTTGTATTCATATGTATTTCTATGTATATGGTTTCCTCTTATGTATATGGATTCTCTTTATAATAATCATTTATATCTTTTTTCTTTTTCTTCTCCATATTATATGTATATTTTTTTCTCTCTATATTTTTTCTCTCTATTTTCTTTCTCTATTCCTTTTTTTCTCTTCTTAATCACTCTCTCTCCATTATGATCTTTTAAGTTTATTTAAATTTCCCCCTCCCTCTTTACATCTTATAATTAAAGTTCTGTGTTTTAAGTTTTTTAACTCCAACTTTTAAAGAGTTCCTACCTAAAATAAAAATCCATTATTCATTGAACTTTTGAATAGTCAAGTCGCTGCCTGATGATATCTGTTGTTTGATTGAAACAAGTGGCTATTTGTAGCAGCAGGATGTAACCATGTTTATATAACAATAAACAAGTATTATCAGCTCTTTTTATTGAGCACTATCTAACAACCTCGTTGAATTCATTAGTCCATTACTTTTGAATAAAAAACCCCGAGTATATATATATATATATATATATATATATATATATATATATATATATATATATATATATATATACTGTGTAAGCAAAATCAAGACATTCAAAAAAGGTGTTGATAGCAACAAAAAGTATATTTCATTTTACGTTATAATTGTTTCCATGCCAGGTCGACAATTTCAAACATTATATCATTTGAAAATTTACTGGATTACATACAAGTATATATATATATATATATATATATATATATATATATATATATATATATATATATATATATATATATATATATAGTCGAATGATTCTTGAAGTAAAAAAAAAAAAATTCAAAAATAAAAATACAGACTGCAGAGTTTAAATTCCCGGAAAAAAAAAAATAAGCTTAACCCATCGCAAACTTAGCACCTACATAATCTTACTTCTAAAATGTTTATAATTACAAAAAGAGAATTCAACTACATAAAGATGAAAATAAATAAATAAATAAATAAAAGTCTTAACTAAAATTGTTAAATAGAAATAAACTTAGGACTTGCATAAGCCGAAGTCCTGGATATGACCTTAATCTATATCCAGTCATGAGGCCTCAGCTTGCGGACTTTGGGGAGTGTAGAGCCACCCTTTAATTACCATTGCTCCCAGGTCCACTCTGACCCGTAATGTTAGTATCTGTTAGGGTCCCAACTATGGGTTAAATAGAAACCGACTTGAAAACAACAACTATATTGTATTAAAAAATTTTCTTCAAAATATTTGGATTCGGCATTAAATAACCTGAAAAGGGTTGATATGCCGTAAAACAAAAACAACCAACCAACTTCTATAAGCTGACTTCTCAAAAGTCTACAATTACATTTTGAATTTGAAATAAAACAACAATGATGAAGATAACTGTTGAAAGGATATAAATAGGATGAATAGCGACAGACTTTATGAAAATACAGTATTTACGTCCCTCTCACCAGGAGTAGATGATGGGGATTGAAAAGCCATCGTTCAAAAGGCCACGACTATGGCCTACGAAAAATGCCTGACTAGTCCCTGATAGAAGCGCTTCAGACGATTAGCAATAAACTAACCTCTTCTCAAAGTGAGAAGGAAAAGCCTGGGAAGGTGAACCTCGTAAGACTGCACAGAACTATACCTCAGAAAACAAACTACCTATCGCAGATGACCCACACTCTGTCGGACTGATTACCAAGGATGTATCATGAACTTGATTTGGAAAACAACACCACTCAGGTTGAACTGCTTCCTTGACTTGCAAAATTTAAATTTAATATGAATAGACGGCTCGCTGCTCAACTCCCCACTGTTCCCTGTTAGACAAGATCCCAAATAGTAGTCCCTTACGTTCCAAGTGGTAATATGACTTATTTGAGATGAAACAGAATTTTAAAAAAATCAATGGCGTCAGATCTGACAAGCAGCAAAATCCCACCCCTACACAGCACAATAGAGATGCCCAAATGCCAAAAAGCCTTCTACTCTAATAGTTTCTTCCTTAGGACTGCTAGACTTTGGAATTCCCTTCCAGATTCCTGCTTCCTCAACTGTACGGACATGCAGAAGTTCAAGGGTAATGTAAAAAGACATCTTGCTGCTCAACTCCCTACATAGTATCCCTGCAATTTATGTCCCAGATATTAGCCCCGTACATCAAAGTGGCAGTATGCCTTGTTTGGGGTGAAAATACAATAAAAAATAAATAAATATATTTTATTGACAACTCAAGGTAAGGCAAGATAAATTGTTCATAAAAAATGAAATTTCAAAAATTCTGAGAATGCTCTGGTCAAAGATAGGAGTCTTATCTGTAAAGAGAAATTGAGTACATGTGTTTATTTCGGCTGATGCCGTGTGCATTTATGTGTGTGTAAATGAATAGACATGAAAATATGTGTGTTTATTAGCATGCCTTTGTTTTGTTAGTGAAAGGGTGTATGTGTGTTCATTTTGGCTGGTGCCACTTGCATTTAAGTCATTATGTGTATGGCGTCTCTGAACAGTGTGTATGTATATGTTGGTGCTGTGTTTAGTAGTAGTTTATGAAAATTGCCCGTTTGCTGATGTGCAGTCAAAGGAGAAAGCGAAGTTGGTGGTGTTTATGTTGTTGTTGAGCATGATTCATTCATTTTTGTATAAATCAGATGGTTATTGTTGACATTCGTTTCCCTGAAATCTTTCTAGTTAGATTTCTTTCTAGAAAAACATTGACTTCTTTAGTGCAGGGAGCACGTGAATGTTACCAACATCCATAAGTGAAAATGTTTCTGTGGAATCAACTGGATTCGAACTTGGTACACTTAGATTGTCAGTACATGTTGTTAACCACTTGACCACCATTATCTCCCATTGATGGTGCTGCTCCTAACTGTTTGGTAGTGAAAATGCCGTTCCATAGCCTTGACCTTGTGAACTGAACTTGATTCCTCAAATTGTCTATGTCTACCCACCCACGAACTCTCATCCATTCTTTCAAATGTTCTTCCATTTTTAGTTTTCCTTTGTTCAATAGTTTATATTATTAATCGACAGACAAAATTCTTTCACTACCAGTAAGAAAAATAAATAAATACTAGACTTTTTACTCCGTTAAAAATTGGCAAAAGTTATAGCCCGTTGACTTAGAATGGCTGTTTTATGCCAAATTGATGACTGAATATTATTAAATTTGTGCTCATGTTAGCACTAAATACTAATCCATATTAATCCTTATTAATCCATATTAATCCATATTAATCCTTAACTCTGTATCAAATGGATATCATAATATTCACTTCATTGTGCCTTATAATATCAAAGATCCATACAAAATTTCAGCCAGATTGGGCCAGTAGTTTCCAAGAAAACTTCTAAAGTAAATGTGGTATTAATCTCTAACTGTTCATCGAATGGATACCATGATACTTAGTTCTTTTTTTTTTTTTTTTTTAATTCAATTTTCACCCCAAACAAGGCACAGTGCCACTTTGAAGCAGGGGGCTACTATCAGGGACTTAATTGGCGGGGTCATTATGAAGGGAGATGAGTAGAAAGATGTTTGTTAACATTACACTTGAACTTCTGCATATCATTGCAGTTGGGAAAGCAGAATCTCGGAAGGGAGTTCCAAAGACCTGCAGTTCTGGGGAAGAAACTATTGGAGTAAAAGGCTTTCTTGCACCTAGGGATCTCTACTGTAAAGGGATGAGACTTAGTAGCTTGTCGGGTTTGTCGGGGGTTGTTACGTTGGGGAGGTACAAGTGTTTGCAGTTCGTCAGAGCATTCACCATTGAAGTATTTGTAGAACAGGCAGAGGGATGCAACATCTCGTCGATGGGACAGAGGCTGAAGCCTAGATGACAGTTCAGGACCTATCAGGTTGGCGACTCTCTTTTGAACCCTGTCCAGGAGCGAGAGACAAGAAGCAGATGCACCAGCCCAGATGTGACAACAGTACTCCATACATGGGCGAATGATTGCCTTATAGAGGTAGGATACTGTCAGGCGTAAGTAGTTTTCTGGCACGGTAGAGGGAGCCAACCTTCCTTGCAGCAGCCTTGGCAATGCTCTCAATGTATCTATTCCAGTTCATATTCCCTGTAAACGTTAGGCCGAGGAGTTTAAAAGAAGTACTTTCAGGTAATGTGTTCTTGGCCATTGCTATTGGTGGTAGAGAAGGTTTGTTGTAGTTATTGAAGGAAACAAGCTTAGTCTTAGCAGCATTGAATGTGACCAACCATTTTTGTCCCCATTCCACTACGGATTGGAGGTCATCCTCTAGTGTTTCTGCCATTTCCTTGGATATGTGTTCATTTGTTTTCCCCTCATATCTGTTATAGAGAGTGGTGTCATCGGCAAATATACCCATCTCCGAAACAATTTTATCAGGGAGGTCGTTTATGAATATCAGGAATAATAGAGGTCCAAGGATAGACCCCTGAGGTACTCCCGCATTTATGTCGTATTGTTTGGATGTACGACCGTCAAGGACAACTTTGATTTTTCTATTACTTAAGAAGGATTTAATTACATTATGAATTCTTCCAGTGATTCCATATGATCTAATTTTCCTTAGAAGACCATCGTGCCATACCCTGTCAAAAGCCTTAGATATATCGAGGGCCACCGCTCTACACTCCCCTGTTTTATCCAATGAACGGTATATACGTTCAGAAACTACAGTTAAGATATCTGCTGTTGAATGGGCTTGCCTGAATCCATATTGTTTATCAGTCAGGAGTTTAGCAGCTGTTAGGTGCTGGACTAGGGCTTGATTAACTAAGGACTCAAATATTTTGGCGAAAAGCAGGAGGAGGCTAATGGGGCGATAATTTAGTGGGTCAGTTCTTTCACCAGAATTCTTGAAGACTGGTACCACAGAGGCGGTTTTCCAGCAGTGGGGAAAACAAGATTCGTTACGCATTTATTGTAAAGTTTGGACAGAACTGGAGCAACCTCGGCAGAGCATTTTTTTAATAGCACAGCCGGGATGAGATCTGGTCCACATGCTTTTGAGGTGTCTAGGTTTTTTATAATAGCATGTACCTGAGAAGGGGTGATTTTCAAATCGTCTAGTGAGGCGTCTGTTCGCAGAGGAAAATCAGGGAGTGAGTGGTGTACCGAGTTCAGTGTGGAGTTTAAGGCGAACCGACTGGCAAGCAGATTAGCCTTGTCAGTTGCCGTGCAAGCAATCTCATGATCGTTTGATAGTGGGGGAGCACCTACTATAATCAACAGCCCATACAAAATTTTAATCAGATTGGCCTAGTAGTTTCTGAAAAAAATGGACAAACAGACAAACAGACAGACAAAAAGAAATATAATATAGAAACCTATAAAAAAGAGCAAAATTGTTGTACATATTTGACATTTGTGTTTTTTTATTAGAACTTTTCTTTGTATTTCTTTTATTTCTCTTAGACAATCGAACCATTTTAGATCGACATTTTAAACTATGTATATGTTACATTCATAAACACTTTAAGTAGGTTAAAATGACAAAATATTTGATCATGAAAATAAGCATTCACTTTCAGTCCTACTATCTGATGCCAATTTTCCGGTTGTGGATATGATCTTAAACTATATTCGATGGTAAATCCCCATCTTGCAGGCATTGGGGAATGTGGAATTGCTCCCAGGTCCACTCTGACCTGGAGTGGTAGTACCTGTTAGGGTCCCAACTATGGGTTAAATAGAAACTGACTTGAAAAAAATATATATATATTCTATTAAAACATTTTTCTTCAAAATAACTGGATTCGGCATTAAATAACCTGAAATAAGACAAAAACAACCAACCAGCAAACCATCATGTCAAATTTCAACGATTTCTGTATTCCTACACCAGGATCTTTGATTGACTTGTGAGCCAATCACTCAATGTTATCCTGTCTATTCACAGCACATATGAATGACAACATGATTTCCACAGTTCCAGCATTTTTTTTTAATAGAAATCACTAGAGACAAGACATGAAGCCACTTGATGTAAGGAGCTAACAAGAACAAATGATGATTATCACAAAGACAGATTTCTATTGTTCTTAGTCTTGAAAAGAAAGTTTTACAACCTTGCAGTTCTTGGAAAGAAGCTACTGGAATAGGAAATTGTATTATAATGAGGTATTAAAACAATCAATTGATGGGAACCACTAGACCAACAAGTCAAACGAGCTGGAACAAAGGAAGCAGAGAATAGATCAGACAATTCTGAAGAACACATGACATAATAATATTTATTAAAAAAAATGAGACTAGCAACATCATGTCAGTGAGAAAGAGGTTGCAGTGAAAAAGAAAAGATAGGGACAATGAAATGAGTAGATTATTTGTCGGCCTATTTACTCCTTCCCTTTCTATTGACTTCTTGAAAAGCTTATCTTTTTAGCTGGCCTGTTTGAAGTCAGGGGGATTGCGTGCTGGATCGCTTACAGGCGTTATGTGTCTTGAAGTGATTCTACCTTTCTCTCCTATTTATTATTATTTTTTTAATTAATTTTATAATGCCTTCTAGAGATCCATACAACAAACCTTACTATTTTCTATAGAAAAAATATCAGACATCTCAGGATAAACTTTCCTGATATTTATTCCTTTCTTTTGCACAAATATCCTCACATTTGCGAGTCCAATTTTGATTTTTCCAATTTTTCTCATTTTGATTTCATCTAATATCCCTGAACACCATTCGACAATTGAAAATTTTCCTACATTGTTTAAGAACTTTCTCCTTGCCCACTTTTACCACATCTTGAGTATATTTAAACTTATTTTCTATTTCATTCTTCAAATTTTTCAGCCACAAAGCACTTCCGCCATGTTCACTTTTAACATCTCAAATATCATTCCAAATTTTGTGAATTCTTTTGCATTTGATGCTTCATCTGAAGTAATCACGTATTCTGTCTAAACTGTTCAATTCTCTCTTCATATTTCTTCACCTTTGCACTTTTTGTTTCCATTCTTTACTTTATTTTCCTTATATATATATATATATATATATATATATATATATATATATATATATATATATATATATATATATATATATATAAGAGCAAGTAGTTAATAAAACATGTTAAAAACACTTTGAAAAAGAGTTAAAAACATATTTAGTTTTAAAAAGGAAGCACAAAATAAGTGGATAGTCCTTAATCCACAGAGTTTCAAAGAAATTTTGTACGATGACAAAAAACAAAAGCTACAAAGAAAAACGAGAAAAATAATCAATTTATATCAGACAAAAGACATCTTATTTCTGCAAATAAGATACCAGACCTCACAATGAACTCATTTTTAGTTTTATTTATCTTACTTCTTTCCAGTCCGCCCTTACTTTTTATGAAGTAACAAAATGTCTGATTATATATTACTTTCCTCATTATCAATACTTACAGTAACTTAACACACTTATATTTTATATTAATTTTTTTAATACAAATCCATCACAAATGAGTATGTCCTCATTGCATTTGTGCCCCCCCTCTCAATTTACATATCCCCGACAAACTTGCTTAGCAATAAAATCTCACCTTTTCACTGTCGAGGTCCTTAAATGCCAAAAAGCTTTCTATTTTAATAGTTTTCCCCTCAAATAGCAACACTTTGGAATTCCCTTCCTGCTACCTGCTACCTGTTTCCCTGGTTGTACAGAAGTTTAAGCATAACATAAACTAAAATCTTGTGAATCTTTCCTAGGCTTGGTCCCAAATAGTAGCCCTTTATGTCAAATGGGCAATATGCCTTGTTAGGGGTGAACGTGATATATATATATATATATATATATATATATATATATATATATATATATATATATATATATATATAGGAAGCAAAAAATTTTACTCTTCCGTGTCCAAAATGAAAATACTTAAACTCCTTTCTCTTCATATATGGCTTGATACATGCACTCACCTAAATTAATAAAAACAAATTAAAATATTTTTAAAAAATCAAATGCATTTCTCTAAGTATATCAAATTTACCGTTTTGATCCATCTTGGATGCATAAAAAGCCAGAATTTTTAAATAGATTCACAACAGAGCTAACATCTTCCTTACTTCAGCTTCCCTCACCAATCTGTAAGGCTTTGGATAGCTTAATATGACAATTCTCAACTCATGCATACACACAGTCATAAGCATCCACACTCTAATACTAACACGCACACATACACACAATGAATTCTTTCACATTATCCTCTGCTCATAAAAAATAAATGTATAAACTTATTCATTTAAATACTCCTGATGTGGTTAAATAGTAAAGAGTTAACTATTCTACACTTTCCAAGTAACAATTTCCAGGATTAAATTTGGCACACTGCTGTCACAACTTGCAATTCTAAAACTCGAAACTCTGCTGTTGAAACTTGCTACTCCAACATCCAACTCCAAACTGCCTGAGTCTCTAAAAAATCAGCCGTTTTATTAAAAATCGGAAGCATTTCATTTGCATATCAAGTGACGAGATCATAAGCATATAAAGAGAAGCTACTTTTTTTTCTTTTTGTTTGCCAACAGACATTACAGGCTGCATAAAACAGGTTTGTACCAGTTTTTTTAAAGGCATTTAATCACACCTAACGTTTCTCAAACTTATTATGATGAAAACAACTGAAATAATACTGAAGTAATAACTTTCAATCAAATGTAATTTTTATAAACGAGTCAGGAAGTTTTGATTATGATTTTTCAGATCATGGATAATTGACAACCCTTAAATTATCAACTTAGATTTCTTCAGTGTCTCGGCTAATTAATCATTCTTCTTCTGTAAGAACTCTCAAAATATGAACGACCATTTTGTTTTCTTATCTATATAAACTTCCATTTTAAACAGACATAAAATATCTCTTTAGTGGATTTATGCTTTTAAACTCTTTGAATTCTGTTTTTGTTTATGATTTAACATTTCTCTCGCTCTCTCTCTCATATTTAAGTATTCTTCCTAAAACAGTTTTCATTTACAATATTTCTCTAAAACTGGCTCTCCATAAAGATTTCCTCCAAGTTGCTACCCTAAAAAAGGACCCTTAATAGTAAACCTGAATAAATTGTTTTTGTATTTTCTTTTAAATAATTTATATCGCCAATAATAACATTTACCAATGTTTAGCAATAAAAAAAAATGTTTTAAAAAATTATTTAAAAATATATTATAAAACAAACAGTTTAAAATAGATGATTTTTTTTTCATAGGTTTTAATGGGCGAATAACTCAGAGTAAAATTAGAATTACTTCCCTTGATTAATCTATTTTTCCAAGAGTTATCTACCCTTCTTCAAATCCAAACATGTCTACCATTAGAGGCAGTTGTCTTCTGGTTCTCAGTGCCGAGCTTGCAGGTAAATAAAAATGTTTCGATATAAATTCACTATTAATGAAAAAAAGAAATTCCAAGAATCGCTGTATATGTTTTGTGAAGCTTTGCAAAGAAATGTTTCTTGCAAGTCTTTGATAAAGAAAGCATTTTTTTTTTTTTATACGTCAAGTATACATTTATAATTTGGCCATATATAACACCCGCCTACCAAACAACAACAAAACTGGGGATTTTATACAAACATATAATTATAATAATAACATTTTGCATTTCAGGGATTTAAATGGCTCCTTTTTATTTTAAATGGAGATGCTTTGGCAATTTAACAGAACACGAGGACGAATTATATTTATTTATTTTTTTTTATTATTATTTCGGTTAAAGTTCAGTGTTATCTTGAGTTTTTCAGCTTTAGCTGGTTGCCAATTAAACGACGTTATCTTAACTAAATTAGTTATCGTTTTATCACAATTTTTTTGTTCAATTAATTAAACAAGCAATGGCATTCACTCTAGGAGGGTTGAACCGGCTTCCTTCTAAGGAGAAAGCGTCATGGGAATATTAAATTCTCAGTCGCATGCATATCCTGGTCAGGAGAGATGACGACGTTAGGTTTTTGCAGTTCTTGCAGGGAAATGTCAAGGTCCTACATACAGCGCCTGGTATTCCCAAATGGCCACTCATCAGATACTGATTAAGCTGAACGTTATTTAACTTCGCTTAACCGGTGTGTCTACATAATTAATCAATTAATAGTTTGGTGCTAATGCAGAGAGTGATCTGCGCTATTTTTTAAATCGTATTTCCATGTTTAATTAAGTTTTATATGTTTTTTTTTTTATTTAATTGTAAGGTTAAAGTACAGAATATGTACAAAACACCCTCCCTTCCCCATGTTAAGAATGGCTTTTTAAATAATAACGTTAATATTTCAGCACGGATCACTCTCTGCATGAGTACCAATAGTTTTCCCTCCCTCCCTTCAACTACCTGACGTCATTTTCTGACAGCCTTTTGACATTTTGATCTTCCGTAGAACCCATACTTAGATGACTTTGTTTTGTTTGTGTGAAGCCGCCAGAATCTCTCATGTTTGGGTGCTAATTAAGCTAGTCTTTTTTGTACAAACAAGGTAACTAATATTTATCTTTCACAGGATTTTTACAATTTATTTTTTATTTTTTTGCATTTTCACCCCAGACAAGGCACAGTGCCACTTTAATGTAAGGAGCTACTTTCTAGGATATATTTGCTGGGATACTATGTAGGTGGTTTCGCAGCAAGATGTCAGTTTACATTACACTTGAACTTCTGCATGTCAGTACAGTTGGAGAAGCAGGAACCCGGAAGGAAATTTCAAAGTTTAACAGTTCTAGGGAAAAAAACTATTGACATGGGTATCTCTACTGGGTAGGGGTGGAATTTTGCTGTTTGTTGAAGATATTTACGTTGAGGAGGGTACAAGGGCTAGTAGTTTGTCGGAGCATCTATTATTAAGATACTTGTAAAACAGGCAGACAGATGCAACATTTCATCAATGAGAGAGAGGCTGGAGCCAGGTTGACTGATTGGAACCTATTAGGTTGACGACTCTCTTTTGACCCCTGCCCAGGAGTGAGACTAGTAACAGATGCACCAGCCCAAATGTGACAGCAATACTCCATACATGGGCAAATTGTGGCCTTGTAAAGTTACAGGATACTTTCAGGCGTAAGTAACTTTCTAGCGCGGTAGAGAGCGCTCACCTTCCTCTCAGCAGCCATGGCAATGCCCTCGATGTATCTGTTCCGACTCATGTTCCCTGTGAACGTTAAGCCGAGGAGTTTAAGCAAAGTACTTTCAGGTAATTTATCGTTAGCCATAGCTAATGGTGATGTAATTATTAAAAGAAACAAGCTTAGTCTTGGCAGCATTGAATGTCACCATTCATTTTTGTCCCCATTCAACTACTAACACCATGAACAAATATCGTTGAATCGACACACACGTTCCCAAGCAGGACCGAATAATCTTGCCGAATTGACACGCCACGATACGAAAATGCAATAACGCGAGATAAGTGTATTTCAAAATCGCGCCGAATCACTTATCGGCCGTTCTTTTCATAGATGTTGGGCAAAACTAAATCGTCACTTTGGGGTAAGATGGGTGTAGTTCATTAGTGGACTTGATTTGTAATCGAAAAGTCTTGGGTTTGCTTTTCACTGCAGGTAGGCCCGACATACACCTGTGCGCCTCCGCGCATGCTCGGCACATCAAGAATAATAAAGATCCAAGGACAGACCCCTGAGGTACACCTTCATTTATATCTTATTGTTGTACGACAGCTGAGAACAATCTGGATTCTTATTTAAGAAGGATTTAATTATATTATGTATTCATCCAGTAATACCATATGATTTGATTTTCCTGAGAAGACCATCATGCCATACCCTGTCAAAAACCTTAGATGTATCTACTTTCCCCTGCTTTATCGTGCATCGTATATACGTTCAGAGATTACAGTTGGATATCTGCAGTAAAACGGGCTTGCCTAAATCCATATTTTTGGTTGGACAGAAGTTTAGCAGCGGTAAGTTTTCTAGCAGTCAGGAAAACAAGATTCGTTAAGGGATTTGTTGAAAAGTTTGGAGATAACTGGAACAACAGCAGAGCGTTTTTTAATAGTACAGCTGGGATGAGATCAGGTCTATATGGTTTTGAGGTGTCTGGGTTTTTATGCACGTTTCCAGATCATCTAGTATGGTTTCTGTCTGCAAAGGAAAATCAGAGAGGGAGTGGTTTGCTGGGTCCAATGTAGAGTTTGAAGCAAACCGACCGGCAAACATGTTAGCCTTCTCAGTTACCATGCAAACAACCTCATGATTGTTGGATAGTGGAGGGATTGTTGATTGCCTATTATTTACTACACTGTCATAGATTTTCCAGAAATCACGAGTTCCTAATTTCTGTGCTTCAATGCGTTTTCTAGTGGTTTCTGTGTAGTTCCTTTTAGCTGTCACTATTTCTTTCTTACAATTACTTCTAGCTTCTATATACTCGTGTCTGTTTGTACTGGACTCATGTCGCATAAATCTGTGGTATGCATGCTGCTCTTGAGCAATGGCAGCTGCACAAGCAGAAGTAAACTATTAGGGAGAGTGGAGTTTTCTATAGAGCTTACGTGCGAGAACATGTGCTTCAATTGCTGCTTTGAACCATTTCATTTACACACTGTTCTGCAGGAAGAGAAAAGATGTTTCCCCATGAGGGGTCTCTAATGAGATTCCCGATGGCTCCCTAGTCAGCCTTCTTATCGTACCTTGTCGCTCTGAGCAATTGCTCTTCAGCTTTGAGTCAAAAGTTTAGGGTGATTTCTACCACAATCACAGCTTCATCAGCATTCATCAGGAACTGTGGTCCGAAATAGATCTAGAAGTAAGGCTTGCTGGTCCTGGCCATCTGGGAGACGGATTGGAAACGTAACTGTCTGTGATAGGGAAAGAGAAAATATGTGTTACTCTACCAACTGCATCTGTATAAGTCAAGAAACCAAGCCAGTTACGAGGGGCGTGCAATAAGTAATGCCCCTGACCCACTTCCAGTTGTCTAATCTAGCTGAAATTTTGCATGTGCAATTGTTACATAGGAGTTATATCAGAAGAGATGACGTATGTATTTGTTGTTCGTGTTAGAGTGTTCATGTTGGTGTCCAGATATATTGCGTATATATAAAGAGAGAGGCAGTTCTGTATATATAAAGAGACAAGGTACATGTTAATACAAGAGAGCCGACGGCATGTAATACACAATGAGAGGAGATTTAATATATATCAATAGATAGACCGAGAGATAGTGCGTTTAACATTTATACGTTTGACAGTTCTGTGAATGGGAGTGTTTCTATAACATTGACACATATATTTCTTTACCTATTTTTGAGATGATGATTTTCACAAAGTTCTTATAATATAAATTCACAATACCTTTCTGTTGTTGAATAACATGAAGACGCAGATACAAAAAGATGATGATTTGTTTATTCCATACGACCAGTCAATGACTTTGCATCAAGGAATTCAAGTCTCTACATGATTCTTTCTTCTCCCCTTCGCTTCCAAGGTTCCATGTCAGCTCTGTCTCTGACTCACTGACTTCTCTCTTCTCTGACTCACTGACTCACTAAAGCTCTCTATATTGAGAACTCATGACGTCATTTCATGACTAAACATGTGCATCTCGATCCCGTGGCCCGACATGCATTTCCTCACATTTCTACAAAGCCGACTCTCTAACCTAATTTTTGATTAACCCACTTTACAAACATTTTCCATTGTTCGTTTTTAAATTCCTTATTTTAATTTCATTTCTTTAACAGAAACAAAATTACATCATTACATTCCTTTTTCAATAAACAAATATCTAACTATTTTATGTGAACTAAACAATGGTAATTCTACATTCCATTTTCAATAACATTCTGTATTATTTATTTTAACTTATGATCAGAATCCTCAATTCCAATCCTAGCTTCGCAGGTTCGAATCCTCGGCTATCCTATCTCATATTTACTCACTTACAAGAAGAGGCGACCTGTTCTTGTAACACAATGATTTATATTTCTATGGGTTATGTGGCAAATTACAGCTCTGAAGTAATTGTGGTTTCTGTTGTACAGGTGTCTGAACTGAGTCAGGTGTGAAATGGAGCCTGTTCAATGTCGAGCAGTGACCCGGTTTTTGTATTTGAAAAGACGCACACCACAGGAGACTTTTGATGAAATGAAAGAAACTTATGGTGATAATGCCCCATCATATGACCTTGTAAAACGCTGTCATCATGAATTCAAATATGGCCGGAAGTCTGTGGAAACAGCTCCCAGACCTGGTCGTCCCCCCCTTCTGTCATTGATGAGGCATCTGTCCGTCAAGTTGAGGCTGCCATTTTGGAAGATCGGCGCATTACTATTCGCCAAATAGCCCAAGATGTCAAGATTAGTACAGGGTCTGTGGAAACGATCATTCATGACCATTTGCATATGCATAAGGTATCTGCCAGATGGATTCCCAGGTTGCTCACATCATTCCAGAAGCGAGAACGTGTTGAGTACTCGAGGATGAATTTTGAGATGTGCCAAGAAGATGAGTCAAAGTTTTTCAAAAGACTGATTACATAGGATGAAACCTGGGTCAATCACTATGATCCAGAGACCAAAGCCCAGTCAATGCAGTGGGAGCAGTTGGACTCACCACCTCCAAAGAAGGCAAGGGTGCAGCCCTCCACTAGCAAGGTCATGCTCACAGCCTTCTGGGACCAGGACGGAGTAGTGATGACAGATTTCCTGGCAAAGGGTACCACAATTACAGGAGCCTATTATGCTTCACTTTTGAGGAAATTAAGGGAAGCTATCAAAATCAAGAGGCGGGGCAAGATCAGCAAAGGTACCCTCCTCCTACAGGACAACGCTCCAGTCCACAACTTGCATGTCACCAGATCAGAAGCACGGGCATGTGGTTATGAAATCCTTCCCCATCCTCCCTACTCTTCTGACCTTGCACTCTCTGACTTTCACCTCTTCCGAGCCATGAAGTTGTTTTTGAAAGGAAAGCGTTTCCCAGATAATGCAGCCTTGATTTCTGAAGTCACGTTGTGGTTGGAGGATCAACCTGGGGTGTTCTACAAAAATGGTCTCCAGAGCTGCATCAAACAATTGGAGAAATGCATAACTCTGGATGGTTCCTATGTAGAGAAAGACTAATAACTGTGCCAAGTTTTGCTCTACTGCTATGGGAAGTGGGTCAGGGGCATTACTTATTGCACATCCCTCGTACTGTGGTGGACATTAAAGTCACCAAATACATGTACTTGCTCACTAGTATCAAGGAAGAGTGCTGTATCTATGCTGTCAGAGACTTTGTTGATTAGGGTACAGTCCTTAGCCGAGGGATACTTGTAGAGAAAATATAAGTAGCTGACGCTATATTGCAGGTTAAGTCTAAAGCACATGAAGGCCTGGTCATCTGATTCTAATTTTGATTCTCTAGTCAAGGGGAGGGTATTTCGAATATAGACTCCAAGTCTATATGCATATGTCTGTCTGAGTCTTTACAGCAAAGTGGGAGATAACAGGCCTGTTAAAGTAGTTAAAGGGGATGGAGGAGTGTAGGTTAGTTGGCAAGATATCCGGGAGTTTGTTAGGAGAAATAATTCAACATCATCTAAATTAGTTCTAAGCCTGCAGATATTTGTGAATGCAAGCCTCTAGAGAGGGGGCAAAGTATTTTTGTTTGAATTTACGCCTTAGTGTGTTACAATGTGTGTGTATATTGTTCGTGTGTTACAATGTGTGTGGATATTGTTACTGTGTTAGAATGTGTGTACGTTACTAATGTGTTACACTATATGCATATATTATTAGTGTGTTACAATGTGTGTACATTGTTAGTGTGTTACAATGTGTGTGGATATTGTTACTGTGTTACAATGTGTGTACGTTACTAATGTGTTACACTATATGCATATATTATTAGTGTGTTACAATGTGTGTGTACATTGTTAGTGTGTTACAGTGTATGTGCATATTATTAATGTGTTATAGTGTGTGTGTATGTTATTAATGTGTTATAGTGTGTGTGTATATTGTTGCTGTGACTGCTTTGGCTGTGAGAGAAAGCATGTGTGAACTGTGCACACTAAATCGATTAGCAGTGTTTATGTTTTTTTATGTTTAGTCATCATGGGTCTCTAGACCAAAAAGGCCTAGGCAGAATTGTGTCATGATCGCAACAAAAACAGAAAAGAGAAATGGAAAAACGCTGTCTTTCGGTTTTTATATCATGTGCAAATGTTTGAGTTAATGTTTTTTCTGTTTGATTGTTTGAAAGAAACTGCTGATTTGAGATTTTGTTTAATCAAGAACCTATATGTAAAAATAACATTCGCTGCTGCTGCTCCTTCTAACATCTTCATTGTATTTCTTCCATGAATGATCTTGCTATTTGTCTGCAAGAAAAAATTAGGTACTTAAACAGAATTTGAACCAAAGTGTTTTTTAACCCTTAAACTAACCCTAATCTAAGTTTTTTGGCAAAAGTCGATTGGTTCAGTTTAAAATCTGTAGAAGCACCAAAAATTACAGAGACCACATCATCAAGAGACAAACAATATATTTTGCACTTTGATGGCGACTAATATACGATAGTTGCATGCTTGACATCATTGTTCTGGTTTTAATTTTCAAATTTTCTTTGTATTTTATTACATTTACAAACACAAATGTAGATTTAAAAAAAAAAAAAGAAGAGATACTTCTGCAGTTTACAGACTGTCCTGAAATAATGATGTTGTTCTTTAGAAAACCATTTTTAAAATGAGGAGGGAAGGCTTAACTATTTTGTACTTTCACCTAACAATTTAATAAACAAAATATACCGTAAAAATTGAATTTTATATTTCAAATATCTAAAAATATAGTCCATAAACTGCACAAGTAATAAAAAGATAATGCCTTAAATTTTGTCGGTTTTTTTTTTTTTGTTTTTTTTAAAGAAAATTACTTTTTCTGTATCTACTTATTGGTGGTATTTTTTTTTCACTCTGAAACTGATAGAGATGTCAAAAAGGATTTTTTCTTTTCCAGGTGTGAACGCACAATCGTTTATCCAGGCTTACACTTTGGCCTCGACAAACTTCACAGTTCAATTGGCGTCACCTCAGGTTTTGTATATAAAGAGTTTCCCTTCATTATACTGTTATTATAGATGAGAATAGTAGTCCGAATAATTTAAATATTATAAATTATTGATCCTTAAATTTCAAAACCTTGCATATTTGTGAAGTTTATTGATATTATGACGTGATACATATTTGTGAAGTTTATTGATATTATGACGTGATACATATTTGTGAAGTTTATTGATATTATGACGTGATACATATTTGTGAAGTTTATTGATATTATGACGTGATACATATTTGTGAAGTTTATTGATATTATGACGTGATACATATTTGTGAAATTTATTGATATTATGACGTGATACATATTTGTGAAGTTTATTGATATTATGACGTGATACATATTTGTGAAATTTATTGATATTATGACGTGATACATATTTGTGAAGTTTATTGATATTATGACGTGATACATATTTGTGAAGTTTATTGATATTATGACGTGATACATATTTGTGAAGTTTATTGATATTATGACGTGATACATATTTGTGAAATTTATTGATATTATGACGTGATACATATTTGTGAAGTTTATTGATATTATGACGTGATACATATTTGTGAAGTTTATTGATATTATGACGTGATACATATTTGTGAAGTTTATTGATATTATGACGTGATACATATTTGTGAAGTTTATTGATATTATGACGTGATACATATTTGTGAAGTTTATTGATATTATGACGTGATACATATTTGTGAAGTTTATTGATATTATGACGTGATACATATTTGTGAAGTTAATGATATTATGACGTGATACATATTTGTGAAGTTTATTGATATTATGACGTGATACATATTTGTGAAGTTTATTGATATTATGACGTGATACATATTTGTGAAGTTTATTGATATTATGACGTGATACATATTTGTGAAGTTTATTGATATTATGACGTGATACATATTTGTGAAGTTTATTGATATTATGACGTGATACATATTTGTGAAGTTTATTGATATTATGACGTGATACATATTTGTGAAGTTTATTGATATTATGACGTGATACATATTTGTGAAGTTTATTGATATTATGACGTGATACATATTTGTGAAGTTTATTGATATTATGACGTGATACATATTTGTGAAGTTTATTGATATTATGACGTGATACATATTTGTGAAGTTTATTGATATTATGACGTGATACATATTTGTGAAGTTTATTGATATTATGACGTGATACATATTTGTGAAGTTTATTGATATTATGACGTGATACATATTTGTGAAGTTTATTGATATTATGACGTGATACATATTTGTGAAGTTTATTGATATTATGACGTGATACATATTTGTGAAGTTTATTGATATTATGACGTGATACATATTTGTGAAGTTTATTGATATTATGACGTGATACATATTTGTGAAGTTTATTGATATTATGACGTGATACATATTTGTGAAGTTTATTGATATTATGACGTGATACATATTTGTGAAGTTTATTGATATTATGACGTGATACATATTTGTGAAGTTTATTGATATTATGACGTGATACATATTTGTGAAGTTTATTGATATTATGACGTGATACATATTTGTGAAGTTTATTGATATTATGACGTGATACATATTTGTGAAGTTTATTGATATTATGACGTGATACATATTTGTGAAGTTTATTGATATTATGACGTGATACATATTTGTGAAGTTTATTGATATTATGACGTGATACATATTTGTGAAGTTTATTGATATTATGACGTGATACATATTTGTGAAGTTTATTGATATTATGACGTGATACATATTTGTGAAGTTTATTGATATTATGACGTGATACATATTTGTGAAGTTTATTGATATTATGACGTGATACATATTTGTGAAGTTTATTGATATTAT
Organism: Euprymna scolopes; assembly: GCF_053919585.1. Taxonomy (NCBI): domain Eukaryota; kingdom Metazoa; phylum Mollusca; class Cephalopoda; order Sepiida; family Sepiolidae; genus Euprymna; species Euprymna scolopes. The sequence continues at coordinate 22,484,661 of NC_136495.1, forward strand.
GACGTGATACATATTTGTGAAGTTTATTGATATTATGACGTGATACATATTTGTGAAGTTTATTGATATTATGACGTGATACATATTTGTGAAGTTTATTGATATTATGACGTGATACATATTTGTGAAGTTTATTGATTGTATGACGTGATACATATTTGTGAAGTTTATTGATATTATGACGTGATACATATTTGTGAAGGTCATTGATATTATGACGTGATACATATTTGTGAAGTTCATTGATATTATGACGTGATACATATTTGTGAAGTTTATTGATATTATGACGTGATACATATTTGTGAAGTTTATTGATATTATGACGTGATACATATTTGTGAAGTTTATTGATATTATGACGTGATACATATTTGTGAAGTTTATTGATATTATGACGTGATACATATTTGTGAAGTTTATTGATATTATGACGTGATACATATTTGTGAAGTTTATTGATATTATGACGTGATACATATTTGTGAAGTTTATTGATATTATGACGTGATACATATTTGTGAAGTTTATTGATATTATGACGTGATACATATTTGTGAAGTTTATTGATATTATGACGTGATACATATTTGTGAAGTTTATTGATATTATGACGTGATACATATTTGTGAAGTTTATTGATATTATGACGTGATACATATTTGTGAAGTTTATTGATATTATGACGTGATACATATTTGTGAAGTTTATTGATATTATGACGTGATACATATTTGTGAAGTTTATTGATATTATGACGTGATACATATTTGTGAAGTTTATTGATATTATGACGTGATACATATTTGTGAAGTTTATTGATATTATGACGTGATACATATTTGTGAAGTTTATTGATATTATGACGTGATACATATTTGTGAAGTTTATTGATATTATGACGTGATACATATTTGTGAAGTTTATTGATATTATGACGTGATACATATTTGTGAAGTTTATTGATATTATGACGTGATACATATTTGTGAAGTTTATTGATATTATGACGTGATACATATTTGTGAAGTTTATTGATATTATGACGTGATACATATTTGTGAAGTTTATTGATATTATGACGTGATACATATTTGTGAAGTTTATTGATATTATGACGTGATACATATTTGTGAAATTTATTGATTGTATGACGTGATACATATTTGTGAAGTTTATTGATATTATGACGTGATACATATTTGTGAAGGTCATTGATATTATGACGTGATACATATTTGTGAAGTTCATTGATATTATGACGTGATACATATTTGTGAAGTTTATTGATATTATGACGTGATACATATTTGTGAAGTTTATTGATATTATGACGTGATACATATTTGTGAAGTTTATTGATATTATGACGTGATACATATTTGTGAAGTTTATTGATATTATGACGTGATACATATTTGTGAAGTTTATTGATATTATGACGTGATACATATTTGTGAAGTTTATTGATATTATGACGTGATACATATTTGTGAAGTTTATTGATATTATGACGTGATACATATTTGTGAAGTTTATTGATATTATGACGTGATACATATTTGTGAAGTTTATTGATATTATGACGTGATACATATTTGTGAAGTTTATTGATATTATGACGTGATACATATTTGAAATTTATTGATATTATGACGTGATACATATTTGTGAAGTTTATTGATATTATGACGTGATACATATTTGTGAAGTTTATTGATATTATGACGTGATACATATGAGTACATCAGAGTTCCTCGTCACAAGAATATGATTGGCTGATGTAAATCATAAATATGGATGGATAGAGCAGCCTGGGAGAGACGTCAAAAGATATGCCGAAAATCTAAAGCTTAAGGATATTACTGACTATTACCACAAATACTGGTTTTTAAAGTTGATTGTATTACTGTAGCCAAGAATACTCAGCTAATTCAAACAAATGCATCTTTCTGGGACACACATATTATTAGCTTTGATCTAATAATTATTGCTTTCATAATGATTATTTTTCATTTATGGATTTAAGGAATTTTCACTTAGTTAAAGCGGTCCTGGATATGACCTTAAACTATATCCAGTGGTGAGGCCCCAGCTTGTGGGCTTTGGAGAGTGTGGAGCCACCCTTTAATTACCATTGCTCCCAGGTCCACTCTGACCCGGAGTGGTAGTACCTGTTAGGGTCCCAACTATGGGTTAGATAGAAACCGACGAGAAAACAACAAATATATTCTATTAAAAAAATTTTTTCTTCAAAATCTTTGGATTCGGCATTAAATAACCCGAAAAGGGTTGATATGCCGTAAAACAAACAACCAACCAACCAACCAACAACTTATTTAAAGCATTTTTAGTTATACATTATTATACGTGAAAATTGGTCTCTGGACCATACAGGACAGCAAATTTTCTAATTTTCAACAAACTTTGAATTGTCAAAATTTAGTGGCTAATTGAGCTACCAAGATAAATTTGGTATTACATTTCGCAATAGTGTATGCCGATATTAAAAGTGTTTAGATATAATGTAAATAATTTAACTAATACTTGATAAGTGCAAACATTGAGTAGAGCAAAAGAAAAAAAAGAAACATGAATTTCGGATCGTTCGGACTACTGTTCTCATCTTGAGTGTTATTTTCATGTTTCAATCGATGTAACCTCTGATCTTTAAGTGTACCTTGTCTAACTCTGGGATCTGCACAGAATTTTGAAGTGAACGCTTTATTTAATCATGAGGGTAGCACGTTCTTGTTCTATCAACCCTGACTGAGTAAAAATCCTAGGTAATTCACAATTGTAGTTTTGAATGCTGCCCACACTAAGGATTGAACCTTTAATTTCCAGAAATGTTTACAACTGAATTTTACCAAGTACTTTATCAACTACAGGTTTTTGCAGCCGAAAAGTAGTGAAAATAACATTCAAGATGAGAACATTAGTCTAAAGGATCCAAATAATCAATCTTCATCTCTAAAATTTAGAAACCTAATAGATTTTTTATCTATTGCTCTAAACATTTTTTTTACACCCAGGGCTATTCTCTATCTCTACAAATCTATTATAAGACCATGTATGGAGTATTGTTGTCATATTTGGGTTGGTGAATCTCTGTCAGATTTGAAGGTACTTTTCGAATTTTCATTTAACATTTTTTTTTTGTGTAAACGATTTTGATGTGAAGTTGAAAGAAAAGTATTTAACAGATTTTTAACAATTTTCCTTTCTTTCTCCTTTTTTTATCTCCTTTTTTATCTTCTTTTTTATCTTCTTTTTTATCTCCTTTTTTATCTTCTTTTTTATCTCTTTTTTATCTCTTTTTTATCTCCTTTTTTATCTTCTTTTTTATCTTCTTTTTTATCTCCTTTTTTATCTTCTTTTTTATCTTCTTTTTTATCTCCTTTTTTATCTTTTTTTTATCTTCTTTTTTATCTTCTTTTTTATCTCCTTTTTTATCTTTTTTATCTCCTTTTTTCTCTTTTTTTCTCTTTTTTATCTCTTTTTTATCTCTTTTTATCTCCTTTTTTATCTCCTTTTTTATCTTCTTTTTTTTTCTTTTTTTACCTGCTTCCTTTAACTTTTTTCCTTTTTCTTGCTTGCTTGTGCAATACCATTGTTGACCAATGGAAAAGTCTTTCAGGCATATGTACAAAAATATGATGATATATGGAAGTGAAACCTGGCCAGTGAGGGTTGAGGATATGCATTGCATGGAGAGAGATAATATGGGAATGATATGATGGCTATGTTATGTGAATCTTAAAGAAAAGACTTCATTCTAATGAGCTCAGAAGATTACAGGTGGACAGTTTAGCGAGATGTGTGCAGAAAAAGAGACTTCCATGGTATGGCCACATTGAAAGAATGAATAAGAGTTCTTGGGTTAGTAGTTGTAGAACAGTTAAGAGGAAAGGTAAAGAAAACATGGTAAGAAGTGATATGAAAATGGACCTGATGGATAAATAAGACCTAGCCAGAGATAGATTAATTTGGAAGTCAATTTCTAAAAACTGTCCTATGCATGCACTCATGTAAAACTAGCGTTAAACAGATGATGGTGATGATGAATTTTCCTTTCTTTTCTTTAGGGAAAAGCAACTGAATTCATTCAACAAGATGAACAGAATCGCCGCTGGTTCAGTGAATTCCGTTCAAAAGCAGCATCAACTCCAATCAGCCTAGAATCAGTTGATGGTAAGCTCCTCCTCTTCCTCATGCCCTTCCTCTTCCTCATATCCCTCCTCTCTATGCTGCATCTTTGTAAATGGACAGCTTTGTTTAAAATAAATTTTATTTCACTTTTTTAAACTTAAGACATCTCACAATTTGGGATTCATAAATTCCTTTTTTTTTCTTTCAGTAAAAATGAAACTGCTTAATTTTGGCAAAGCAGAACTGTTAAGTTTGGTTTAACCTAAAATTCGAATTGATCTAATTCTCTAAGAATTGTCTTGAATTGGACAGCACACAGAAATGCTTGATTTGGTCAAATATCGGAATTGTGTTAAGACTTGTCTAAAAGTGTATTTTAAATCTTTTTATTTCAATAATTGATCAAAATTTGATAGTAGTCTATAATAAAGATGAATGTGTATTTATATATTTTCATATATAAAAAGACCTGCCAACAATTTCCCTTATTCTCTGTCTGTGCCTAAAACTAAATGCAATTTCCTTGAACAAAGTTTCTTTCCTAGAACTACTTATGTATGGAATACAATACCAAGGACTACTTCCCATCTGACTATAAAATTGTCATTTTCAAGTCTAATGTAAACAAGTTCCTATTGAGTCATTCTCTTAAATAAATAAACATTACCCAAATTCCACCATATCATCACTGTGTTATCTCACCAGCCACCTAACGCTCATTAATCCTTATCCACAAGTGGCTTTTGAGGCCTTGATAAGCGATGACTTTATTTTTTTCTCCTAATCAGTATCCTGACCTCAATTTAGCTTTGTTGAGTGAAATTACAAACTGGTTAGCTGTTTCAGTCTTTAATTTTTCATTCAAAATATTTGAAAGTAAATATGATTTTTATATTAAAATTTTGTACCATAAAAGAAATATTTAAAAAGGTCTATGTACTTACTGTCATATAAAAGTTAAAGAGTAAAAGATGTGCCATTTTTTATCCAGACAAAACCAATTACAAGTTATGAGGAGAAACAAGAAAACAAATAGCAAGTCAAACTTACCCCCCCCCTTTCCATTTGAAACAAATTCAAAAAGAAATCCTATACTCCATAATAAAAAGTCAACATTTTTCTTTAGGTCATCAGAAATGATAATAATTTATATATATGAAAAATTTACTTTTCAAATCCATGTATTGTATGTACGACATAACAGTATTTTTGTTATCCTTTCCAGCCAACCGCTACATGGCCCTGTTGATTCCCCCGTCTCCAGGGGCTGTCACAGACCTGGTAACCAACAAAGACCTTGCTGAGATTCTCAACCATTTCATCCAAGAAAAAAGTAAGTGGAGTAAAAAAAAAAAATTTCACAGATTTTTCATTGTGACCAAACCAACAAAGTCTTCTATTCTGCACACATTTCAATGTACTGTCTAGATTTCATCTTCCTCTAAGATCATAAAGCCTGTTTTCTACTACTTTAGCTGTGCCTAAACCTAAACGTAGATTCCATGAACAAAGTTTCTCTCTTAGAACTGCACACCTGTAGAATTCTCTTCCATTTGCCTGCTTTCCAGCTGACTACAATATGGTCATCTTCAAGTTCAATGTAAACAAGTTCTTGATAAGTCGTTCCCCTTAAGTAATCCAATTTACCAAATTTCCACTACTAACGATTATTACGATATTGTCCCATTGACTACTGTACACTCATTAACCCTTACCTCGAGTGGCCTCTGGACGTTGATAATGTAAAAAAAAAAAAAAACCCTGACCCAAGTATTCTCATCTATTCTTTCAATGTGACCAAACCAGTGAAGTCTCCTGCTCTGAACACCTCTTCCTATGTTGTCCAGATTTAATCTTCCTCTGAGGTCATCAGAACACTGTATTTAAGATTCACATTACACATCTATTGTATAATTCTCATATCAATTCTCTCCATGCAACACATATCTCCAACCCTCATTGGTTAAGTTTCACTTCCATACATTATCACACTGCATACACATGCCTGATAGACTCTTCCCTTGATCGACAATTATAATGCTCTGCTGGTTAGTAATGACAGTTCTCTAAACTTGATCCACTTTTAACTTTTGCAATTACACCAGCACCTGCTCCACCTTGTACTCCAATTTAGTCATCAAAATAACAAAAAATGCTGAACAACATCAATAGTTTTGCCATCCAAATATACTTTTCTCCACATCTGAGTTTTCATCCATCTCCATTGTCTTACAAACTTCTTGTACGCAAATTAGTCATCATCTTTCAATGTTGTCCTGAGTTTGACCATAAAAGACAGCCAGTGGTGAGGCCCCATTTTGGGGGTTGTGTTCACTTTGGCGTGGAGTGGAAATACCTGTTAAAGCATCTGGTGCCACTAGATCAGGCTGTCTGAAGATACTAGCTTCCTGACCAAAAATGTGCCAAACACGGATCTTATTTTTTTCTTTCCTTTTACTTTGCATCTTATGCCAAGTCAGAAACAAAAACAATTTTTCTCTACAAAATAATCAAAATTAAAAATAATGAATAAATATTTGAAGAGACAAAGAACTTGAAGCATAATTTTTTTTTTTTTCAAAATTACTGGATTTGGCATAAAATAATCCAAAAAGTGTTGATATGCTGTAAAACAAAAAAATCTCTAAATTGTAGAAATAATGTATTTTTCTTTATTCCAGTATGTTCTTTAGAATACCAAAATGTTTTTCTGTTCTTTTTGAGAAAAAGAGAAAATTCTGGTTAGAAACATTGTTATAATGGCAACAATTTTAAATAATTATTTAAATAGAAATAAATCTTTGCAACTAAAAATATGACTTGTCTTCCTTCCATTATTTGTTTCATTATTAAATATTGTTCACATCTCTTCTGTTCTCTATGTTTTCATAACATTTTGTGATCAGTTTGTATGTTTTTGTAGGTTTCTCATCTATTTTTAACTTAAATTTTTATTGAGATAATTATTGAAATGTTATTTCTTTTCCTATATAAGTTTAAAAATATTTCATCTAAATAAAATTATAAAAAATCAATATTTGATTCTGACTAGCAATTTCTTCATATTTTATCCTTTTTTTTTTTTTGCACAAAAAATATATTTATACTAAAATGACATGCATGAATCTCCAGTAACACCGTGTAGGGACAGTACAATTAGTTTAAAATACATTGCCCAGGATTAAATGAGGAACCCTATAAACCACATTCATAACACTATATTACCTTTTTTAAACCGAGTACTGTTGCCGCATCAAGGGGGGTGCCACTCAAAGCATTCTTTATTGCCTAGACACAATTCAAACTCTGCAATCTAGTGGGGAATGATCGCTTCTCTTTCTTACAGTCTCTTTTTTCACAGAAGAGACATTACTAGTCTCTCTCTACTCTATCGTTATTTCCATAATAATGGAACATATGCCTGACGAAGGGAAGACATCCTGAAATATAGCATCATAGACACCCCACCTGACCGCCTGATTCTAGAAAGAACTTCCTACATATAAAATATTGTATATAAAAAAAGTAAATATATGTCTATATATACATATATAAAATATTGTATATAAAAAAAGTAAATATATGTCTATATATACATATATAAAATATTGTATAAAAAAAGTAAATATATGTCTATATATACATATATAAAATATTGTATAAAAAAAAGTAAATATATGTCTATATATACATATATAAAATATTGTATAAAAAAAGTAAATATATGTCTATATATACATATATAAAATATTGTATAAAAAAAGTAAATATATGTCTATATATACACATATAAAATATTGTATAAAAAAAAGTAAATATATGTCTATATATACACATATAAAATATTGTATAAAAAAAGTAAATATATGTCTATATATACACATATAAAATATTGAATAAAAAAAAAATTAAATATATGTCTATATGTACATATATACACAATTATGCATATGTACACATGAATTGGATGAATGAAAGTAAAACTGCATAGCTGGTTCCACCATTATATCTTAAGTTGCGTCAGTTCGAGTCTATCCGTAACATCTTTGCATTGTTCTGCCTTCTATAAACTCAAATTTCTGTTTATATACACAATAAACAATGTTTCAAGTAAACTACTTTGATATACTTATATATTGTGCAAAAATAAGTTTCCCAACTCAAAACGAGGAAAAATTATTGAGTAGAAGTTTAATTAAAAAATACAAAACAATTTCATCGTAAATTGCAGTTTTATTGTATTAAATAATTTTGAAGAGTTATCTGAAAATAGGGGAGATAATTCAGCCTGTTATTTCAGGAAATGTCAAAATTGTTCTAAAAGTGGATGTGAACAAGTTTAGAATTTAAAAAAGTTTACTTGATTTCAGCAAATGTCAAATTGCATAACTTGTTAGGTGAAAGTTCAGAACAATTAAAAAAAAAATCTGTTTATCTATGTTAAGAACGACTTTCGAGATATCATTTCGAAAGCTATTCTTAACATGTGGAAAGGAGCAGTTCACAGACCTCTTAGGAGAATTACCTGCCCCTGTTTTAGGTAACTCTTCACAATGGGCTATGGTGACTCATACAAAATACAATAAAATTGATTTTTACTTTTAATTAAACTTCTACAGTTTTTGGTAAGGATACTTATTTTTACATGACACATCTATTTTATAAAACTCACTATGTCTGTCTGTCTGTCTGTCTGTCTTTACATATTTTCAAACTCTATCTTTTCTGAAACTAAAAGTCGCAGAGCAGCTAAGGGCCCTCAAATGATTATTTTTTTTTATGGGCCATTCTTTTATGGATCTTTAGCCAATTAAAATAGTTTTTAATGGGTCAAAAAGGGGTCAAACTTTTAAAAGAATCGTTATACATTGTACATTCAAAAGAATCAGTCAAAGGTCAAGGGGTCAAAATTTTAAAAGAATCGTTATACATTGTACATACAAAAGAATCGTTATACATTGTACATTCATCTTTATTTTTAATCAGTTCATATGCATGTCACATTAGTACAGTGGTACATCTAAGCTTTAAATGCTACAGTTTTGCTTTCAGTTTCAATTCTAGCTGATGGCACTCAAATACTTTTTTTTATACTTTTGAAATCACAACTCTATAATAATATATACAAAATCTGGACAAATTAAAATATATTTAAGTGTATTTTACGACCGGGCAAAGCCACCCCACCCCTGCTAGCAAAATATATCCAAAGTGTTTTTATTTGGAATACGATTTTCATTTTCTGTGCTTTTATCTGTATAAGTACCCATTTATTTTGTAACAATGCTAATTTTGTCTTCTTTTGATCTTTTGCCAGAACCCATCTGTGCAATTGGAATGGGTTTCGCTGGTCTATGTGCCGCGCAACAAGCCGAGAAGTCAAGTTACAGTTCGTGGAGTTTCCAAGACTACAGCATCACAGCAGTAAGTAGAGAATCATGCGGTAAATTTTAAAAAATTCAGGAAAATTAAAAAAAAAAAATTCCTTGTTACATTTAAAACCAACTTATAGGATGTATTGACATTGCATTTGAAGATGACTGAGTTGTAAGCAGTCCTACAGTAATATGTTCTGCAGGCAGGAAGCAACAGGCATCTTCAAATGCAATGTCAACATAGTTTTAAAACCAAAAGCAATTTCTATACAAGGGTTTTCTTTTTTTCTTTTTTTTTTTTTTTAATTGTTCATCATCCATCACCTTTATCTCATTACCGTTTTCTTCAGTCGGATGACAATGGTTAAGTGGTTAACAACATGAACTAAAAACCTGGATGTGCCAGGTTCGAATCCAGTTCTTTCCACATAAACATTTTCATCAAACCTATACTTGACCTTGTGTCTAACTTCTTGGAAATAAAATAACATTTTGTGCAGTCGATTCTCTTTGTCTTTCTTTATCCATTTATCATCACTTTTCTTTCGTCTAAGAATCAGACATTTTTTATATTTTGCATTTTTTATATTTTAGCAAGTTCACGGTTCAGCAGGTGAACCATCTCTAAACTCCACTCTGTATGGTCGAGTCCAATCACTTGCTGCTAAGTTTTCCTTGGCCGATCAACCTTCCTGCAATTCAAGACCTCCATGCTTCTACAGCAGTTTATCCAAGAGGTTGAATTCTAATAACATCGCAAAAAGAATGGCTGAAAACTCTGTTTGATTATTTTGTTTACGGCATGTCAAGCCTTTTAAGGATTATTAAATGCTGAATTCATTTGAATTTTGCTAGAAGTTTTTATGTTTCGAATTTGGAATATCAATTCTTGTTCAGAATTCTCCATATATTAAAAAATAAAATCTGTATGATGTACGTACCCATAACGAAACTATCATATTCCAAAAATTACATAAATTAATCAAGTATTTTTATAAAGAAAATCATGTTTAAGTGATTAATGACAATTTGTAGGCATTACAATATAAATCTAGTAAGTATGAATTGATTTATCTCCCTTTGTTTCTTGACATCTTTTTCAATGAACAATTCAGTCACGCCACAGAGACTAATAAAATTTGATTTTCTTTATAAAAATAACTACTTGATTAATTCATGTAATTTTTGGAATATGATATTTTCTTTTTGTCACAGGTACATATATCATACATATTTTTATTTTTTAACATGAGGTAATTCTAGACAAGAACCAAAGTATCTTTAAATATTTGTAGATTTATTTGTTTTGTAGGCAGATATTTTATAAATAAACGATGAAAGGATAGATAAAAATTTTCGAGTTAGTAGATGTAGAACAGTTCAGATAGCAGGTTCAGTTTATAGGGGAAGACCAAGGAAAGCATGGAAGTGATAAAAATGATTCTGAGAGAAAGAGGGATAAATAAAGACCTGGGCAGAGATAGGTTCGTTTGGAAGTCAATTTCTAAAATCCATATAACATAGATACCACCATGTCTATCATGTTGTAAAATAAAATAAAAACAATTTACATTTTTTAAATACATTCGTATTGGCATTACTAGTCGAGTCTGTGTTGACGTTATTGCTTGAGTCAGTATTGACATTGCTGTTGAGTATATGTTAGCGCAAGTTCCAAAAGCAAGAATTCTCTTGCTTTTTCCTTTTTTTTTTTCAAAGGAGTCACCACTTATCAAGGCCCAAGGGACATTCAAGGATAGGTATTAACAAGTGTCGGGTAGTCAGTGAGATAATACTGTAATCATTGGTAGTAATGGAAATTGGATAGAATTTAATTATCTAATAGTACAACTACACAAGAACTTGTTTACATTGGACTTGAAAGCAGATATATTGTAGTCAGCTGAGAAGCAGCCTCACAGTATTATGTTCCAGAAGCTGGCAGTTCTAGGAAAGAAACTTTACTCATGAAATTTGCTTAGTTTTAGGCACAGATAGAAAGTAAGGGAAATTGTTGACAGTTGTTATACCTATTTACACCTATTTACCATGCCTCCCCACGGGACAGAGTTAGACACCAGGGTCGTTTTTTAACATGGAGAAAGGTACAAAAATAAAAATTGTCTCAGTCGTGAAGGATTTCTCCTCCACTGAAAGAGAACAAGAAATGGAAGGGCAGCATCTGAAGAACAGATACTACACTTTGATCTTGGCCAAAAGGCGAAGTATTGTAGTTGTTGACAGTTGTTGTAGCTAAATAAGTGTTTGTGTAGCAAATTTATTTCTTTTTAACTATTTTTCTTGATAAAGTTTTATATATTCCTAATCATTTTTCTTGATAAAGTTTTATATATTCCTAATCATTTTTCTTGATAAAGTTTTATATATTCCTAATTATTTTTCTTGATAAAGTTTTATATATTCCTAATCATTTTTCTTGATAAAGTTTTATATATTCCTAATCATTTTTCTTGATAAAGTTTTATATATTCCTAATCATTTTTCTTGATAAAGTTTTATATATTCCTAATCATTTTTCTTGATAAAGTTTTATATATTCCTAATCATTTTTCTTGATAAAGTTTTATATATTCCTAATCCGTCTTTTCCATTTTCAAGAGATTACTAAATCCCAAAAATAAATCTGTATTTTTAAGAATTTTATTTTTAAATAATTGTAACCATATTTTTTATTATGTCAGGTTTCTTATAAAATAATAATTTTTAATTTTTCACTGAATTTCTGCTTCCAGTTGCAAATGTTTTATTTGTTTCTTTTAAAATCCATATGAAAACTTTTCTTCTACAGCCCTCAGTTTCGGAATTGGCTCGCAAACCTGATTTTTCAAATCTGTCAATCGTTCCGGAAGATTTCATAAAAGATAACGGTGCCAGTTACAGCTGTAAGTTGTTTTCTTCGTTTTTGGTTTGAACACATATTTAATTTGCAGACTTCTAGCGTCATTTTTGTTTTGTTATTTTCTGTGTTGATTTTTTTTGTTAATTTATTCTTCAACTTTTAAATGTGCAATAATATGGCACAGGCAAAAACGGCAGTATAGGGTTCAAAACCTGAATAAAATCATCTCAAATCTAAGCCGCATAATTAATAAAAATAATCATAAAAAAAAATCCAAAAAATGTTTTTTAAACACAATTGACAAAAATTGGAAATTTTAACAATTCTTTGAACTCTTTGCCACAAAAAGAAATATTGCGAGCCTGTCCTTGTTCTACTGTTATTTTCATCCGAGCTTCATTTAATGGTCCACCCCCACCAAACTTTCATAAAAGCACTTGTCACGCTACAACCGCTACCAACAATTTCCTTTACTCTATATCAGTGCCTAAATCTAAATGCAAATTCCATGAACAAAGCTTCTTTCCTAGAACTGCTCGTGTGTGGAACTTTATTCCACTGACCTGCTTCCAAGCTGACTACAACATGGTCGTCTTCAAGTCCAATGTAAACAAATTCTTGCCATATATTGCTTAAATAGTAAAATTCTGTCCAATTCCCACCAAAAATGATCACTGAGCTGTTGTCTCACTAACCACCTTGCGTTCATTAACCTTTATTCTCGAATGAATGCTGAGTCTTGATAAAAGGTGACTCAGTTGCAAAAAAAAAAATGCCAGGAGATGTTGTCTGATGAGTTTTGTGTGAATACTAGGAGCAAATGCGTAATAAGTGAATATTATTCAAGTAATTTACAGAAATGCTCAAAGTTGTATTAGAATTGACATCACATTTAATGATATTTTTAATGTTATAAAGTGAGATGACATCAGAAATCTGCATTGAAGCTGTTGATTTTCATTTGTGTCTTAGAAACACAAAATTTTATATCGGCTGTTTAGAAATGATGCTGATGATTTAGCTTTTGCCTTTGAAAACAATGGAACGGCTAATATTTTTCTGAATGTTTAAGATGAGGATGAATCTAACGCAAGATGAGAACAGTAGTTCGAATAATTCAAATAATAAAAATCGAAAGTTTGCTTTTTAAGTTGGAGACTTGGAGGAATGCTATGAAAAGTTAACAGGCTCCTTCAGTCTTTAACAGACTATGGATACCCACGAAGGGGTGCCTGTACAGTAAATGTTTGCATCAGAAGGTGCACAATCTCCAACCACACCTCTCCTGAGTCGACATTGTTAAATACCGGTAGCAAGTGAAGTGTATGTACAGGATGACTGGAAACAAATGCCGAGATAAGCGGAGAGCACATACAGTGCCTAGAATTCCCAAATGGTTACCCATCTGATACTAACCAGGCTCAACGTTGCTTAACTTCAGTGATCTGATGAGAACCGGTGTGTTAACGCAGTTATGCCGTAGATGAAAAGTAAAATCTAAGTAAATGTTAGCGACATCAAAATAATGATCAGTGGTCGTGGTGCTCAAAAGAAGAAAATTTTACCTGTTCCGTTTGTGGAAGAGGAGTTGGAAGCAATTTAATTTTTTTGTGATTCTTGCAAGCATTGTGTACACAAGAAGTACAATAGAATTCCACGTTGAAAGATCGCACGTTCGTTTGCAAGAATTGTAAGACAATGGAGTTAGATAAGAACTTTGAAGATTTGACAAAAGTATACTTTCATAAATATTTGGAAATTCTAAAAGTTCTACCACCAAATTTTGGCAGTACCTAATATAAATAAGCCAACTAAATGTAAGAACAATACAAAAACAAAAGAATTCTCTTTGGATGACTGATTATATGCTTCTCATCAGAGGAAGGTGTGACACAAGGTCGGAAAGTGGGAAAAGTTGAGTTGGCACCTCTAAAGGAGGAGTATTATTCTAGCCTTACAAAAGTGCTTGAGCAGCCCTGTTGGCAATCCCCGGTCAGTGCGCCTCATGTAGTAAGCAATAAACTTAACTTACTTCACTCCAAAGAGAGGAGGCAAGGTCTGGGAGGGTGGACCTCCTAGGACTACCCAGAACCATAGCTGAGCACGACAGAAAAATGGTCAACATTAGTCACAATGGCTCATCTCCATGGAACTGATTGTCGAGAATGAATACTTAACATTGGTAGACTGTAATGTCAAGTGAATATATCAGCTAATCGGCTGATTTTAATGATAACTTGGAATTGTATATGATTGTGGCAAAAGGATTTAACAGATTGCGTGACGCATGTGAAGTGAATTGAACTTGCATGAATCCTTGGTTGGTGGTCGATAAAGACATCACTAATGCTATCACATGTATGTAAAAAAAAAATTATTTAGCGGATTATCGTGCAGAGTCGTACAAGTGCTCATGATGTTACAAGAGTAAAGAGTGAACAGAGTAAGTTTTGGGAAATTTCTGCCATTACTAACCAGCATAGAGTTACCATGGTCATTTAAGGGAAGAATCTATCGAGCATGTGTATGCAGTGTGATGGTGGATAGAAGGGAAACCAGGAAAATGAGGATTGAAGACATGTGTTGCATGGAGAGAAATGATATGATGGATGTATAATGTGGGTCTTAGATGTGTTGAGCTCAAAGGAAGACTAATAGTGGACTTTAAAGTGAGATGTGTGGAAAACTAGAGACTTTGATGTTATGGTCATGTTGAATCGATGAGTTTTTGGGTTAGTAGATGTAGAACAGTTGGGGCAGCAGGTGCAGTTCACAGAAAAAGGCTAAGGAAAACACAGGAGAAAGTGATTACAATGGACTTGAGAGAAAGGGGAATAAAGACCTGCTAGAGACTGGGTAGTTTGGAAATCATTTCTAAAAAATGTCTGATGCATGCCAGCATGTTAAATCAATGTTAAACTGAATATAATGACTGGAACACATGGAAATTCCTCAGTTGTATCGATCATCTATTGTAAATTGCTGCCCGGTATTCTATGGACATCCAGAACAACCCCACAATATTCTTGTGCCACCTTTGTTCAAACTAAAACATTTATCTAAATATTTTGGTAGATGTGTAGTTTCAGAATTTATTTGGTTATGGAGATTTATCTCTGAAATCCTTTTAGAAGCTTGTGACGTGACAATATAATTGTACTCCCTTTAGACAGAACAGATACTACACTTTTAAGTTATTTATTTGCAAAAAATTATTCTAAATTTACATTATAAACAAAGTCGTTCGAACGCGTTGGAAAAATTGATGGCACCGTTCATCCTTTGTCATCGTAACTATTTTTTAACTAGAATAATCAATCACCATAATACCACATTTACTCCAGAGGCCGTCTGACTTTAATTTCTCAAATCTTTTTAAATAATTTTATTGAAAATAAACAACTTTATATACAGTCATTTCATTATCGTGAAGAAAAAAAAAAATAATAAAAAATGTGGTTAGTAAGACTTTCCCAACCCTTTCTAAACATTAAACCGCCCACTGTTTTCCAGTTTGTTTGGAACCAAAAACAAGCAGGCCAATCTCCAAATTGGGGTGAAATCTAAATCAATATATGAAATCTAAATCTATTTATGAAATCTAAATCTATATATGAAATCTAAATCTGTATATGAAATCTAAATCAATATATGAAATCTAAATCTATATATGAAATCTAAATCTATATATGAAATCTAAATCAATATATGAAATCTAAATCAATATATGAAATCTAAATCTATATATGAAATCTAAATCTATTTATGAAATCTAAATCTATATATGAAATCTAAATCTGTATACGAAATCTAAATCAATATATGAAATCTAAATCTATATATGAAATCTAAATCTATATATGAAATATAAATCTATATATGAAATCTAAATCAATATATGAAATCTAAATCAATATATGAAATCTAAATCTATATATGAAATCTAAATCTATATATGAAATCTAAATCTATATATGAAATCTAAATCTATATATGAAATCTAAATCTATATATGAAATATAAATCTGTATATGAAATCTAAATCAATATATGAAATCTAAATCTATATATGAAATCTAAATCAATATATGAAATCTAAATCAATATATGAAATCTAAATCTATATTTGAAATCTAAATCTATATATGAAATCTAAATCTATATATGAAATATAAATCTGTATATGAAATCTAAATCTATATATGAAATCTAAATCTATATATGAAATATAAATCTGTATATGAAATCTAAATCTATATATGAAATCTAAATCTGTATATGAAATCTAAATCTATATATGAAATCTAAATCTATATATGAAATCTAAATCAATATATGAAATCTAAATCAATATATGAAATCTAAATCTATATATGAAATCTAAATCTATATATGAAATCTAAATCTGTATATGAAATCTAAATCTATATATGAAATCTAAATCTGTATATGAAATCTAAATCTGTATATGAAATCTAAATCTGTATATGAAATCTAAATCTGTATATGAAATCTAAATCTATATATGAAATCTAAATCTATATATGAAATCTAAATCTGTATACGAAATCTAAATCAATATATGAAATCTAAATCAATATATGAAATCTAAATCTATATATGAAATCTAAATCTATATATGAAATCTAAATCTATATATGAAATCTAAATCTATATATGAAATCTAAATCTATATATGAAATCTTAATCTGTATATGAAATCTTAATCTGTATATGAAATCTAAATCAATATATGAAATCTAAATCTATCTATGAAATCTAAATCTATATATGAAATCTAAATCTGTATATGAAATCTAAATCAATATATGAAATCTAAATCAATATATGAAATCTAAATCTGTATATGAAATCTAAATCAATATATGAAATCTAAATCTATGTATGAAAAATATACCTATATATGACAAATATATCTATATATTAAATCTAAATCTATATATGAAATCTAAAACTATATGAAAAATAAATCTATATATGAAAAATAAATCTATATATGAAAAATAAATCAATATGTGAAAAATATATCTGTATATGAAAAATATATCTGTATATGAAAAATATATCTATATATGAAAAATAGATCTATATATGAAAAATAGATCTATATATGAAAAATATATCTGTATATGAAAAATATATCTGTATATGAAAAAGTAATCTGTATATGAAAAATATATCTATATATGAAATGTAAATCTATACATGAAATCTTAATATGTATATGAAATGTAAATCTGTATATGAAATGTAAATCTATATATGAAATGTAAATCTGTATATGAAATCTAAATCTGTATATGAAATCTAAATCTATATGTGAAATATAAATCTATACATGAAATCTAAATCTATATATGAAATATAAATCTATATATGAAATCTAAATCTATATATGAAATCTAAATCTATATGTGAAATCTAAATCTGTATATGAAATCTAAATCTGTATATGAAATCTAAATCTGTATATGAAATCTAAATCTGTATATGAAATCTAAATCTATATATGAAATCTAAATCTGTATATGAAATCTAAATCAATATATGAAATCTAAATCTGTATATGAAATCTAAATCAATATATGAAATCTAAATCTATATGTGAAATCTAAATCTGTATATGAAATCTAAATCTGTATATGAAATCTAAATCTGTATATGAAATCTAAATCTGTATATGAAATCTAAATCTATATATGAAATCTAAATCTATATATGAAATCTAAATCTATATGTGAAATCTAAATCTGTATATGAAATCAAAATCTGTATATGAAATCTAAATCTGTATATGAAATCTAAATCTGTATATGAAATCTAAATCTGTATATGAAATCTAAATCTATATATGAAATCTAAATCTGTATATGAAATCTAAATCTATATATGAAATCTAAATCTGTATATGAAATCTAAATCAATATATGAAATCTAAATCTGTATATGAAATCTAAATCTATATATGAAATCTTAATCTGTATATGAAATCTAAATCTATATATGAAATCTAAATCTGTATATGAAATCTAAATCTGTATATGAAATCTAAATCTGTATATGAAATCTAAATCTATATATGAAATCTAAATCTATATGTGAAATCTAAATCTATATATGAAATCTAAATCTGTATATGAAATCTAAATCTATATGTGAAATCTTAATCTATATATGAAATATAAATCAATATGTGAAATCTAAATCTGTATATGAAATCTAAATCTGTATATGAAATCTAAATCTGTATATGAAATCTAAATCTATATATGAAATCTAAATCTATATGTGAAATCTAAATCTATATGTGAAATCTAAATCTGTATATGAAATCTAAATCTGTATATGAAATCTAAATCTATATATGGAATCTTAATCTATATATGAAATCTTAATCTATATTTGAAATCTAAATCTATATGTGAAATCTTAATCTATATATGAAATATAAATCAATATGTGAAATCTAAATCTATATGTGAAATCTAAATCTATATGTGAAATCTAAATCTATATATGAAATCTAAATCTATATATGAAATCTTAATCTGTATATGAAATCTAAATCTATATATGAAATCTTAATCTATATATGAAATCTAAATCTATATGTGAAATCTTAATCTATATATGAAATATAAATCAATATGTGAAATCTAAATCTATATGTGAAATCTAAATCTATATATGAAATCTAAATCTGTATATGAAATCTAAATCAATATATGAAATCTAAATCTGTATATGAAATCTAAATCAATATATGAAATCTAAATCTATATGTGAAATCTAAATCTGTATATGAAATCTAAATCTGTATATGAAATCTAAATCTGTATATGAAATCTAAATCTGTATATGAAATCTAAATCTATATATGAAATCTAAATCTGTATATGAAATCTAAATCAATATATGAAATCTAAATCTATATATGAAATCTAAATCTATATATGAAATCTAAATCTATATGTGAAATCTAAATCTGTATATGAAATCTAAATCTGTATATGAAATCTAAATCTGTATATGAAATCTAAATCTGTATATGAAATCTAAATCTGTATATGAAATCTAAATCTATATATGAAATCTAAATCTGTATATGAAATCTATATATGAAATCTAAATCTGTATATGAAATCTAAATCAATATATGAAATCTAAATCTGTATATGAAATCTAAATCTATATATGAAATCTAAATCTATATATGAAATCTTAATCTGTATATGAAATCTAAATCTATATATGAAATCTAAATCTGTATATGAAATCTAAATCTGTATATGAAATCTAAATCTGTATATGAAATCTAAATCTATATATGAAATCTAAATCTATATGTGAAATCTAAATCTATATATGAAATCTAAATCTGTATATGAAATCTAAATCTATATGTGAAATCTTAATCTATATATGAAATATAAATCAATATGTGAAATCTAAATCTGTATATGAAATCTAAATCTGTATATGAAATCTAAATCTGTATATGAAATCTAAATCTATATATGAAATCTAAATCTATATGTGAAATCTAAATCTATATGTGAAATCTAAATCTGTATATGAAATCTAAATCTGTATATGAAATCTAAATCTATATATGGAATCTTAATCTATATATGAAATCTTAATCTATATTTGAAATCTAAATCTATATGTGAAATCTTAATCTATATATGAAATATAAATCAATATGTGAAATCTAAATCTATATGTGAAATCTAAATCTATATGTGAAATCTAAATCTATATATGAAATCTAAATCTATATATGAAATCTTAATCTGTATATGAAATCTAAATCTATATATGAAATCTTAATCTATATATGAAATCTAAATCTATATGTGAAATCTTAATCTATATATGAAATATAAATCAATATGTGAAATCTAAATCTATATGTGAAATCTAAATCTATATATGAAATCTAAATCTATATATGAAATCTAAATCTATATATGAAATCTAAATCTATATATGAAATCTAAATCTATATATGAAATCTAAATCTATATATGAAATCTAAATCTATATGTGAAATCTAAATCAATATATGAAATCTAAATCTATATATGAAATCTAAATCTATATATGAAATCTAAATCTATATATGAAATCTAAATCAATATATGAAATCTAAATCTATATGTGAAATCTAAATCAATATATGAAATCTAAATCTATTTGTGAAATCTAAATCTATATATGAAATCTAAATCTATATATGAAATCTAAATCTATATGTGAAATCTTAATCTGTATATGAAATCTTAATCTGTATATGAAATCTAAATCTATATATGAAATCTAAATCTGTATATGAAATCTTAATCTGTATATGAAATCTAAATCTATATGTGAAATCTAAATCTATATGTGAAATCTAAATCTATATATGAAATCTAAATCTATATATGAAATCTAAATCTATATATGAAATCTAAATCTATATATGAAATCTAAATCTATATATGAAATCTAAATCAATATATGAAATCTAAATCTATATGTGAAATCTAAATCTATATGTGAAATCTTAATCTATATGTGAAATCTTAATCAATATATGAAATCTAAATCTATATATGAAATCTAAATCTATATGTGAAATCTAAATCTATATATGAAATCTAAATCTATTTGTGAAATCTAAATCTGTATATGAAATCTAAATCTATATGTGAAATCTAAATCTATATGTGAAATCTAAATCTATTTGTGAAATCTAAATCTATATATGAAATCTAAATCTATATGTGAAATCTAAATCTATATATGAAATCTAAATCTATATGTGAAATCTAAATCTATATATGAAATCTAAATCTATATGTGAAATCTAAATCTATATGTGAAATCTTAATCAATATATGAAATCTAAATCTATTTGTGAAATCTAAATCTATATGTGAAATCTAAATCTATTTGTGAAATCTTAATCAATATATGAAATCTAAATCTATATGTGAAATCTAAATCTATATGTGAAATCTTAATCTATATATGAAATCTTAATCTGTATATGAAATCTAAATCTATATATGAAATCTTAATCTATATGTGAAATCTTAATCTATATATGAAATATAAATCAATATGTGAAATCTAAATCTATATGTGAAATCTAAATCTATATATGAAATCTAAATCTATATATGAAATCTAAATCTATATATGAAATCTAAATCTATATATGAAATCTAAATCAATATATGAAATCTAAATCTATATGTGAAATCTAAATCAATATATGAAATCTAAATCTATATGTGAAATCTAAATCAATATATGAAATCTAAATCTATTTGTGAAATCTAAATCTATATATGAAATCTAAATCTATATGTGAAATCTTAATCTGTATATGAAATCTTAATCTGTATATGAAATCTAAATCTATATATGAAATCTAAATCTATATATGAAATCTAAATCTGTATATGAAATCTTAATCTGTATATGAAATCTAAATCTATATATGAAATCTAAATCTATATATGAAATCTTAATCTATATATGAAATCTTAATCTGTATATGAAATCTAAATCTATATATG
Source organism: Euprymna scolopes (assembly GCF_053919585.1). Taxonomy (NCBI): domain Eukaryota; kingdom Metazoa; phylum Mollusca; class Cephalopoda; order Sepiida; family Sepiolidae; genus Euprymna; species Euprymna scolopes. The sequence goes on from NC_136495.1 coordinate 22,506,641, forward strand.
AAATCTTAATCTATATATGAAATCTAAATCTATATGTGAAATCTTAATCTATATATGAAATATAAATCAATATGTGAAATCTAAATCTATATGTGAAATCTAAATCTATATATGAAATCTAAATCTATATATGAAATCTTAATCTATATATGAAATCTAAATCTATATATGAAATCTTAATCTATATATGAAATCTAAATCTATATGTGAAATCTTAATCTATATATGAAATCTAAATCTATATGTGAAATCTTAATCTATATATGAAATATAAATCAATATGTGAAATCTAAATCTATATGTGAAATCTATATATGAAATCTAAATCTATATATGAAATCTTAATCTGTATATGAAATCTTAATCTATTTGTGAAATCTATATATGAAATCTTAATCTGTATATGAAATCTAAATCTATATATGAAATCTAAATCTATATGTGAAATCTTAATCTGTATATGAAATCTTAATCTATTTGTGAAATCTTAATCAATATATGAAATCTAAATCTATATATGAAATCTAAATCTATATATGAAATCTTAATCTATATATGAAATCTAAATCTATATGTGAAATCTTAATCTATATATGAAATCTAAATCTATTTGTGAAATCTTAATCAATATATGAAATCTAAATCTATATGTGAAATCTAAATCTATATGTGAAATCTTAATCTATATGTGAAATCTTAATCAATATATGAAATCTAAATCTATATGTGAAATCTAAATCTATATGTGAAATCTTAATCTATATGTGAAATCTTAATCAATATATGAAATCTAAATCTATATATGAAATCTAAATCTATATGTGAAATCTAAATCTATTTGTGAAATCTAAATCTATATATGAAATCTAAATCAATATATGAAATCTAAATCTGTATATGAAATCTAAATCTATATATGAAATCTAAATCTATATATGAAATCTTAATCTGTATATGAAATCTAAATCTATATATGAAATCTAAATCTGTATATGAAATCTAAATCTGTATATGAAATCTAAATCTGTATATGAAATCTAAATCTATATATGAAATCTAAATCTATATGTGAAATCTAAATCTATATATGAAATCTAAATCTGTATATGAAATCTAAATCTATATGTGAAATCTTAATCTATATATGAAATATAAATCAATATGTGAAATCTAAATCTGTATATGAAATCTAAATCTGTATATGAAATCTAAATCTGTATATGAAATCTAAATCTATATGTGAAATCTAAATCTATATGTGAAATCTAAATCTGTATATGAAATCTAAATCTGTATATGAAATCTAAATCTATATATGGAATCTTAATCTATATATGAAATCTTAATCTATATTTGAAATCTAAATCTATATGTGAAATCTTAATCTATATATGAAATATAAATCAATATGTGAAATCTAAATCTATATGTGAAATCTAAATCTATATGTGAAATCTAAATCTATATATGAAATCTAAATCTATATATGAAATCTTAATCTGTATATGAAATCTAAATCTATATATGAAATCTTAATCTATATATGAAATCTAAATCTATATGTGAAATCTTAATCTATATATGAAATATAAATCAATATGTGAAATCTAAATCTATATGTGAAATCTAAATCTATATATGAAATCTAAATCTGTATATGAAATCTAAATCAATATATGAAATCTAAATCTGTATATGAAATCTAAATCTATATGTGAAATCTAAATCTATATGTGAAATCTAAATCTGTATATGAAATCTAAATCTGTATATGAAATCTAAATCTGTATATGAAATCTAAATCTATATGTGAAATCTAAATCTATATGTGAAATCTAAATCTGTATATGAAATCTAAATCTGTATATGAAATCTAAATCTATATATGGAATCTTAATCTATATATGAAATCTTAATCTATATTTGAAATCTAAATCTATATGTGAAATCTTAATCTATATATGAAATATAAATCAATATGTGAAATCTAAATCTATATGTGAAATCTAAATCTATATGTGAAATCTAAATCTATATATGAAATCTAAATCTATATATGAAATCTTAATCTGTATATGAAATCTAAATCTATATATGAAATCTTAATCTATATATGAAATCTAAATCTATATGTGAAATCTTAATCTATATATGAAATATAAATCAATATGTGAAATCTAAATCTATATGTGAAATCTAAATCTATATATGAAATCTAAATCTATATATGAAATCTAAATCTATATATGAAATCTAAATCTATATATGAAATCTAAATCTATATATGAAATCTAAATCTATATATGAAATCTAAATCTATATGTGAAATCTAAATCAATATATGAAATCTAAATCTATATATGAAATCTAAATCTATATATGAAATCTAAATCTATATATGAAATCTAAATCAATATATGAAATCTATATCTATATGTGAAATCTAAATCAATATATGAAATCTAAATCTATTTGTGAAATCTAAATCTATATATGAAATCTAAATCTATATATGAAATCTAAATCTATATGTGAAATCTTAATCTGTATATGAAATCTTAATCTGTATATGAAATCTAAATCTATATATGAAATCTAAATCTGTATATGAAATCTTAATCTGTATATGAAATCTAAATCTATATGTGAAATCTAAATCTATATATGAAATCTAAATCTATATATGAAATCTAAATCTATATATGAAATCTAAATCTATATATGAAATCTAAATCTATATATGAAATCTAAATCAATATATGAAATCTAAATCTATATGTGAAATCTAAATCTATATGTGAAATCTTAATCTATATGTGAAATCTTAATCAATATATGAAATCTAAATCTATATATGAAATCTAAATCTATATGTGAAATCTAAATCTATATATGAAATCTAAATCTATTTGTGAAATCTAAATCTGTATATGAAATCTAAATCTATATGTGAAATCTAAATCTATATGTGAAATCTAAATCTATTTGTGAAATCTAAATCTATATATGAAATCTAAATCTATATGTGAAATCTAAATCTATATATGAAATCTAAATCTATATGTGAAATCTAAATCTATATATGAAATCTAAATCTATATGTGAAATCTAAATCTATATGTGAAATCTTAATCAATATATGAAATCTAAATCTATTTGTGAAATCTAAATCTATATGTGAAATCTAAATCTATTTGTGAAATCTTAATCAATATATGAAATCTAAATCTATATGTGAAATCTAAATCTATATGTGAAATCTTAATCTATATATGAAATCTTAATCTGTATATGAAATCTAAATCTATATATGAAATCTTAATCTATATGTGAAATCTTAATCTATATATGAAATATAAATCAATATGTGAAATCTAAATCTATATGTGAAATCTAAATCTATATATGAAATCTAAATCTATATATGAAATCTAAATCTATATATGAAATCTAAATCTATATATGAAATCTAAATCTATATATGAAATCTAAATCAATATATGAAATCTAAATCTATATGTGAAATCTAAATCAATATATGAAATCTAAATCTATATGTGAAATCTAAATCAATATATGAAATCTAAATCTATTTGTGAAATCTAAATCTATATATGAAATCTAAATCTATATGTGAAATCTTAATCTGTATATGAAATCTTAATCTGTATATGAAATCTAAATCTATATATGAAATCTAAATCTATATATGAAATCTAAATCTGTATGTGAAATCTTAATCTGTATATGAAATCTAAATCTATATATGAAATCTAAATCTATATATGAAATCTTAATCTATATATGAAATCTTAATCTGTATATGAAATCTAAATCTATATATGAAATCTTAATCTATATATGAAATCTAAATCTATATGTGAAATCTTAATCTATATATGAAATATAAATCAATATGTGAAATCTAAATCTATATGTGAAATCTAAATCTATATATGAAATCTAAATCTATATATGAAATCTTAATCTATATATGAAATCTAAATCTATATATGAAATCTTAATCTATATATGAAATCTAAATCTATATGTGAAATCTTAATCTATATATGAAATCTAAATCTATATGTGAAATCTTAATCTATATATGAAATATAAATCAATATGTGAAATCTAAATCTATATGTGAAATCTATATATGAAATCTAAATCTATATATGAAATCTTAATCTGTATATGAAATCTTAATCTATTTGTGAAATCTATATATGAAATCTTAATCTGTATATGAAATCTAAATCTATATATGAAATCTAAATCTATATGTGAAATCTTAATCTGTATATGAAATCTTAATCTATTTGTGAAATCTTAATCAATATATGAAATCTAAATCTATATATGAAATCTAAATCTATATATGAAATCTTAATCTATATATGAAATCTAAATCTATATGTGAAATCTTAATCTATATATGAAATCTTAATCTATTTGTGAAATCTTAATCTATATGTGAAATCTTAATCTATATGTGAAATCTTAATCAATATATGAAATCTAAATCTATATGTGAAATCTAAATCTATATGTGAAATCTTAATCTATATGTGAAATCTTAATCAATATATGAAATCTAAATCTATATATGAAATCTAAATCTATATGTGAAATCTAAATCTATATATGAAATCTAAATCTATTTGTGAAATCTAAATCTGTATATGAAATCTAAATCTATATGTGAAATCTAAATCTATATGTGAAATCTAAATCTATTTGTGAAATCTAAATCTATATATGAAATCTAAATCTATATGTGAAATCTAAATCTATATATGAAATCTAAATCTATATGTGAAATCTAAATCTATATATGAAATCTAAATCTATATGTGAAATCTAAATCTATATGTGAAATCTTAATCAATATATGAAATCTAAATCTATTTGTGAAATCTAAATCTATATGTGAAATCTAAATCTATTTGTGAAATCTTAATCAATATATGAAATCTAAATCTATATGTGAAATCTAAATCTATATGTGAAATCTTAATCTATATATGAAATCTAAATCTATATGTGAAATCTTAATCAATATATGAAATCTAAATCTATATGTGAAATCTAAATCTATATGTGAAATCTAAATCTATATGTGAAATCTTAATCAATATATGAAATCTAAATCTATATGTGAAATCTAAATCTATATGTGAAATCTTAATCAATATATGAAATATAAATCTATTTGTGAAATCTTAATCAATATATGAAATCTAAATCTATATGTGAAATCTTAATCTATATGTGAAATCTAAATCTATTTGTGAAATCTTAATCAATATATGAAATATAAATCTATATGTGAAATCTAAATCTATATGTGAAATCTTAATCTATATGTGAAATCTAAATCTATATGTGAAATCTTAATCTATATGTGAAATATAAATCTATTTGTGAAATCTTAATCAATATATGAAATCTAAATCTATATGTGAAATCTAAATCTATATGTGAAATCTTAATCTATATGTGAAATCTAAATCTATTTGTGAAATCTTAATCAATATATGAAATATAAATCTGTATATGAAATCCAAATCTATATATGAAATTTAAATCTATGTATGAAATCTAAATCTATATATTAAATCTAAATGTATATGTGAAATCATTCATTTGACTAGCTAAGAGACTAAAAATTACCCAAGGGTTGGTGTCAGACAGGACCAGGAACCTTATGTATCTTGTGCTCAGGCAGGGAACAAGGACTCATACTTGACTTCTCTTCGTATATGCTTAATACTTGTATCCACAGTTTTTGAAAAAACCATGAAATATAATTTTTTTTTTGTCATATCTGATCCTGACATACAATTGGTGATTGAATAGCACAATCAGGATCTGAATCGGCAAAAGATTCAACTCCTTGGTTATCTCTCAGATATGACATCCACACCACCATTCGCACTACAGCCAGTATTGTGAGAAACACTATTTGTCTCTCCCTATCCTACAGTGGTCCAACGCTGTTGATTACATAGGATACGTTTAGTAGGCAAAGATGCTTGAGATTGATATGAGCTGTCACTTCATTGACATACCCCCAGTATTACCCGAGTTTATGGCATTTAAAGAAAGCATGTTCAGATGTTTCTTTTGTTGAAATCCTGCCATGAGGACACCCAGGCAAATCCACTATTCTGGAACGGTGTTGTATAGCATTAAAAGGAAATGCATTCCAGGTCAATTGTCAGGTCAGATAGAACTCAGAATTTTTGAGATGACTCGAACCTGGGACTTTACTCAGAGCTGATCCTCTCTTCCGACCATTCCAACTGCCCGACAAGTGGATCATCAGCAGCCTCCCTCCTTACTAATCCCCTATGGAGTTCCTTTCTAGAAGTCAGAGAAAAGTCACTGGACCCTGGAAAATTTTTGATCACTCTGTAAGGAACTGTGTATCATCCTTCGGTCTATGAGGTCCACGCAGATTCCTCTGTCAGAGTTCAACTCAGGAAGACCAATCTCTCAGCGTCTCAAGTCGGGCTTTGAATACAGATTTGTCTGTGAACCCAATGCCGCTTTCTGTTCCAAAAAGTGAGAACATGAAGTGCTGGAGGATCTTTAGATTTTTCGCAGGCAGAGGAAGTATGAGTAATCGATACAGGATGAGAGCTGAAAGAAGCCCAAGGGATGGTGTTACTGCTCCAGCCACCCAACCGCAGGCTGACCACAGTTGATTTTGGATCATTTTGTAATTAGTGAATGCTTCTATTATCATCTCAATGTCTCAGAAACACAACACAAAGACAGTGATGTCATCGGAAAATGCGGAAACTCTGGCTGGCACTCTACCAGGTAAAGTGATTTTGTAAAGGACTGAACTTGTCTCCTTGCATCTTAGTTTCTGAAGTAGTGGTTCCAACGCATGGATGTTAAACATGGGGCGGTAGCAGATAGTCCTGATGCACCAATGGGAAGATAGTAAAAGATTTTGAATGCTTTCCATTAACTTGGACCACTGTCAATGGTGTGATACAGTACAGAGATTCATTTGGAGAAGTCCGGTTTAAAACCAACGGTCGACTCTGTCGAAAGATTTGAACTGATCTAAGTTGATCAGCATGGCTTCGGTGTCATTTTCTACCTCTCCCTCTAGGATTGTACAGATCAGGTGTAAGTTATTTTGAATTTGAATAACAACCTGCAACCGATTAGGTAGAATCTTGGTTAAAATCTTTAACTGTGTTTAACAGTTATGAACCTGTGATTATTTTGTTCCTCCCTACTATGCCTTAGCAATGTAATCACTTCCTTAGTGACTTGACCAGAGATGAATTCTCGTTAAACTAATAGTTGAACACATCTGTCAGAATTGACAGCCTCAAATACAACTCTTGGGAACGACTAAGTCCTGGCGATTCGTTACAGCTGACCTGCATTAACGCAATCAAAACCTCCCGCTCTGTGACCCTACCTTCACAACAGCTACTCTAGCCGCATCAAGGCATGAAGAATCAGCCAAATAGTCACCAAACTTTTGTACCAGGAAATCGAGCTGTTGCTTAAATTGCTCCTCAAAATTGCTCCCAAAATTCCTCACAGATCTCCTGAGTTAACTCCAACGTGTGTCCATTTGGGTGCTTGACTTTTCTGATATATCCGAGCCATGCTTAGAAACCTCCTTCTGCTCATTTGTGTCAAAGTTCACAGCTCTATTAGAAACTTTTCTTTATCCTAACTAGTTGACCTTCGTAATGCTCGCTAGCCTCATGCCGAAGATCCTGCTTAGCTATTTCTTGCCTAATAAGATTCCTCTCATCTACTGCCTCTCTCTTACTGTGTCTTCATCTTTTAGTCTTATTTAGTGTTATTTAGTGTTATTTAGTGTTATTTAGTCTTATTTAGTGTTATTTAGTCTTATTTAGTCTTATTTAGTGTTATTTAGTCTTATTTAGTCTTATTTAGTCTTATTTAGTGTTATTTAGTCTTATTTAGTGTTATTTAGTCTTATTTAGTGTTATTTAGTCTTATTTAGTCTTATTTAGTGTTATTTAGTCTTATTTAGTCTTATTTAGTGTTATTTAGTGTTATTTAGTCTTATTTAGTGTTATGTAGTGTTATTTAGTCTTATTTAGTGTTATTTAGTCTTATTTAGTCTTATTTAGTGTTATTTAGTCTTATTTAGTGTTATTTAGTCTTATTTAGTGTTATTTAGTGGCACCGAGTTTATTCAATGGCAAAGTTTTCAATCTTATTCATCACTTGCTTTCAGTAATCACCTCCATTAAAGCTGTTTGGATAAGTAGCTCTATCTTTTCCCCAAAAGACTTATCTCTTGCAAGAAGCTCTTCAACTTCCAGTACCTAGCTAGTTTAGGCCTATTCCCTAACTTCAATTGGACTGTAACTAGTTTACGTTCTGTTTGACCTAGCCATGTGAACATACAACATGATAAAAAAAAAAAACTAACATTCAATCGAAATAAGAATTTGGGTCGGAAGGAACACTATTTGTCCATGTTCACATCTCCCACCCTGGGAGCTTAACACAAAACCTGTCAATCATTTTGCATATAGCCATCAGGTCAGCCAGGCTGGTCTCATACATTATGTCCTCCTACACCCCCTCTCTTACCTTGTCTATCTAGACGGGGTTTCAATCTCCGATTAAAACCACGCGCTTCAGACATGTGACAAATGCATCAAGATCCTAAAAAAAGAGATACTCTCTCGAGTGGGGCTAAGCACATAGACTGCAATGACCTGAAACCTTTGAAATGATATCAATCATGATCAACCTGCCCTTTAATCATAGACTGAAGTTTATTTTAATTTAACATAACAGCAACATGAAATTTTAAAAATTACTTTTTTTTTTTTTAATTGTGTTTTCATTGATTGGAACATTTCATCTTTAAAAAAGGGTAGTTGATAATGTGCGTATGGACGTGAAATTACGTTAGCATATTATTACGCAGATATTTATTTATAGAAAGAACACCCTTATTTATTTTTTTTTTAATCACTTCTGTTTGTGGTATTTTGCTGATGAGGTCATCTAATCAGTTTGTCGATTTCACCTGCTACCGCAACAAGCTAATCACCCAAACCTACGCATTGTTTGACAAACTTTTGAAAAATAATTCTAATTTCCAAGAGAACTACGAGCTTTAAAAGAAAACAAATGTCTAAAGATTGAAATCAGATCAAAGGTTATATCGATGAATCTATCCCTTGTTTCATGAATTTATTTTTTTTAATTTTTACTTGGGAGTCACCACTTATCAAGGCTTGGAAACTACTCGAGGATAAAGATTAATAATTGTTTGATAGACGGTATCAGTGATGGTGGAACCTAGGTTGGGCTTAATTATTTAAGAGCCCAACAAGAACTTATTTACATTAAACTTGAAAATGACCATGCTATAGTCAGCCGGGAAGCAGCTCCACTGATGAACAGTCTAAGAAAGAAACTTTGCCCATGGAATTTTCGTCACAGATAGACATGTGAAGGAAATTTTTAACAGTTGTTGTAGCTAGATGAGTATTTGTTGCAAAAGTTTTACAACGGGGGGGGGGGGGGTCATAGATTGGAGCTCAGTCGAGCACCTACCATAAAAGTAATGATAGAGCAGAAATAAATTTGTGACGTCTCTTCTTTGGTCTTAGCTGATCTTCCCTTGTCAGGTCCGTACCAAATGGTATATATCATTTAATTATTGGAATTTCTGTGGAGATGAGTAATTTGTATATTTTTTATTTAACTATAAAAGATGAGGATAATAATCCGCAAATAAAGAAAATATACAAATTACTCATCGCAAAAGAATTCCAATAATTAAATAATATACAGCTCATAAAATGTTAAAAGAAGGGCCAATTAGCAGTAGTTCGTTGTAAGTTGATAAAATTTTATTTTAATTTTTTCATAAGCAATGAAACAATCCTGTTTAGTAAAAAAATAAATAAACATGAGTAAATAACTATTTTTGAAGATAAAAATGCTGCAAAGATTTAAAAAAAAAATGTTCTTCCCCTTTTTTTTCTATTTATTCACCTGTATCACATGACATTTTTTTTTCTGATGTCATTTTTACCTATATTCATTATTATGGATTATTATAGTCTGTTTATTATACAAAACGGGCACAGAGATGCAACATTGCGGTGATGGGACAGGAGTTGGTGCTTAGTTGACACATCTGGATTAAAGACTTAAATTTTTCCAATTTCGATATCCCCAAAAAGTTCTGCTTTTTTCCAATTCTTGATTCCAATTAATTATCTCACGACTATTAGCATTAAAGTGTCACCACCAATCAAGACACAAAAGCAACAATAACAGTAAATGACTTTGTTTAGGTTGTGACACAAACCATGAGGATTGGAGCCGATTGTCGAAATTGATTATAATTTGACTATTTAAAGCTCAATAAAGAAATGTTGAACTTGATGACAAGGGACGTGTTGTAGTCAGCTGGGAAGCAGCCCTGTAGTATTACGTTTAGCACATGAGTAATTTTTTAAACAAAATTTCCTCAAGAATTCAATCGGTCTTAATTCCAGAATCATCAGATTATTATGCAATATCACGTTTAACGCTAACCTTTATAATTATAAAACTAAATTCTAAAATTGTTTTTCAGTGTTCACATGTAATTGCTTAAAAAATGTAGAATCATTGGAGGGGGAGTATTAACATAAGACCCTTGTATACAAATGTACCCTGATCTGTTTCAGTCTAGCAAGATACCCCCTCCCTCATCATCTTTAAAATGAAATGATCGTTTTGTTTTTTCAGGTAGTGAAATGATCGTTTTGTTTTTTCAGGTAGTGAAATGGATGCGATCCATGTGATTATCGATCGTCATTTAGTGTCCGGTCAGAATCCTCAGTCAACGCTCACGGCCGTCCAAAATTTGATTCTGCTCTGCAACCAAAAGTAACGCAATTGCTTTGAAGATTTTTTTTTTCCACCATTGTAAGTCGGTAAAAGTACAGAATAAGTAACATTTGAGAATTCGTGTACCCCCTCCTCCCAAAAAAGAAACATCACAATTTCAATGGAACACATTAGAGATGACATTTTTTTTACCAAACGTGGCAAGTTTTTATGAGTTATTTTAAACGTTTAAAAAAATTGGGAACCGGTCTAAAATTTCTCCAATATTAAAAACAAAATCAGAAAAATCTGTATGATATCTGTACCTGTGACAGAAAGAAAATATCGTATTCCAGAAATCATGTGAATTGATCAAGTAGTTTTATTTTCAATAAAGAAAATTAAATTTTATGGTTAACCAAGGAGCAACCGTCTTTTCATGCCAGTTAGGAAATAGATTCTCAGGAAACTCCAAATAATTCAAACTTGCAAGATTTTTTTTTTAATAATATGGTGAAATCTCAAAAACATAATATTGTTCAAAATAAAACTTGTCTTGTGTGTGTATATATATATATATACATACATACATACTAGCAGACCACCAGGCTTAAATATGATATTTCAATTTATGCAGGTTTCATACTTATTATTATTATAGAGCTAATTCTTTATTGATTATTATATTGTACCCAATTTATAATATTGCTCCTCAGCATGACCCGGTTGTAAAATAGAGTTAAATATGAGATTTTAATTCATGTAGATTTTGTTTTTACTAAAGAGCCAATTCTGTATCGATTATGTTGTATTCGATATATAAAAGTGACTTAAAAATTTTTTTTTTTTAAATAATTTGGTTCCCTCAGAATCGAAACCGAAACACATAGTTCTCCAGCTTTATTCGTTACCATGTGTACTATGTCGTAACGTAGATAAAAACTTTAAAAATAGTGTAAAATGTATAGTTGCACATGTGTAGAAGAGCATTTTAAGTCGACTTATGCCTGCCAGATTCCAATTTTTTTCAACTTTATTTACAACCTAAAATCCAAAACAAATTTATCGACAGTTCCAAATCCTTTATACATCAAGTTTCAAGCCTGTAGACCAGAAATTGACCTTTTTTTTCTTCAGACAGACAAGGTCACTTATATATTCTTAAAAACAAAATATTTTATTAAATTGATTGTTTTAAATGTATATTAGTTTTCTGGTCCAAGAATGTATTTATTTCAATAATCTTTGAATATAGCATTAAAAAGACCCAACAAGTCTATTACCTCCCGACCCCAATCCTCTTTGCACATTGTAGTAATTATAAAAATATAAAAAGAAAAATAATCCAGAAATACAGATCCAAATCAACCTTGTAATTCCTACAAATTCCCATTAATTGCTTAAAAATTGTTGTCTTTGCATATAAAAAAACTATTTGATGAATTTACATGATTTTTGGAACATATCTTCTTTCTGTCACAGTTATGTACATTATACAGAATTTTCTTTTTTTAGTAAAGAGGGAATTCTGTTATTACAAATTGTTTCTACACATTAAACTAAGTGTGTTCAATAGAGAATTTTATTCTAATGTGTTTTATATAAATTGTTTTGTTTTTATTTTAATGAATTCTTGGGTGTTAATTATTCTGTACTTTTACCAAAAGGTATTTTTCTGAGTGGGAGAAGACAAACGACCAAAACATCTTACAGTGAGAGGAGAGATGGCTAATTTATTGTTCATTTCTTTTGTACCAGTTTTTTTTTTTTAAATTCAAAAACTGGTTTGCAAAGTGGGAATCATTCTTTCCCGAAACAGGATTTGGGCCAGACTTTTCAAGCAGACGTGTTTGGGGAATGAATATAAACACTTATGTACACATGCCACATATAACAGGAGGCGAGGTTGTATCTATTTTTGCTTTAAAGCTTCCATTTCATAATAAACTCATGTGAATAATTTCAACTAATATTCAGGAGGTTCCAATCCAAACAAACTTTCATAAAAGGAGAGAATTTTATTGGAGTTACCTCCCCTCATTAAATTTGGGTGTTTTTTTTTTGTGTCCAGAATTTCCCGTGTATGAAAAAACGAAAAGAAATCTGTATTATGTCTATACTCGTGACAAAAAAACAAAACAAAAAAAAACGTACATGGATTAAGTTTTATTTCTTCAGGTTGTAAAAATGCTTGAAAGTATATATATATATATATATAAATTTGTGGTTAACGAACAATGACAATACCATGACACCATTTTAAAAATAGGAATACGGGAGAACTCCAAATAATTCAAACTTACTAGACTTTAGAAAGCCATTCTTAACATGAAAAAATTGGAAAACTTTAAATTTGCTTAAAAATAATTTTCTTTATAAAAGTTAAAACATGATTTGTGCCATGTATACATACATCATACAGATTTCCTTTTATTTTTTAATATATCTGAGGAATTCTGAACAAGGATACATTTTTATTACTAAAATTATTTTAAAAATGTATAATACTTATGTAATTTAACTTTTGCCTATCTGGAAAGAAATAAATAAAATGATATTAAAAATATGAAATCAAATCTGCTCAGATTTTTTTATGCAAGTTAACTATAATTATAGTTAACTATAATAATGAAATTCAGAAAAAAATGGTATTTACTGACCAATTTCAACTAAAAGCAATGATATCTATTTAATTGGCATGTCAGAAGTATTTAAATATTACTACATTTAAAAAAAACAAAAACTCACCATACTGTTTTCGGAATGCATGACATAACAAGGGAATTAACTCAATTATACTAAAAACAAGGCAAGTAACTTATATTCATGATTGTTTATCTTCCCTTGGAACTTTCCGGCGTTTTAGCCAAACATTTTCTTTTCGCTAATTTTCGTCAAATGTTTTTGATAAAAAAATTTTTCTACCTCATTGTGTTGTATAAGTTTTGAATACATTCATTACTGTAACATGACAATTAAGTAGAGACCATTGGTTTGCCTTGAAACCTGGTTTCTTGATTTATTTTCATTTTTTAGACAAAATTAAAAATAAATTTAAAGAATTAAATAAAATTCTGTTAAAAATCACAAATAAGATACAAATATTTTTTATTATTAAAAATCATTTTCTTATTTTCATCTTAAAATTTTCAGATAAACTCATCTTTACTAATTAAAAATCAAAGAGATTTTGTCGTTGAAGGATCCACTTGATATCCAGAAACAAACAAAAAAATATTTAATATGGAACAACTCTCATGTCAAAGGAAGGCTATCATAAAAAAATTAAAAAAAATAAAAATTTGAAGAAAAAAATAAAATGCTTATTTGTAGTTAACAGTATTTTTGTCTAATTTTCACATTTAAATCCTAACATATGTTTCAAAAACAATTTTCCATTTTTATGAAACTAAAAATTTTTCTTCTTTTTTTAAATTTTAAAAATGCTTAAAAAATATTTGTTCAAAATTATACTTCTGCAGTTTATGAACTGTGCTACTTTTTTTTAGATAAGATTTTCAAGTTAAATTCAATCTTTTGCAGTTTTTTTTGTTTATTAAATTAAGTGAAAGTACAGAATAGTAACAAAACCCCCTCTTTCCCCATGTAATGAATGGGTTTGTAAATAATGGTATTGTTTCACCAGAGTCTGTAAACTGCACAAGTAATATAAAGCTACTGCCAATAGCACATGTGTCCAATTTTTTTCATATACTGTATAAACACTGTCCCCCAGTGTTGGGGGGGGGGGGGATCTCCAAACTCTGATTTTGTATGTAGAAGGCAAATGTTTGAAAATATTTTATGATTTTCAGAAAGTTCCATATGTGAGTACATACAGTATTAAAAATTTTATGATTTTTCTTGGCTTCTGAAAAAAGAAAATATATTTTTTCCATCTTTCAGTTCAAGTTTAAACAAATGTTATACAACAAACAAAAGAAAAACAAGTATCCAATTTGTAAAAATTTATTTTTCAAGTTTTTTTTTTAACAAGTACAAGCCACAAAAATTAAAAAAAAAAAAAAATTAGTCTCGTTGCACAAAATGACCTCCCCATCCACCAAACCAAAATGGACCAAAATTCATTGAATGCTTTTTTTTCTAAAAAAATAAATTTTCTTTTTCCCCTCTTGCCTATAACAAGTAAAAGCTTTCCTATAAAATTTAGAGAAATCAAATGAAATGTACAACCATCAAATACTTTTCTTGAAGTGCAACTTTGTCAAACTACTTTATTCCAGAGTTTGACAAGATGAACCTGAAAAAAGTCAATAATGATGAGAATTGTAGCCAAGCAATACAAATTATCAATCCTCATCTCAAAAAATGCAAAACAAATATTACTTTATTCTGCGGTCAAAATTCAAAGGTGATCTTTATCTCTTGAGAATAAGAAATAAAAAGCAAACAAAATTTCTAAAAAAAAAAAAAAAAAAAAAAAGATATAACAATTTTTGGTTTGGAAGTTTTGGAGTTGAGTTTTTTATAGAAAAGAATTCTTCTCCACTCAAATATTTTTATGGACTAGAATTTAATTAGAAAAAAAAAAAAAAACAAACATTTTTTTCAATTTTTTCTTTTTTTTAGTTTTCTCGTGCATTTAAAGATAATCAATTCAACAAAAAAGGGGTAAAATATACGCATTCTGTCAAATGGAGATGATGCAAGCAACATTAGAAATTCTAAAATTTCTTAATTTTATTTTTAATCCGATTTTATTACTGCAAATAACAAAAGAAAACTTGAAATGAATTTCATGGCAAAATTAACATTTCCAAAAGAAAAGAAAGAAAAAAAAACTTATATTCACCCTTTTTTTCTCACATTATAATTTATTATATTGAAAAATATTTTTTAAATATTGTCTCCCTTTTTCTTATAACAGTTTTCGCTGAAAATATTTAATTTCATGTCTTTTTTTTGCCATTGATTATTATTATTATAGATTAATAGAATCAGATTTAATAAAAATTCCAAAGTTTTAGAATTTCTAACATTGTTTGCATGTTCTTGATTGGATTAAATCGCTTATAAGAATAATAAAACAGTGGACGTTATTCTATGAGTCCAACAAAAAGTGACTTCAAAATTTCACTTAATCTCGTTTTAGAATTTTTGTTCAGAAAATCTTAAAAGAAAAAAAAAATCATCCCAATTTTGATTGAAAAATAAGAAATGATTTTATGAAGAAAAAAAAACAAAAAAAAGGCATTTTTGTCTTAAATTTTCAGCAGTTTTTCCTTTGAATTCATAAAATGAAGATTTTACTCCGAATCAATTTTTCTGGAAATAAAAAATTTCCATTGGAAAAATATTTGACAATTTTCTGTTTTGTTTTCAATGCAATGAATGGAACAAGTGGAATGTCAGACTTCTTCGCCTCAAATTTTCATCAAAACGAAAGTGACTCAATTTTCAAAACAGAATTTGGTATTTTCTACAACTCAAATCAATCTGAATGTTTTTTTTTTATTTGATTTACAAAACAAACTTGAAATGCCAAAGAAGTTTACTATTTAAATGATACCCCCCCCCCAAAAAAAATAACCACCATTAAAGTATACAAAAGTTGCAAAATAAAAAACTTTTCTGAAAACATAATAAAAACTCATTCTCAATGAGATCCAAACCAGAAAAGAAACTGAAAAAGTTGATTCATTTAATGCCGGTACTAATTAACTGTACACCAATGGATTTCTGGCCTGTTCCATAAACTATAATCAGAAACATTCAAGACAATATATTCAAGACAATATATTCAAGACAATATATTCAAGACAGCTGTAGAAAGACCAGGAATTCTAAACATAAACAAGAAAAATGTGAGGAAAAACAGAAAATTCTATCATTAAATTTCCTCCATGATGGATTAATTTTCTAAACATTAACAAAAAAAAACTCATCTGAAAAACAGTTTATCCAAAAGCAAAATTTCTCGTTGACTAAAAGTTTAAAACTTAACATTTTCAAGTGATTTTTTTTCTCTTATGATTACAGTGTACGCAACATATTAGAACTGTTTACAGCTGTTTCAAGACAATGGTTATTTTCAATCATACACTGCAATATGTTGTGCATACTCTTTATTTGGATTAAGATATTTTTTTTTTTAGAATCATAAAAGAAAAAAAAGTCTTCCAAACCATAAGTTTTCCTTTTTAAATTTAATCGATTTTATCCATAAAAAATATATTCCAAATATTTAAATAAAAAAAAAAAAAAATTTGTATAGAAAAGAGCAAAAAGCCTTTAGCCGAGATCGTTCCCCTTCTTGGAGGTTTTATTTTGGGAGAAAATCCAGTTTAATTTGAAAACTGTAGTCACTAGAGAATTCAGTTTTTTCATGTGGGGAAAGGGGGTCATTTTTCTTCACATTTGAGATGAAATCAATTAACATAAAAAAAAAATTTAAATAAATATGCGGCAAAAACAAGATCTTCCCAAATTTGTTGATTCCGAGTTTAGCAGGGAAATAAAGAGAAAGACAAAATATTGATAAAAATAATTTGTAAGAAATATTCACAACTTAAAAAAAAAATTTTTTTTTCAAAAGTGGTAATGGGGTGGGTTACTCATTGGATAGTAGGATAATTGAAGACGTGTACTTTGGGTTTATAACATTTCTTAGGATATAAAAAAAAAACAGTTTGTACAGAAGTAGATCCCTCTATGTTTTCAAATTTTGGCAAACATGTACTAATGTGTGTATGTGTGTGCGCATGACAAAATTTGAAAGAGACAAGATTATTAGGCAAATTTTTCTTTCATAAATTTTCCCTATTTTCTATAAATTATTCAATAACAGGTTGCAATTATGTAAGAACTGGCCAAATGTCAAAGTTGATATTCAAATCTATTTTATGCCTAAATGTTTTAGTGTTAATTTTGTTTAATAGCCAATCATATTACACACTTTGTATAATGTGTGTGACAAACATGCATTACATAAGAGCTATTCTTTTTCTATACAGTTATCATGAGTTGAATTCATCATTTGCGATCCTCTCAACTCAGGAGATTAGATCGTGGATATTTGTAAATCCATGGTCATGATAAAAAAAATCTTTATGCAAGATTAAGCTCTGCCTGAAAAGGCATTGAGCACTATGAAAATGCAAATTAAAACTTTGCATTGTTTCACAAAACTGACTTGTGTAATTATCAGTACACACACTATATATAGTAAAGTTTGAAACTATATAAAAGGTGTATTTGTGTGTGTGTGATAAAAGTTCAACGTTTCATTCTATTTTGGATGGAACATAATCTTTAAAATTAAATATTCATGTTCTACTCGAAAAAGTTTACAAAAACCTTATTTAACATTTCAGAGACACAAGATATAATTCCAAGTAATGTGTGTTTTTAATTTACTTTCTTCAACTCAATCATCCTGAGTAAGTCTTTTAAATGAAGACGAAATGTTGGTAAAGTCACAAATAATCTAGGTTTTCCTTTTTATATCTATATATGTGTTTGTATGTGTGTGTGTGTGTGCGCAAAATTCTTTGCGTAAACAAATGGGGTGCTTCTGCAATTGACCGCGTTTATAAACACCATATGTTTACTTATTTGTGTGTAACTCGTAGTCGAATAAATAAGAATGCCGATTATCTATTAAACACTAGTTTTTATTTTTTCACCAGTTTAGCCACGTTGAAGAACTGTGATACAGCAAAACAGTGTTTGTGGATAACTCTACAGTAGAGAAAAAAAAAAAAAGAGGTAGGCTTTTGTTCGAAGAGAAACTGATTTAACGTGATCTTGTCTTATGTAAGCTGCATATAACTATGGATTAACCTGAGCTTCGCTGGCATTCATCATTGTGTGGAGACACTTTCACTCCTGCAATTAGATTCTGCCAACAATGGTTATACTCAACTAACGAGTTGACTGATTCTAGAAGATTAAGTTTTAAGTAAGGTGCATTGAAAATGCCTAAATTTTTCGATTAAAAGAAAAAAAAAAAAATGAAGCGTAAAAATTATTTTTAACCACCACCAAAAGTTATAAAAAAATCACAAGAAAATATTTATGGCATTTTTATTCATTTTTTTTTTTTTTTTTGTTAAATTAATTTCCTTGGAATGTAAATCCTAAACACCGAAATATCTTTCTTTTTGGGTGGATTTTCTAGAAAAACAAAAAAAAACAAAAAAAAACTAAATTTACATAAAAAGAATTGGTTTGTTGTAGTAGCTTTTCTTTTATTTGATCGCTTTCATGGTTGCCATGGACGCACGGGAGCAGCACAGGGAGTGGGGAGAGGTAAACAAAAGGAAAAAAGGGAAGAGGGACGAGGCACAACTTTTAAACACTTCACTTATGACCCGGTGCTCCTTGGCCTGCAGGAACGGCAGGAGCTGCTGCGGCAGCAGGTACGGCTTTCTGTTCTGGATGTTCAGGTACTGGATGATCGGGTGCAGCTGCCTGTGGTTGCTATAATTGCAATCAAAACAAAAAAAAATTAACTCACATTGAAAATTATATGGATCATGTAAGTAAAAAAAGAAAAGAAAATTTTTTCATTACTTTATTTTAAGTAAACCTCCTCTCCCCAATTTGACCCTTGACCAAAAAGGGGTTTTTTTTTTTGTTTTTTTTACAATATTAACCTTACATTGTGAGAAATAATGTTACAAGTCCTTACATTTTCATTTTATGATTTTCCGAATTGGCTGACAATTCTTTCCTCTTTGTCAGTTCTTTTTATTAACATGCAGGTCAGGGGTCACCATCTACATAGAAGAACTCTCGTCAATATAGCTGCATGCATAGAAATATGCATGAACGCCTATTTAAAGCAAAAGTTTTATGGAGAATAACTTTTCCTGGCCTATGCTTTTTTACGGGCAACACCAACACCCTGCACTCAACCAGGTCAGCCAGTTTTTGTGACGGGCGGCAATTGGCAAGTCATAACTTCATATCGGGCATCTGCATGCCTTGCATAGAGATATACCTGGCTAGAGCATCCCTCACATACAACCTCTATGTAGACTGCCAGTTGGTTTGAGACTGCTTCTTGAATATTTGCAGTTAGCTACCCCTCAATCCATTAGTTATAGCCATTAAAAATGCTCATTATATGAGAACATACATTTATAGCACATGAGGATTCCCAATGGTTTTTAATCATAGTGGAGCTATAAATGAATAAAAATTCTGCCTGTATAGGGATTAGTGTTGGAACTCGAAATCGGAAAAAATCTGAATATTTGACGGCATCGAAAAATCTGTACCGATTTTCCGATGCCAAAACGATTCTTTTAATTATCTTTTTTATTTGATTTTGTTTAAAGTAAAATCTTCCATTGCTGGTAATAATGATAAAATAATAAATATTTATTGATTTTGAAATACAAGTAAAGCTAAAATCTATATATTTTCCCCCACAAATATAATTTTATGTTTAGAAAAATATCTGCACATTAAACGTGTGTTTCTATGGTAATCGGAGAAAAATACAGCTATATAGTTTAAATATTAAAAGCTTTATAAAGAATCATATAGTTTAAATATTTAAAGCTTTATAAAGAATCAGAATTGGGAATTTAGTACGGAATTGGTAAAAATATTGGAATCGTCCTATCACTAATAGGGACTGAACTCGCATCCGTAATGGTAATTCAACATGGAAAGGAGGAGAAAACGCGAATTAACAAAAACTTTATGAGATAAGTACACTTTGCTTGCTGGCTTCAAAGCAGCACATGTTGGCTTGGGCAGCCCAAAGCTGAGGACCCCCAAAAGGGCCAAGTGGATTGGTTGTTTTTGTTTTACGGCATATCAACAGGTTATTTAATGCCAAATCCAATGATTTTGAAGAAAAAATTTTTTTTAATTGAATTTTTTTTTTTTTTTTTTTTCAAATCATTTTCTATTTAACCCATAGTTGGGACACTAACAAGTACTACCATTCCGGGTCAGAGTGGACCTGGGAGCAATAGCAATTAAAGGGTGGCTCCACACACCCCCAAAGTCTGCAAGCTAGGGCTTCACCATCGGATATAGTTTAAAGTCATATCCAGGACCAGGCCAAGTGGAAGAATAGACTTTCCCCACGGCCGGCAGAGTACACAGACACAAATATAAACCTTGTGTTGAACATTGAAATTATTGAAATGAAATTATTGAAAAATCTTGTGTTGAACATTGAAATTATTGAAATGAAATTATTGAAAAATCTTGTGTTGAACATTGAAATTATTGAAATGAAATTATTGAAAAATCTTGTGTTGAACATTGAAATTATTGAAATGAAATTATTGAAAAATCTTGTGTTGAACATTGCAGTGAAATGAAATTATTGAAAAATCTTGTGTTGAACATTGCAGTGAAATGAAATTATTGAAAAATCTTGTGTTGAACATTGCAGTGAAATGAAATTATTGAAAAATCTTGTGTTGAACATTGCAGTGAAATGAAATTATTGAAAAATCTTGTGTTGAACATTGCAGTGAAATGAAATTATTGAAAAATCTTGTGTTGAACATTGCAGTGAAATGAAATTATTGAAAAATCTTGTGTTGAACATTGCAGTGAAATGAAATTATTGAAAAATCTTGTGTTGAACATTGCAGTGAAATGAAATTATTGAAAAATCTTGTGTTGAACATTGCAGTGAAATGAAATTATTGAAAAATCTTGTGTTGAACATTGCAGTGAAATGAAATTATTGAAAAATCTTGTGTTGAACATTGCAGTGAAATGAAATTATTGAAAAATCTTGTGTTGAACATTGAAATTATTGAAATGAAATTATTGAAAAATCTTGTGTTGAACATTGCAGTGAAATGAAATTATTGAAAAATCTTGCATCCAAACGCATTAGTTTGTTTTTAAATTCAAGAGAAGCCACAAATTTAAGTAATCCTTTTTTTTGTATGAACTGTATCTGAAATTATTTCATAAATATTTTTGTTGATCAGAAAATGATCATGGTTTTCATTAATCATTGATTGCCTGTTGATTTGAAAGTTACACACTTGTATCCAGATCTACCTTGAAACCCAACGTCCAAGCTTCGGCTGAGGAAAGCAGCATATCGCCAATCACCAGAGCATCAACAAAGTAGGAACTAACAACGAACTGCCAACCAACATGTTGAAAGTATTGTCACACAGACTTAGGATCTTGCACATTTTCTGCGCTCTGGACATCAGAGTGGTGATTTTCAGTGTGTGTTTGAAGGGTTCATCACTAGACAAAAGTGTAGCCACTGGAACTTAGGGTTAGTGCACATCGTATTACCCATGTGCACGACGTGCCCACATGGTGATTACGTTCATGATCGTACAATGTAGGGTTGTGCGTAACCTTCTCAGTTGTATTACACTTTCCCTATTTATTAGCTTTGTCTCCTTTTCCTTTCCCTATCCATTAGCTGCATATAAAAAAACAAAAAAAACAGTATGGTGTATGAAAAAAAACCAAAAACAACAGTATGGTATATGTACCTATGAGGGAACAAAAAAATCATATTCCAAAAGTTTTTTGTTTTTTTGTCTCTACCCATTAGCTTTTGCTCCTTTTCTTTTCGCTAGTTTCCTTAGTAATAGCTAAAGATTAAATTGCCAAACGATAACAAATGGGCAAAACCAGTTACTAAGAAACTGTCAGGTGCTCATCAAATCTATTTCCAACGCAAACTGATTAACTCTCGAGAAAGAAAAACAAAAAAGCTCACAGATTTTATGTACACTACGGCTATTTACAGTTTCTACCATCCAACCAAATTCGACGTATAACAGTGCTATCCGATTAATCCAATGACTGCCAAATCTATTCATAAACAAATAAGTTGATGCAAAAGTTTAGACTAAGTTATTAAATTTTCCTCCCTAAATGCCAATTCCAATTGTTTTTTTTTGTTTTTTTTCTTTTACATAATTTGATATCTCATAAAAAAAAAATTAATCTTAAAATCCTGAGAAAACGACATCAGCATAACCAAAATTTATTTTCATGCATTTTTATATCGAAATCACTTTTGAATTAAATTCTCCCTTGACATTTCCTTTTTTGGAGGAAACTGGTTCGACCCATCTAGGATGAATGCTGCCAGCATACATGCATTTTTATATTAATCCAAATTTTTTTTCTTATGAGGAAGTGATTACCCCAATCCATTTCTTTTTTTCTGTTTTATATATTATTATATTCTATTTTATATCCATTTCAAACGTGCGTTTGATTAACACATTTCTTGCAAAGATTTAAATGCACGTTTTTCCGATGTAGAAAAATAATCTCTACTCTCATCCATAATCACTGGTGGTTGTCCAGAATCACTCCTACTTTAAAAAAACAAAAAATACGGAAAAATATTTATGATGTACGTAATCATGATGGAGCAAAAGAAAAAAAAGAAAGAAAAACTCATATTCCAAAAATCACATAAATTGATCAATTAGTTGTATTTTTATAGAGAAAATCAAGTTAAACGATTTTGTACGATTAACGGGAAATAATAGGCATTACAAGTCTGACCTCAAAGTTTAAATAATGGAGTTATCTGCTCTTGTTTCTACAAGATGACAATGGTCTTTCCCTGCTTATTCATAAAATTTTATTTTCTTATTTAAAAATAAAACTACTTAATCAACTTCTATGATTTTTGGAATATGACAGTTAAGGATGAATTTAGAAAGTTTTGAGATTAAGACCAGGCTCTGCACAAAACTGAGAGGCCTGGAGAAGAACCATCAGGCAAAACCATCCAACCCATGCTAGCATGGAAACGGATGTTAAGCAATAATGGGGATATTTTTATTCTGTCAAGAGTGAATACATCATACATTTTTTTATTTGGTCTTTTAATATTTGTTGCCTTAAAATAGTGGGGAATTCTGAACAAAATCCAAATCATCTAATAAAAATAATAAAATAAAAGTAAGAATATTAGATAAGGATTATTTTTATTTGTGATTTACCTGATGATCTGGAGGTTGTTGTTGGTGAACACCTCCTGCGGGCTGATGTTGTTGTTGTTGCTGCTGCTGTTGCTGATGGTGTTGCTGCTGCTGTTGCTGATGGTGGTCTTGCTGCTGCTGATGGTGTTGTTGCTGCTGCTGTTGCAAATGCATCTGTTGCTGTCGCAGAAGTTCCTGCTGTTGTGCAAGCTGGGCCTGTTGCTGGAAGTGCAACTGCTGTTGTTGCTGTATATGCGCTGCCTGCTGCGGGTCTATACCTTGGGGTATGTGGTTGGGTATACCCCCTGGCTGTTGCATGTGCATAACATTCGGGTCTATTGGTTGGTTCTGCGAGGAAAAAGTTGCATGTGTAAATTACATCATCTCAAGTGAAGACGAGGTGGGAAGGATATTGATTTTTTTTAACTTAAAGAATGAATGAAATTAGATCAGATGAGGTTTAGATTTTAGCAAGAAATTTGCTTTCTGTTAATTAATGTTTTTTTTTTTTTTTTTACTAGTTTGCTTTGCAAGAGAAGTGTAAAAAGAAAGAGAGAAGAAAAAAGAGAAAAAGGAAAAAAAGAGAAAGTGAAGAAAAATGAAAGAATCAAATAATACATAGTCAATGAAATATGCAAATTATTTATTCATTCAGAAATAAAAAGAATGCTGCTGTGTCATCTATATAATTATAAAACTCCATGGACCTTGCATTATAATTTAATTTTATAGTTTTATAATTATAAAACTCCATGGACTTTCCATCTTTCAAAAAAGGGATGGCAGGTGAATTTTATATATATATACACACACACACACACACACACACGTATGGGCATGGCTCAGAGGGTAAGGAATGAAGATGGAAAGTTATGTCTTAGTTTTGATTTTAGCTGATGACAACCAAGTCATATATTTTTAGTTTTGTATCTCACTACTATAATATTAGGTTCAATATAATAAACGATAGAGAATTGTCTCTATTATAATTATATTAATATTTTAATTATAAAATTATTATTATAATTAAATGCATAATCTCCGTAAATTAAAATAGAGTTAAGTGGATCTTACGACCGGGCAATGCCAGGTGGCCTGCTAATTTAATATTCTTTGCAAATCTTTAAATCATGTAATCATTACGACAGTTTCTGACTTCTTTACACGCAAATCTTTTCCGTTATCGTTAAACTCTGTAAGTTTGTTGGACTTGTTGACGAGTAGAGGGTAGAAGGGTTAATACTGCATCATTTAGTTCTCTTTTCCACATTCACTTCGCTTTCGCAGCCACATCAGTATAGTTTCTTAGGATGTTGTCAGAGTACATGAGTGAGAAAGGTTTTTGTATATCAAATGGGAGTAGCCAATTATAAAAACAACTGAAATCTAAATGAATTTTCCAACTTTGGGTTCACGGCCCCCTGTGTAATTTGAGGGGAGGGGGTAGAAAGAAGATAGCATAAAAGACAACAACTTAAATGATATGCTAGCAATAAGTGGTAAAAACGTATTAAAAATAATTTGAACGAGTGTTTAATATCAAGAAATAAGTCAAACTCAAAAGAGTGCTGAGATAAGGGGAAGGAGACAGGAAGTCATTCTTTGATAAAACAAAAAGTCTCTCCTATGCCCATCATGAATTGTCTGAAGTCTTCATGGACAAAATTAACTTTTTTTTAGTTTTCAGAGAGAATGATAATCAAATGGAAAAGGTAAAATAAAACGGAGGGAGAAAGAGAAAGAAAAAACTCAGAAAGAGAGAGAGGGGGGAAAAAAAAAAAAAAAAGAAAAATCTATCCAAAAAGAAAATAAGGAGGTAAGGCTCTAACATTTAAGAAAAAAAAAAAGCTTTTCTTATTAAAAACCAGAAAAAAAAGCAAAGGACTAACATTCATGGAAGAACCTAGAAGAAATCAGTTTTTTCTAGAATAAAAAAAAAAAATTCCATTAAAATCAAAAAGGGTGTTGCTTACGTTTTTTTTTTTTTTTTTTTTTTACATAGGCATCACCACTTATCAAGGCCAAGAGGCCACTTGAGGATGGGGGGGAGTGTACAGTAGAAATTGGATAATATAGTAACCGTTAGTATGTGTGCATGCATATATTATATGCATTTTATATGTTCAAATATAGATGTATAGAAATAGTCACGTGTAACACTAAGGAAGGTAATTATATATTCGAGCAAACGTAAGAATCAGCAGCAGCTGATCCAAAATATTAGTATCAACAACTACAGTGATTTTAAACGAAAACGTTTGCGTTATTTGGATTAATCGGACTTATATTCTCATCTTGAGTTATTTGCGCAATGTTTCGGTCCATGTAATCTCCAACCTTTATGTGTATACGTAGCCATGTTGATATCAGGGAAAAAGGGGGGGGGTAACTCTATACTTTGAATGTTTCGTATTTAGGTTCTAGTTGAAAGTAAGTTAAAAAAAGAATATATAAAGTCAATAAAAATTATCAAACCAAACACTATGAGATATTATTTCTAAATTATTTATGATAAAAATATATATATAATGAATATATTAAAAGACAAAAAATATCTATTTGAAAATTAAAAAAAAATAACATCACGTTAATGAAAATTAAAACATACTGAGGAGACAACGTGACTTAACAAATTGGGTTTGTCGGCAGCCTCTTGTTTCGTAAATTTAAACCTTAAGAACTTCCAATTGGTTAATGAATCTAATTAAACTATTATTTTGAGGGGAATTGATTAAGAAAATCTCTTAGCATTTTTTTGGTCCCCCGATTTATCGGAGAGAGACCTATGTTTTTAGTGGCATCCGCGCTTCTGTTAGTTCGGACTACTGCCAGATAACCATCCATTATTTTTTTTCCTGAAATTTTGCCACAAATTGTATTTCGTTAAATAGATATGCACAGTAAAAAAAATTTTTTTGCAAAAATTTCCGTTGCATCCCCAGTGGCTCAAAAGAGGTAAAAAAATGTCACAAAATTGCAAAAAATGACACATTTCGCCCCATAACTTTTGATCCATCCATTAGATTTTTCTGAAACTTGGCCAAAATATGGAACCCAGTATGGGTGTCCCTGACAAAATTCTGGTTTGCGTCCCTAGGGACCTTTAGTGCTAAAAACGCCTTATTTTGTGGCTATTTTTTCATATTTCTCAACAAAAACTGGATATGTCTGACTATGTAGTGATTTTTCGCAGTGGTCAACTCAAATATACATGTTTAAGGCCTGAAACTGCACAGTTTTCCATTAAAACAGGGATTCGGCGTCCCCAGGGTTCAAAAGAGGTAAAAAATGCCCAAAATTCATTAGATTTTCCTGAAATTTGGCCAAAATGTGGAGGCCATTGTTCTTAATATTAATTCAGTATGGGTGACCCTGGCAAAATTCTGGTTTGCATCCCTCTGCCTTTTGGAGCTCTTTTTTCATATTACCCAAAAACTTTATATTTATGTCTATATAGTGGTTTTCCATCGTGCTGAATTTAAATATACATGTCTTAAGGCGTGAAACTGCACCGTTTGTACATTTTCACTGGGATTCGGCATTCCCAGGAGCTCAAAAGGGGTCACAAATGCCCCAAAATTGCAAAAAATTACACTTTTTACCCCATAACTTTTGCCCTATGCATTAGATTTTTCTGAAACTTGGCGAAAACGCAAAGGCAACGTTGGCACTTCACACTTCTCACATTCATCATTTCTTCACTATTTTTTGGGGCGTCATCTCACATGAAGCACCAGAGGGGGACCATGCATGTGCAGCTTGTTTTAAATACTACCAGAGTGCTCCCTCCCCGCCTTTTTGCCCTTGTTCTATTTTTTTTTTTATAGTAGTTTTATTTTTCGTTCCATTTTCTTTTTTCAAAAAACTTTCTAATTTCACCAATTCAAATATTAAAAAAAACAAAAAACACTGACCACTACTCCCGGTTGCGCAAGGTGATCAGAGGCTTGTTCGCGAATATTATCTTCTTCTTGTTTCAAAAGCCGTTCATATTCAGCCATATCATCATCTGAATAAATTGGATCTTCATCCAAACCCTGACAAGAAGGAAAAACATTTTATTGACAAAATAACAACAGCATATTTTGTTACAATTTATTTTTAAAATTACTTAGTCTGATAAGAAAACATTTTTACACAGTTACAAAACAAGGGAAATAACTCTTTTTTTAAATTGAAAAATATAATAAGTGTTGTCTATCTCACAACTAAAATTTTATTTCTTTTACTGTATAAGTTAAAATAATGTGCTAGAAAATTACAATTTAAGTGACTTAACTACATCTCGGATAAGTATAGGTCATAATGTGTGCGTGTGTGTGTTAACTGAAGCTAATAATATATCTAACAAAGCAAAATAGTAAAAGCTCAACCCGGGTAAGGGGAGCAATTAAATAAAAGATGAGGAATAAAAGTTGCGTATAACTATATACATTCTGATGAGAAGAATTTAGCTTTGAAATACTATGGCCTAAAGAGGTTTTTCTCTCACATTTTTTTACTTTATTGATCTGATGATATAATAAAGTTATATCTAACTTTTATTCTTCATTCTCTATTTAATAGATAAAAGAGAGAGAGTAAAAATAATATACTTAATTAGTGAATAAACATATAAACAAATTGATGTAATTATCTTAAGCTAAACTTTTTGTTTGTTAAAAATGAGCCAAATTTATAGCCAATTGGTTAGAATGATTGCTTCATGACAAACTGATGGTTCAATATGTTTACATTGATGCTCATTTTTGCAGTAAATACTAATCCCTAACTGTGCATCAAGCGGATACCATATTTACTTCATGGCACTTTATCATAACAAAGGTTCATACAAACTTTCAGCTGATTTGACTCAGTAGTTTTGGAAAAGAAGTGAAACAAACAAACAAACAGACAGACTAAGAAAAATATATGGATTGTTTCCATATACTATTCCATTTTGTCTGAATATTTTTTTCATATTTCAAACGCCCTCACACACACACACACACGCTAGAAGAATACTTGTCCAAGAACATTTAAAATTAATTCCCTAAAAGTGATGCGAAACTGTTCCGTTTATGCCTTTTTACGAAGATAAAAATCAAAATAGAATACTACTAAACTAGAACTTCAGTCTAGAATAGTTTACAATTCTTAAGTTAAAGTTCATTGCACAATTTTGATTCTAGAAAATGTCTAAAAAAATAAGGTTTAATTAAGCATAAGGAGTCTTAAGAAATTGAAATTTTAGGAATCTTGTTTATAGATCAAATTTAATGCAAATCTGAAATATTTTTGAATTCTCAAATGGGAGGTAATTCCTAAAAACTCTTTATACTCTGAAAAAAACGGAAATAAAGAATTATTTATTAGTTTATTTCTAGTGTGTATTATTAAAACTTTCACACAATTCAAAATGAAAGGAAAGGCAATACTGAGTAAATACAGCTAGTATTAAATAAAGTAAAACTGTTATGAAAAGGGGCAGACCCGAGTAAGTAAGAAAGCAAAACTAGATAAGTTTAAAAAAAAATATTAGGAAAAGACTAGAATTGAACCCGGTAGGCAAGGGTTGAAAGATAATAGAGATTGAAATACTAGGAATGCAGAACGATTGGCATTGTTCTCGCAAATAACTAAATATTATTTATGTCAGAGATAGAGCGATTGTCCATTCTTTTATAAATAACTGGATATTAAAAATGTCAGTTAAAAGAATAGATAATAACAAAGTTGAAAATGTTATGCAACAAATAGGTTAAATGATACAATTTAATTTATGGATGTCTTTTGTTTACGAGAGGTGTTAGATACATGTGCAAAGGGCACGGGTAAATTGAAACATGATAAAGTCACGTTGGTTGATCACACTTCTGACGTCATAAAGAAAGGAGATTCTTAAGATATTGAGACAGGGTTCGAAGTTAGAGTTTATCAGAGTCACAGATATAGAGTCAGTTAGAGATAAGAGTCGGATAGCGACTTAGTGAAACTGATGCTCTTAGAGGCGAAGGGGGAAGAGGAGACCATGTAGCCATACAAGCTTGAATTCCTGAGTCATCAGTCAGCTGGTTGATGAATAAAGAAATCATCCAATATTTGTAAACTTTTGTCTTCGTCTGTCGTTATTCCATTAACTGAAAAGGTAACTATGTTTTGCCTATCATCTCTTAAATGAACTTTGTATAACCACCTTCAAGTAATAACGTGTCCCCACAATCATCAATAATGTATCTCCCCTCCTCTGTGTTAACAGAAACTGTTGCATAAATGCCTCAGCTCCGTATTAATGATACGATAAAAGAATTATCATCACAGTCGTCATGATGTAAACAGATATGTCATTATAATCTGTATTAAGAGTCCCCGATATGTGTTGTTCCAATATGACCCCCTCCCAACTACATAACAAAGCTAGTAATAAAGAAATAATTGTAAAACACAAATAATGATAAAAAAAAATACTATAAAACAAAACTCAGAATATTTAGAGACATTCATTTTAGAAAATAAAAAATAAAATATTTTTTAGAAATACTTTAAGGCAGAATATTTTTTTTTGTGTTTTCTTTTAAAAGAGATAAATGACAAAAAAAAAAACAAAAAAAAAAAAACAAACCTTCCATCCTTCATCTTTGTTAAAATCTTCCTTTTTGGTAAGGGCTTCAAATTCATTCTGATCCAAGACATGATTGCCATCGAGGTCAGCCTCTTTGAAAACGTGTTCCCTCATACGATTAATCTCTTCCTGAGCTTCACGCATGTCATCTTCGGGATTGTTAGGATCATACATTTTCGCAATCTGAAATGGACCAGATTTTTAAACAAATAAAAGTAAAATCGGAAATCAATTTTTAAAAATGTTTTTATTTTGGAAATGTGTCGACAAAATGGATACTGAGTTCTTAGAATGCGTCCAACAAGTCTTGTAAATGATTTCATGTGGATTGAAGAAATAACAATATTCCAACTTGTCATGAAGCTGTTTGACAATTTTGAAAATGATTCAATTGATTGCTAAAATAGCTGTTAAAGCCAATTCTTGGATGTGTGAAATCTGTAATTTATTATACATATTGACCAGTTATTCATAATCAATTAATGGTTAAAGATGGAAATGTTCAAATAATTATTTTCATAATTAATACAGGGAATAAGGATTTCTTTCAGTTTTCCCATAAAACTCCAACTCAGCAGGCATTTTTTTTCTGGGCCGCTGTGTCTACATATTACCTCCATTTTTAATTCAGAATTAAAAAAATTATGTGAATCTTACAATCTTTTGTAGGATACAATTCAATCTTCAGTCAGATTCTCTCACAAGATATTGTATTGCTTCTCCCTTTTTTTTAAAAAAATAAATTAACCCTAGCTTTTCCTTTTTTTTTTTTTTTTTTTTATTCACACTAAACAAGGCATACTGACATGGAGACATAAGTGGTTACTGCGAATTAAGATGCTACTATAAATCTGGCATCAAAAATGAGAAGTTGTGGAGTAAGATATTTGTTCACATTACATTTAAATTTCTGTGTGTTTATATAGTTGGGAGAAAGGGAGTAGAAAAGGAATGTAGACTTAATAACCTTTGTTAAGTTAATTATAAAGGAAATAAAGAAAACATACTTTTCTTCCTTAAATGACTTCATAGTGGAAGGTATATGGACGATGACAAAGGAAAACAAATTAATTAATAACGTAACATTTTTTAGCCTTTTACACATAGATGTAGGAAAAGACACGTCTTTTTATTTACGTTTACAACACAAAGAGAAAGGACACGTCAAATACACGCGTTTTTATAAATGCAGTCAAAGAAGAGATTACGCCAAGTTACCCAACTAAAACATACATCACTAAACACACAAGTGGAGGCAACTCCAAGTTGAAAATAAGTGTCAACGGGAGACAACTCTTCAAGCATTAAAAACCCAGCAACATTGATAAATTTCCAATAAAAATAATAAATTTCTAAACGCAAGGATTTCAAGGAAAGAAGTTATAACAATAAAAAGTTATAATAAGCAATAAAAAAAAAGCATTCTAGCATTTGAAAAAAGTCTACAGCAAAGGGGTGGAATTTTGTTAATTTTTGGGCTTACTGGGGATGTGTAAGTTCAAGTGTGGCAAGTTTTTCAAAGCACATTCCATTGAAGTACTTGTAAAACATGCAAGAATGCAACATTGTCGTGGTGGGACAGTTTGAAACCAATTAGATTAGAGATTCTTTGTTGGATTTTGTCCAAGAGTGTGAGTCTAGTGTTTGGTGTACAATGAGCCAAGGGGTAATTTCATGTCAAATTATCCAGCACTTGGCACCCACGTCCTCAGATATTTTGCAATTTGCAACACAGATGGACATCGTAAAAAGTAAGAAATCCTGAAAATTGGAGCATGTAACTTCAGTTTCAGATTGAAAGCATTTTCAGTTTTGCATAAATTGCTAGAGATGTTGCCTGGGCAACATTTTTATAATTACCGTATATTTCGATGTATAAGGCAACCATCAGATAAGACGAGGTACAAAATTGGAGCAAATTTTAATAAATTTGTCATATATCGGTTGTATAAGATGACTGCTAAATCACGAAAGCATTTTTTTTTTAGCCTAGGCTACAGATTGCAACACTAGGTATCTTACAAAATATTGGTTCTTAAGGATGATATTTTTTAAGGGTCATCTTATACACCGAAATATACAAGACATTTTCTTGAATATTTTCAGTTTGACAACACGATGTGCCCCTAAAAATTCACTTAAGTTTTCTGACCTGAAGAATCAGAAATGACATTAGATTTGCTCCAAAATGCAGCCTTCTGTGTGATTTTATTCAGGTTTTATGTCTTTATTGTTTGTAAGTAAACATGTCATCAATTCTTCCACTCACCTCTTTAGTAAACAATGCTTCCACTTCGTTCGGATCGAGAACATTATCACCGTTGATATCTGCAGAGAAACAGAAGGAAGCAGAAGTAAGACGAGGGGATAAAACACTTCATCAAAAGAAGGAAATTATTTAACTTTGTTTCTTTGCTATTTTTAGAACAATCAATGTTAAGGTCAGGGTATAGTAATTATAGTCGGCAAGGAACCAAAAATTATTATAACTTTCTTTAAAAATGTTTCATCCATAAAAAAAATTGAAAATGCTTCTTTAAACCAGCAATACCAAAAAAGTATCCTTTTTTATTTTGACATAATTAAAATTTGTAGTAAAATTAAATGAACAGTTCATTTAAAAAAATTTTTTTTTTTAAAGAGATTTATTTGGTGCTGGTCCAGAACCCCCACCCTATGCATTAAAAAGACAAAAATAAAAATTTGTATGATGTACATACCTGTGATGGAAAAAAAATATTGTACACTAAAAATCACAAATTATTTTTTAAATAAAAAGAAATCAAATTTTATGGCTAAATGACAAGCAACCGTCTCATAACGCCATTTTGAAAACAGTTTAAAAGAATGGAAATAACTTCAAATAATTCGAAATTACAAGATTTTAGAAAGCCATTCTTAACATGGAGGGGGGCATTACAAAAACTTAAATTTGCTTAAAAATGACTTTTTTTTTTAATAAAAATAAAATTACCTGATCAATTTATATGATTTTTGGTGGATGATATTTTCTGTCACAAGTATGTATACCATACAGATTTTTATTTTTACATGGGAGGAAGGGGGGGGAGGTCTGAACATATACCATTTTTTATCTTTTCATTTTAATTTGGCAGACATTTCTTATGAAAAATCATATAAGCTTTGTAAGTTATACAGGGCAATAAAAAATGCATGATGCGCAGAACCACAATCAACGATTCCTTTGTGTGTCCTCAGTCAAACATGCAAATGCTAGACATTGCTGCTTCCTGTGTCATGCGTAAAAAATCCTGCATTCATACCAGTTAACAAATAGAAGCAAAAAGGACTTCATGCAGATCAGACAATCCTGAGGAACAATCTTTATGAGTTTGATGCACAACTTTAACTTGCTTAACAAGCAGCATCACTGGAGATTAAAACATGTTAAATGGCAAACATTTCAAATTTTTTTTAAAGAATTCAAAAGATAAAAATCAAAATCAGAAGAAAAAGGGGGAAACATTTACCGTGAAGTTTAAAGAAAGTTTTAGGGTCGAAATCTTCTGCGTTCAAATGATCAGATTCTTCCCAAACTTCTTCCAATTGAGCTTTTGCCATCTAAAAAAAATTTTTTAAAGAAGCAAATCAAATTAAATGACGTATTTTCATCTAATGAAGTCCCCCACCCCCCAAAAAAATTAGTTCATTTCATACATTTAATCATTGTAAAACCAGATTCAATACTACAGTATTTCACTGGGATGTCCTTTGAGACATATCAGAATTGCAATAAGACTGTCGTTGCATGTCCATTACTCCTCCTCCTATCGTAAAACACAAATAAAGAAAAATCTGTAACTAAAAGAAAATATTGTATAATTAAAAAATAAATCATGTAAATTCATTAGTTTTATTTTAAAAAGAGAAAATCAAATTTTATGGGTAAACAATGACAAACAATTTCTCTATGCCATTTTGTAAGATAAGGGAGATAATTCCAAACAATTCAAACTTTTGAGAAGTTTTAAAAAGCCATTCTTAACATGCAGAGAGATTAGGGCACTAGAAAAACTCAAACTCACTTAAAAATGATTTTCTTTACAAAAATAAAACTTTATAAATGTACATGAATTCTTAGTATGCAATATTTTTCTTGTTAGTGAGAGGGGGGGGGTATTAGCACCAAACTGTCTATCTTGTATATGGACTTGATCCAGCACATTCTATGGTTTACATTAGGATTCAGTATTGGAATTTAAAACCATTGACTAACTTTCTAGTTGTGTAAGACAATCTCATAAGTGTTATGACAGCTTTCAGGTAAGTTATACTCAGAAAGAAAAGACCATGTATTCAGAATTTTTGAGATAAGAATTCATAGTTTGGATTATTTGCACTTCAACATACAGCACAATGGATAAAGGTGTTAAGTAAAAATCAGTTCTAGCTAATTGAACCTTTGACTTCAAGAAAACAATCTTAACTACGGACAATAATAACAAAGACTAAAATAAAAATTCAACCTGGTCATTGTTGATAGAACGAGAACAATATACCACAACTGATTAAATAAAGCATTCAGTTTAAAATTCCATATAGATTTCTGGGTTCAACAAGATGCACCTTAAGATCAAAGGTTACATCAGTCAAAACGTAAGAATAATATCCAAGATAAACAGCTCAGTAATCCAAATAATCAGATTTATATATATATATATATGTCATTTTTCTGTTAAGAAAACAGATTTATTCTTTTTATCATCATCACCATCACTGTTAGATTCAACAATGCAAAATCTCCTGAATTTGTGTTAAAAGGATCACCCAGGAGAACTGATAGCTTCTTATCGCAACAAGCAAGACAACCAGACGTTGTCTGGTCCACAGTCTTTGTCACACCTTTAATTCAGTTTACAATTCTTGACAGTATCTGTTTCATGGCACAAAACCATTTATTTAATTATTATATCAATCAAGGAATCTATTTTGCCCTTAACTCCTCAGAAGAAGTAACAACTATCAATCCACCAAAAGGAAATAAAATGCGTTTGGGCATAATTTAAAAAAAAAATCCGAAAATTGGAAGAGAAGCTGCAATTACCTTGTTTGCTTACATTACGCCATTTTGAATTTATATATATATGTATATATCATGAGAGAGCGTGTGTTATTTAAAATGAATTAGAAAAATCCTTTTGGTTTTATTATTAATTTGCAAAAACCACTAAAAGCTCAAGAGTTAATGATATAAAAAGAATAGAGCTTAATATATAACAGTATATCTATGTGCGTGTATATAACAATATATAACAATATATATATATATATATATATATATATATATATATTGTTATATATATATAGACTTAATCTAAAATAAAGAGATTGCAAAAATTGTTATCCAAGCTTTCAACCATTTCCAGATGTGTTTATTCCCAATTATCATCAAAATATGCATCAACATTTTCTAATTAATTTTATAATTATGTATCAATTTTATCATTATGCATCAATTTTCTAAGCTAAAATATTTTATTTTATAAAAATCACTATTTTACATTTATGAAAAAAATCGAACTGATTTTTATAATTGTAAATTTTGTATATATTTTTACTAGTAATAAAATAAAACTTTCTTTTTATTATTGTCTTTTTGTGCAAAGATATTTTTAAATAATTTATATTTAAAATACTTTTTAAAATAGTCTAATAAATAGAAATGTAATGAAATTAAATACATTAAATATTGTCCGCATTTTTGATACATTCATGGATTGGCAAAAAAATCCACGTTGTGCCAACCATTTTTGCATGTTTACTGTGGTTTTGAGGGCTAACTATCTTTAAAATGTAAAAACAAAGTCCAAAGGCTGGAATCACTTCTTAACAAAATGTCACCATGACTGATTTCCCACATGTTAACAGTTAA
This sequence comes from Euprymna scolopes, assembly GCF_053919585.1. Classification (NCBI taxonomy): domain Eukaryota; kingdom Metazoa; phylum Mollusca; class Cephalopoda; order Sepiida; family Sepiolidae; genus Euprymna; species Euprymna scolopes. Next base: position 22,542,909 of record NC_136495.1, read on the forward strand.
ATTTAAAATTCTATCAAACACTAAACAAACGAAAATGATAAGGGATAGTTTTTTTTCAATAGATATTGCTTGTCTATTTATTAAATTAAAACCAGAAGCCATTATCAAGTAGACTTTTACTGGATTTATACGCAAGGAAAATTGCAACATTTTTCCAAACTTAAGCATGGCAGACGAACTCACTGGCAAAGTCCTTCATGGAAAAAGGAAAAAGAAACGAAAATTTTTTTTTCTTTTTTTAAAATGGCAAAAGCAAAAATTTTTTTTGAATGAAAAAAAAAAAAAAAAAGAAAAAAAAAAATCAATCATAATTTTGGAAAAGAAGCTGCAATAATTGATAGTATAAAAAGTAAAAATGGATGTGACATGTTAAAATGTCACTTTGTCTCACCGGATGATGGAGTTTCGGGTGATTTTTGTGCTTCTGTTCCATTTCTTTTAGACGGGATTCTTCAGCTTCTCGCTCGGTGACGTTCATGTGGGACAGTTTCTCCTTCTTCTCGTGCTCCTTCTTCATCTCGTAGGTTTTAAATTCTTCTTTTCTCCGCCTGTCCAATTCATCTAAATCTGTTGTAGCCTAAAAACAATTTTATTTTATGTTAGAAAAATATATTTTTTTTAATAATAAAATAACTAGAATACCCGTCTCAGGACAAGTAAAATTAATTCTCAACAAAAACAAAACAGTTTTGCACCACTTTTATATCGTCTTTCCAAAATTAAAATTAAAATATAATGAAACTAAATCTTATGCATGGAATCCTTATATTAATTTTGATCAAAATCTAGTAGATCATTTTGATTCTAGAAAATGACTAAAAATTAAGGTTTATGCATAAGGAATCATAAGAAATTGAAATTCAGAGAATCTTGCTTAATTGCTGTCCCATGATTACAAATCAAATTCAAATGCAAATTTTAAATATTTGAATGTTTAAATTGGAAGTTGTGTTGCTGTTAACTACTCCGACATTTTTTTCTCCAAAGAAATTGAATTTGAGGGATATTTATTGTTTTAAGTTTCACAAAAATTAGAAATTATTTGAATTTTCATGAAGGCCTTCCATCCTTTATTTACCACCTTTGCATAAAACTAAATATGGTTCACATTTAGGCCCCTTTAGCTTGTAATGTGTGTTCCAAAATAAATAAATTCAATTAAACCAGCAAAAAAAAGTGTTGGGCATTCATTTAAAAAGAATTGTACCTAAAAAAAAATGCAAGGGGAATAACCGAGAGATTATATTTAAAGATTTACCTCCCTTAGTAATTTTTTATTGTTTCGAATGAAGAACGAAAAACTGGAATAATTATTCTTTTCACTTTCTGCATTTATTTAAATAAATTTCAAAAAGATCAAACTCCATTATTCTTTGTTAAAACAATTCAGATGTTTATATTGAATTGCTATCTACTGTTGTCAAGGATAAGTGGGGAGGGTTGCTGCAGAAAGGCCATATATTTGGTAGCAGGACTCGGTCCAGAACTACCACAACTTAACTAGTTCCAACATCTGTCCCAAAAAACACATTTCAGAGCTAAACCATCGTTAAATAAATGAAAAAGTGTTGCTCATAGGGAAACTTTTATCCTAAAACGTGAAGCTGTATTGTTCACTGTGTAAAAATGCATTTGTGCATTCATTGCGCAGGTGGTGATCGTCAACTCGTTGTCTTCCGCAGGGTTCAGTGTTTGATTTCAACACTGGTTGTGTATATCATGTGGTCTCTGCCACTGCTCTAGCAAAACTAACAACTCAAGTCTAAAACAATTATTATGGTATGGACCCCCCCCCCCAGTGCTAAGAAGTGAAAACAAAAAGAGGAAATAAGCTGATAAGCAGAAGAAAGGTAAAGGAAGTGTGGTTAATAGAAAGACAATAGGGAGGGAAGTGGTTCACAAACGCACACAAAGACGTTTGAAAATAGGATTGTTAATCAAGGTGTGTGAGTGACTGGGACAAAACATCGGACATAGAGGTCAATATATTCAGAGTTAATTTATGGACAGTTTTAAGAGTGGGAGTGAGTTCCACAACAATTTATGGACAGTCTTAAGTTTGCGACAGTGGCCGGCAGGTTGCGACTTAAAGCACATCAAGATGAGCTGACATCAACCGATAACAAAGAGGCCTTGGCAGATAACTAAGAAGTGGATCTTAGCATTCAGAGGGCCGCTGGTATCACTCACAGGCAGAGTACAACGGAATCTGCATAATGTGTCGGAGTCTGTGTTTTCTCTTACACTGCTTACTTTTTTATACTTGTGGGTTGGTGTATACCACCTTGGTAGTTGTCGATGCGAGAGAGACAACACAGGCATAATGAGAATGGAAAATGAAAAAGACAAGCACTACAGAAACAGTGTTAGAGTCAGTGATCATGGTCGAGGGAGAGCACATGATTTCACAAAGTAACGTTTCATTTTGAGATATTATGATACTTGTTTTCGTTTGCAAACAACAAGCTTGGAGTCAGGACAAACATCTTTTCTAACCAAACACAAAAGGTCATCCATCTCTGAAAGCGACAGGAACTAAACTGACTTCTTCTGTTTATTTTGCTGGAATATATATATATATATATCAGGCAGCAAAACCACTCGCAATTTATCAGTTATTAATCTATGGACATAAAAACTGACTGACCATAGGAGACGCCATCATTGGTTTGGTTTGGTTGTTTGGCGGCATATCAATTTTTTTTTTTTTTTTATTACATTTTCACCCCAAACAAGGCAAATTGCCACTTTGGTGTAGGGGACTACTCGCAGGGGCAACAACTACCCGGGTACTATGTAGGGATTTGGGCAGCAAGATGTCGGTTCATATTACACTTGAACTTCTGCACGTCAATATTGTTGGGGAAGCAGGGACCTGGAATGGAATTCCGAAGTTTAGCGGTTCTGGGGAAGAAACTATTGGAGTCGAAAGATCTTTTACATCCAAGGATCTCTACAGAGTCGGGGTGGGATTTAGCAGCCTGTCGGGTTTGTTGAGGGTGCTCACGTCGTGGGGGCACAAGTGCTTGCAGTTCGTCAGAGCATTCTCCATTAAAATACTTGTACAACAGGCAGAAGGATGCAACATTTCGTCGATGGGACAGAGGCTGAAGCTTAGATGCCAGTTCAGGGCCTATCAGGTTTGCGACTCTCTTTTGAACCTTGTCAAGGAGCGAGAGACTAGTAGCAGATGCACCAACCCAAATGTGACAGCAATACTCCATACATGAGCGAATGGTGGCCTTATAGAGGTGCAGGATACTTTCGGGTGTTAGTAGTTGTCTAGCACGGTAGAGAGAGCCCACCTTCCTTGCAGCGGCCCTGGCAATGCTTTTAATGTAATTGTTCCAACTCATGTTTCCTGTGAACGTTAGGCCAAGGAGTTTGAAAGATGTACTCTCAGATGAAGAGTTGTTGGCCATTACTATAGGTGGTAGAGAGGGATTCTTGTAATTATTGAATGAAACTAGTTTAGTCTTGGCGGCATTGAACGTGACCATCCATTTTTGTCCTCATTCCACTACAGATTGGAGATCTTCCTCTAGTGTTTCTGCCATTTCTTTAGAAATGTGTTCATTCGTCTTCCTGTCGTGCCTGTTATAGAGTGTAGTGTCATCAGCATATATACCCATTTCCGAGGCAATTTTGTCGGGGAGGTCATTTATGAATATCAGGAACAATAGAGGTCCAAGGATAGAACCCTGGGGCACTCCCGCATTTATATCATATTGTTTAGATGTACGACAGTCGAGGACAATCTGGATTTTTCTCTTATCTAAGAAGGATTTAATTATGTTAAGTATTCTACTAGTGATACCGTATCTAATCTTCCTGAGGAGACCCTTATACCATACCCTGTCAAAAGCCTTAGATATATCTAGACCTATCGCTTTGCCCTCCCCCGCTTTGTCCAGTGAATGGTATATACGTTCAGAGATTACAGTTAGGATGCTTGCTGTGGAACGGGTTTGTCTAAATCCATATTGTTGGTCAGTCAGAAGTTTAGCATCTGTAAGGTGATGAACTAGAGCATGGTTAATTAAGGTCTCAAATATTTTGGCAAAAAGTGGGAGGAGGCTAATGGGGCGATAATTTAATCGGTCAGTTCTTTCGCCAGAATTCTTGAATATTGGTACAACAGAAGCAGTTTTCCAACAGCCCGGAAAGCAAGCTTCATTAAGGCATTTGTTGTAGAGTTTGGAGAGAACTGGAGCTACTTCAGCTGAGCATTTTTTTTAATAGCACAGCTGGGATGAGATCGGGTCCACATGCTTTTGAAGTGTCAAGGTTTTTTATGATAGCATGCACCTGAGCAGGGGTGATTCTCAGATCGTCTAGCGTGGCGTCTGTTCACATAGGAAAGTCGGGTAGGGGGTGGTTGGAAGGGTTCAGTGTGGAGTTTGAGGCAAACCGACTGGCAAGCATGTTAGCCTTCTCGGTTGCTGAGGAGACAACCTCGTGATTGTTGGTTAGTGGGGGAATTGTTGATTGCCCATTATTTACTACACTGTTGTAGATTTTCCAGAAGTCTCGAGTTCCTAGTTTTTGTGCTTCAATGCATTTTTAGTGGTTTCCGTAAATTCTCTCTTAGTTGTCACTATTTCTTAACGTTATTTCTAGCTTCTATATACTTCAGTCTGTTTGAACTGGACTTATGTTGGTTAAATCTGCGGTGTGCATGCTGCTTTTGAGCAATGGCAGTTGCGCAAGTCGAAGTAAACCATTGAGGAGAGTGGGGCTTACTATAAAATTTCCGCATGGGAACATGCGCTTCGATTGCAGTTTTGAACCAGTCAGTGGTCTCGTTTGCACACTATTCAGCAGGGAGAGAAAAAATATTTCCCCATGAGGCATCTCTGATTAGTTCCCTGATGGCTTCCCAGTCAGCCTTTTTATAATATCTCGTTTTGAGCACTGGCTCTTCAATTCTTTTCGGATTATTTAATGACAAATCTGGTAATTTGGGGAAAAAAGGTTTTATGCTTCAAGTTCTTTATAATCTTCAAATATTTATTAATGATGTTTGGTTTGGTTGTTTTGTAGAGAAAAATTATTTCATTGAGTGGCTCACAATCATGGCACGAAACCTTGTATACAAGAAAACATTACTTCAAAAACAGCAGCCCATTTTTGTGTGGTCTTTTATCTAAGCTTTCTTTTATTTTTCCCCCATTTCAAGCCTGTTGTTTGAAACAAACATCTACGCAATGCACTAAACATGCAGCAATGTACATTTTGTACAGAATTTTCAAAGACTGGAATCTTGTTTTTAGGTCAATTTGGTAAAAAAAATTTTCAATTAGAGGATGGAGGGGTGACTTTTTTTTTTTTTTTTTTTTCTTGAGGGAGAAAGTAGGAAAAATTAAGAAAAGAAAAAGAAATTTTTAAAATGGGTAACAATTAAAAAAAACAAAAAGGGGTAAATGTGTTCACCTGTTTGATAAGTTTTGCCAAATCGTCCGTTTCGAACGAGTGAGGGTTAACCATGTTGATATGTTGCATAGGAATGTGCTTGCCTCTTCGGTTTTCTGCTGGGAAAAGAAAAGAAAACAAAAAATCAATAATAATCAAAATGGACACAGGAAAAAACATCAAACTGTTTTTATCCCAAATGATATTGTTTTTTAAAGCATTTGCGAATATGTGTTGTCTTTCTCAGAAATAAGAAATTATCAAATAAAAGAAAGCCAAATGCAATAGTTTTTTTGGCAAATTAAGACAATGGAAGACAAAAAATTTGCAGTCCTGACGTGAAATCAAACATTTATATTAGATCCATTGCCAATATCACCAGTAAAATGGTTAGATCATTCTACTGCTCCAAAAGTAATCTCACTTCCGACACAATCCTCTACCTATACAAGAGCCAAATACGTCCTACATGGAATGCTGTTGCCACATCTGGAGAGGAGCTACTAGGAGTACTTTTCCCTGCCTTGACAGAGTTTAAAACTGGCTTCGAAATCTAGCGAGTGAACCTCTCTTCTTCACCCTACTTTCTTTTTTTCACAGACGAGACATAGCAAGTTTATCTCTGCTCTATCATTATTTCCATGGCAACTGCTTCATTGTAGAAAATTTACAGCAGACACTCCTCTAGCTACAACTACCAATAATTTCCCTTGCCTGTGCATAAAACTAAATGAAAATTCCATGAGCAAAGTTTCTTTCCTAGAACCACCCATTCATTGAACTATCATCCAAGCTTCAACCTCTGTCCCATCGACAAAATGTTGCATCCCTCTGCCTGTTCTACAAGTACTTTAACGGTGAATGTTCCGACGAGCTGCAAGCACTTGTACCCCTCTACGTAAATACCCCCCAAAAACCCGACAAGCAGTACAATCCCACCCCTTCACAGTAGAGATCCCTAGATATAAGAGAGCCTTCTACTCCAGTAGTTTCTTCCCCAGAACCACTAGACTTTGGAACTCCCTGCCAGGTTCCTGCTTCCCCAACTGTACTGACATGCAGAAGTTCAAGTGTAACGTGAGCCGACATCTTGCTGCCCAACTCTCCACCTAGTACCCCTGTAGCCTGTGTCCCCAATAGTAGCCCCCTACTTCAAAGTGGCAATGTGCCTTGCTTGGGGTGAAAATGTAATAAAGAAAAAAAAAAAAAAAAAAAAAAAAAAAGAAAAAAAGAACTACCACGGGACTGCTTCCCAGCTAACTATAATATGGCCATTTCAAGTCTAATGTGAATAAATTCCTATTGAGCCGTCCACTTATACAAACACTATAACCAATCATCACAGTGTTGTCTCACCAGCCACCTTACACCTATTAACACTTATTTGCAATTGACGTTCGGACATTGATAAGCAGTGATCCTCCTCTCCTGTAAAAAAAAAGAGAAAAGTCTCAAGAATGTTCAAGTGAAAGAGGAGTTATTTTGTGAGAGAGAAAAAAAATTGAGTAAACGTTCGTATCAGCTATGCTTTAAGATAGAATTGAACAAATGCAACGACCACATGGCCTCCCCACTCAACAGTATTGCCGCCAACCCCCAACACGACACAGAGGGAAAAGAAAGAGGGAGAGAGATGGCGAGGGAGAAACGAAGAGAGCGAGGAAGGGAGAGATAGAGGGAGACGGAGAAATAAAAAGAGATGGAGAGAAATAAGGAGAAAAAGAGAGGGAGAAAGAGATAAACGAGAGAGAGGGAGAGAGATAAAAAAGAGAGAGGAGACGTGACAGAGAGGGAGGACAAGTGAGAGAGTAGGAGGGATAGTGAGAGAGAGAGGAAAAAAAGAGGAAAAGTGAAAGTCAGAGCGACGGAACGTGGCGGGGGAACGCGAGAGCGACGGAACGTGGCGGGGGAACGCGAGAGCGACGGAACGTGGCGGGGGAACGCGAGAGCGACGGAACGTGGCGGGGGAACGCGAGAGCGACGGAACGTGGCGGGGGAACGCGAGAGCGACGGAACGTGGCGGGGGAACGCGAGAGCGACGGAACGTGGCGGGGGAACGCGAGAGCGACGGAACGTGGCGGGGGAACGCGAGAGCGACGGAACGTGGCGGGGGAACGCGAGAGCGACGGAACGTGGCGGGGGAACGCGAGAGCGACGGAACGTGGCGGGGGAACGCGAGAGCGACGGAACGTGGCGGGGGAACGCGAGAGCGACGGAACGTGGCGGGGGAACGCGAGAGAGACGGAACGAGGCGGGGGAACGCGAGAGAGACGGAACGAGGCGGGGGAACGCTAGAGAGACGGAGCACGAGAGGAAATGCGAGAGAGGGAACGCGAGAGAGACGGAGCGAGAGAGGGAACGCGAGAGAGACGGAGCGAGAGAGGGAACGCGAGAGAGACGGAGCGAGAGAGGGAACGCGAGAGAGACGGAGCGAGAGAGGGAACGCGAGAGAGACGGAGCGAGAGAGGGAACGCGAGAGAGACGGAGCGAGAGAGGGAACGCGAGAGAGACGGAGCGAGAGAGGGAACGCGAGAGAGACGGAGCGAGAGAGACGGAGCGAGAGAGGGAACGCGAGAGAGACGGAGCGAGAGAGGGAACGCGAGAGAGACGGAGCGAGAGAGGGAACGCGAGAGAGACGGAGCGAGAGAGGGAACGCGAGAGAGACGGAGCGAGAGAGGGAACGCGAGAGAGACGGAGCGAGAGAGGGAACGCGAGAGAGACGGAGCGAGAGAGGGAACGCGAGAGAGACGGAGCGAGAGAGGGAACGCGAGAGAGACGGAGCGAGAGAGGGAACGCGAGAGAGACGGAGCGAGAGAGGGAACGCGAGAGAGACGGAGCGAGAGAGGGAACGCGAGAGAGACGGAGCGAGAGAGGGAACGCGAGAGAGACGGAGCGAGAGAGGGAACGCGAGAGAGACGGAGCGAGAGAGGGAACGCGAGAGAGACGGAGCGAGAGAGGGAACGCGAGAGAGACGGAGCGAGAGAGGGAACGCGAGAGAGACGGAGCGAGAGAGGGAACGCGAGAGAGACGGAGCGAGAGAGGGAACGCGAGAGAGACGGAGCGAGAGAGGGAACGCGAGAGAGACGGAGCGAGAGAGGGAACGCGAGAGAGACGGAGCGAGAGAGGGAACGCGAGAGGGGACAAAGAGAGAGAGACGGAGCGCGGGAGGGACAAAGAGAGAGGGAACGCGAGAGGGACAAAGAGAGAGGGACAAAGAGAGAGGGAACGCGAGAGGGACAAAGAGAGAGGGAACGCGAGAGGGACAAAGAGAGAGGGAACGCGAGAGGGACAAAGAGAGAGGGAACGCGAGAGGGACAAAGAGAGAGGGAACGAGAGAGGGACAAAGAGAGAGGGAACGAGAGAGGGACAAAGAGAGAGGGAACGAGAGAGGGACAAAGAGAGAGGGAACGAGAGAGGGACAAAGAGAGAGGGAACGCGAGAGGGACAAAGAGAGAGGGAACGCGAGAGGGACAAAGAGAGAGGGAACGCGAGAGGGACAAAGAGAGAGGGAACGCGAGAGGGACAAAGAGAGAGGGAACGCGAGAGGGACAAAGAGAGAGGGAACGCGAGAGGGACAAAGAGAGAGGGAACGCGAGAGGGACAAAGAGAGAGGGAACGCGAGAGGGACAAAGAGAGAGGGAACGCGAGAGGGACAAAGAGAGAGGGAACGCGGGAGGGACAAAGAGAGAGGGAACGCGAGAGGGACAAAGAGAGAGGGAACGCGAGAGGGACAAAGAGAGAGGGAACGCGAGAGGGACAAAGAGAGAGGGAACGCGAGAGGGACAAAGAGAGAGGGAACGAGAGAAACAAAGAGAGAAACAAAGAGAGAGGGAACGAGAGAAACAAAGAGAGAGGGAACGAGAGAGACAAAGAGAGAGGGAACGAGAGAGACAAAGAAAGAGGGAACGAGAGAGACAAAGAAAGAGAGAGAGAAAAAAGAGAGGGAAAGTGAGAGAGAGGAGGGAAAGAAAGGGAGCAAGTTATACACACAAGAGAGAGAGAGAGACATGTTATTGCAATCATTCTTCGCTGGCATCCTCACACCCTCCTCACAGACTACTTATGTTACATAATTGCCATGGAAACAAAATATCTCATTTTTCACATTTCATTCACTGTTGTTTCTCATCTACAACAGATCGCTTTTTTTATTCATTTTTTTTTTTATCATGAAAGGTTAATTAATGAAACATCTCTCTCCCTCCCTCCATTCTCCTGCCCTCGGCTTTGAAGTACCCCCCCCTTTCCAAGGACAGAAAGCATTACAATCTGTCCATTGCCATGGTAATCCAGGCTACAGGACAGAAGCAATCATCAACTATTACAATAATATGCTTAGTGTGTTAACATTTGTCTGATGGTTTTTGATTGTCTGAAGGATGAAGGTTTTATAGTGAAGCACGTGTTGCATAATCAGCAACCGCACATCTCCTCACAAGTGGCAGTAGGCTTTGTTTAGGTTGAAAAAGACTTAAAAACATAAAAAGGTCTAGAACGACTAGTTTTTATCATAAGAGTTTTTCCTTCATGCTCTACCAAGATTTGAGAGCGTCGTCTACCCTACTACTGCAGACACATTTTATCCGTTTTAATTATTAGCATGTTACATAACTTATTTAGAGACATAATTTAAAAACCGGAAACCAGAATGCAAATTGGTTATTTTAACACTTAAACTAATTGCAAGAAGGAAATTTGAAATTAATTCTTATCAAATTACTTTTTCAAATCAACTTAATATAAAAAAATATTTTATTAGTAACCATCTAGCTGTCTCTACCCAATGTAGCAAAGAATAATTTTTACTTTTATGAATAATATACATGACTGAAATGAAAAAAAGAGAGAGAGAGAGTAAACCAACCAAAGGGGGATAACTATTGATTAATACAGAGTTACTTACCACCAAAACAAGGGAAGTTACTCTATACTGACAAATACAGTTACTTGTCTCTTTTTCTTAAAATTGTGTCAATTATAAAAATTATTTTGGTGAAAATAAAATTTCTCTAATGAATTTAATTTGATTACATGTTTTCTTTTTAAGATCATGTACCAACGTTGTGTAAAAGAAAAACAAAAAAAACTTAAATTTTGTAGGATGAAAACTATTGATGACAAAAGTTGAAAAACCGAAATTACTTTATTATTAATTTGAATCGATGCATTATTTTTAATCAGAGGAACTCGTGTAAATTTAATAGAATGAAGAAAAAAAAAAAAAAAAAAAAAAAGGATGAGATGAGCCCTTAAAAAAAACAAATAGGAGAATCTTAAGATTTCAAGCATTCATGAGCTCATTAATAAGAATTAAAATACACTCAGTAGTGTATCCGATTCGCTATTTATGTACAAAAAATAAAAAGTGCAACAAATCTGCGACAACAGCTCCTGTGATTTTTTTTTTATTTCTGTGATATTTAGGCATGATAATTGTAGGTAAAACAAATTGCACTTAATGTGCGTTTTATTTTCCCCTAAAAATCTTTGCAAAAAATAAACAAGTTTCTTTTTAGACTTTGGGGAGAATATTAAAAAGTCAAACATAAAAATAAGGTTCCTTTAAGTTAAAGGAAAAAATTTTCTTTTTTTTTCTTCCAAATAGTAAATTATTTTTTGGTTTATTTTATAGTAATTATTATTATTATTATCAGTAATTATTTTTTTGTTTATTCTATAGCAATTATTATTATTATTAGTAATTATTTTTTTGTTTATTTTATAGTAAGTGCTTTTTTCTTTATGTTTACAAAAAAAAAAAAAAAATGACAAATACACAAATTATTTAATTTCCCCAAATTTCAACACATCAGTCTGAAAAAAAAAAAATTATTCTTGTACAAAGATTTTTAGAGAAAAAAACCCCCAAAAAACAGCATGTCGGTCCGTTTAAATAAAAATCAGTTACTTTTTGTTCTTGACGTAAGAATCCCAGGTTATTCAAATGACATGCTTAAATATCACATGGATAGAGAATAATCAGCAGGTGTAGTTGTTGTACATTTGTCATACCTTAATTTGTCATGCATAATTAGTAAAACTCCTCAGTGAACACAAATATAAGAGAAATGTAAACAATTGCAATAAGAGATAGAATCCTAAGATGATCTCTCGGTTGAAGTGTCTGAAATAGCAAGACCCCCCCCCTACTTTTATTGCATATAAATTCTATTGGTATCTTTTACAATAAATGATACAAAAATATACGCTACTCAATGTAATCATTCTATGCAAAATGAATATATAATCTAGGTATTAATACGATAGCATGCATATCATTTTCTGTGTAACGCTTACATCCGGGTCGCTTGTTATGTACTTCCATTTCTTGTAATAATTTTATCAAGAATTCTTCATAAGTTTTGATTTCGGTTATGACTGAAGAAACTCGAGTTTATATATATATATATATATATATATATATATATATATATATATATATATATATATATATATATATATATTCATAAGTTTTTATCTTGGTTTCGATTCAAGCTAATGCACCAAAGTCATATGGATATGACTTTTTTATTTTTGAAATTGCAACTTTATAACATATAAAAATCGAAAGAACATTAACTCTATAATAATATATACGAAATCTGCAAGAATTAAAATATCATATTAAGCGTACTTTATGACCGGGCTTTGCAGTGCGTTCATGTTAGCTTAGATAAATACTTTTGCAGTTTTAACAAAAAAACTAAAATAATATTAGAGCGTCTCCATTTACGCTGAACATCAACAGAATGGCAACATCAATATATTACATATGAATCGGTCCCCTGTGGAATTTCCACAGGTTCCGCTAGTATAAATAATAATAATGCACTAAATCATTTTCATGTTTGTAGACTTCATAAATTTTTAAAATACATGCGATCGTTAGATAAGGTGTTGAGTTGTCATTAATTTGATATCGCAAAGGTAAAAAAAAAAAAAAAAAAAAAAAAAATTTGGAAATTAATTGTTCCCAAATCAAATCATGCCATCCCATCAACTAAAACAACGATGTTTTAAATAAACGCATTTTTAAAAAGTCAAATTCGTTTTATTGATTTAAGTAACATTTTATTGACAGTTATTTTTACAGCGAGACAAATAATATTTGTTTTAAAAAGAATTAAATGGCTATAATTTTAAAGAAAGAGACATTCGTTTGATTTATTACAAAAAAATATTTAACTGAAAATTATTATTTTCTAGAAGAAAAGGTTTTTTTTTATTAGCATTACTTTTGAAAGACATTACTAGTAACAATAATATAAATTGATGTAAAATACACCGTGGAATTTCTACAGAATCTCGCCAGTGAATATATAATTGATTATGTTGGTCATTATATCCTAGTGTGACTCATTCCATGGTTAATTAGATAAAATAAGTTCTGGATTGGCCAGCAATATGGGTTGTAATTTTAGCTTTTTATCTAATTAGAGACAAAAGCCAATATAGCCTACATTTTGTCTATTATATTATTGAAACTTATTTGAATGTTTGAGTTTGTTCTACAATCCACAGAGATTTAAAAAAAAGTGGGCAAAGATTCAAATATATATAAAAAAAATGTTACCAAAGGCAAGATAAGTTACTCTTCTACCTAGCTGGATAGGTTTTTAGTGTTTGTACTTAATGTAAATTGTTTATTCAGTTCAAAAACAACTAATGCCAACCAGTACACAAGTACAAGAAAGAAAATGGGCATGTAACAAATACATTGTGGCCATTTTTTTCTTTTGCTCATATACGTGTTGACATTAGTCGTTTTTAGAGTCAAACAAACATTTTACATTAAGTAAAAACATATTTGTACATTTTTCTCAGTATACGTTTCAATTTTTAAATTTGAACGTTATACAAAAATGAATTAATGAAAAAAAGTGTTTGTACATATTTTTGGCATAGCACCACATTTGCTTAAAAAACTTAGTGGCATATCTAAAAGAAACACAAGACAGGCCAAGACTTATCACACTGCACAAGTAAAATATTTAAAACTCATAGAAAACAAAAAATGATTGCCGAACAAAGTATTTGGCCTAGTAAATTTAATTTCAGTGATTGAAAGCAAATAATCAAGATGAAAAAAAAAAAAGTTCAAAATGTTTATTCGTTGAATACTCAGAACAATCGGACGTTAAATAACGTGGCACAGTAGATTGAGGCGTTGAATCTCTACGGTCCCACATGATCATTGTCTGAAGATAGCGGTTTCAATCCTACCCAAAGCAGGTCAGAGGTTTAATTGGCCAAAACGGGGTGAGACAACAACTATGGAAGGCAGTAATACAGTTAGGAGACGCAGCATTCCTATCCTGCCACAGTTAATCATCTGAAGAAGGCCAGAGGATGAGTTGGCCGAAATAACAACTATGAAGGTGAGGATAACAGTCCGCAAATAAATAAATAAATAAATAAATAAATACACAAATTACTTATCTCAAGGATTCCAATGATAAATAAATTAATAAAAACATATAAAAAAAAATAAAAATTACAATTAAATTTACCAAAATGATCCAAGATGGTAAAAATAAATTATATTATAAATATTAAAGAATTAACATTTATAAAGTAATCTCAACCAGATGTAAAAGCTCAATAAAACCAAATAAGAGATAGAGCTTATAATAAGAGCAAACAGTTAATAAAACATGTTAAAAAACACTTTGAAAAAGAGTTAAAAACATATTTAATCTGAAAAGGAAACACTAAATAAGTGGATAGTCCTTAATCCGCGGAGTTTCGAAGAAATACTTTCCTTCTCATCCATATATATTTTTTCCATATATATATCATCCATATAAACATGGTTGATATGTGATCGGATAGCAAAACTAAAAGAGACAAAAACAATAATCTAAGACAATCATATACTTTTGGGAGTAGAAAAAAATCATAGAAAAAAGTATTTTGAATTCTGTTATTTAATTAAATTTTCAATTCGAATTAGCTCAAATATCAAACAGACTTGTTTTATTGGGAATGCGGTTAAGTTTGTAGTGAACGCAGGTTTAATAATACATTGGAGAGGCGTTAGAATAGTTCAATTTCCATTTAGAAACAAATGCAGTGAATAACATTATTGGATGGGTGCAGTTGAAATTCGAAACACCCACATAGAAGTTCTGCATCTGGGAATCTGACCAAACTGTTTTTATGTTGTTCTGTTTAATAAAAGTAAATGATATTCTAGTTGAACATAAACACTCCCAATTGCTATAAAATCAGATCTCTTTCGATTTGTAGTTAAATTTCAAAGATGATTTTTTTACTCCAATAAAACACTTCTTTTTTACTTATGAATCACAATTCGAGGATAGAGGTCAATGAAATTATCACTTAGATGCTGAACCAAATATTATGAAAGGATTGAAAAATATAAATGGAATGGATAAAATTTGATTACTTAAAGAGTATGGCTCAAGTATTGACATGAAATTGGAAGGCGATCATGTTGTAGTCTGTAGGAAAGTAGTCTCATGGTAATGTGGTAATAGTATTTATAGAGATAAAGTCCACTGTCCATTATAAACAAACTAGCAGGGTTACCCGATGTTGCTCAGAATCGTATTAAACAATGAGAAAAATGAAGTTGCGTTTGAACATACTGTAGTATTGGGAATCCCAGTTTAATTGTTATATAGGTAGTTTTAGATATAGAAAGTTATGTAACTATATTTTTATTTCCCATCAGTGAGTTGGCAGGGTCACAAAAGGTTAGGTTTGACAGGTATAATCCTAGAGAGAATGCATTGGAAATTAGGGGTGACATGCACCGGAAATTAGGAGTGACACGGGAATTGTGGTTGTAGGCTTCCGGTTGACGATCACATGGGCTGAGAGTGGTTTTGTGCAGCAGAGAATGTAGACGGGAGATTTCGGATGTCTGACAACCAGGGTTTGAGATGATAGGCTTGCCTTGAAATAAAAGATTGAAGCTTCAAATCCATCTTGTGTTCATTAATGCATCTGTCTGCAGCAGTAAGTACCACTCCCCACGAGACGGTGACCAGGGTCCAAGAAGGCATCATCTGCTGGCCAAGGCAACCAAGTATGTATGAATTAATGGCACATACACGTCTCAAGACCTTCCAAGGCAAGAAACGGTGTAAGGATAAGAACACACACACATAACAGTGAACTGCACGTAAGATACGTAAGAACATACATACACACCCACACCCGTATAAGTAAGAACATTAATAAGAACACACAGACTCTTAGCAGAAGTAAACGAAATAGTAAAGTGAACAAATAAATAATAAAAATAGAAGGACGCAAAAGTCTTTTTTTAACTATACCTGTTATTCTTAGGATAGAGGAATTTTTGGATGACTATGTATCATTTGCTATCTCGAGCAAAAGAATATTTTATCTACCCTAGTACTGGTATTACAAAACACATGAAATAATTACACCTTCCCTAGGACGGGTAATTTACAGCACGTATATGAAGTAATTTTATCTTCCCAAGGACGGGTAATGTACAACACACATTTAAAATAATTTTACCTACTCTCGAACAGATAATGTAAATACATATGAAACACTTAAACGTACTCTCGGCAGGTATTGTACAACATATATAATTTCTCTTCCCACTAAGGCCACTGTAATTTTAAGAAAAATCATGTCATTTTTAGAAGATGGATCATTAGAATTTTCAAATTAATACATTGTCTTGGTTAGTAATTAATTAGGTAACCCTTGCTTCACCATAAAATTTGTCAGAACTGTGTTTCTTCGCCCACCACAACAACCACTGAAACTATAATTTTAAGCAAAATGATGTAATTTTTGGAAGATGACGTAGCGAGTTTTCCAAATTAATACAACCACGATAGGATGTAGAGCTTGTCATAAGGAAAAGAAATCAAGACTGCAAATTAAAAATTTACAAGGAAATTTATTGTTCGACAGAATACTCTAAAAAAACTTTTAAGAAATCCTTAATCCATGGAGTTTCAAAGAATGTTATTCTTCTCTTCAAAGGAAAGAAAGACATTAGGAAATTACTAGTATAGCCGCACTAAAAATTTGCTGGTTATAGCATTAGATGAAACAGCAATTTATAATAGTCATAAAATGCAAAAATAGAATGCATTCTTTGAAATCCAGATGGTAAGGTGGGACAAGTTAGAGGCCATTACTGAGTAAATGAAAACAAAAACTGCTTCCTGTAAAACAAGGGAAGAGATCTCATAAAAACTTTGATCCAGTGAGACTTCTTGATTAGAAAAAGATTAAAAGCAAAATAAAGAAAAACTAAAAGTTATAGCCCGTTGACTCAGAATCAGTGCTTTATGCCAAATTGATGGTTGAATATGACTAAATTTGTGTTCATTTTTGCATTAAATATTAATCTCTATTATATAATTCCTAACCGTGCATCGACAGATACTACAATACTTAGTTTGCTGCACCTTATAACAAAGGTCAATAAAAAATTCCAGCCAGATCGGCCCAGTAGTTTTGAGAAAAAAAATTAGATGAACAAATAAAGAGGAATATAATACAGAGTGTCTAATTGTTTGATTTTTTTTTTTTCTTTTGGAATGGGAGGATGGCATTTTGTAATAGAGTGGTTTTCATTAGAATTATCACACTATGCAAATATTATAGAATCTTCCTGGGGAGTTCAATTCCTCACGATTGATTGAGATACGATAAAAATGGATGTAGGAGCCAACTTTTCATTTTGGTGGTGGTGGTGGTGGTGGTGTGTGTGTAATTGGGGAATGGAATTAAATGTAGAATATAGAAAGAAGTTATGAAGTTATGGACAGAGAATAAGTAATTTTCAAAGGATGGGAGAGGATAAGAGTGCTGGAGGGAAATAAAGCAAAAGAAAACAAAAATAAAACTTTGAAGTGATGGAGTTGAACATTATTTTCTGTTTCTCTTTCAATCATCATGTGATGCTGGCCATTCTCTTAAAAAAAGGTCACATCTTTTCTCTCACTTTCTCTGAACATTCAAGCAAGAGCAGGATGCTCACACATTTTGTGTCAGTAATTTCTTGTCCGTAAACGCATGCAGAAAAAGAGTAAAAAGGAGGAGGAAGGATAAAAAATTAAAAGAAATAAAAGGTGGATGTGCTAAAGATGGAATGTTCAACCAATGGAGAGGGGGGTGGGGAGAATCTGCATTCCACTTGTTCTTTGCCCAAAGGTGATAAATTCTTTTCTTTTTCATCCTTAACCTTTAGAAGCATCTGCATACCCTACCCACCCCCTCGGCTGCGTCTATGGATTAATCTTATTCCGGATATGCTAAGAAAATGAGTATCAGTGATGAAATCCAATCAGTTTGGGCAAGTTTAAAATAGGATTACTTAAAAGGATGACAAGCTGTTGTACTTTGTCTTTTGTCTCTTTGACTAGAGAGAGAAAAATGGATCAATAACAACACTAGGGTAGGCCAGGAGAATTTTTGGTAGATGGAACATTAAGCTCTATTACCAATACAAGCACATCATCCAGTGAGTTATGGCTGGATCGACTTTTTTAAGGAAAGGGGGGGGGGTGATGAGTAATGTTCAGAGAAAGGTGAGGAGTCCAGAGAGTAGATGAATCATTGAATGATGGGAAGCAGGTCTGTTGAGGGGGAGAAAAAAAGATTGGCATTTCACAAATTTGTTTAAAAATAAACAAATAAGCAGATTAAAAGAAAAAAAAAATACTCTAAAAAATGACAACTATAAATAATAATTATGCAAGTCTTAACGTTTTTGATGTGTCCCTATGATTCAATAGAAGCGTCTTTCTTTTTCTTGCTGCATCAGTCTATCATGCATAATTTTGAAATAGTTGCAATAAACTTTGGCCCAAAAATTTCAAGATGGTCTTATTATTGGTCAGAGAGTGTAGAAACAAAGAAAAATGGTCAAAGAGAGTTTTTAAGATCTATTTCTCTAGGCTGGGTTCGGTTTGCTTACGCTTTATTGCAAATTAACATTTGTCAGTTGATGCTAAAACTATTAGAATTGAAAATATTTAGCTTTCCAAAAATAATTTTTTTTTTAAATTAAAATTTGAAAAAAAAAAGTTACATTATGACTAAATCCTCCAGTCATATTTTTCTTTTTTTTTTTTTTTACAAGGGATCATTATCAAGGCCTGAAGACCATTCAAGGATAAGGATTAATGAGGTGAGACAACACTGATGATATGTTATAGTGGAAACTGGGTAGAATTTGATCATTTAAGAGGACAGCTCAACAAGAACTTGCTTAAATGAGACTGATGATGATGTTAGGAAGCAGCCTTGCAGTTTTGTGTTCCACAGACAAATAGTTCTAGGAAAGAAACTTTGTTCATAGAATTTGTGTTTAGTTTTAGACCCAAATAGGAAATAGGGAACATTGTCAACAGTTGTTGTAGATAGATGTGTGTTTGTTGGCAATGTTTTGCAAGAGAGGACTATAGATTGAAGTTCAGTCAAGTACTTGCCATTAAGAATTCAAGACTAAGATGATGGTATCACAACGAATGAACATATACTACACTGTTCCGCCAGGAGGAGATAATACTTACTATGATGGTATCATGATAAACAAAGGAACATGTACTACACGACCATCCTGGCAATGCCTGGAAGGATGGTACTTGTACTAGGCCAGAAAAACCTACATTACATTACTCTCTATCAAACTCAGGAATCAGAGGTAATGAGTGAAAAGGAAAGAGTGTGTGGGGAGGGGGAGAAAAGGAGGGATATAAAGAAAGAGGTGGGGAACTAGATACAGAGATGGAGTTGGGGGGTCCAAAGGGGGTGGGAGGACTAGAGAAAGGGGTCGAAGATCCCTAGAGAAAGGCAGACGGTGTGGAAAGAGTAGGAGGAGAAAGAGAGAAAGCGAAAGGAGAAGAAAGAGAGAAAGGAGGAGAAAGGAGAAAGGAGAAGGAGGGAAGGGAAGGAGAAAGAAGGCGAAGGAGGGAAGGAGAAAGGAGGAAGGGAAGGAGAAAGGAGGAAGGGGAGGAGAAAGGAGGAGGAAGGGGAGAAGAAAGGAGGAGGAAGGGGAGGAGAAAGGAGGAGGAAGGGGAGGAGAAAGGAGGAGGAAGGGGAGGAGAAAGGAGGAGGAAGGGGAGGAGAAAGGAGGAGGAAGGGGAGGAGAAAGGAGGAAGGGGAAGAGGGGAAGGGGAGGAGAAGGAGGGAAGGGGAGGAGGAGGGAAGAGGAGAAAGAGGGAGGGAAGGGGAGAAAGAGGGAGGGAAGGGGAGAAAGAGGGAGGGAAGGGGAGAAAGAGGGAGGGAAGGGGAGAAAGAGGGAGGAGATAGAAGAAGTGGGAGAAATGGGGAGTGGGAGGAGAAATGGGGAGGAGAAGGAGAAATAGGGAGAAGGAGGGAGAGGGAGAAGGAGGGAGAGGGAGAAGGAGGGAGAGGGAGAAGGAGGGAGAAGGAGGGAGAGGGAGAAGAAATGGGGAGAAAGAGGGAGGTGGAGAAGAAATGGGGAGGAGAAAGAGAGAGGTGGAGAAGAAATGGGAAGGAGAAAGGGGGAGGAGAAAGAGGGAGGAGAAAGAGAAAGAGGGATGGGGGAGGAGAAAGGGACGGGGGGAGGAATTGTGTGTGTAGCTTAGTGAGAGAGGCGGTTTCTTCATAAAAAGGATGGAAACAGGAAAAATGTAGTCAATTTTTCTAAAGGGAAAAAAAGTTTTTTGCACAGAATATTTGTCTGGTATGCACATAAACGAAAAGAGCATGGCACCATGGACAGAAGAAGTCAATATGTAAAGGAGAGTAGTGTTGCCTTTGAACGATATGATGATGGTGAGGAGAACATAGGATTGGAGATTTTACTACTTGGCCCCCACCCACCCTAATGTTAAAGATAAGACCCAGTGCAATATTGAGCAGAGCTGAGGAATAGCTAGTGGGAGTGGGGGAGGTAAACAAAGTGCTGCCCTGTCAGCTTTTGGAGGATTATAAATGGGGGGGGGATTCGAGTTGGAAGTTTCAGAGCCTCTATTTAAAAAAGACACAGTGGTTGGAATAATTGACATGGAAGGAGGGGGCATTCAAAGAGGAGGAAAAGGGGAGAATAAACTGAGTGGCTATCTAAAACAATATCCAAGTAGTAGTGGAGGGTACATATACCTTTGTACAAAATGGAAGAAAAATAATAATAAAAGAAGGTTTGAGGCAAGAAGAAAAGAGAGATTATATTATATTTATTGTTAATTTTAGATGGCGGCATACTGAATGTAAGCAATGGACAGTTGCAATCTGGAGGTATCTGGCATCTAGCTGGATACTGAACTAATACATACAAGGCTTGTTTGAATCAATTCCTGCTTTATTTATGCCGTTATATTCATTTATTTACGACTGAACGAATTAGTTCAACCAGATCATAAAGGATTAATAATCAAGCACAATAACCTTACATACAATACAAATATTATTAGCTACATATGTGAATACATGTTTCAGTTGATATTTCTTAATATTAATAGTCTCTGATCAGTTTTGAGAGACAATGGACACCCTCTGTAAGTGAGCCTGCGGTTGTAATGGTGAAGCAAGGGTTGCACAGTCCTCAACTGTACTACTTTATTTCAGTGACAAGGAAAAGTCTAGGATAACTGGAAACAATGCTGAGATAAGCGGAGAGCACATACAGCACCTGGTATTCCTAAATGGTTACCCATTTTAGTACTGACCAAGTTCAACGTTGCTTAACTTTTTTTTTACATAGTTACATGTTATAAGTATAAATTAATATGACTTTTGTACCATCCAAAGGAAAAGAAAAAGCCTGTGATTTAAAAAATTTTCAGCATACGAAAATAATGAAAATGTGAAACTAAAATCAGGTTTACATTATATGTGCGTGTAAGGTTTATATTATTAAAGGAAAATATAAATTATTTATATTCTAGCTGTATATACCCGACGTTGTTCTCATCTTGGATATCATTTACACGACGTCACAACCTATGAAACTTCTAACCTCTTCAAACGCATCTTGTTGAACTTGGACATTTTGGCCATAGATAACAGAACAAGAGCATGCTATGCTCATTAATTAAATAAAAAGTTTCGTTTGAAATTCCATACAGATCGTAGAGTCCAACAAGATGCACATAAAGAAGGTTGCGGATTATATCGGCCGAATCAAAACGTGAGAATAACATCCAAAGAATCCAAACAGCATTTTTTCTTTGAGTAAAATCTAAAATTTCTACCAATTTTATATTTTCAACAATTTATTTTTTACTTCCACCCCCCCCAAACAAAGCATATTGTCACTTAAAAATAAGGAGCTACTGTGATAGAGGCAAGATTTTTTTCAGAGGGTGCGGAAGTTCAGGGTTGGACAGCATAATGTTCATGTTACACTTGAATTTTTGTATGTGGGTAGTATCAGAGAGGCAGAGAGGGAATTCTAATGGCAAACTGTTGGAAGAAACAAGCAGCTAAGAAAATATTTTTGTTGCCAGTAGAGTGGATTAGAGGTATTTTAAAACACAGCTTTTCAAACTATTCAAAAAGGAACATATTTAAAAGTTAAAAAAAAAAAACTAAAAAATGCTCTGCTGATCTAGGCCCTGTCCTCTCCCAAGTCTTCAATGCCTAACCATGTCTTGTTTCCTTGATAGCTAGAAAATTTCCTCTGTAGTATCAGTATTCAAGAATTCTGGTGAAAGAACTGACCCCCACAATTATCGATGCATCCCTCTTCACTAAAATCTTTGAGTTGTTAATCAATCAAGCACTAGTCCACCATCTTGTAAATGCTAAACTTATTTAAGAATTCAGGTGAAAAGTCATCTCCCTCTCAGTAAAGACCAATAAGTCTCCTGTGTGTCATGAGTAAGTTGTTGGAATCTATATTAAATAAAGTAGTTAACCACCTCAGCAGAAGCAGCCTTCTTAGTGACATGCAATATGGTTTCCGCTGTGCAAGATCTACAGCAGATGTGCTAACGGTTATATCTCATACGATTAGTGAATCTCTTGACAAAGACTTCCTTTCTAGGGCAATTGCTCTTGGCATATCGAAGGCCCTCAATAAGGTATGGCATAAGGGCCTACTTCACAAGATTTCCAGCTGGAAATGTTTTCTCAATCATTAAATCATTTCTCTCTGATAGGTTCATAAGAGTAGTGGTTGATGGGCAGAAATCAGAGGCCCACAGTATTAATGCTGGAGTCCCTCAGGGGTCCATCCTGGGCCCAACTCTCTTCCTGATCTACATCCCAAAACACATACTTAAATCATTCGTTGACATTTATGCTGACGACATGACCATCTATGGCAACACATCAAAGGCCGTAAATGACAAGGTTCTCTCTAATTCTCTCTCTTCTGATCTTGAGCGCATCGTACAGTGAGGGAAGAGGTGGCTGGTTACTTTTCATGCATCCAAAACCAAGCTTCTATCTTTGCATCATCAATGCTCTGATCCCCATCTGGCATCAATTGAAATGGATGGCTCTCGTCTTGGGGAGGCTCCATGTTTTGACAGGCTTCTGGGTTTGACCTTCACTCCTGATCTGAAATGGAACACGTACATCACGTCTGTTGTCAAGGACGCTGGAAAAATGGTGGGATCCTTCTACCGCTCCAGAAGATATCTCACTACTGATGCAATTCTCTATCTGTATAAAAATCAAGTACGTCCAGTGCTGCTGCCACATCTGGGCAGGAGTTGCTAAAAACAGCCTATCCTGCCTTGACAGAGTACAAAATAGACTTCGTAGCTTAGTGGGGGATGCTCTTTTCTCTTCCATGCAGCCTCTCTCCCACAGAAGAGACGTTGCGCGCCTGTTTTTGTTTTATTATTATTTCCATGGCAAGTGCTCGTCTGAGCTCTAATCTCCTTCCTCCTCGCCAATTTTTCATGAGAAACACCTGTTTGGCTGAAACTACTGGCAATAATTTTCCCCACTCTTTATCTATGCCTAAATCCAAATGTAGATTCCATGAGCAGAGCTTCTTTCTCAGAAGTGCGCGACTGTGGAACTCTCTTCCGTTTGCCTGTTTCCCACCCAACTACAACTTGGATGTCTTCAAGTCCAACATAAACAAATTCCTGACAAACTGCCCTCTTAAGTAAGACACTATCAGATCTCCAATTGTACACGCAATAACCCTTATCCCTGAGTGGCCTCTGAGCCTTGATAAGTAATGACCTCCATGTAAAAAAAAAAATAAATTTCTGATCAACAGTATGGATTTAGGCAAACCCGTTCTACTACAGATATTTTACCTGTCATCTTTGAATGCATATACGATGCCCTGGATAAGACAGGGGAAACCAGGGCTGTATCCCTGGATATATCCAAAGCCTTTGAAAGATCTGACAAGAAGGGCTTCTCACAAAAATTAAAATCAGATGGTATTTTTGAATGAATACTCAACATAATCAGGCATTCCTAAACAGAGGAAGAATCCATATTGTATTTGATGAACATATATCCAAACAATGTTATTAATGCAGATGTGCCTCAGACCTTTATTATTCCTGATATTCATAAACAACACCCCTGATAAAATTATGTCAGAGATGGATATATTTGTTTATGACACCACGCTCTATAATAGACAAAACGAATGTACACACATCCAAAGCAATGGCAGAAACTTTTGATAACGACCTTCGGTCTATAGTGGAATGGGATTGTAAATGAATGCTAACATTTAATGCTACTAAGACTAAGCTTCTTTCCTTTAACAACTAGAAAAAAAAATTCAAACTCTTCGGTTTAACATTCACAGGCAACATGAATTGGAACAAATACATTGAGGACATAGGAGAGATTTCGCATGCTGTCAGCTTTGAAACAGACATGTCAGCTTTGGAACAGACATGTCAGCTTTGGACTGTTGGCCTGAAGCTAGAGACCCTCAAAAGAGCAAAGTGGAAAAAAAGAGATTTCCCCTACAACCGGCCGAGTAGACAGACGCAAACATAAACACTGTCTGGAACTTTGCAACGAAAATCGAATTAAGTTGAAATTGCATCCAAAAACATTAGCTTGTTTTTCTTAAATCCGAAAGAAGCCCCGGATTTAAGTAATCCTTTTTGTGTACGAAATGTATCTGAAATTATTCATGCAAAGAATTATTTTTGTTGATAAGAAAATGATCTGATGTCTTCATTACTTATTGACTGCTTTGATTTGAGTCAATTAATTCCAGATCTACCCTGAAACTTGATACTCCAGCTATGGCCAAGAGAAACGACATATCAGCTGTTACTAGAGCATTGGTGAAAGAAAGACTAAACTACAACGTCAGACAACAGGCAGCCAACGAGTTAAAAATATTGCCACACTGACTTGGGGTCATGCATGTTTTGCACAATCTGGCCATCAGAGTGGTAATTTCTAATGACCAGTAAGTGTCTGGTTACATTTTGAGGGGTCCATCACTAGACGAAGTAAAAGTGTAACCACTGGAACTTAGTGTCGGTGCATATCTTCTTGTCCATGTGCACGTCCGGCCTACAAAGGGATCACATTTATTGTCCCATGGAGTAATATTGCTATGTAACGCCTCTCTTACTTTATTACAAAGGGTGGGATCCCTCTACCATGCTAGAAACTTTATTCACACTAGAGAATATTCTATATCTTTACAAATCTAACATTTGTGCACGCATGTAGTATTTGTCACCGTTGTTACTTGGTGAATGCATCTACCATTTGTCTCTCATCTTTAGATAGGGTCCAAAAAAGAGTCTTAAATCTAACAGATCCTGCACTATCGGCCAAGCTCCAACAACTGTCCCATCATTGCCACAATGTCGCATCCGTGTCTATTTTACAAGTACTTTAATGGAATGCGCTCCAATGAACTCGTAAAACTTGTGCCCTCTCGACAGACATATTTCCAATTAACCCAAGTAGCAAAATCTCACCCCTTCACTGTTGAAGTCCCGAGATGTTGGAAAACCTACTCTAATAGTTTCTTTCCTCAGACTGTTAAACTTTGGAATTCCCTTCCTGTTTCCTGCTTCCCTGACTGTACTAACCTGCAGAAGTTTAAACATATTATAAACAGACATTTCGGTGCACAACTCCTCACGGTCCCCTGTTAGATATGATCTCAAATAGTAGCCCCTTATTTCTAAATGGCAATATGCTGTGCTTGGGGTAAAAAAAGAAAACTAGACTTTTTAATGTTTAAAACTAGAAAAAATTATAGCCCGTTGATTTAGAAGGAGTGCTTTATGTCAAATTGATGGTGGAATATGGTTAAATATTTGCATTAAATACTACGCCTTATTAATCCCTATTAATCCCTAACTGTGCATCAAACATATACCATAATACTTAGTTTGCTGCACCTTATCATAACAAAGGTCCATGTAAAATTAAAGCCAAACCAGATCAGTAGATTCCAATAAAAGCAAGACGGTCAGACTAAGTGGAATAATATAGATCGCAATGATTTTAAGATTTTTTATGAATAAATTATCAAGTTTAAGTTTATCAAACGAAGAATTGTCATTTTTATAAAAATCTTTTTTTCTTTAATTTTTGAAGAGGGGTAAATGGAGGGGAAGATTAAACACATAAATAAGCTGTAGAACAACTTTGGTACTAATAAAAGGATATTGTATTACAAGGAATGTATTACAAATCCATGTTCAGGGCCTGCAGAAATGTGCACATGCAGACTTGATGGGGTACGATTATAAGAGAAAGAGGGAGGGAAGAGAGACTTGGGGAGAGAGAAGAGGTCACACACACAAAAAAAAAGCACAAAAAACTGTGGATGTAGCAGAAAAAGGGGAGGTAAAAAGGAGTGAGAGAGAAGTAAATGAGATATAAATAATATGGAGAAGGAAATCGAGAGCGGGGTGGGGGAGATCAGATTAAGACAGTTTGGGATGCATACAAGACACAATCCATTAAAAAAAAAAAAGAAAATGGCCTTTTTAAAAACTTGTTTACACTAATGTTTTTAAACATTAAACAATTCCAACATACAAATGCATGTTTTACTTTTAAAATCACAGTTTAATACGCTTATCTATATATACTGGAATAGTCGTCCTAGAATGGACAAAAATTCCCCAAACAGAACAGTTTTGCATCACTATGTCCCCTAACAATAATTAAATCAACTGAACATGATACTAAACCTTATGTGCAGAATTCTTATTCCAATTTATATAAAAGTCCATTACCATGATTTTTATTCTAGAAAATGTCTAAAATTTATGGCTTAAGAAGTCTAAGAAATTGAAACGCAGACAACCTTGTTCAATTGTTGTCTAATTATCATGAATCAAATACAATCGAAATCTGTGATATTTGAATTTTGAAATTGGAGCTTATGTTCATATAATGCTCCCTAAAAATACTTTTAAATACTCCAAAGAAAGTGAAATTTGAGACATATTCATTAATTGCCTAATAATTGTTTAAATTTCACAAAACTCAGAGGTATCTGAATTTTTACAAAGGGCTTCCACCCTGTTTTTACTCCCTTTCCATAAAACTAAATATAGCGCACATTACAATCCCTTACATTTAGCTTTATTCCAGAATTTATAATGATCATTTAATTAGTTTAGGAGTTTATTTTGCACACACAAATATATAAACATATGCACATTGACAGGGTATGGCATGATGGTCATCTCATAAAAATTAAATCATATGGTATTACTGGATGAATACTTAATATAGGCACCGCCAAAAATGGCCGCAAAATCAAGTTGTTGTTGTTTTTTAAAACGAAATTACATTTATTAAAATCCATTATTTCTGAGTAAATTTTTTTTTTCCAGAAAGATAAAACCCTGAATTTTATCATATAGAAAACAGAATAATGTAAAACTTTTTCTACTATTTTTAATTACATTTTAAATGTTAAATTTTCCCAAAAAGTTAACAATTGACATTTTTTGTCTTGCACAAAAAACGTACTTAAATATTTAAAAAAAAAAAAGAAAGGTTTTTGAAATAATTTATTTATTTATTTATTGTCTAACTAAGATTTAGGATGATTTTCTAAGAGAATATGCAAAAATATTATAATATAAGTACCTAGATTTCAAATAATTCCACTTATTCATATAGGTAACCAGATATTTCGCATCGATGTAGAGTCTAGATCAACTCTGTTTACGTTTGCGTTTGATGATAAGAAAACTATGGAAGACCAAACAGGCCAAAAAAACTTATTTTTCAGTGACGAAAATTTCAATATATTATTAAGCTGAGGCTGGCCAGTACCAGATGGGTGACCATTTGTATGAGTTTGGTTTTTAATGTGTATGTGTGTGGGGGCCAGGCTCCCCAAAATGGGGGGGTGGGGAGGCAATTTAAAGCAGAATAAAAAAAATTATTTCAGCGCGTTTGGTCCACCGTAGTCGAAAGGCGGCAAACGTTTTCAAACGGGATCGAAAAAAATGCTATTTTTAAAACAAAGGGCACAATATTTATCGAATTTTTTTTTTGTATCGATTATTCAAAGCATGCCCTGTTTAATAATGGTCATGCATTATTTGGCTTGCTAAAAAAAAATTGTTACTTTATTTATCAAAAATTTTAAAATGGCTTTTTTCGTATAAATATTAAAAAAATTTTTTTTTGTTTTGCTTAACTTAAATTAATTATTTTACTTAACATATTCACCGAATTTCACACTTCAAAACTCAAAAGCGGGATAATTAAACACAATCGAAGTTCTGATATTCAGACGTCAAAATAAGGTATGCAAACAATTTTTTTTTTTTTTTAAATCTATAATTCTGTCCCTTACAACAACACAATATGTTTTGTTCAGTTTCAGATGATTATTTTAAGCATATTTGTTCCCACTTCAAAACAAGGGGGGGGGGTTGTAAGCAAAAAAAATATATATATAAATATCGTTTATGAAAAATAAGTACACTGTTATAAAGTTCATTCTTCTCCTAATAATCGCTGAAAATTTCGTATTGATCGGATAATTACCTGATTTTTGGTAGATTTTTAAAAAGACGGTCCGTCAAAAAGTACTGACCTGACCCCCCAGTTTTGGTGGTGCCTAACTTAATATAATCAAATTTTTCTTAAATATGAGAAAAATCCAGGTTATTCTTGATCCAGGTTATCCTTGATAACAAAACATGATATAAATGCGAGTATGCCCCAGGGGTCGTTCCTTAGTCCTTTATTATTCCTTTTGTTCATAAATGACCTCTCTGATAAAATTGTCACCGAGATAGGTATATTTGCTAATGACCTTCTATAATGGACATGAGGGGAAAACGAATGAACACATATCTAAGCTAATGGCTGAAATATTAAAAGACCTCCACTTTGTAGTGGAATGGACAGCTTATGATACACTAATACACTACTTGAAAGCTTTTTGTTCAAACTTTTCGGCTTAACGTTCATAGGCAACAAGAACTGGAACAAATACATTTAAGACATTGCAAAGGCTGCTGCAAAGAAGGTGAGATTCTTCTATCATACTAGAAAATAACTCCCACCCGAAAGTATCCTGTATCTCTATAAAGCAACCATTCACCCATGCATGGAGTATTGTTGCCATACCTGGGCTGGTGCATCTATCCCTAGTCTCTTCCTCCTAAACAGGAACCAAACAAGGGTCTCCAATCTAATAGGTCCTGCACTGTTAACTTTCACCACACAGAATTTTTTTTTTTCTTTTTTCTTACAAAATGTTGTTTTCAGTTTCGCTTCTGGCTGATGGCACACAAGTCCCATTAAAAAAAAATTTTTTTTTTTTTAAATTTAACCGTATTTTACAACCAGGCAACGCCCCCCCCACCCCCAATATTCATATATATTTAAAAATCGTTCAACACATGCTGTGTAAAACCGTTGTCCCTTGTCCCTTCGTCACAATGTTGCATCCCCGTGACTGTTTTACAAGTATTTTAATAGAATGTGCTCTGATGAACTCATTGCACATGTACCCCCCCCCTCAATGTGCATACCCTCGATAAACCTGTCTAGCAACAAAGTCCCACCCCTTCACCATAAAGGTACCTAAATACTGAAAAGCTTCTTCCCTTGGACTGCTAGACTTAAGAATTCCCTCCCTGTTACCCACTTCCCTGACTGTATTGACATGCAGAAGTTTAAATGTAATGTGAATAAACATCTTATTGCTCAACTCCCAACAGTCCCTTGTTATACATGATCCCAAATAGTAGTCCCTTATGTTTCTTGGCAATATGGCTTGTTTGGGATTAACATTTTTTTTTAAAATCACTTATCAAGGACCAAAATCCACTCGAGGATAAGGTTTAATGAGTGTCAGGTGGGCAGTGAGACAACATTATGATGATTGGACAGAATATGATCATTTAAGATTGCTCAAAAAGAATTTATTTACGCTGAACTTGAAAACGACTATGTTGTAATCAGCTGACAAGTAGCCCAGCAATATTGTGTTCCACAGACGGGCAGCTTGTACGGTATTTAAAAGTGCTAAATATCTCACAAACACTGACCAGAAAAATTAGTTTAATCCTATGTTGCCTTAAAGAATCAAATGAGAGACAAAAAGCTGCTTTTTTTTTTTTTTTTTTTTTTTTTTAATTATGTAAATTTGAGCAGCAAGTTTCTTTCAAGTTTTAATTAAAAAAAAAAAAAAAAGAACTAAAATTTTCATAATTTTTTGCTACAGTTTTATTTCTAGATATTTCTTTTATTATTGGGAATGTTTGTGGTGCAAACGAATGCATAAACAAGTATATTGTTTAGATCTGAAAATTGAATATTTGGGAAGATTTGAAGACAAGAGTAGATTAAATGGGACAAAGAATCATTATTATTCCTTCCTATTTCTCTCAATCTTCATTTTTATGAAGTAAAAATGAGTGGGGGTAAAAGGATGAGAAGACAAGATTTTGATGTTTTTATTGGCTTTGAGACAAGAAACTGAAATGTCATATATTGTCATTTAATAAAAACAAAGAGGAGGGAGTCTCTCTATTCAGGGTTAAAAGGCGCTATGTAACAGAGAGAGAAGAAACAACGGTTTTACACAGCATGTGCTGAACGATTTTTAAATATATATGAATATGGGGGAGGGGCGTTGCCTGGTTGTAAAATACGGTTAAATTTTAAAAAAAAAAAAAAAAAAAAAAATTTTAATGGGACTTGTGTGCTATCAGCCAGAAGCGAAACTAAAAGCAAAATTTTGTAAGTAAAAAGAAAAAAAAAAAAAAATCCGCGTGGTGGACGCAAACTTGCAAAAATTAAGTTTGTAATCTGACACGTTATTGATCGAATAACGATGACAAATGCAAATTTAACTTTTTAAAATGAAACAACGAATCGAACATTTGCACATGATTAACAAGCCATGTTGGAACCAAATTGTTAACCTGAGCCCCCCCCCCTCCGCTGCCACTTCAAACAAAACGACATTTCTATATGAAATAATTGACGATTTTTTTTCTACTTTTTCGATATGTGCCTGAGATCGCTCTTTCTAACAATACCAGGTTCATGCCTGTTCAATGCGGATGACAAAAGTTTTTAGCAGACACATATAGATCTCAGCCGTCTGTGAGTTTATTATAGATGTCTATATTCTTTTTTCATGAACGTCTTACACATGTTTCATTGTTTATGTAGCCAATGATGCCATCACAACTCATCATCCTACAGCACCATCTTGAAATATATATATATATATATATATATACATATATATATATATATATATATATATACATATATATATATATATATATATATATATATATATATATATATACAATTATATAAATGTAACTGTGTGTATGTGTGTGAATTTGTTCCTTATAGACTCCGAAATGGCTAAACAGATTTTCTTTAAAGTTTACAGAACTTTAGTGTATAAGTTTGGGAGTGATCTTAGTTAAGTTTTGTCTCAGGATACCTCCGATAATTCCCGATAATCGAAACCGTTATTTTAATTTATCTATCATCGGTAAAGCCATTTTTTCCATGTCTCATCACTTAACAACAATGATAGAACAACGGGCTGTGAAAATTCTACTGTGGGTAAGTTGATAGCATGCTTCTTTTTATTTTTTTATTTTTTTTGCATGACATGATCTGTAGGTTCATACCCTGACGTAAATTTCTTAATTTTGTTTTTTTTTTGTTAACTGGAAAGAAGTATATATATATATATATATATATATATATATATATATATATATATATATATTCTTTATAAGCATTGGTTTCAGTTTCAATTCAAGCTGATGCACCCAATGATATATTTGTTTATTTTATTTTTGAAATTACAACTTCTATAAATATAAAAGCGAAAATGTGTGTGTATGTATGTATGTATGTATGTATGTACACTTTGTGTATGTCCGCAAAAGGGTTTTTTCTGAAGGCTGCTCGCTCGGCTCCCTAATTCTTAAAACATTTTATATCACGTCTAAATCATAACATCTAGGAGTTAACAAAGGGGGTCGCCTGTCTATTTAATTTGCCCGACTTTGAAACGTTAAGTATTCCACATTTTTGGATTGCCGCGTGTCGTTTTAATTTTTTGGTATAAAAAAAGCAAAAATCGATTTGAATATCCAGCTCCCTAGCCCACGACCAGTGGTCTCCAGAAAACGATGTAACATTTGGTCAATGTCGGCTTTTCACCGTCATATCAGACATTCCCCTAATAAACGGGGGAGCTGCTTTTCGTTCTCCAAAGTTCGGTAAAAGCTGTCCTGCACAAAATCTTAACTGCTTACATCATGTTTCAAGGTCAAACATTACACGATTTAACTTCTTCACACCTGTCAATTTCAATTTATAAACATTAACTTAACACGCTTATCAATTCCTCTCCTCTCGTGGCCGAGATGGTTAGGTTTCTGGCTTTTTTCCTCCTTTCGTTTCCACCTTCGCGTCATGGCTTCGGGATTCAAGCCTAACTTCCTACTAAACTTTTTTTTTTCTTTTACACCTCCAAACACCCGGCCAGGTTTTGATCTAGCCCCCACCCCCCACAACAACACACCTCCAAACACCCGGGCAATGACGGGTACCCCCCCCCCCAACGCTAGTTATAATACAAAAGAATCAATAGAAAATTTACTAATATATATGAAATCTGCATAAATTATCATATCATATTTAAGCGTATGTTATGGCTGGGTTACGCCGGGCATCCCTGCTAGTATATGTATAAACTTCAAGTCTGCATATTATATAATTTTATAATTACTATGAATAGATTAAGCCTCAAGTACTAAAGCAAGTTTTTTGAAAATTCCTGTTACTTCACAAAATAATTTGATTATAAAATTAAATGCACCAAACCTAAATGTTCACAGGGAACATGAGTTGGAACAGATACATTGAGAGCATTGCCAAGGCTGCTGCGAAGAAGGTAGCCTCTCTATACTGTGCTAGAAATTTACTTACGCCTGACAGTATCCTATACTTCTAGAAGGCCACTATTCGCTCATGTATGGAGTACTGTTGTCACATTTGGGCTGGTGCATCTGCTACTAATCTCTCATTCCTGGACAGGGTTTCGAAGAGAGTCGCCAACCTGATAAGTCCTGAACTGTCATCTAAGCTTCAGCCTCTGTCCCATCAACAAGATGTTGCATCCCTCTGCCTGTTCTATAAGTATTTTAATGGTGAATGCTCTGACAAACTATAAGCACTTGTACCCTCTTGACGTAAATACCCTCGACAAGCAGCTACCCCCCCCCCCCCCCGCTCCACAGATCCCTAGGTGTAAGAAAGCCTTCTACTCCAATAGTTTCTTCACCAGAACTGCTAGACTTTGGAACTCCCTTCCAGGATTCTGCTTTCCCAACTGTACTGACATGCAGAAGTTCAAGTGTAATGTGAGCAGACATCTTGCTGCTCATCTCCCATCATAATATCCCTGCAACTTATGTCCCTGATAATAGCCCCCAAAGTGGCACTGTGCCTTGTCTGGGGTGAAAATTGAATTTTTTAAAAATTTTTTAAAAAAATAAAAAAATTTGTTTCCGTTTATTCATAAACAAGTTAGCCATTTTTTTTAGTTAATTATCAATATAGTATTGTCTTAATACTAGTGTTAAAATAACAAATTTTTAAAAATTAATTGACAATGGAGATTTTATTTGCAATTTTTTAAATTTATTTATTAAAAAAAAAAAAACAATTTTTTTTTTAAATGAGGATTGATAATCTGTATTATTTGGATTATAAATTGAAAATGAAAGAAAAAAATATTCACCAAACAATGTAAAATAATCAACATAAAATAAAACCTAAAAGCACCCCCCCCTCCCTGTATTATTTGGATTATTGTTTTTATCTTGGATGTTTCAGTTGTATAATCTCTGTCCCTCTTCAGGAATCTTATCTCTTTAATTCAAAAATGTGTATCGAATTTTGAATGGAACCCTTTATTTTATTGTCCACAAGGACCCATGGCACAACAAATAAAAGAGGCATACGTAACAACCAATGAAAAAAGGTTATTTCAAGCCTGAGTGTAACACACTAACGGACATAGGCTATTTCAATTATCCACAAGGACCAGTGGTACAAAGAAGAAAAGTGCTAAGTAATAATCACTTCTCAGTGAGTCTTCTGGAAGTTACAGGTTCAATCCCTAGAGTGAACGATACCAAGAATGTAATTAAGAATTACTTAAAGACTTCTACTCGATTATAGCAGATAGAGTGAGAGCAACTTACTTCCAAGGATTAAATAAAAAGGTTCAAAAGTCCATACAGATTTCAAAATCTAACATTACACACTTGAAGGTCGGAGGTAATATTGGATGAAATGTTGTGAAAATAACATCCAACATGAGAATTGTAGTCTCAAAATTCAAATAATACAACAGGTGGGGTGGGGGGGAGGTGTTTTGATTTTTTGTTGATTATTTTAGTTTGGTGCATTATTTTCTTTCATTTCATCATTGAAATTAATGAGAAATGAATTTTTAAATTATGAACAATTTTCATAAATTTTATTTCAGAAAAATTAAATGTTTTTAGAAAAGTTTCAAAATTTAAAACAAAAAATACATTAGTTAATAATATCACTCTTAATAAAACATTCAAAATCTATGAAAGAAAAAAAAAGTATTCCTGGTTTTACTGTGACACACCAATGATAAGGCTATTTCAAACCACTGTATGACAAACCAATGGAAAAGAGCTATTTCCAGCCTTAGCTTGACACACCAATAGAAAAGAGCTATTTCCAGCCTTAGCATGACACACCAATAGAAAAGAGCTATTTCCAGCCTTAGCGTGACACACCAATAGAAAAGAGCTATTTCCAGCCTTAGCGTGACACACCAATAGAAAAGAGCTATTTCCAGTCTTAGCTTGACACACCAATAGAAAAGAGCTATTTCCAGCCTTAGCTTGAGACACCAATAGAAAAGAACTATTTCCAGCCTTAGCTTGAGACACCAAAGAAATTTTTATTCTCAACTAAAATGTAAAAGTTTGAACTAAATGTAACATACAGAAAAATAGCCTGCTCTCAGAAATGAGAACTTATCTATAAAAGAAAAAAAAAAAAAAAGACCTAAAAAAAAGATGAGGAGGAATTTGTGGTTGCAGATGTCCATTCTACTTATTCCTAAGCCATAAAACAAATGAAGTGGATAGAGGAGGTATGAGTATTGTTTTTATGGAAAAGTGGAGTAAAAACCAAAACAAATAAATGACAAGAGAAGGTAAAGCGGATTTTAAAAAAGGAAATAAAGTAAAATTTATGCAAGAGAGGGAAAGTGAAGAGAGAAGGAGGGAGAGAAAAAAAGGGAGAGAGTTTGATGAAGAGGTGGAGGAGGGAAAAATACAAGTGAAGAAAAATGCTGAGCAAAAAAATAACAAGGGAGATAATCACGTCATCTGCTTCTCAATTTCTTTTTCAGAATGATGACTGGTTTTAATAAAAATGTTTCTTTTTTTTTCTCACCGAGATTCCATTTTATAAGAGAGGTGGGGAGCATCTCTCTCCCACCTCCAAGAGAGGCCCACATTTCAGCAAATTTAGATATTGTTAAATCTGACTCACGGGCATCACCCCCCCCCTTCTCCTTCTCTCGTAGCATATTCTCAAGTATTCAAAAAGAAAGAGCAGAATACGTTCAAGATGGGAGGGGATCAGAAAGACTATTTTTTAAAATGCCCTCCCTTGCGTACACAAAATTATATGATTTTAATATTTCTTGAATTCAATAATGAATGGCAGTGGTGAAGTGGATAACAATGCAACGTCAAATTCAGTCAATTCTACGGAACTACTATGCCTTATGAATGTTGGCAACCTTTATGCGGTCCATTCTGTAAGTGCCTGATTGTAGAAAGAATCCAGGAAACCAATATGACATAATCGAGTCGACATAATCAAGTCGGTTTAAAGTAACACCACACGGATTTGTAAAAATTTACCTTAAAAACTTCTCTTTCTTTTTTTTAAATACTTGTTTTCTTAGGATTTCTACAGTAAAGGGGTGGGATTTCGTTGCTCATCGGGTTGGTCAGTGATATTTACGTTGAAATGGTACATATGCCGTAGGTTCATCGGAGAACATTTCAAGAAAATACTTGCTAAACAAACCCAAGGATGTAACACTGCAACGATGGGACAGAGGTTGGAGCTTAGTAGACAATGTGTGATCTAATAAGTTAAAAAATATAATCTATAAACCTATAATGTTGAGTTTTTTGGGGGTTTTTTTTTTACTCTGACACTGATATTAAAAGCAGACTTTTTTCTTTAAAAATTATTAAAACAAACTTAATATACTCAGTCATGAATATGTAAGCGACTTAATGAAGGTTAACTAATTTGCATATTCCTTTGTAAAACCAAATTTCCTTGATTGGTTTTATTTAACTATTATTTATCCATAGTTTCTATATTGTGCATAACTGAATAAAATTAAGGATTAAAATGTTTCAGCACAACGACCTGTTTATATATATATATATATATATATATATATAAATATAAGTGGCCTTGTGTGTGTGCAAAATTTCTCTACCAAACTTTTCTCAGAATATTTAGTTTACAGACTTGAAACTTGATACATAGGATATTTAGACCTTGGGAATACTTTAGCCTGTAGAAATAGTTTCTAAAATTGAAAATAAAAAGCTGACTTTAACAGAAATATGACACTGAAGTCTTTTTTTTTTTTTAATTTTTGAAACTATTACTATACATGTTTGGTACAATATAACCAGCAGAGAATTTGCTCTATAATAATATAAAACTTCATGAATTAAAATATATTTAAGCATATTTTACAGCAGGGCAACACCAGGCAGCCTACTAGTCATGGATATATTTAGTTGACATCACAAAGATTAGCTAATTTTAAAATGGAAACTGTAAAATTCTGCTGGTTCTACGTTACAAATTTCACTTATGGATGCTGGTAACCTTCATCCTGTTAGTCTTTAAGCACCTGATTCTGGAAAGAATTTGGGAAACCTTTGCCAACAACAGAATCAAGTAAGTAAAAAAACAAAAAGTCAAAGAAAAACATGTTAATTTGTAGAAATTTTTACTAAAAAGCAGCAGGTGTAAAAAAAAAAAAAAAAAAAAAAAAAAAAAAAAAATAGGTTTAATATGATAAATTCCCATATAGAGTTAAAAATTATGTAGAATAGAATTTTCTAATTAGAATTTGAGTAAGGCTATATGCTATGGCAATGACGTCACATGTACAGGAAGTAGCCAATTTTTAGTAATTTGTTAGTAATATGGACAGGAAGTGGGTATTAAAGTACAATGAGAAAAAGGCCAAGGAGTGTGATACGAGCACAATCATCGTTAATCACTGGCAATTAAGAATAGTGGTGACTATGTAGAAAAATAAATTTTGGAGCAAAAAAAAAAAAAAAGTCGCTCGTTTAAATGGTATTATTCTGGTTTTCATACCTCTTCAACTTTTTTAGTAAAAAAATAATAGGAGGTATTACTTTTGCAACAACCCTCATAATTAATATTAAGATCCAGGAGTGTAAAAAAAAGGGTTACTATGATAAATTTCCACATAAAGTTAAACATTTAGTAGAATTAGAATTCAGGTAAGGCTACGTATTCTGTAGACAGGAAGTAGCCAATTTTATGTGGTGAATGAGTAAAATTATCTTTCTTTTTCAACTGAAACACTGAGTGCAGTAGGGTTTTTGAATGTTGCTGTATGACCCTCACGGGTTTTATGTGCCTATGTATGCTAAGAAGAAAGAATAAAGCTCCAAAGAGATTTTTAAACACCAATTTGTGATGTTTCTTGATTAATAACATTTGTGAACGTCGTTATGGCTGCCACACCATTACAGAAATGTAACCATCTGATTTTGTGGATTAAGCAAATGCACCATGGGTACCACCACCCATGCTATACAAACGGCTTTTAGAAAGTTGTTTTGTTTGACATTTTTTTTTAATGGGAATATGGATTTTGATATTTTTTTTAATGAGAATATGGATTTTGATATTTATTATTATTTTTAATGAGAATATGGATTTTGATATTTATTATTTTTTTTAATGAGAATATAGATTTTGATATTTATCATTATTTTTAATGAGAATATAGATTTTGATATTTATTATTTTTTTTAATGAGAATATAGATTTTGATATTTTTTTTAATGAGAATTTGGATTTTGATATTTATTATTTTTTTTAATGAGAATATAGATTTTGATATTTATCATTATTTTTAATGAGAATATAGATTTTGATATTTATTATTTTTTTTAATGAGAATATAGATTTTGATATTTTTTTTAATGAGAATATGGATTTTGATATTTATTATTTTTTTTAATGAGAATATAGATTTTGATATTTATCATTATTTTTAATGAGAATATAAATTTTGATATTTATTATTTTTTTTAATGAGAATATAGATTTTGATATTTTTTTTAATGAGAATATGGATTTTGATATTTATTATTTTTTTTTAATGAGAATATAGATTTTGATATTTTTTTTAATGAGAATATGGATTTTGATATTTATTATTTTTTTTAATGAGAATATAGATTTTGATATTTATTATTTTTAATGAGAATATAGATTTTGATATTTATTATTTTTTTTTAATGAGAATATAGATTTTGATATTTTTTTAATGAGAATATGGATTTTGATATTTATTATTTTTTTTAATGAGAATATAGATTTTGATATTTTTTTTAATGAGAATATGGATTTTGATATTTATTATTTTTTTTAATGAGAATATAGATTTTGATATTTATCATTATTTTTAATGAGAATATGGATTTTGATATTTATTATTTTTTTTAATGAGAATATAGATTTTGATATTTTTTTTAATAAGAATATGGATTTTGATATTTATTATTTTTTTTAATGAGAATATAGATTTTGATATTTATCATTATTTTTAATGAGAATATAGATTTTGATATTTATTATTATTTTTAATGAGAATATAGATTTTGATATTTATTATTTTTTTTAATAAGAATATAGATTTTGGTATTTATTATTATTTTTAATGAGAATATAGATTTTGATATTTATTATTATTTTTAATGAGAATATAGATTTTGATATTTATTATTATTTTTAATGAGAATATGGATTTTGATATTTATCATTATTTTTAATGAGAATATAGATTTTGATATTTATTATTATTTTTAATGAGAATATAGATTTTGATATTTATTATTTTTTTTAATAAGAATATAGATTTTGGTATTTATTATTATTTTTAATGAGAATATAGATTTTGATATTTATTATTATTTTTAATGAGAATATAGATTTTGATATTTATTATTATTTTTAATGAGAATATGGATTTTGATATTTATTATTTTTAATGAGAATATAGATTTTGATATTTATTATTATTTTTAATGAGAATATAGATTTTGATATTTATTATTATTTTTAATGAGAATATAGATTTTGATATTTATCATTATTTTTAATGAGAATATGGATTTTGATATTTATTATTTTTTTTAATGAGAATATAGATTTTGATATTTATCATTATTTTTAATGAGAATATGGATTTTGATATTTATTATTTTTTTTAATGAGAATATAGATTTTGATATTTTTTTTAATGAGAATATGGATTTTGATATTTATTATTTTTTTTAATGAGAATATAGATTTTGATATTTATCATTATTTTTAATGAGAATATAGATTTTGATATTTATTATTATTTTTAATGAGAATATAGATTTTGATATTTATTATTTTTTTTAATAAGAATATAGATTTTGGTATTTATTATTATTTTTAATGAGAATATAGATTTTGATATTTATTATTATTTTTAATGAGAATATAGATTTTGATATTTATTATTATTTTTAATGAGAATATGGATTTTGATATTTATCATTATTTTTAATGAGAATATAGATTTTGATATTTATTATTATTTTTAATGAGAATATGCATTTTGATTTTTTTTTAATGAGAATATGGATTTTGATATTTATTATTATTTTTAATGAGAATATGGATTTTGATATTTATTATTATTTTTAATGAGAATATGGATTTTGATATTTATTATTATTTTTAATGAGAATATGAATTTTGATATTTATTATTTTTAATGAGAATATAGATTTTGATATTTATTATTATTTTTAATGAGAATATAGATTTTGATATTTATTATTATTTTTAATGAGAATATAGATTTTGATATTTATCATTATTTTTAATGAGAATATGGATTTTGATATTTATTATTATTTTTAATGAGAATATGCATTTTGATTTTTTTTTAATGAGAATATGGATTTTGATATTTATTATTATTTTTAATGAGAATATGGATTTTGATATTTATCATTATTTTTAATGAGAATATGGATTTTGATATTTATTATTATTTTTAATGAGAATATGCATTTTGATTTTTTTTTAATGAGAATATAGATTTTGATATTTATTATTATTTTTAATGAGAATATGGATTTTGATATTTATCATTATTTTTAATGAGAATATGGATTTTGATATTTATAATTATTTTTAATGAGAACATGGATTTTGATATTTATTATTATTTTTAATGAGAATATGGATTTTGACATTTATTATTATTTTTAATGAGAATATAGATTGATATTTATTATTTTTTTTAATGAGAATATAGATTTTGATATTTATTATTTTTAATGAGAATATAGTTTTTATATTCATTATTATTTTTAATGAGAATATAGATTTTGATATTTATTATTTTTAATGAGAATATAGTTTTTATATTCATTATTATTTTTAATGAGAATATAGATTTTGATATTTATTATTTTTTTATGAGAATATGGATTTTGATATTTATTATTTTTAATGAGAATATAGATTTTGATATTTATTATTTTTTTAATGAGAATATGCATTTTGATATTTATTTTTAATGAGAATATGGATTTTGATATTTTTTTTTAATGAGAATATAGATTTTGATATTTATAATTTTTTTAATGAAAATATAGATTTTGATATTTATTATTTTTTTTAATGAGAATATGCATTTTGACATTTTTTTTTAATGAGAATATAGTTTTTGATATTTATTATTTTTTTCTTATGAGAATATAGATTTTGATATTTATTATTATTTTTAATGAGAATATGGATTTTGATATTTATTATTATTTTTAATGAGAATATAGATTTGTATATTTATTATTTTTTTTAATGAGAATATGGATTTTGATATGTATTATTTTTTTTATTGAGAATATGGTTTTTTATATTTATTATTTTTTTTAATGAGAATATGAATTTTGATATTTTTTTTTAAAAGAGAATATGGATTTTGATATTATTTATTTTTTTAATAATGGATTTTGATAATTTTTTAATGATAATATGGATTTTGAAATTTATTTATTTTTATGATAATATGGATTTTGGTATTTTTTTAATGATGATATGGATTTTGGTATTTATTTATTTTTTATTTTTTATGAGAATATAGATTTTGATATTTTTTGTTTATGAGAATATGGATTTTGATATTTTTTTAATGATAATATGGATTTTGATATTTATTTATTTTTATTTTTTATGATAATATTTTTTTTAATGAGAATATGGATTTTGATATTTTTTTATGAAAATATGAATTTTGATATTATTTGTTTTATTCAGACTACCGTTCTCATCTTGGATGTCATTCTCACAATGTTTTGACCATTATAATCTCCAACATATTTATGACATCTTGTCACATTTGGGAATCTGTACAGAATTTCAAACAGAACCACTATTTAATCCATGGTGGTAGCTTGCTTTCAGTCATGGCTGAAAGAACAAGAGCAAGCTACCTCTGAATTAAATAGTAGGTGCTGTTAAAAATTTTGAATAGATTTGCGAGTTGAATATGATGCACATTAATAAGCAAAAGGTTACATCAGCCGGAAGGTTGTGAAAATAGCATCTAAATAAAATGAGAATAGTAATCCAAACAATAAAGTTGTTTGGTATTTTTTTTTTTTTGTTTTTTTTTTTTTTTTAAATCGAATGAATGATAAAATCAGCATAAAATCGCTTTCATAAAATTTCATTGGAATTTAAAATTTTGAATATGCAAGTCAAGATAAAAGAAATTTCTAAAGTCGAAAAAAAGAAAAAAATCCCTTTAATTTTTTTACCCCCCCCCTCCCAACCCATACACACTTTGTTTCATTCTGTCCCATTCATTTATCTTTGGTTAAATAATTTTTCAATACCATAAAGACACAGGAAAAGAGAATTTAGGAGAGGATGAATTTTTATCACCGAAACGTAGTCAATCATTAAAAATTTCATTATTTAAAATCAAAATAATATTCCTTTATTTATTTTTTTCTTTAAGATAAAATTGCAAAATTGTAAAAATTGTAAGGTATCAGTAAAGAAGTTTATTGCACCCATTTAAATCTATATATGTCCTCAGCATCCATGCGTGCATGACATCATATCTGACTTAACGCCTGTTTTATATAATGGTATGCATTCGATAGCTTTAGAAATTGATTTCCAAACTCTCCTATCCCTGACTAGGTCTATTTCTTTCTCAAGTTCATTTTTATCATTTCCTCTCATGTTTTCCTATGTGAACTGAACCTTCTACCTCAACTGTTCTACATCTACTAACCAAAAAAAAACTCCCATCCATTCTTTCAACGTGACCATACTAACAATGTCTCCTGTTCTGTACACATCTTTCTATACTGTCCAAATTTAATTTTTCTCTGAAATCATCAGATGTAAGCCTGTCCTTCACATTCACAATACACATCCATCATATCATTGAGGAGAAATTAATTTTTATTATCAAGACATAGTCAATTATTGAACATTAAAAATTTCATTAATTTATTTATTGCGGACTATTATCCTCATCTCTTTAATTGTTGCTTCACGACGTTTCGGCCAACTATTCCTCTGGCCTTCGTCAGGTGGTAACCGCGACGGGATAGGAACTCAGAATCTCGTAATCGCATCCTCAGTAATTACTGCCTTCCATGAATTCCAATTAAACATTATATTAAAAATTTCATTTTGAAAAATAATATTCTTTTATTGTTAAGAAAAAATTGCATGCAATTGTTCATCGGAAAATTGAAGTCAGTAGGGAGTTGTTGCATCCTTTTAAATTTTACTGTTTAGTATCCCTGCATGTGTGTGTCTTATGTACAATTTTTTAAGGTACACCCACATAGCAATGTATCTTACAAATGGTTATTTGTTCCTGCTACCATGTTCTTTGCAAGAAAATGTTCCTAACTTAAAGAGTAAACATTTTTTTTTTTAAGAATTTTCTTTCAATATTCTACCCTCCCACTCCTTTTCTCTCTCCCCCATTCATTTATCCTTAGTTAAAAACTCGAGTTCCATGAAAGTTAAAGAAAGGGGATTAAGAAGAGAAATTTTTATTGCCAAATTGATAAATTATTATTTTTAAAAATAATATTCTTTAATTTGTTTTTGTTTTATTTTTAAGAGAAAATTACAAACTCAATCCGTAATCGTTCCTGTGAAAATTTAAATATATTAGTTTGTTGCATCCATTTAAATTTGGATCCATCAGAGATTCAGTATCTGTATATAAAATTTTCCAAGTTATAGCATTATAGTATTTATTGGATTATTAGGATTCTTCAGACTACTGTTCTCATCTTGAGTGTTATTTGCACAACGTTTTGGTCGATTTAATCTCCAACATTCTTCAGATGTATATTGTATTTTGATGCGTTTTGTCAAACGTGGGAATCTTTCTGTCAAAATCTGGAATCTTTATTTAATCCACTGGGTAGCATGTTCTCATTCCATTTGCCATGATTGAGTAGAAATCCTAAGTAATTTGCAATTCTATTTTGAGTGTTGCCCGCACTGAAGATTAAACCTTCAATCTCCAAAAGTTTAACTTTTTACAATCGAATTTTACCAAGTACTCTATCCAGTACGCCATGGGTCCTTGAAGATTCTAGATGTCAACACAATACACCTGAAGAAAGTCAGAGGTTACATCAAACAAAATGTGAAAATAACATTCAAGATTAAAACAGTAATCCAAAGAATCCAAATGATACAAATAATCAACCCTCATCTCAAAAATTGAGAAATATTATATTAGGAATATATAACGAAGTGATATTTGATTCTAACAAGCCAATTTGTTTTCTTTTTATCATGTTATTTGCAAAGAAATGTTTTTAACATTAGCATTAATATTCAAGTTAATAAAAAGAAAAGAGAAAAGAGATGATTGCATGCAATCAATATTTCCAGAAAAATTTAAGTGTAAGTAAGGAGTTTGCTGCAACCTTTGAAATTTGGACCTATAAGAAATTCAGAATTTACATTATCATCTGTTTGTGTACATAAATGTATATGTAATTTTAAAGTTTGATGCACATTTGTACGGCTATTGAAATTATATATATACTTGAAATCAGGGAAAAGCTATAGCTGTTTACTTAAAATGAGTGCTTTATGCCAAATTGATGGTTAAATATGGTTAACTTTTTGTACATACCATATCTAAGAACACTGTCAGACATAAATTATCTTTATGTCAAATTTGCAAAATATAGGCTCAGCTGTTCAAGAACCTATGAGGAAGGAACTCACACAAAATGACTTTTCTATAATAGTAAGGATTTGTGTGATGGGACGGATACATATCTACAAAGAAATACACATTGCTCTTTATTATAGAGTAGGGGGATACTGCAAAATATTTTCCTTCCTTGTAAACACAGACAGATTTTTGTAATATTTTAGTATCTACTTCTGCAATAATAATGTTGCCGCCAATCATAGATATTTGCTGTCATGTGACGAACGCATTCCTGGTAAGACAGCAAAGAAATAGAATATTACAAAAAGGGAAGTTTCAGCCTTTCTCCTTTGAGTTGATTATGTAAACACCACACAAGAGTTGTTGCCAAAAGCGGGCCATGGTTGTAGGAAAAGGAGGTTGTTTAGGGGCAGAAAGTTGAGCAAAAACTGCAAAGCCTGTGTGCAGACCCCCCA
The DNA here is from genome assembly GCF_053919585.1 of Euprymna scolopes. Taxonomy (NCBI): domain Eukaryota; kingdom Metazoa; phylum Mollusca; class Cephalopoda; order Sepiida; family Sepiolidae; genus Euprymna; species Euprymna scolopes. The sequence goes on from NC_136495.1 coordinate 22,587,783, forward strand.
CCCTCACTCACATCAAAGGGGTCAACCATAGAGAATGGGTAAATAAAAGGGGCCTATGTCAAAATAACACCCAGGATTGATAAGGAACTTCATGGAGTAAGCAAGAGTTGACATATGTTAAGGAAAGATGGGACTGCAGGTGTGGTGGGAGAAAATGACTCAGATTCTATGGAGAGAAAGAAGAAAAATAAAGTACAAGAATTAGATTTGAAAAAAATAGCTAGTGTGTGTGTGTGTGTGTGTGTGTGTGTGTGTGTGTGTGTGTGTGTGTGTAAAACCCTTTGTAAATAAACAAATAGAGCATTGTGGGAGTGGCGGTCAATGTTTGTGTAAAGCATTATTAGATATCATTGATGACGGTATCTGTCTCAGTGGCCTAACCTACTGACTATCAATTTGATGGTTGTTGGTTTGATCTTGGACTTAGGACAGTTGGTGATATAGCTACACTGAAAAGCTGTGATACAGCAAAACAGTGTCGGTGAATGACTATATATATATATATATATATATATATACTAGCACAGGTGCCCGGTGTTGCCCGGGTGTTTGGAGGTGTATGCTGAGCAAAAAAAACAACGGTCAATTTTTTAAAAACTTTGACCCCTATTATGCCGCCTTAACATTTATTATTTTGGGCTCAACTTAAGTTATTAAGTTAGATCCATGTCCAAGGAACCTATATCTAAAATTTTAAGTGTTTAGACCCAAAATTGTCGGAGGAGTTTGGTAGAGTTCTCAAAGGTCAAATTGTTAAACTTTGACGCCTTAACAGCCAAATTTCTGCCCGAAAGTCGATCACATAGATTTTCCCAAATCTCAGTATCCTGTATATCAAATTTCGAGTCTGTAGACTAAAAATTGACAGAGTTATTGCGTAGGGAAATGTACACAGACACGTTCACTTACTGGCATGGGTGCGTATTTGGAGGTGTATGTTGAGCAAAAAAAACAGCAGTCAATTTTTTTTAAAACTTTAACCCCTATTATGATACCTTAAAATTTGTTTTTGGCTCAAATCAAGTTATTAAGTTAGATCCATGTCACAGGAATCTATATCTACAATTTAAAGTGTTTACACCCAAAATTGTCAGAGGAGTTTGGTTGAGTGCTCAAAGGTCAAATTGTTGAAGTTTGACTCCTTAATCGCCAAATTTCTGGCCGAAAACTGATCACATCGATTTTCCCAAATCTCAGTACCCTGTATATCAAATTTCGAATCTATAGACTTAAAATTGACAGAGTTATTGCATAGGGAAATGTAGACAGACAGATACACAGACACGTTCACTTTTATAGATATATATATAGATATTACATGCATAATAACACACCTATGCTGATGACGGTTAAAAGCTAGAAACATGCATATTCATAGGTCTACCTTTTATGCATGTAAAAATCTATATAATTATAAAACTCAAATGACCTTGTAACGGGTGTTGTAACCCAACATCCAGTTTACGATTTCCAGTTGTGGATGCATAAATAAACATAACCCATAACGTAAACAAATAAACAGAAATTGCTGGACCGGTTTCATTCGAACAAATGGACGTCCTTACAAAAGCGAATATCTTAAATTTATTTAATAAAAAACTTCAAGATATGGGAAGCAAAGGCAAAACGTGATTACAAATAATACTACCCGATTAAAAACGTGATTACAAATAATACTACCCGATTAAAAACGTGATTACAAATAATACTACCCGATTAAAAACGTGATTACAAATAATACTACCCGATTAAAAACGTGATTACAAATAATACTACCCGATTAAAAACGTGATTACAAATAATACTACCCGATTAAAAACGTGATTACAAATAATACTACCCGATTAAAAACGTGATTACAAATAATACTACCCGATTAAAAACGTGATTACAAATAATACTACCCGATTAAAAACGTGATTTTTTTTTTACATAGACGTCAACACTTATCAAGGCCGATAGGCCACTCAAGGATAAGGGTTAAAGAGTGTAGAGTAGTCAAAAGGACAATATAGTAATCGATAGTAATGGAAGTTCGGTAAATTTGTTAACTTAAGTGGAACGGCTCATCAGAAACTTGTTCACGTTGGACTTGAAGACAACCATATTATAGAAAGCTGGAAAGCAGGAAAACGGAAGACAATTCCACACGCGTGCAGTTCTAAGGAAGAAGCTTTGATCATGGAATCTATGTTTAGGTTTAGGTACAGATAAAGAGTCGGGAAAATTATTGATAATGTTTTCAGCTAGTCAAGTGTTTCTTGTGAAAGTTTGGCGAGGGGGGACCATAGATTGAAGCTCAGTCGAACACTTTCCATGAAAATAACGATAAAGCAGAGAAAAACTCGCAACATCTCTTCTGTGAGACAGAGGTTGCAGCGAAGAGAAAAGGACATCTCCAACCAGGCCCCAAAGTCTATTTTGAACTCTATCAAGGCAGGACAAGTCTTTTCTAGCAGCTCCTGCCCAGATGTGGCAACAGTACTCCATCCTTGGACATATCTGGCTCTTATATAGATAGAGAATTGCATCAGCAGTGAGATATCTACTGGATCGATAGAAGGATCCCACCATTTTTCCAGCGGCCTTGGCAACAGATTTGATGTACGTATTCCATTTAAGATCAGGAGTAAAACTCAAACCCAGAAGCCTGTCAAAACTTGAGGCCTCCCCAAGACGAGAGCCATTTATTTCAATTGATGCCAGATGGGGATCAGAACGTTGATGATGTAAAGATAGAAGCTTGGTTTTAGATGCATTAAAAGTAACCAGCCACTCCTTTCCCCATTGTACAACGTGATCAAGATCAGAGGAGAGAGAATCGGAGAGAACTTGGTCGTTTACTGTCTTAGATGTGCTACCATAGATGGTAGTGTCATCAGCAAAAATGTCTACGAATGATGTAAGGATGTGATTTGGAAGATCATTAATGTAGATCAGGAAAAGAGTTGGGCCCAGGATCGACCCCTGAGGGACTCCAGCATTTATACTGTGAGCTTCTGATTTTTGCCCATCAACTACTACTCTTATGAACCTATCAGAGAGAAATGATTTAATAATTGAGAAGACATTTCCAGCAATACCATAGCTGGAGATCTTGTGAAGTAAACCTTTATGCCATACCCTATCAAAGGCCTTAGATATGTCAAGAGCAATTGCCCTAGAAAGGTTGCCTCTGTCGAGAGATTCGCTAATCCTATGAGATATAACTGTAAGCACATCTGCTGTAGATCTAGCAGAACGGAAACCATATTGTGTGTCACTAAGAAGGTTATTTTCGCTGAGATGGTTGATTATTTCTGTATTTAACACAGATTCCAGCAACTTACTCATGACGCACAGGAGACTTATTGGCCTGTACTGAGAGGGGGATGAACGATCACCTGAATTCTTAAATACAGGGCATACTGATGAGATTTTCCAGAGTGATGGGAAGCAATTCTCCTTAAGACAACGTTTAAACAGTTTTGTAAGTATGGGTGCTAGTTCTGGTTGAAGTTTTTTGAGTACTATAATTGGAATATCGTCAGGGCCGGTTGCTTTACTGGAATCAAGGTTTTTGATTAGCTTGGCAACATCACATACAGATATTTGTATATCACATAGTGTATTTTCTGATACAGGAGGAAATATTGGGGGTTGGCAGCCTTGGTCGCAAAGGGTCGAATTAGCTGCAAAGTTCTTGGCAAAGAGTTTGGCTTTGTCTGATGCTGACGAGATTAACTCAGGTCCATTGATGATAGTTGGGATGGAGCACACACTTCTGTTCAAGATTCTGTTTGCAATTTGCCAAAACTGGTGGGAACCAAGCCGCTGCTCAGCTACTTTGGACTTGATGGACTGAGCATACAACTCTTTTGCGTTCTTTATTACTTTCTTACAATGGTTGCTGGCAGTCCTGAAAGCAGCTTTAGTTTCCATACATCTATAACGTTGGAAGCAATGGAAAAAGTGATTTCTGTGCACAATAGCAGCAGCACATTCTGGAGAAAACCATGGCTGGCTGTTAGGTTTTTGCTGGAACTTTTTCGAGGGTATGAAATTGTCTATACCTACAATTAACCATTCTGTCAGGTCTGATACTATAGACGACATATCCTTTTTAAACATGGAACGCAGAGGAAGATCCGATATAAATGTACGGAAACTATCCCAGTCAGCCATAGTGTATCGATATACTGTACGATGGAGAGGTACGTCAGAGGACTTATTACATTTCATTTTTATCTTAATTGATACCACTGAGTGGTCAGAAGATCCAAGAGGAAACAGAACGGAAACTGAACATAGTTCAGGGCAAGTTGTGAGAAAGAGGTCTAGGAGACTTGCATACTGGCCGTCATTGTCGGGCACACGGGTGGGTTCGTGAACAATCTGAGTGAGGTCATATGCAATGGAGAAATCATGACAGAATCTCCCCTCATCATCGGTCTTGTTTGAGTGGGTCAACCATTCGACGTTGTGAACATTGAAGTCTCCACATACGTGAATGTTAGCTGAAGGATATGCTGATAGAACTTGGTCAATTTTCTCAGATATGCTTTTAAAGATAGTAACTCCGCTGTTATGGGGGCGATAGAGAGTAAATATAAATGCTGTAGTGTGAGCTAGTGCTACTCGGAAGCACATATAGGGCAAGTTAGGATCTTCCCTGGAGATGTCCCTACCACATGGAAAGCTATCTTTTATATAGGCACATATTCCATGCCCATGGCGATCTTGGGGGTCAGTTTTGGAAGTTAGGTTAGAGTATCCTTTAATTACGAACTCATTTAGGGAAATAGTCTGTCCAATTCCAGTTTCACATAAAAAGAAAAGGTCTGGTTTAGTCTCCTGTAATTGGGCTTCAACCTCTGGAAGGTTAGAACGTAGACCCCTGATGTTGGAGAAGGAGACATGGTAGTGGGGGTCTACGTTGGAAGTTTCAGATCTGGGTTTGTGTATTTGTTATTGAAACTTGTCATGATGGAATTTTGGGGTTTGTGGACTAGGTCGTCAGATTTGCTTAGAGCAGGACAGAGAGGGGAAAACAAAGAGAGAAAAGTAACAAAGAATTTTTTTTTTTTTTTTGTAGCACATAAGATAAAGCTGTAACAATTACCCACTAATATGGCATCGAGAGGCCCCACCAGAGACTACTGCATGGTCCAGAATCCATTCACCAAATGGCAATACAGCAGCCCCAGTACTTTGCACCTGCTGATAGGACAGCCTCCTTAGTGGTTAATCCAAGGTTCGGGTCCCTGACTATCAGGCGGATAACGTCAGCCCAGATAAAACGTTTACCTCCAGCACCCTTACTAGTGACATGGCTACAAGGATAGACATAGAAACAAAATATTTCCGCCATCTTTGCCGACTGTTCACGCAAAATACTGCCAACCTAGAATACAGCTTTTTCTTCTCCCTTTGTCAGAAAAATCACTCATTAAAAAAATAAGGACTGAGTGACAAATAAAGTGAAGCGAGAGTAACTAGAGCTGCCGACGCTTCCACAAAACGTTCTCTACTCTCCTTTAAAAAAAAAAAAAAAAAAAAAAATGTCTATTAAGTATTGTACTTAATAAAAGTCCAACTGGCGTGTTTTATAAAGGGAACGTATGGTGATAGATTCACCTCTCACGAATTAACAATGAATACAATTTCCTAATCTGTTCATGCAATCAACATGGTAGATATAATAAACATTTATGACGAGAAAACGCTATCATTAAATAAAACAATCAGGAGATAAAAATATAAATTAAGTACTGAAATAGAATGTAATTATTAATATTAGAAATTAAACAAAAAAAATTAGAATACACTTATCTCGAACACGCATTTCGTCTTCAGAGTGCAAACTGATTTACAAATAATACTACCCGATTAAAAACGTGATTACAAATAATACTACCCGATTAAAAAACGTGATTACAAATCATCTGCCTGTTTCATAAATACGATATATATTATACTAAATAATCAACTCGACAATAAAACGTATTGTTTTACTGTGAACGTTTTCAGTGTCACAATTTTTTTTCGCATTAAATTATCCAAATAAACAACTGTTAATACTTTCTGCTTGTTTTTTTTTTCACATCGTTCATTTCCGTATTACGTTTACATTATTTTAATGCAAGTTTCTTACAAATAAATCTACTTTAACCCATTGACAACCAGAAGAGCATTTTACAACAGTGATTTACCCACCCCCTTCATTTAAAAAATTTTTTTTTAATTTATTTTCCATTTTTTACTACACCTTTCTTAAAAAACATTCATACATTTTCTTCTACACTACCACCATAAATAACCTTGAAAAAATGTTTTTTTTTTAATTTGCTTTACAAATAATCAACGCAACAATAAAACGTATTGTTTTACTGTGTACATTTTCAGCATCCCAATTGTTTTTTCTTCGTGTTTAAATTAAAAGATATATCAAAATTTGAATTTAAGTATTATGGTATCTGTTCAATGCACATTTACCTATAAGTATGGCAAACCACTTATAATTCAATGGCTGTAAGTTTTTTTTTTTTTTTTTTTTCAAAAATAAACAATTATAACAGGACTCATAGAAATCTATCTATATTCTTTTTTCATTTTAATATACTTTCATAGAAATGCTTCTGTTATGTCACAAAAAATTATTTTTTTTTTTACAACACAGGTGTCATGCTCATACATTAATTCCATAGCTAATATAACATACTGACTCAACGGGTCACATATAGTCTAGTATTCAATAAAAATATGTCCCATAAAAAATAAGGGGCGACTCATTCATATATAACAAGAAGAGCTTATAGCTCTTTAAAAAAAAAACAACAAAAACACTAAGGTACCGAAAAAAAATAAATAACAGTGTTTCTAATAATGCTAAAAAATGCCAACAAATCTTATATATATATATATATATATATATATATATATATATATATATTCATTATAAGCTCTATCTCCTATTTGGTTTTATCGAGCTTTTACATCTGGCTGAGATAACTTTATAAATATTAATTCTGTAATATTTATAATATACTTTAATTTTACCATCTTGGATCATTTTGGTAAATTTAATTGTAATTTTTACTATATATATATATATATATATATATATATATATATATATATTAGCATTTCAACCTGGTGTTGCCTGAATGTTTGGAGCAGTCCGGCGTTGCCCGGGTGTTTGGAGGTGTATGTTGAGCAAAAAAGAAGCGGTCAATTTTTTTAACTTTGACTCCTATTATGACCCCCTTAACATTTATTGTTTGGGGCTCAATTTATGTTATTAAGTTAGATCCATGTCCAAGGAACCTATATCTAAACTTTCATCATCTAAAAAGCTCCCTTCATCCAATATAAACAAGATAACAAACTATCTTTCTAATAGACTTGTACCTCAAGCAAGCCATTCCAGCGTATTCTTCCGAATATCATCACCAGGATTATTTTGCCATCTTTAGTATTTTGATAACTACACTATTGATTGCGAGGTCCATTGCACACTTAATTCAATGCTCAAATTCTATTACTCATGGGGATAATTACAATGGAATGGTATATCCACCCAATTTCGAATATACTTTGTCAACACCGAGAAAGCATTTGGACCACAGCAAATAACACAATCAACCCAACAAAGAATAAGGCTGCCCGGTATACTTTTCGAAATATTAAGGAGCAGTACGCTTTCGCTATATGGGAATATCACTTTCTCTCATGGGCCTATTTTCTGCCCACTCAGATTTATAACCCCGAATGACATTGGACTCCTTCCGATAATGGACTACCCAGGTTGTATCAACTTCTCTTTTCGTATAAATTTCTCCATATAATTATCCACAACCACTCGAAAAACTATTTTCAATAATTGTGCTGAAAAGCAAAATAGCGTCTATTCGCAGCTGAACATTTTGCTAACTGCATTTCATTTCCTCTGATGATATGAGCCATTGTTGAAAATCCATGGATTAAGGAAATTAAAATAACCCCTTCTTTATATTCCTTTGTCAAACAATAAATTCTTAAATCGAATATATGTCTCTATATGTTGTTTTTTCAGAATTTAAAATTGAACCATGAAACTTGTATATTGCTCTATTCTTAAATATTGAGCTTTTCCTTTTTGGCTAGGATCTTCTTGAAAGTACTTATTATATATATGGAGTTAAAATTTTGAAAATTATGATTTAGAACATTTATTGTATGCACACAAAATAAAGTTAATTATTTAATTTATTCCATGGAGTTTTAAAAATTTGGCTTTTTTCATCAGAGGAAAACGGTTAACAAAAGGAATTTTCCATAGAATAGCTATAATTTTGCTGGTTAGCACAAAATTTGAAAGCTTCAAAGTTTGTAAAAAAAATAATGTTGGAAAGATTATATATATATATATATATATATATATATACACACACACAGATGCAAGAGAAATATTCAAATTGATGTTCAAGTATGAAGATGTTTTTTGAGAGTAACAAGATCCATCTTGTATTTCTTGTATACGAACAATAAATGCTGTAAATCATAATTTACAAAATTATAACTATTTTCATATACTGATGTTCTATCTTAAATATTGAGCATTTTTATCCGGATAAGATCAATCTATAAACATTAGTATTAATGTGTATATTTCCATTGAAAAGTTATAAATTTTAATTCTGAATATATGTCCAATCTCTCTTGCTAAGAGACATTTTTGGACAATATCTTGAAGCAAGATCTTTCTGCCCTTGGTGAGTAAAAACTGGGGCAAGATTTATATGCCCCTGACAGATAATAGAGGGAAAATGGACAATCCTATCACCCACTCTTCATCATAGTTATTTTATTCAGATGTAAATTGTTACAAAAATCATTTTATATTATTGATATCCATAGAATCGTTTTCATCCATAAAATATGACAGACATCTTGTACATATTGGATCTATTGATTACTCGAAAAATTCTAATCAAGTTGCATGGGACAGTTTTCTATCCAACATAAAAAGATTTTTTCGTATTCGGTCAGATGATATGCATATTTTATAATTGATTAGGACAGTTAATGTTCATCAAAAGCTCAAAAAAAATAAATGAAAAATAAAAATATACAAAATATGAGATCTGGAAAAAAAATGTTTAATTTTCATCTTAAAAATTCTGAAATGAAAAAACATCCAATTTACTCTTTGGTTTTTGTAAGTTATCAGAATTTAGAGTGGGGGGCTACAATAGGCACAAAAATACAGATAAGATTTTAAAAAAAAAAAAAAAAAAAAGAAAAGAAAAAAAAAGAAAAAAGAAAAAAAAAAGAAATTGGTAGGTCAGCAGATGAGGATGAATTTAATGAGGAAAACAATAATTCAAAAGTAAAAAAAACTTTGGGGGGGGGGTGAAAAAAAAAAAAAATGAAAGAATTTGTCTACAGATCTTCTAGAGTTAAATTGCAAGACTAAAAAGAGGATATTGGAAACTAGAGACAAGCAAAAGAAATCTGCTTCGTACAAGACATTTTAGAGGTTGAGAATTTAAGACACGGAATGTGGCAATGTTCAAAATACAATGAGACTGACAATGTTTATCTCTGTGAATTCTGGGGAGGGAAAGGGATTGGCACCATAGATTAGCAGACACAAACTGGATCCAAAAATTAAAAAAACAAAAACTGTGCATCACTCATCTCTACTGAAAGGTCATATTGAATTTTCTCTTTGTTAGCATTTGTCTGGTATTATCAGACCAGGATGTCTGTAGATACCAGTTTCTTAACCTAAAATGCACCAAAGATTAATATTTTTTTTTCTTCCCCTTTGCAAAATTCAATTATGTTTTGCAAAACCTAACGGGAAAAATACTTTCTTCTATAAAACTACCAAACCAAACACAATGCATAAGTATTTAAAGATATAAAGAATATGAAGCATAAAAACTTTTACTAAAATGACTGAATGAATTTGGTGTTAAATAACTTGAAAAGGGTTGACGTGCCATTCAACAAAACAACCAAATGTTTGCAGTAAATGCTACTATGTTAGCATTAGTTATCATTGTTATTATTGTGTAATATACGGTATAATCGCGTTCCCATCAGATCGCTGAAGTTAAGCAATGTTGAGCCTGGTTAGTATCAGATGAGTGACCATTTGGGAATTCTAGGCACTGTATGTGCTCTCCGCCTATCTCGGCATTTGTTTCCAGTCATCCTGAACATATACTCCACTTGCCTCTGGTATTTAACAATGTCGACTCAGGAGAGGTGTGGTTGGAGACTACACACTTCCTGCCACAAAAATTTCATGTGCAGACACCCCTACGGTGGGTATCCATAGTTTGAAGGAGCCTAGTTATCATTGTTAGTATGAATGTACATTTTGAGGCAGACATTTTTTAAAGGGGAAGGGATATCATACTGATACATGTTGAAAGGGTTCCCAGGCTAAAAAAAAGGCTGAATATCTCTTGTGTAAGAAGGACTTCTCTACTGATTGAGGACTTTCTAGAACCAATAAGGAAGCAAACCAAAAAAAGGTTGAGTGCCACTGATTAATCTAAAGGAACTGTTATTCTTATATTAAGTATCCTAAACCAAATTTTTATTCTCATATTAAAAACTTTTAATATGGCCACATAGATCTTTTCAAAACAATGAAACAAATTTATTTTGGTTGCACAATTAAGCATCAAATTATCATTGTCGAAAGTTTGTTTGAAATTAGAAAATTAGCTATTTTGTGTATTACTAGTCTCGAAGCCAATTTCTTCAGTATATAATTGACAGGCTTTGAACAAAGTGAAAAAAAGTCTTACAAATATGTCATCTTCTAGTAAATAAAAATTAATCATAATGGAAATAATAATTTTTGATCACGCCAGCTTAAACATTGGGAAAAATCCCATTACCTATTGAAAAAAAAAAAAAAAAAGTACTGGTCTTGACGGAGTACAAAATTGAATTTAAACCTCTTTTTCTCACAGAAAACACGTTGCTAGTCTTTTTCTCTATATTGTTGTTTCCCACAGAATGTGCTTAACTGATCTCTAATTTTTTATCTCTCCTAATAAAACATTCATGGCAAGGATTTGTCTTATGACTACAAAAAAAAAAAAAAGAAAAAAAAAAATTTTCCATTTTAATCTCGCCTTGTGTCTAATATCAGACAAAATTTAAATTTCTTCTTTGCAAGGGGGTTTCCTGTGGAACACATTACCACAGGACTGCTTTCCTGCTGGTTAAAACCTGGTCATCTTCAAATCCAATATCAACAAATCTTGTCGTAAATAATCAAATGTCATGTCACTGATCAATGTCAGCATTCCCATAGTAGCCCTCATCTTTCAGTTGACATCATTTTCGATCTCATTAGTTCTTATCCTCAAGTGGTTCTTAGCCTTGATAAGTGGTGATTCAATAGTATAAAAAAATAAGCTTCCATAAAGGTAACATTTCCATCAAATGAAATGAACGTTAAGTATATACACAGAGAAATACATTTCATCTTGAATAAAGTCCTTCAGTACAGTATGGTACCAATCCTAGGATGTCATTCTCCCATGCATTACTCCCTCTTTTGGGAAAGAAGATTGATTTGATTTGAAAGAAGATTGATTATAAGTGATGACCTCCATGTAAAAAAAAAAACAGAAGAAATTTATCATTAATTGCTAGAGGTACGTACCCCTACCACAGAACGCAGATGAGGTCAATCATTGCAATTTTGAATGTATCTTTTTAGAGGGGTTGGTTGGTTGGTTGTGTTTTATGGCATATCAACCCTTTTCAGGTTATTTAATGCTGAATCCAAAGATTTTGAAGAAAAATTTTTTAATAGCATATATTTGGTGTTTTCAAGTCGGTTTCTATTTAACTCATAGTTGGGACCCTAACAGATACTACCACTCCGGGTCAGAGTGGACCTGGGAGCAATGGCAATTAAAGAGTGGCTCCACACTCCCCAAAGCCTGCAAGCTGGGGCCTCACTACTGGATATAGTTTAAGGTCATATCCAGGACCATTTTTCGGGGGGGATCTGGATTCTTAAGTACTAGTGATGGAACAGTTCCAATATTTTTCTTGATTCTGATACAATGACCGATTCCGATTCTTTATAAATCTATTAATATTTAACTATGGAGTTGTTATTTTGCTCTCAATTACTGTAAAAACACATGTTAACTGTGCAGATAGTTTCCTACAATTGTATCGATTTTAATTTTACAAATAATTTAAAACCAATAAGCATGTATTATTTTATCATCATTATCAACAATGGAAGATTTTGCTTTAAACAAAATCAAATAAAACAAAAGTATCGTTTTAGCATCGGAAAATAGGCACAATTTTTTCATATTCTGATACCTGATTTTTCCGATTACAATTAAGCATCCCAACACTACTAAGTCTAAAATTATGTTGTTTTATTTTGTTGTAATGAGAATCAAGTAAATATAAAATTGATCCCATCAAAAGGAAAACTATATATATATATATACATATATAAAAAAAAATTTGGAATTAGTTTCATACTGTACTAGCGAGGATGCCTCGCATTGCCTGTGTGTAAAAGAAAAAAAAAAAGTTTTGGGAGGGAGGTAGGCTCGAACCCAAAGCCTTGAGGTGAAGAGCCTGATGACTTAACATGACGCTATGCGGGCAGAGAAGTGAGCAAAGGTGAAATTAAACATGTAAAAAAACAGGTGGTTGAACAGCAATGTGTGGTTTTCTAGGTCAAAAAATAATAAATATATAGTAAAAAAGTAATAAATACATCGTAAAAAAATAAATACATCGTAAAAAAATAATAAATATATAGTAAAAATAATAATAAATATATCGTAAAAAAATAATAAATATATAGTAAAAAAATAATAAATATTTTTTTTTTCCAGCTTTCTATAATATGGTTGTCTTCAAGTCCAACGTGAACAAGTTTCTGATGAGCCGTTCCACTTAAGTTAACAAATTTACCGAACTTCCATTACTATCGATTACTATATTGTCCTTTTGACTACTCTACACTCTTTAACCCTTATCCTTGAGTGGCCTATCGGCCTTGATAAGTGGTGACGTCTATGTAAAAAAAAAAAAAAAAAAAACATCACGCCATAGTAGTAAAGAACATGAAATCACATTAAAGCGAATTTTTTAACATAACAAAAAATACAGACGACCTCGTTTCGTAAATCGGACATATTATAAAAAGTTGTAAGATTTAGTGACCCTTCCAAGTGCCCCCCCTAAGCCTTTGGTGGACATACGAAAAAATGCACACACACACACACACAAACATTTTCGCTTTTATATTATAGATTCATAAAGAAACAGGACCTTTCATCTAAAATTTAAAAATACATTAAAAAAAAAGAGTCAAATAAGCTCTAGCCACTGTGAATGAAAGTTAAAAAAAAATGATTTAAGTATTAGTCGATTAAGTTAAATTTTATGTGACTCTTTATTATTTTAAAGAGAAAAAGAGGTTTCATTTTTTTAATGCCCCCCCCTCATTTCCTGCAATCATAAACTGCAGTTTCTGAAGAACATTAAATTGGTTGAATAATTTATTACTTTAGAAGTATTGTGTCAGAATACTTTATTGACATTAAGAAACTCATGATGTATATATTTACAAGTGTACACACTATAAATGAAAATTAGCCATGGCCCCCCTCAGTGTTATACATATTTATATTAAAATAATGGTTGTCTGAAGCAGTAAAATTAAAAGGAAAGAAAGAAGGGAAGAAAATAGAATAGAGGAAAAAATAGAAAAAAAAGAATAGAGAGAAAGAGCAAAAAAGAGACAGAAAAAGAATAAAAAGAAAAGGAACAAAGAGAAAGAAAAACGAAAAATAGGAAGAAAAAGAATGAAAAATGAAAAAAGAACGAAAAAAGAAAAAAAGAAAAAGGAAAACAGAAAACAATATAAAAAAGAAAACGCTTCAAATTGGAAGGTTTATAAAAAGAAAAAAATGAAAGAGACAAAAAGAAAACGTCTCATTAAGAAAATATATTTGCTTTCTCTATTCCCCTAAATACTTCATCTGACAGTTTTTTTGTTTTTTTTACTTTTCTGTGATAGTACTCACTTACTTAATTTACTCACATAAAATTGATATACGAAAGTATAGATTTATGCGTAAACTTTAAGTATTTACTTCAAAAGTGCTCAATACGTAGGTAGAGCTAGTTAGTAATTTATAAAATATATATGGCGATTAAGCTACACTGAATATTCCGCGTTTCATCCACTCTAGGACTCTATATTTTATAAATTACTATATATATATATATATATATATATATATATATATATACATACACGTACGTGCATAAGCCTGACGAAATGCGGAATATGTATATTTTCATAACTTACTACATATTACAGAGAGAGAGAGAGAGAGAGAGAGAGAGAGAGAGAGAATCCGAGTCAAAGACTCGCATAGTTTTGATGATTTGCGAGGAAGATTAAATCTGAATAGTAAATGGAGACGTGTGCAGAAGAGTAGACTAAGTTATATATTTTCATTCTGGAGAAATTGTACAAAACAAAAAACTAGGCCCAAAGCAACTCAAAAATTAGGGAGGGGGGGGTCTAGTTGAAAGAATGGATAGGAGTTCTTAGATAATACAATCAAGGTAACATGGTTCAGTTCACAGGAAAAGAACAAGTAAAACACGCTAAGAAGTGATTAAAACAAATTGAAGAAAAAAAGAGGGATAAAAATCTGAATAGAAGTTAGTTTGAAAGTTATTTTTTTAAAGCTATCGAACCAGTATGTAAAAGGCCGTTGAGAAACCTCCATGTTGTTTAATTGTGCTTGAATTTGCAATTAAATTTATTTCAAATATACCGACGAAGACTTTAAATTAGCGCTTATCACAAATTCAAGCAGAATTAAATAACGTGGAGGTTTCTATAATGTATCGCCATTAATAAGTAAACTGCTATTAAAAGTATATAATTTGAGACGCAGGTTAACTCGCACACTAAAAACACCTATAATAATTAATACATATAATTAGTCAATAAATTACATAACAAAAGTACACTCATTTCATTACGGTTGCATATCCGGGTTTGAGTTGTAACGGACATATTTGTCCCAAAATGAATATGAATTGCATCATATCCTTTTAAATATATTAACGGCTATATGACGTTATAAAAAGAAAAGAAAAAAAAAAGAAAAAGCATTTTTCTCTTTCACAATGCTATGCCACACCCCCTCTTTATTTTTTCGAATTTCTGACAACTCCATCTATTTCTGAAATGGAATAGGGTTATACAAAAAATATATTTCCAAATATTTGCATAGGTGTTTTGTTTTCTAAATTTCATTTATCTAGAGGAAATCTTGAAATACGTTGATGAACACATAACTTGGTTTGTTCCTTTTTTTTTTTTTTTCTCTCTCTCTAGATATATATATATATATATATATATATATATCCCCAAAATCTCTGTCCTTGATGGAGGGGAGACTAAAACTTGCTATGGTTTCAAATGATCTGAAATAACAGTAAGGGGAGACTTGATTCCAAATATTTCTTATATGTTATATCTCCCCCTTTTGGAAATATGGCACGATTATGAACATCTCCAGTATCAAATAATCTTTATCTTAATCTGTGAAATTTACTTTATGTATGAAAATCAAAGACTTTTTGCATGTTAAAAACAGGCAAAAGTTATAGGTAATTGACATAGAATAGATGCTTTATGCCAAATTGATGGTTAAATATGGTTAAATTTGTGTTTATGCATCCATCATAATGAAGGTCCATCCAAACTTTCAGACAGATTTACGCAGTAGTTACCAAGAAAACGTCTAGAGTAAATATGGTATTGTAGTGAATAATCCTTATTAATCCTTAACTTCGAACAGATACCATAATAAAATTTCAGTCTGATTCGCCCAGAAATTTCTGAGCAAAAGTGGAACAGACAGACAAATACTTTCAGTTGTCCGAGTTGAATTAAATAAATTTTGAATAAATTGTATTCAATTATGTAATTATATTGTCAATAACACAGAATAACAATAACAAATTAAAAATTAGCTAGTCAGAAGCAGTTTGAGTCTTCAACTTAAATGCTATTCAGGTCTGACTTGAAAAATCCGACAAGATAACTTTATATGTTAGATGTAATTTTATTTCTGTTATTAATAAAAAAAAATAAAATAAATAATGAAAAAGCAGATTCAATTTGATGTTGAGAAAAGTTTGTGTTTAGATCTTGGGTTGCTATTGCTATTAGGAAACAAGATAGATGAGTAGTAGTAGTAGTAGTAGTAGTAGTAGTAGTAGTAGTAGAAAGATTCGTACTTTCTGGTAGAGATTGTTGATGTCTTTCCAATTCTAGTAGAATGTGTTGTTCACAGTTTTCTGTGTTCTAAGCAGATAACACTAAGAAAAAAAGAAGAGAGAAAAGGAAAGACTGGAGCCAGCAGAACAATCAGTTCACTTGTGGTCCTGGTGTGTGCGTACACATGTTCTCATGTGTATATGTGTGCCAAGAGGCTGTTGAAGAACAATAGAACCGATTGTTTACCCACCTCCTCCTACTCAAGTGCACATTGGCCCTTGATTGCTAAGTGTGCATGGGGAAAATGGGGATGAAGAAAAAAAGATGAAGAACTGAAACCAAGGCCAAACGAGAAGGCAGAAGTCATCAACTTAGAGAGTGCCTAGTCAGTGAGGTTTAGTGAGAGTCTGCCTAGTCATTTATTCAAATCAATAGATATGGTGATCGATGCATCAAGCGGATGGGGAAAATGATACAAAATTAATTTTGTCTTGGCAGGAAACAAAAAAAATTTTTTTAAGAAAATCTAAGAATTTTATTTATTTTCTTTTAAATCTGAAAATATTTTATAAATTAAATTATACATTCAAACAATTTTTTTTTTTTACATATCTAACATATAAAGTTATCTTACCGGATTTTCAAAGTCATTTACTAAAAAAAAAAAAAAAAAAAAAAAACTTTCTGCTGCCAAATCAAACTTAGCTTTTGACTAGCCAATTTTAATTTGTAAAACCATGTTATTTGTAATAAACTAAAGTAACTCGCTAAAATGTATTGAAAAAGAAATTAAATTAGGTCCGACAGTTTGGTAATATGAAGACATCCTTGAATATTCAAACACCCCCCCCCGTCCCCTTAAAAGTCTAATGGTATATTTCTTATTCTTTTTCACAAGAGTTATCATTCCTTATTTAATTTTATTTATTGCTCTAAGTTAACTTACAATTATGTTTTCACATTGGATTGTCACGCTTACGGTCAAAACATAATTTTAATGCTATGCTCAAGTTTGAAATACCATTTTTGTTTGTTATGGTCAGATCTTAATATTCATTCTTGCTAATCAGCTTCAGTGTGGACCCCTTTTTCGTAGCAGACCACATACCTAGAAGAAAATAAATGTTTCATTTTTGTTAAAAAAAAATGCCTATCCTCACAATATAACAGAAAAGCATACATGGAAAGTAATCTAAACCATTACACAGTGTGCCAATTATGTCTAAAAATGATATGAAATTCTTTTCAATTAGAAAATTTATATATTTTATATAAGAAAATGTAACTGCAGAATACCTAACGAATGTCCACTGAAGGACAATTGCTTAATTTCCGAAATTGTATACAAATGTGAAGTTAAGGTGGATAATAGTAAAAAGATATACCTAGGGGGAACTGAATGTTTTTTTAAGGCCAAATACCGAAACCATGATGCATTATTTAAAATTGGACCAGAGACGGAACCAAATTGAGATGAGGATAATGATAGACATAAGGATAGAACAATAATAATTATAAAAATTGAGAAGGGGAACACAAGTGCATTAGGCGATTGAGTTAGGGAACTACATAAAAATAAAAAAAAGATTTTGAATTTAAATGAGCAATAGTGAATAAAGCTAGAAAGTATAAACCAAATGAATCAAAAAGATGTAATCTAGGTTTACTCAAGGCATACCACATAGTGAATTCTAAAGAGAAAATTTTAAACAAAAAGTTAGATGTTATACAAAGCTGTCTTCATAGAAATAAACAAAATAATATAGGGTGAAATGTAAGTGTGGAAAGTGAATGTTAAATTTAATATTAAGATTTTAAAATGGTGCAATAAATAAATAAATTATTAGATCATCAGCTTAACAGAAATTAAAACGATTATAACATAAATAGGAGAAATAGAAGTAATTTTAATAATCTGTATGGGTAATAAAATAACACTCAAGTTAATTTTAATAACACAAGAATGAAAAAGAAATTTAACATTAAGTAACTGATGGAGACAAACAGATTAGGATAGATTAAAATAAACGATGATGGTGCATAAAACGAGACCTTAAGTTTCAAATATGTCGGCAGGTTTTTCAATTGAGGTATAGAAGCACAAAATTGATGCAATACTTCCGCTATTCTTCAAAACTGCTTTCTTATATATTTGGACAAAATTTTAAGATTTTTTTTTTTTTTGTTGATATATTTTTTAACCATATTTACATTTTTTTTCACCCCCAAATATAGTTACATTTTCTTTTTTAAATGTAGTATATTTAAATATACTTTATTTCCTCAATTGACAGACCGGCTGCCATCTTTGAAACTTAGGGTCTCGTTTTATGCACCATTCCCAAATAAATTTAATCAAAATATGAAGTTGAAGAAAACGGAGAAATCGAACTGAGATTGTTTTAAAGAAGATAATGTCAGAACTACAAGCTTAAAATTAAACAAAGATGATTAATAAACACAAAAGTAAAAGTATTAAAATATGAATGCATTGAATTTCAATAAATTGATAAAAATTGACAAAATAGAGTTATCTCCCTTAAAAAGCAAAGCTATTATGAATGATAATGGAAAGGAAAGATTAAAAAAATTAAAAATAAAATACTTAAATAATAAGAATTGAAAAGTTAAACTTATAATTTAAATTATTAATATAAACAGTATGGGATGAAGATAAATTTTAATTAATACTATTTAAATTAACCTTTTAATTACAATTCCTTCTTAAGAAAAAACATGTTAAGCAAAAATTAGTGGATCATAATATGTAAACAAAGTTTATACAAAATTATTCTAGATTGAGGAAGGAATAATGGAACATATAAATGGAAACTAGAATTTGAAGATGTCAATTAGTATTTGGGAAATAAATCAACTAAATAATTAAATTGGGGAAAAATTAATTATTAAAATAAAAAAATATACTAAAGATTAAATTAATATTTAAAATAGGTAATTGGTTAAAATATCAGTTAAAAAGTAAAAATACGAAAATGAAGCGATTACTAAATTCAAAGGCTATTGAAAAATAAAATATATATGGAGGTAGTTTCAACTGTTTTTCTTAAAATAGAGATTATGAATGTATTCATATATGTATAAGTAGTGTATTTTGCCATCTGAAGAGTAGTTATTTTGGAATATTTTTAAATGATATACAGGGTGGGCCATAAGTCACACACCAAAGAATTTAAAAATTTTAAAAGGCAAATCATAACTAAAAAAACTTTTATTGAAATTAAATTTGACAGTTATAGCAACTGATAAATACAAAAAAAGTTTTATTACTTCATAAAAGAAGATGTATCTTATACCCAAAGAAAAGAAAATATATTTTGCTCCGCAGATTTGACAGTTTCACATCACTTAATTCTTTGGTGCGTGACTTATGGCCCACCCTGTATTGAAAATTGTCCAAATGGTTATTGAAACAATTGTAACGTATGAGAAAATACACAATATGTTGTTCTCATTTTATTGTCTTGATTTTTGCAAAAATATTTATATATTACCACTCACAATAAAAAAACTAAAATTAACTGAAATAATAAACATTAACCACTAACACGAAAATTAAATATCAAAATAATTGCAAACAAAAAATTAAAATTGCTTGAAGCAATATTAATTTTAAAAATACAGCCCAAAATTAATAAAATAGCTTTTAACATCAGTACTAATATTAAATATTTTTAACAATTAATATATACATATTCGTAACTAAATATATACATATTTATATATATTGACTTATAGTAAAAAAAAAAAAAAAAAGAAAAAAAAAATCACCACACCTTCTTTGTCCTTTGCTCCCTAACACATGACTTAAATCAAAATAACTGAATAAAATTAAACTGATAAACAAAAACCAAAATAATATTAATTACATATAAAAGCATCTTTAACAATAACAAAATTGCTCCTGACGATCAAGGATCTAAAGAGAGTTAGAGGAAAATAGCTAACAAAAAAAATCACTCGGCAACCTAATACACAACTTACCAACTGAAACGAGAAAAAATGCTTGGCAAATTAAGAAAATCAACAGAAAAACAAAAAATAAAGAAAACTCTGTTGTATTTTATCAAATGTGCTTTGATAACGACTTGCTGTCAATATATACATATATGTATATAGTCAGTAGTGTTTACCGTGATAGAAGCAAGGATTGAATTTTAAAATAAAGTATGTCTGAAATATGTTTGAAAGCCAAAATACAATGCAATATTATGGAAATAAACATTTATTTGTTGAAAATTAACATTTCGGCACATGCGTGCGTGAGAGAGAGAGAGAGAGATACTAGCAGAATACCCATCCCACGACAGGTAAAATTTCTAAAAAATAACAGTTTTGCACCACTTTTATATCCCCTACTAATATTAAAATAAAAAATAATGCTACCTAAACCTTATGTCTAGAAACCATTGTTCTAATTTTGATAAAAATTCACTACATTAATTTTTTAAAAATATCTAAAATGTAAGGATTAGGCCTAAAAAAATTTTAATTCAGGGAATCTTGCTGAATTCCAACCAAATGATTATGGATGAAATTTAACCTCCAACTAAAATATTTTAATCTCCAAACGAGGTATTAAGTCACCTAAAAATCCTTTAAAATACTCCCAAGAATATCATGTTTCATCATTTTTTCAATGGAATTCGTATTCTTTGGACTACTGTTTTCATCTTGAGTGTTATTTTTATACTTCTTCGGCAATCTGCATGTAATTTTGAACTCTGTTCCGTCTGCCTGCTTCCCACCTGACTACAACTTGGATGTGTTAAAGTCCAACGTTAACAAATTCCTAATGAACCGCCCCCTTAAGTAAACACTTCATCAAATCTCCACACTAACGTAATGTACTTGCAATAACCCTTATCCCTGAGTGGCTTCCGGGCCTTGATAAGTGGTAAACACTGTAACCCCCTCTCCAAAAAAAAAACATACTTTTATTTAATCCAATTTAATATAAGTTTATATATTATGTACAGGAGTGAAGCCTGTACATAATATATAAACTTATATACATACCTAACTTTATATCTATCGATACACACACACATGAATAGACATGTTGCATTCATATCAAAATGAAATGAGAAAAAAAAATCTACTCTGACCTAATATCTAAATATGAAAACTTGTACAGCAAGAAAGGAAATTGTCTGTGTGTCCCCAAATGCTGAGAAAAAGTTCAGAATAATAGTTCAAGATTTGAACAGCTGGATGGAATGGCAATGGAATATTTAGAGAGAAAATATGAAGACTAGCAAACAAGCAGAGGAGGAGGGGTGAGTGGAAAGAGGTAGATATAAAGAAAGATGGGGTTGTGTAACCTGTTATGATTGCAACCAACAACTGTTGAAAGCAAAAACAGTTTTTGTACTTTGTGGTTTTGTAATCAAGAAATGTTTCAGAGAAAAATCAGGTTGTAATATTTCTAATTATCTAAGATCAAAAATTTGGAAAGCGGAGAAAGGAAATGGGAAGAGTAAAAGATGAAAAAGAGGGAAACAAGAAAATATGGAGGAAAGAAAGAAGAAAATATGGAGGAAAGAAAGAAGAAAAGGAAGAGGAAAGAAGTCGGGGAAAAGAGAGGAGGAAAATGGAAGAGCAGAAAAAGAAAAAATATCTGTTCTTATTTTAGAATTTTCTTTCTTTTTTTTTTTTTTTCTACTATTAGTTTAAGATTCTTTAACTTTAAATCAAAACTGATATTTGAGAGTAGGAAGAATGGAGAGAGAGATAGAGAATGGGTCAAAAGGAGAAAATTAGAAGGTAGAGTGGAACTTTTACTTCCCCATCTGATATACTGCTGATAGAACTAAATGAAAAAATAAAACAGTGGGGGAGAGGGGTGCAAGAAGAGAGATAAAGAAAAGGAGGAAGCAGGAAATTGGTCATATATCAATCAACAAAATTGAGTCACCTAGGGGGAAAATTAATCATTTAGCTCCAAAATTCAATGATTAGGAATCCAGAATTACATTTGTGGTGGCTCATCTGCCCACTAATTGATAACAAACTACCCAACCTGATAAATGAAGTTCAAATTACCCCACCCACTCACAATACACCCCACCTGCCTTTTATGACCATCCTTTCCCTTTCAATCAAATTGTATAAAATGTCCCTAATTTTTATAATTTTTTTAACTAAAAAGTCCAGCCAATAAAGGGTCAATCACATTTATTACAATGATTGCTTATAACAGAAATAAGACTTACAATTCCTCATTCAGAAAATATTTTAATTTTTTTTTTTTTTCTTCCTTTGAAGATTGTAATGCTGGGTATGGGGCAGCCAAACCAGCTGCCAACATTGTCCCGCTTTTTTATTGAAACCAACCGAGAGCTCTTTTTAGTATCCTTGCTGTTCCCTTAAGTGCAATTGTCTGAATCTCTTTTGCACTTGGTTCACCAGGAATATTAGTTAGGTAGGACTTCAGGTTCTTCTTCATAAGTCCTGTGGCACCTATGATAACTGGTATGATCGATATCCCCTTTAGGTTCCATTTTCTTTTCATATCATACATGAGACCTTGGTATTTGGTCTGTTTCTCTCTTTCAGCTCTGTTAAGACCGCCATCATTAGGAACACTCACTTCAATCAAGGTTGCAACTCTCTCTGACATGGACTATGTGATGTCTAAGAAAATGTCACGTTAAAAAATAATCATAGATTTCTTTAATTTAAAAGTTTTTTGTTTTTTTTATTTATCATCCCTATATTACCATCAAAATGGTTTACGGTTATTTAAAACAATAATACAAGATAATATTTTGAAATATTTAATATATATAGATGAACAATCGAATTTTATAAATTTCTAGACGTTATATAATAATTATTATTTAGAAATTGACTAAGCCATTTGATATAAAAATATATTTCATAATCTGTAACAAAATTAATCATACAAAATTAGGTTACGAAGTTAGGGTTAGTAATTTTAGTAGATTTTCCTCCATAGGACAAAATGGCTCATAGTAGATAGAGATAAAAAAAAAAAAAAAAGCTCACAAATGAAAATGACTTGATGTGAATTGTTTTTGCTTCTTTCTGGATTTTAATTGTTACATCATTCCCCCACCCCCGAGAACTTTGTATTTTTTTCTGACACGTCCATGGAGGAAATATTCAATATTGACATACAAATTTAAGTTGTTTTCCCATGATCTGTAAAATATACCGAAGCTTTTTTGCAAAAAATTATTAGTAAGATGAATAAAATCTTTGACTTTGGAATCTAACAAAATTCTTATTTACTTATATATGCTCTCTTATATCTTAACAAACCCCAAGCTTTTAAAACGATTGGTACGCAAATAGAAAATATACGCAAAATGTACATTAACGGTCAACTATGCCAGCCAAGTAACGCTTAAACGGCACTCTCATTAACTATACCTTCTTCTCCTGCCCCCCCTTCATTATACACACACACATTTTCATTACACTGAAGGTACAGTTGAAAAAGTTTAGTGTTTTTTTCAAAAGACATTTTGTATTCCAACATGTCACAAAATAAGAAATAAATAAAAGATATAAACATATATACTTTTCATATTTATTTTTTATATATGTTGATATTGATAAACATATTGCGCATCATATATATATATATATATATATATATATATATATATATATATATATATGCACAATAGTTTTATCAACATTAACAATAATTGACTGAATATAAAAAAGGATAAATTACTAAAACCTTTAAATTATGCCTAATAATTTTCAATGGAGATATTTCACAAAAGATCTACCACAAGCACGATTGCTCAGACAAATTAATAAATTTTCAAAATTTTGTAAAACTAGCAACACAGAAAAACATTTCATACATTCTTAAAGATGTTTTTTTTTTCCTATTACAACTACAAAAAAAAACAATACTATAACAAAAAATAAATTATCTTTTAACTACAAATTCTTTAAGTAAAAAAAAATTTCCTTTTTTGTTAAATTGAATAAAGATACCTTTTACAAGATAATCTCTTAGTGAATTTTAATTAAAAACACAGAAATACGGTTCATACCTTCTTATGAATGCTTTCTTTCATTTTTTTTTTTTTTTTTTTTACCTAAAACAAAGCTGATCTACTAACACAAAATTGTTTATCTTGGTATTCTTCAATTTAAATACCATGCTATTTCTTAGATAGGATCTTAAAGTTCAAGTTCAATTTTTACAATATCTTTCGTTTATTAAATCATTATGTGCAAGTACAGATTAGGTAACTAAGTCTCTCCTCCACATGTGAAAATAATGACGCTATTATTTCAACATTGTCCATAAACTTGTGGTACAAAAACCTTTTAAGGGCATTTTTTTTTCTCTAAAATTAGATACCACAATTGCATACGAAATTTCTGACTTGGGATTTCTCTTTCAACTAAAACAAAATTAATTATTTCCTTTTTCATTATACAGAATTATAACTTGTTAAAAGATCATCTTTTAAATACTTCTAAAGAATTAGTATTTAATTAAAACCCGAACTGAAAGCGTTTAATACTTATTTACAAATGCTTGTTAAAAAAAAAAACAAAAAAAAAAACTGATCACTAATATACAATTCCATATCCTCTAAATTATCTTGCAAACACAGAGCCAAATTAGTGCACCCACTAATAATAATCTGAAAAGATCAAGTAGGCCCCACCTTCGAATGTAACTGATTTCATACAACTACTTCAGTAATGATGTTTCTGAGTGTTTGAGATGAGAACTGGTTTTTTTTCTTTTTTTTTAACAAAGGAGTCACTACTTATCAAGGCCCAGAGATCACTCAAGGATAAGCATTAATGAGTGTACAGTACAGTGGTCAATGGGAAAATGTTGGAGTAATCGTTAATAGTGGAAATTTGGTAAGTTGGATTACTTAAGGGAATGGCTCATCAAGAACTTGTTTACATTGGACTTGAAGACGACCATATCGTAGTCAGTTGAAAAGCAGGAAAACAGAACAGAGTTCCACAGGTTGTGCAGTTCTAAGAAAGAAACTTTGTTCATGGAATCTACGTTTAGGTTTAGGCATAGATAAAGAGTGGGAGAAATTATTAATAGTTGTTTCAGCTAGACAAGTGTTTTTCGTGAAAGTCAGGACAGAAAGGACCATAGATTAAAGCTCAATCGAACACTTGCCATGAAAATAATGATAAAGCAGAGTCAGGCTCGCAACGTCTCTTCTGTGGGAAAGAGGTTGCAGGGAAGAGAAACTAGCATTTCCCACTAGGCTACGAAGTTTATTATGAACTCTGTCAAGGCAGGATAATCTGCTTCTAGCAGCTCCTGCCTAGATGTAGCAACAGTACTCCATCCTTGGACGTACGTGGCTCTAATAGAGGAAGATAATTGCATTAGCAATGCGATATTTACTCGAGCGGTAGTTCAATCCCACCATTTTTCTAGCAGCTTTGGCAACAAATTTGATGTAAGGTGTTCAATCTCAGATCAGGAGTAAAAGTCAGATCCAAAAGCTTATCAAAACATGGAGCCTCCCCAAGACGAGAGCCATTCATTTCAAATTATGCCAGATGGGGATTAGAGTGTTGATGATGGAAAGATAGAAGCTTGGTTTTAGATGCATTAAAATTAACCAGCCACCTTTTTCCCCATAGCACCACGTGATCAAGATCAGAGGGGAGAGAATCAGAGGGAACTTGGTCATTTACGGCCTTTGAAGTGTTGCCATAGATGGTAGTGTCGTCAGCATAAATGTCTACAAATGATCTTAGGATGTGATTTGGGAGATCATTGATGTAGATCAGGAAGAGAGTTGGGCTCAGGATGGACCCCTGAGGATCCCAGCATTAATGCTATGAGCTCATGATTCTTGCAAATCAATCACTACTCTTATGAACCTATCAGAGAAATTTAATAACTGAAAAGACATTTCCAGCTATATTGTAGCTGGAGATTTTATGCCATACCCTATCAAAGACTTTTGATATATCAAGAGTAACTGCCCTATAAAGGAAGCCTCTGTTGAGAGATTCGCTAATCCTATGAGATAACTGTTAGCACATCTGCTATAGATCTAGCAGAACGAAAACTATATTGCATGTCAATGAGGAGGTTATTTTTGCTGAGGTGGTTGACTACTTCTCTATTTAACACGGATTTCAGCAACTTACTCATAATGTACAGGAGTTTGATTGGTTTGTATTGAGAGGGAGATGACTGATCATCGGAATTTTTAAATACAGGACATATTGATGAGGTTTTCCAGGGTATTGTGAAGCAATTCTCTTTAAGACAGTGTTTAAACAGCTTTGTAAGTATAGGAGCTAGTTCTGATTGAAGCTTTTTGAGCACTATAATAGGAAATGCCGTCAGGGCCAGTTGCTTTATTGAAATCAAGGTTTTTTTTTTATTAGTTTGGCAACATGAAGCACAGATAGGAAATATGAGGGGTTGGCAACCCTGATCGCATAGGGTAGAATTAGCTGCAAAGTTTTGGCAAACAGTTTGGCGTTGTCCAATGCTGACGAGATTACCTCAGGTCCATTGATGATGGTTTGGATAGAGCACACACTTCTATCAATCAAAATCTTTATGGTTGAGTGGTTTACACATTACTGTTTAAGCTGGAGATTTTTGTTTGTTTGCATTTTTTTTTTAATTGTATATTCTTTAGAAATAAATAAAAATAAAAACCAAATAAAAATAAAAACAAAAATTATAAAAATCTCTCATTAAATCCATACAGAAATCACAGATAAACATTTAACCTAGTTTTCTTTTTCATGTTCATGAGATACGTGCATTATGACTAAAGCCCAACATCCGATTTTATAAAACCAGTTAAGAAACTGGTTTTCGTATAACAATCATTAAAACCGAAACCACTTTTCCACGTTGGTGATGTTTTGTTTTTCTTGTGAAACATTCCTCTATTATTTTCCTTTGAAGAAATATTGTAACTGCACACAGTTAGCCTCTAGCTAGTCGAGTGCTGTTTTGATGAAACATATTGCAACGTGTCTTGGTTTTATTTCTGGCACAACATTTTTTTGTTATGGTGATTGAAACTTATTTATATATTTTTTTCACGTATCATGAAATAATTATCTAAGTATCAATTTACTTATCCTTACGTCCAGTGTCAAAAAAAAAAAAAAAAGAAAGAAAAAAAATCATCACAAACATTAATTCATGAAAAACGAGTTACCTCTCTTTATAGTCACTCTTTATCAGTTAAAAAGCATTAAAACCATTTCCTTTCCAAAAAATAATTTAAAAATTATTGGCAGTCTGTTTATGACTTCAAATTGGCAAAAAATAATTTAAAAATTATTGGCTGTCTATTTATGGCTTCAAATTGGCAATTTCATTTTATAATTAAAAAAAGTCATGCTGAGGAAACTAAGTTTCTTTTTTTATTATTATTATAGTTTTTTTTTTAAATCAAAAAAGAAAATGTGCAAGTGAATTGACATTTGTTCCTTCATTTATAAAATATTATTCATAAAACAAAGCAATGCGTTGTTGAATTTTCATTGGAAAAAAATCTACATTTTATAAAATCAATTCTTTTTAGCTTTAAAAGGTTAAAAAAGAATTTGCTAAAAAATTGTTTTAAATTCGTTGTTTTATTTTTTTTATTCATTTTATTTCTAATGCGTTTTAAAAATTTTCAACTACCATAGAATTTCCATGGGGTTCTGCTAGTTTTATGTTAATTTCTAATGCAATAAAAATATGTTTAAAATAAGCGATAGAGCATTGTTATAGAACAGAAAATTATAAAAAGCAAATATAAACTGAACATTACAAGTTTAATCAATTGATGCAACAAAGAATATGGTAAAATATAGAAAAGGACGGCATTTTCTTTATAAAACATTTTATGTACATTCATTTCAAGTGACATAGCCTACAACAATGCAAAAATTTAAATACCATTAACTCAATTACTCTATATTAAAAACGACATGCAAATGAAAATAATTTCTCAATTTGTTTTAAGAAATTAATTTTATGATTACTCATTTTTTTTTTTTTTTTGTTGTATCTTTAATTCCATTCCATTTATGCTGCATTGTTTTTTGTTTTTTTTACATGGAAGTCACCACTTATCAAGGCCCGGAGGCCACTTGGAGATAAGGGTTATTGCGTGTACAGTAATCAATGGGACAATATCGTAGTAATTGTTAGTAATGGAGATCTGATAAAGTGTTTTACTTAAGGGGGCGGTTCATCTAGAACTTGTTTATGTTGGACTTGAAGTCATCCAAGTTGAAGTCAGGTGGGAAACAGGCAAATGGAACAGCGTTCCAAAGAAGCTTTGTTCATGGAATCTACATTTTGATTTAGGCACAGATAAAGAGTGAGGAAAATTACTGACAGTGGTTTCAGCTACACAGGTGTTTTTCGTGAAAGATTGGCGAGGGTGGACCAGAGATTGGAGCTCAGACGAGCACTCCCATGGAAATAACGATAAAACAAAGACAGGCTTGCAATGTTCCTTCTGTGGGAGAGAGGTTGCAGGGAAGAGAAAAGGGCATCCCCCACTAGGCTACGAAGTCTACTTTGTACTCTGTCAAGGCAGGATAGGTTGTTTTTTTCAACAAGGAATGTTCTGATGATGTGAATACGTGCAATTTTGGTCAAATTTTCAAGTTCTACAACCTTGCACACTAGACATTACAAACTATGCATAATCAAAATAATTTTTTTTAAACTCCAAACTTCTAAAGATTAAGTTCTTTTTGATGGATCATCAGCATACATGTCAATGCATTTATGTAATTATTTGGAAAATCTGCCGAGTTATGTTCAAGAAATTATATCATTTCACTAAAACTGATAATGTTGATAGTCGGGAGGGGGGGGGAATAAAAAAACAATAATGTGGAATTTTATAATGAAGCAAAGATTGCGTAATCACTAAACTTCTCAAAGTATTTATGTATTTATTTGTAAAGCCTGCTGAGTAATCTTCTGAAAATGACATTTTTGTTTTCCAAAAAATTTTGGTGTCTGTAGGGGGAAAGAAAATGAAAGAGTAATGTGGAATTTTATAATGAAGCAAGAGTTGTCTAATCACTAACTGTGTCATAGTAATTTGAAAATCCTGCTGAGACATCTTCCTAAAAATGCATAATTTTTCTAAAATTATAGTGTCGTTAGTGAGGAAGGAAAGAAACCCAGTAATGTTGAAATTTATGGTGAAGCAAGAGTTGCCTAATCATTAACCAAGGCAATGTATTATGTATTGATTTGGAAATCCTAATAATCCATCTTCTAAAAATGACTTCATTTTTCTTAAAATTATGGTTGCCTTGATGGGAAGAGAAATTATTTAACATATGTTGTACAATACCTGCCGAGAGTATGTTAAATTGTTTCATTTATGAAATTTACATTACCCATCCGAGGGTAGGTAAAATTATTTTAAATATGTGTTGTACATTATCTGTCCTGGTGAAGGTAAAATTATTTCATATACATGCTATAAATTACCTACCCAATTATTTCATATGTGTAATACCCGTCCTAGGTAGGTAAAATATTCTTTTGCTCGAAATAGCAAATGATACATAGACATTAAAAATTCTTCTATCCTAAGAATAAGAACTTCATTTTTCTCATTGTTTTATATGGTTCTGAGCAACACCAGGTAGCCCTTCTAGTTTTACTATAAACTTGAAGGATGCAAACTTTGAAAATACATTTTTTTTTTTTAATTTTTCTTTTTTCTTTAATAACCTGAAATTCAAATTGTTAAGCAAGTCTGAACTCTGCATAGAACTTACAAAGATAATTTAAAAAAAAATTTTTTTTTTTATTTTTACAAATGATTTCTTTTGTTGCATCTTTAATTCCATTCTATGTGCTGTTGTTTTTTAACATGGAACATTCCGATGGAGTGAATATTTGCAATCCAGGTTCAATTTTAAAGTTTACAACCTTGCACACTCTGTGTTAGAAACTGCGCACAATCAAAATAAATTTTTTAAACTCCAAACTTCTAAAGGTTAGGACCAGTTCTGTTTTGAGGGATCAATTTATTATAAACTTGAAGGATGCAAACTTTAAAAATAATACATTTTTTGAAAATTTTTTTCTTTAATAATCTGTTTAATTTATAATAATTCCTTATGAAAAACAGAAAAAACTAAGGCTAGAACAAGAGAGGCGTTGCTCTTTGTCTGATAAAAAAGTGAACTTGAAAATGACAAACACTTCAACTCAGTTTGAAGAATCATGCTTTTTGCAAGACCTAGTATGTATGATTGGAAAATCATTGTAAAAATGTGCTTATCGTCTCGGCTAAAAGATTAGTCTTAAATTTGAATTATATCTGTTTGTTCTTGTTGTTAAGCAAGTCAAAATTCTACATAGAACTTAGAAATATTTTTTTTTCTTTTTACAAAGGAGTCACCACTTATTAAGGCCCAGAGGCCACTTGAGGATAAGCATTAATGAGTGTACAATGGTCAAGAGAGCAGGAGTAGTGGAAATTTGATAAACTGGATTACTTAAGGAGATGGCCCATCAAGAACTTGTTTACATTGGATTTGAAGACGACCATATCGTAGTCAGTTGAAAAGCAGGAAAACAGAACAGAGTTCCACAGGTCGTGCAATTCTAAGAAAGAAGCTTTGTTCATGGAATCTACGTTTAGGTTTAGGCATAGATAAAGAGTGGGGGAAATTATTAATAGTGGTTTCAGCTAGACAAGTGTTTTTCGTGAAAGTCAGGACAGGGGGGACCAGAGATTGGAGCTCAGACGAGCACTTGCCATGAAAATAATGATAAAGCAGAGACAAGCTCTCAACGTCTCTTCAGTGAGAAAGAGGTTACAGGAAAAAGAAAAGAGCATCCCTCACTAGGCTACAAAGTCTATATTGAACTTTGTCAAGGCAGGATAAGCTGCTTCTAGCAGCTCTTGCTCAGATGTGTCAACAGTACGCTATCCCTAGACGTACTTGGCTCTTATACAGTTAGAGAATTGCATCAGCAGTGAAATATCTATGATTATGCCTCAGGATTGTCTGGTTGGCATAAAGTCTTTCTCATTGTATACAGCTAATTGTTTTACCTGTATGATTGCAAACCTTTACTCTCAACACCCACAGAAGCAAGGTTCAGTGCTTGCATACAAAGTCAGGGAAGGTTTGGCCCAGCACATGCATAGAAGCAGCACTTATCCTCACTCCATGGATCTGAGAATGTGTGCCTGACACGCACTTGCTACATAGAATGTGTGAGGGTGTGAATATTTACAAATCATATTTTAAAGTTTACAAACTCAATGTTAAAAACGGAGAACAAAATGAAATTTTTCAACAGATTCCATTTGGTGGTCATTTTAGTAAAAGTTTGAATGACACAATGACCCCCCTCTCTTTCTTCCAAAAAAAGAAAAAAAAGAAAAAAATAAGACAGAAATTTCAGGAATTAACAAAATGCTCTTTTCATGGAAGATTATTATGTTTTTTTTGTTTGTTTTTTAATTACTCTCAAAATAAAGACATCAAGTTCTTACTTATATAGAATTCAAGAGATGGAATTTCTTGATATTTATTACACTTTCCTCAACTAGTTAATAGTAAAAAGACAAATGAAAACAACCTTTCTTGAAATCTCTATCCTATTTGAAGGTTCTTGATCAGGTGCAGAAACCCATCTGTTATTATGCATGCCCCCACCCTTTCTTCTTCTCTGCAACTTCTCTCTCAGACGTGATGTTGCTAATCTCAGTCGTTTCTATAAATACTATTTTGGCACGTGTTCTTCAGAATTGTCTGTTCTATTCCCTGCATCCTTTGTCTCAGCTTGTTTGACTCCTTAGTCTGGTCGTCTTCATCAATCTATTGTTTTGATACCTCATTGTAATACATCTTCCTATTCCAGTAGCTTCTTTTCAAAAACTGCAGGCTTGTAGAACTCTCTTCCAGCTGTTCATGTTCCTTTTATCTATAACCTTGATCTTTTCAAGACTATGGTCAATAAGCATTTCCTATCTTTGTGATTGATAAGCATCTTTCATTCTTGTTAGTTCCCAAGTGGCTTCATGCCTTGTCTGGAGTGATTTCCATAAAAAAAAAATATATAATGTAACATGTAAAATACTTACCTTTCATTCGAAATTGTTCTTGAAGAAGACCCTTTAATCTTGTCACTTCTATTCTTTTGATTTCATCTAATCGTTCACGGATGTTGTGATGAACCAAATCCAAGTCTTTGGCGATTTCACCACTCTAAGAAAGATGAAAAAAAAACAATCAAATAGAAAACCATAATTCCACATTCTGATCACATTTCAATAGACATTAAAATTCAACCACATTATTTTCTTTGCCATTTAATTAACATCGTATTCAGTTTTACGCAACAACATGTATTAGACCAAGGTTTTCCCAAAGTGGTCTCCGGGGAGACTCGGGGCTCGATGAGTGAAGCTTCGAGAGCCCTTTCTTAAAGAGGACCAATTGCTTTATATGGAAAACTTAAATGGCTGCAGACATTTAATAATAGATCTTTTTTTTATTGGAAAGAGATATGATAGATAACTACAGGTGTAAAGAGCTCCAGGATGATTCATGAAAAGGAAAATAAAATAAATTAAAAAATGCAATTTTTTATTAATAAAACACAAAACATAGTTGTGAATATTATCATTAGTTAGTGTTAAAATTTGAAATTAAAGTTTTTCATATTTATTTTAGAAATTATCTTGTTAGTGCTCCGTGAAAAGCCTTTGCCCGGCTCAGGGGCTCCATGGTGTCCTGAAGTTTGGGAAACCCTGTATTAGACAACTTTAGGAAACTGATTTCCAAACTTATTTTTGTCCAGATTTTTATCCTCCTTTATGAAATTCATCCTTATCTCTTTCTCCCATGGTTTTCCTTAACCTTTCCCTGTCAACTCTTCTTGCTACTTTGTCACTTCTACATCTACTAACCTAACCATTCTTTCAATGTGATCAAACCAACAAAGTCTCCTGTTTCACCCACATTTTTCCTATACTGTCCAAATTTTATCTTCCTCTGAGGTCATCAGATCTAAGTCTTGTCTTTAAAACTTGTGCTAAACATCCATCATATCATTCTCAAATCACTTCTCTCCATGCATATTCTCAACTCGTACTGGCCAGATTTCCCTTCCATACATCATCACACTGCATACACATGATTGATAGTGGTAATGCTCTGCTGGTTAGTAATGGTAGAAGTTCCCTACATTTCTGTACTCCCTGCTGCACCCGCATGTTGGTGCCTGCATTTCTAAAAGCCAAGTTTAACACCAAACAGGGGTTTCTTTTCTTTGTTTTTGTTGATACTGGCAAAGGTTTTATTTTGATAAAAATCACCAGACTGTTTGGATTTGTAAGACACCGACAAAAAAAAAAAAAACAACAACAAAAAAAAAACATGGTGCTTCTATATTATAATAATAAAAAAAAAATATTGAATTTCAAGTAAAACAAATGGTAATTAAGTAATTGTCAGGTCTCAAATAGTAACATATCCAACAATTACTAAAAACAATAAGGCAGACAATTATTCATGAAAAAAGACATTCGTAAAATCTACTGCTTTGAATTGGAGAGTTATTAGGGGAGGTAAGTAAGTTTGCAATTTTTCGGAACTCTTATGCCACTTTCGGAAAAATAATTTCCAAAAGCTTTGAAAATAGTTGTAAAAATAGTATTTTTTAAAAATTCACAAATTATGTATATGTTATGTTTATTTCCTGAATAAATTCTGTCTGCTACAAATTATTCTAACCGAGTTAATTCCCCTTTTGCTTAACCACGTGACTCAATGTCTGACCCAGCATGTAATTTTAACGAACAGTTTTTCACAAATAATTAATTTTCTACCTATCATTTTTCATAATTGTTTGATATGTTACTGTTTGAGACCTGACAATTACTTAATTACCATTTGTGTTACTTGAAATTCAATTTTTTTTTTTTTCCGTTATTATAATATAGAAGCACCAAAAACACAGAAGAGAAAAGAAGATTATAATATAGATAACCATTTATTGACCGGATTTACAAGTTTCTTGGTCATTTCTAGTGCCAAAGATACTTATAAAGAATTATTTTATTCTAGACAGAAACTAAATAAACACCTACCTACCTACATACATGCATACCTACCTACCTATCTCTCTCCTTCATTTAGTTATATCCACCTAAAATGCACTCATCTAACAGCACAAAATGAGGGGCAGAGTGTAATTTTGTGGGCTTAGCACAAACTGGGTGGTAATATCACCTCCTTCATCTGACATAAGACTTTAAAGGCAGGAAAGAGAGGAAGAAAGAAAATAAAAGAAAACGATAAAAACCATCTGCAGGTCATTATTTAAGATCTCAAATTTTAAGCATACAAACTTAATTTTAATACCAGCAAAACAAAACAAGCCAAGCTGTTGACAGTTAATGAAGCAAGGAGACTTGAGTCCTCAAACATTAAAAAGGTATTAAAGAATTAAGAAAAGCTACAAAATTACCAAGAGTTTTAATTGGTCAAATAATCTGACAAAGTATTTTGCAATTAAATAAAGTTTATTCCGCTTGAAGGCAGCATTAGGAGAGCTTAGTTTTAAAAAAGAATTTTTTTTTTTTTTTTTTTTTTTTTTTTTTTTTCAAAAACATGGCATCTGATCATTCTGCAGCAACCAATTTACTTGTCTCCCTACGAGAATAGAGTTAGACATAAGATTGGGTTTTAATGTGGGGAAAATCCAGCTGCCAAAAAAGAGGCATGCTGTGGATTCCAATAAAGATTGTACTAGTTGGGAAGAATTTCTTCCACTGACTAAGGACAGAACAAATGAAGTGAGGTACCAGAACAGATACTACACTTTGTTTCTAGCCAAAAGACAAACTGCCAAATCTATAATAGATATTTCATACCCCTACCTTTATAATCAAAACTCGTAAAATATTTAAGTGGAACATACTGTTGGCTCTCACTATTCTTTTTTTCACCTTCTATCTCAGATGTATTGTTGCTAGTCTCAGTTTTTTTTTCTATAAACACTATTATGACACATGTTCTTCAGAATTATGTAATTTATTCTCTGCTTCTTTTGTTCCAGCTCTGACTTATTGATCTAGTGGTCTTCATTAATTTGCTGTTCTAATACCGCATAATACAAATACAGATTTCTATTCCAGTAGCTTCTTTCTAGGAATTGCAGGCATGTGGAACTCTTCTTGGTGACTGTTTCCCTCCTACTTATAGCTTTGGTCTTTTCATAACTAAAGTCAAAGGGTATCTCGTCTTTTTTCTGTATCATTTTTTGTTTTTTTAAACTTTTTTATCAAGTAATAATAAACACCAGTCATTACATTTAACAATACCAATACATCCTACAGGGTGGAATGATAAAATTGTCGCGCTAGAAAAGATGATACAATTCCATTTCTGTTTAATGAAAATCGGTTTTCTTTTTATTGTTTCAAACCATCTACTAGTTAACAAGTTATGTACAAATCCCAAGAGCGATAGGACCATGCTATCATGTCTAAAAGTGACACAATGTTCAACGAGCGAGATCGGAGATGCACCACTCATGCTCTCTGCTAATTCAAGTTATGACAACAGGACCATTGCCAGCACACTCAAAATGCATTGTTGGATTGCCACGAATAACAGGGACATTCCAGGATGATGAAAACAAAGTTTCCAGCTATGGTTAGGATCTTGGGTGTGGTTTCAAATGAGAGCCACAACATGCTACCTCACATCTTTGAAGTCGGTTTGAAAGTCGAGACCAAAGTGTACCTGAATGTCTTGAAGAGTGTGGTGATCCCCTGGTGTAATCAGGTGACTGCTGGCAGACCCTGGGTGTGGCAGCAGGGCTCGGCATTGGTCCACAAGTCCAAAGAGACCCAGGCTTAGCTTCAGAAGGAGTGCTATGACTTTGTACTCTTCTCTCACTGCTCCCCTGTCCTCCCCCAGCCTGAACTCGCTGGACTACTTGTTTGGTCATAAGTTGAGAACATCACCAACATGATCTCCCACAACACTAAAGCTAGCCTGATCACCGTCATCGCTTGTGGAAAAGGCATGCTCCCAGTTCCGGATCTGTATCGAGGAGGTGATTTAAACTGAAAGTGGTTACATTGCATAGATGTCAGCTCTACTACATAATCAAGTTACCCGAATTGATATTTTCAATAAAAATTTTGAAATAAAGCTTTAGTGTTGTTTTCTTTAGGGCAACAATTTTATCATTCTCCCGTGTACTATTAAATTTCAATCATGTGTAAATAATGTCTTTGGTTATTCAACAGGAAGAGTGATGTTTGAAACAAATTTGATAATTTTTATCTTATTTCAGACCCTTTTAAAGTACAAGCATCATCCCAAAACTAAAGACTCCCAATTTTTTTTTTAACTCAAAAGTTGAAGCACTATGAAGACAGGAGTGGTAAAACGAGTAATTTGTTGTGCTCCAGAATTTATTTCCCTGCATAGTCACCATTCTCAATGTACCTTTGCAAGGAATCTAATGATGCATCTCTGCTTCTGACATACATCCATGACAGTTGTTTTCTCATAGTTGCACACTGTCAATATCTGCAGCAGAGAGATGAAGCTTTCATGTCATGAATGCATATGTTCAGTCACGATAACAATGCAATTTGCAATCCGCTCTGATTCATTCATGTGGAATAAAAAAAAAATAGGAGGCATTACTTTTGGAACATCCCTCGTAACAGGCGTAACTTGTAATAGGTAAATGTGTATTATTAGTAGGTTTGAGAAATGGAAACATTGGCTCACTAGTTAGCATTAGGAAGGCATCACCTGCAAAACCCAGCTTCCATTCTATGATTTCATTCCACCATTCACAATGATGCATCGAAGCTATATGTTGCCTACACTTTCATATTATTAGGAGAGTGAATCTTTTGGCATCCTCTTAACTCTTGCTTCCCTTATTTTGTTCTTTAGTTCTCACATTCCCTGAGTGATGTTTTGGATGCATGGAGGGAAGAAAATTGTTGTTTTCTAGGTTGGAATCTATTCATCTTACACTGCTTTTTTGGCTTGGAAGTATTTTTTTTTAGTGGGAGAGGGGCGTCCTTACATCACAATTTGTTAAAAGTGATTTCATTGCAAAAAAAAAAAAAAAAAAAAAAAAATTTTTTTTTTTTCAAAATAAAAACCAGTATGTGTAAAATTTATATTTATTCGCGACCAAGATTGATTTTTATTTAGAGTGCATTTATATATTTATTAAACTTAAATTTTCAAGCGGATTTTTGCGAATTGGTATCTTTATTAAAAACAATAAAAACGAATTATATTATTTGTGAAACTTTAATTAAAAGATTTATGTATTGGCAATAAATATAACTCGTTTCACGAGTAAATAACATTATTATTATTATTGTTTTTACTGTTTCCAAAATACTTGCTTTCATATCCATGACTGAGTATATAAAAAGTTTGTTTTTTAATGATTTTTAAACAGAAAAAGTAGGCTTTTAAGATCAATGTCAGAGCAAGAAAGAAAAAATGGAACATTTATAATATAAATCTCACCTGCCTGTTTAAATGTATGTATGTTTGCATGTCTGCCTAAAACTTTCGACAGAGGCGACGGATTTTCACGAGATCGCTATCATTTTGAAGCTCGACCCTTCAGACGACAAATATAAAAAAATTGGCTAAATACATTAATTCTTTCACTCACAACTGGGAATTTTTCTACAGGGAGGGGTCGCTTTTTTCGCCAATATTTTCGAAAATCATCCCCTCTTTTTCGATTGACTAGTCTTAATTTCAACCTTTGCTACTTCCGGTTTGGCGATGTACGCAACGGTAAAGATGTGACTTTTTTTTCACATTTTTTTTCCTCCTTCGCATTTTTTTGCTCAACACACACCTCCGGGTAACACTGGGCACCCAGGCTAGTATATATAAAACAAACAAATTTTATGATGCACACCATCTTACAGTTTATTCCTTTAATTACATCGACATTTATAATTCTTGACAGCAACTGTTTTGTAGTGCAAAATCATTAATTTAATTATTATATCAATCAATGAATCTATTTTGCCCTTAACTCATCAGAAGAAATAGCAACTATCAATCCACCAAAAGAAAATAAAATGCATGGAAGAGAAGTTGCAGTTACCTTTTATTTTATTTTATTTTTTATAACACCATTTAGAATTTTCAATTTCAAATGATTTTGCACTACGAAACAGTTGCTGTCAAGAATTGTAAATGTCAACGTAATTAAAAGAAAAAATTCTAAGATAGTCAACATCATGAAATTTGGAATATAAACTTTTGTCATTCGTTTGTCATATGCTAGGTAGTTACATTGAGTTTCAGAAATTAAGGATTAGTATATAAAAAAAGGGGTGAATATAATTGAAATAAATCATATTTCTCCAGAAATATATGAAAGCAATCAGTAAAAATTTAAGTTTAGAAGCCTAAAGGTTCTGTAAACTTAGAGTAAACATAAATATTTATATAGTAATCCCCACCAAATAAAAAAGCTCAATACAACCAAGATAGGAAGTAAAGCTTGTTATAGAAGAATAAAAATATATTTTTACAGTCCTAAATTTTTTATTATATTATATATATATACTAGCAGGACTAACCGGCGTTGCTCGGGACCGTATAAACAATGAAAAAACAAAAGCAGATATTGAAAATATGTTTTATTCTTAGGGGAGAGGAATCTTTCATCTCAAGTTTTAGCGTTACAAACAAACATTTGTCTTCTATATATATAAAAGGCAAAAATCGGTGTGTATGTATGTATGTATGTATGTTTGTTTGTAACGCTAAAACTTTTGAAAGACGGAACCAGAGTTGACAAATTTGGTATCATATTGCACCTTGATCACCCGGATGACAAATATCGAAATTTCACGTCAAACGGACCAGTAGAAAGGGGTCAACTGATCGTTTTTCTCCTAGGGGGGCCCCCCAAAAAACCTGTCATTTTAACGTTATTCAATACGTGTCACGTGACGTGACGTCAGCTCAAACTTTTGACAGACACAACCAAAGTTGACAAATTATGTATCATATTGAACCTTGATCACCCGCATGACAAATATCGAAATTCCACACCAAACGGACCATTAAAAGGGGGTGAACTGATCATTTCTCTCCTAGGGGGGCCCCCCAAAAAACCTGTCATTTTAATGTTAATATTACATAATCCAAAAACGCTTAGTCATGTCACGTGACGTGACGTCAACATCCAGTAATGGCGAACAAATGTAAACAAACACTTTGTTTTACCGATACTTTTGTAATTTCTCTTCTGCTTTGTTCTAGAGATTATTAAACTCCATGACAATGTCTCCAACGTATTTAACTGGTTAAAAATAGTATTTATACAAGAGTTTTAACGAAAAATATCAGGAAAAAATGTACAGGAATAAAAAAAAATTCAGCTTTCAAAATATTCGTCGATAAAAAAACCGATCTTTATATTTACGCTAGCCATTTTGTATATTACCACGTGACCTGCTATCTCTTAAACTGGAGGGGGGGATCCACTTGAATCCAACAAAACCAGTAATTTTTTTTTCTATTATATATACATCATTTTCTATAAAATTAAGTGTAGACTTTATAATTATAACAAAAAATGTTATTCATACTAAAAAAAAAAAATGCTTAGTCATGTCACGTGACGTGACGTCAACATCCACTAATGGCGAACAATTGTACCTATTTACTATGCCTCCCCACGGGACAGAGTTAGACACCAGGGTCGTTTTTTAACGTGGAGAAAAGGTACAAAAATAAAAATTGTCTCAGTCGTGGAGGATTTCTCCTCCACCGAAAGAGAACAAGAAATAGAAGTGCAGCATCTGAAGAACAGATACTACACTTTGATCTTGACCAAAAGGCCAAGAATGCGAACAATTGTAAATAACAACTTTTTTCACAAAACCAACACCGTCTTTCTTTTTTTTCTCTCTCTCACCCACTTACTCTTCCCTCTCTCTCACCCTCTTTCTCTTGACGTCACACCACTGTTAAACTGTGGGATGCACATTTTATTAGAAATTCAGCTTTCAAAATATTAGACGATAATAAAAATATAAAACCAACACCCTCTTTCTCTTTTCTCTCTCTCTCACCAACTTACTCTTCTCTCTCTCTCACCCTCTTTCTCTTGACCTCCTACTACTGTTAAACTGTGTGTGTGTGTGTGGGGGGGAAGAGGCAGCTTGAAAACCAACAAAAACAGTGCACAGTTTCCCAAGCATTTGGGGTGGGAAGGGGGGGAAGAAGCCGAGCGCACAGTTTCGTGTGAGAGAGAGAGAACAATTCTCAACCTATATACTCAACAAATTTTTTATCTACAGATTTGAAAGTTTGTATATAGGGTATTCAGACATATGGAAATATATCTAGCATAATCTATCTATTATATCTATAAAAGTGAAAATGTGTGTGTGTGTGTGTGTGTGTGCGTAAGAGAGAGAGAGAACAATTCTCAACCTATATACTCAACGTATTTTTATCTACGGATTTTAAACTTTGTATATAGGGTATTCAGACATATAGAAATATATCTAGCATAATCTATACATTATATCTATAAAAGTGAGAATGTGAGTGTGTGAGAGAGAGAGAACAATTCTCAACCTATATATTCAACAAATTTTTTACCTACAGATTTGAAAATTTTTATATTGGGTATTCAGACATATGGAAATATATCTAGCATAATCGATCTATTATATCTATAAAAGTCAGAATGTTTGCGTGTGGTTGTCTGTGTAAGGTTGCGAGAGAGAGAGAGAGAGAACAATTCTCAACCTATCTATTCAATAAATTTGTTATCTACAGATTTGACCATTTGTATATAGGGTATTCAGACATATGGAAATATATCCAGCATAATCTCTCTATTATATCCATAAAAGTGAGAATGTGTGCGTGAGAGAGAGAGAGAGAGAGAGAGTAAGTACAATTCTCACCCTATATATTCAACAAATTTTTTATCTACCGATTAGAAAATTTGTATATAGGGTATTCAGACATATGGAAATATATCTAGCATAATCTATCTATTATATCTAGAAAAGTGAGAATGTGTGTGAAAGAGAGAGAGAGAAGAGAGAGAGAGAGAACAATTCTCAACCTATATATTCAACTAATTTTTATGTACAGATCTGAAAATTTGTATACAGGGTATTCAGACATATGGAAATATATCTAGCATAATCTATTATATCTATAAAAGGTAGAATGTGTGTGTGTGTGTGTGAGTGAGTGAGTGAGTGAGTGAGTGAGAGAGAGAGAGAGAGAGAACAATTCTCAACCTATATACTCAACAAATTTTGTATCTACAGATTTGATAATTTGTATATAGGGTATTCAGACATAAGGAAATATATCTAGCATAATCTATCTATTATATCTATAAAAGTGAGAATGTGTGTGAAAGAGAGAGAGAGAGAACAATTCTCAACCTATATATTCAACAAATTCTATCTTTACAGATTTGAAAATTTGTATATAGGGTATTCAGACATTTGGAAATATATCTAGCATAATCTATTATATCAATAAAAGTGAGAATGTGTGTGTGAAAGAGAGAGAAAGAACAATTCTCAACCTATATACTCAACAAATTTTTTATCTACAGATTTAAAAATTTGTATATAGGGTATTCAGACATATAGAAATATATCTAGCATAACCTATCTATTATATCTATAAAATGACCATGTGTGTGTGTGTGTGAGAGAGAGAGAGAGTCAGAGAGAGAGAGAGAACAATTTTCAGCTTGTGTGTGTGTGAGAAAGAGAGAGAGAGAAAGAGAGGAAGGAAAATTCTCACCCTATATATTCAACAAATTTTTTATCTACATATTAGAAAATTTGGATATAGGGTATTCAGACGTATGGAAATATATCTAGCATAATCTATCTATTATATCTATAAAAGTGAGAATGTGTGTGTGAGAGAGAGAGAAAGAGAGAGAGAGAGAACAATTCTCAACCTATACATTCAACTAATTTTTTATCTACAGATTTGAAAATGTGTATATTGGGTATTCAGACATATGTAAATATATCTGGCATAATCTATGTATTATATCTATAAAAGTGTGAATGTGAGTGATGGAAAGAGCAAAAAATTCTCAACCTATATAACCTATAAAAGTGAGAATATGTGTGAGAGAGAGAGAGAGAGAGAACCATTCTCAACCTATATATTCCACACATTTTTGGGCACAGATTTGGAAATTTGTATATAGGGTAGGCAGACATATAGAAATATATCTAGCATAATCTATCTATTATATCTATAAAAGTGAGAACTTGTGTGTGTGTGTGTGTGTGTGAGAGAGAGAGAGAACAATTCTTAACCTACATACTCAACAAATTTTTTACCTGCAGTTTAGAAAATTTGTATATAGGGTATTCAGACATATGGAAATATATCTAGCATAATCTATCTATTATAACTACAAAAGTTAGAATGTGTGTGTGAGAGAGAGAGAGAGAACAATTCTAAACCTATATATTCAACAAATTTTTTATCTACAGATTTGAAACTTTGTATATAGGGTATTCAGACATATGGAAATATATCTAGCATAATCTATCTATTTTATCTATAAAAGTGAGAATGCGTGTGTGTGAGATAGCGAGAGAGAGAGAGAGAGAAAAAGAGAGAGATAAAAATTCTCAACCTATACATTCAACAAATTTTTTATCCACAGATTTGAACATTTGTATATAGGGTGTTCAGACATATAGAAATATATCTAGCATAATCTATCTATTATATGTATAAAAGTGAGAATGTGTGTGTGTGTGAGAGAGAGGACAATTGTCAACCTATGTATACAACAAATTTTTTATCTACAGATTTCAAAATTTGTATATTGGGCATTCAGACATATTTCAATATATCTGGCATAATCTGTCTATTATATCTATAAAAGTGAGAATGTGTGTGATAGAGAGAGAGAGAACAATTCTCAACCTATATACTCAACAAATTTTTTATCTACAGATTTGAAAATTTGTATATAGGGTATTCAGACATATGGAAATATATCTAGCATAATCTATTATATCTATAAAAGTGAGAATGTGTGTGTGTGTGTGAGAGAGAGAGAGAGAGAAAACAATTCTCAACCCATATACTCAACAAATTCTTTATCTACAGATTTTAAAATTTGTATATAGAGTATTCATACAAATAGAAATATATCTAGGATAATCTTTCTATTATATCTATAAAAGTGAGAATGTGTGTGTGTGAGCGAGAGAGAGAGAGAGAGAGAGAGAGAGAGAGAGAGAACAGTTCTCAACCTATACATTCAACAAATTTTTATATATAGGGTATTCAGAAATATCGAAATATATCTAGCATAATCTATTATATCTTTAAAAGTTAGAATGTGTGTGTGAGAGATAGAGAGAACAATTCTCAACCTATGCACTCTACAAATTTTTTATCTACAAATTAGAAAATTTGTATATAGGGTATTCACACATATGGAAATATATCTAGCATAATCTATCTATTATATCTATAAAAGTTAGAATGTGTGTGTGAGGTAGCCAGAGAGAGAGAGAGAGAGAGAGAGTAAGAACAATTTTCAACCTATATATTCAACAAATATTTGATCTACAGATTAGAAAATTTGTATATAGGGTATTCAGACATATGGAAATATATCTAGCATAATCTATCTATTATATCTCTAAAATTGAGAATG
This sequence comes from Euprymna scolopes, assembly GCF_053919585.1. Taxonomy (NCBI): domain Eukaryota; kingdom Metazoa; phylum Mollusca; class Cephalopoda; order Sepiida; family Sepiolidae; genus Euprymna; species Euprymna scolopes. Next base: position 22,631,807 of record NC_136495.1, read on the forward strand.
TGTGTGAGAGAGAGAGAGAACAATTTTCAACCTATATACTCAACAAATTTTTTTATCTACAGATTTGAAAATTTGTATATAGGGTATTCAGACATATGGAAATATATCTAGAGTAATCTATCTATTATATCTTAAAAAGTGAGAATGCGTGTGTGTGTGAGAGAGAGCGACACAGAACAATTCTCAACCTATATATTCAACAAATTTTTTATGTACAGATCTGAAATATCACATTTGTATAGAAGTAGAAATCTTGATACCTACTCTGATACCTAATAAAAGAAAGGACACTCTTTAGGGCGGATTTTGATTATAACAAGTCACTAATTAGAAATTATATTAAACATTCTAATAATTTAAGAATTTTACCAAAATAAAATTGCATGGTAATCACCCAATTTCTGCCACAAAATTTTGATTGGCAGAACTCATAAACATAAAATATATATTTTCTAATTTCATCTTTTTTTTTTCTTTTTACATAATCTGGTTTGATGTTTTCCCAAATATTCAAATCACTATATTTTGCTGCTTAATATCAAATACAGCAACTGAGTTATTTTTATGCATCAAACAATTACATTTTCTCATTCATCCAAACTAATCACTGAACATCAATTTCATATTTTCTTCACTAAAATATTACTGTGCTTGATGTCATCAAGTGGAGCGGATCATTTTTTTTTCATTTGTTCACACATTTTTCCAATTTATATATATTTTAAAGATTCTTAGCCTATGTCATTGCATACCAATCTGTTTATTAAAAGTTAAGGTTCACTGTAAACACATATGTTACACCAAAATAAAAACGCTTCAGATAATGTCTTGATATTCAATTCAGTTTCTCACATGACATCTTATGAAGTTAGTAGAAATGTTACAGACTTTTGAATCTCAAACACTTTCAATACTGTGCACTGATATTTTCTTTTTTGCAATATAAGCACATTCATGATTTTTTTTACAAACGTTAAAAACTTTCACATTGTGTAGCAATATACTGAAACAATTATAAAAATATTTGTTTTTATTTTGAATGATGCAGGGCATCTGAAGAGAGATTTTTCTAACAAAATGAAAGTATAATTTTTAGCAATAGGTATCTAGGAAAAGGCCACTACATATGTTATAAGTTCCAAATTTCCACAACCTGGCAAATACTGGTACATGCTAGCAAATTTAGATTTGCAATTACAAAATATGATTCTAATTTTTTCCTTTGCTCTTTATTCTAACACTACACTAAGTTTACTGTGTTATTTCGCTACAGTTGATATTGTGTAGAACAATAAGAAAATCATAGTGAACAATGCATTCAACAAATTTCACACACATTTCTAGATACCTATATCTAATAAGTTCAAAAGAAAGGACACACTTAGGGAGGTATTTTGGTGGTCAAGTCACTAAAAAGAGATTAGCTGGTTTCCCGGCATAGCCCAGGATATAATAAAGATTGACTGAAATACATGTTCTAGCTGGTTTCTAGGCGTTGCCAGGGATGTAATATAGACACATTATGTTGTATATTACCTGTTCTCTTCTCCCTAAGGTAAAACAATTTCATATACATGCTGTAAATTACCTATGCTAGGGATAAAACATGAACAATATCAGTCCTAGGGTAGATAAAACAAATAATACATAGAGATGAAAGATTCCTCTCCCCTAAGAATCAAACATATGTTCAATATCTGCTTTTGTTTTTTCATTGTTTATACGGTCCCGAGCAACGCCGGGTAGCCCTGCTAGTTTATATATATAGATAATGACAGGTTTTTTGGGGGCCCCCCTCGAAGATAACTGATCAGTTGACCAACTTCTAGTGGTCCGTTTGACGTGAAATTTCGATATTTGTCATCCGGGTGATGGGGCTTCGATATGATACCAAATTTGTCAAGTTTGGTTCCGTCTTTCAAAAGTTTTAGCGTTACAAACAAACATACATACATACACACAGACGTTTGGCTTTTATATATATAGAAGATGGTTGAGATTACTTTATAAATATTAATTCTTTAATATCTATAATATACTTTAGCTTTGCCATCTTGGATCATTTTGGTAAACTTAACTGTAATTCTTATTTCATTTATATATATATATATATATATATCTCAATCAAAGAGTGTTATTTTGTAACACCTCTGTTTCATACTAAAAGCATCAAATAATTTGTTTTAAAAGAAGCAGGAAGACATTCATTAATGAAACGAAAGTCTTCTACCTCCTCTACCCATAAATCGTTTGAAGTATAATAAACTTAACATTTTCAGAAAGAAGGGAAATCAAGTTAAGACAAAGTTTGATACAAAGAGGAGAAGAGACAAAACAGAAAAAGAAATAAAAACCAATTTCCCTGGCGAAGGGGAGTCAATCTTACTATCCTGTGAAATTCAACAGAGAATGATCTTTCATTTCCAGATCATTAAAGAAGCTAACTAAACAATTGTTTTGCTATGGGAGATAAATCTGGTGCACTTTTTTTTGGGGGGGAGTGAAAAATTAGTAAAATACTTTACTTATCCTACCCAAAATCACAGGTCTGAGTGGCAACATTCCTTCTGCTAAAAATCCTACTTTAACACTAGCAATAACCCTAAATTTGAGTGGCAAGCCTACTCCTAAACAAATAGCCTTGTATTATCTAAAAAAAAAAAAAAAAAAAAAAAAAAAGTATCCCCCCCCACCAAAAAAAAAAAAAAAAAAGAATGCATAGTTTATCTCCCATAACATAAAAAACTGCACGTGCGCGCTAGAATGGCCCAAAATGAGGGATCATTTTACATTGAATTCATATGAAAAAACAAGTGCTTGCACATAATTGCCTAAAAAAAGTTAAACTCATTTTATTTTTTAACAAATGGTGTTAATCTATGAAACTTTCCATACTGAAAGTATCAACTGATATGTTTTAATTTCAATTTTGCTTTTAAATTCATCAAGTTCCATTAAAATTAGCTTTTTGTCAAAAAAAACATGTTCAATGTTTCTTTAAGTTTTTTTTTTTTTTTTTTTTTTTTTTTGGTAATAAAAATTTAAAAGATGAATATTTAATTCAAGAAGGAAAAAAAAAATGTCTATTAGCAAGAGAAAAACTAAATGCGTATGTAAGAAAGGATTGTTTGATGTTTGCCAAAATTGGCATTTCCAGAGAAAGGGGAAAAGGAGTAAGACAAAATAAGTTGAGAAGATGAAGAAAAAAAAAAGAAAAAAAAGATAAAACAAATCAGAATTTGCTATAAAAAAGTTTTTTGTTTTTTTTTAAATTCTGCTTTTTCAGAGTTAAAAATAAAAGCAAAATTCTTTTTTCTGAAATTACAAAAAAATTGGGTCTCATATCCTAGATAAACATTCAGCGACTAAATCATAATCAAGGGGTAAGCCTTCAAATTAACTAGTCTTCCTACAATCACTGCAGCAACTAAATAATAATGTTAATGGCGGCCATCTTGGATAAGCACAAAGTGGAAATTTGAGTGAAAACTGGTTTGGGATAACATGGAACATATTTCTCTTATCTATTTTATTCGCATTACCTGTGTTAATTGGTTTCTTTTAATAAAGCAATGTCTTGTATAAAAACTGGTTTGGAATAGCATCTTTTCCATGTTATTTGCACATTTAAAAACTAAACATTAATCAGATGGGACTATTTTAAATTGCATTGATTATGGGTTAAAACCTGGATCAAAAAAAATAAAATAAAATAGATAAAAAAAGAAAAGCTATGTTTCAACTAAAGCTAAAGATGTTTTTCATGAACATGAATATATTACAGGTATTTAAAAAAAAGAAAAAAGCAATTTCTCTAGTGAAAGTGAGTTTTAAGAAACGGAGTTAGTATAGTCAAAATATCCCCAATTGTCCCAAAGCAAAAATAGAACACACACCAGCTTGAAAAAAAAAAATAAATAAATAAATTCACAAAAAGAAAGCTTCTTCCCAAAGTTATTGTGATAGGCACCATTCCTTTTCCAAAGACATTGTTTGGTTATAGTCAGCTAACGCATCTCCCAACTTCCAGCACAGTACCACCATAAGCAGTGACAAGGCAAATCAGTTCCTTCGTTTTTTTTCTCTCATGCCTATAACTCCCTTGTGCATGTAATCTTTTTTTATTATTACATTTTTTCAACAGTCTTTTTTTTTATTATTTAATAATCATTGAAAAGTTGTTGTTTTTTTCGGTCTTATTTTAATTAATAATTGAAAACACTTTTTAAAATCTTTTTAAACTATTTTGATGGGTTACACTATGCATGTAATCTTTTTTTATTATTACATTTTTTCAACAGTCTTTTTTTTTTTTTATTTAATAATCATTGAAAAGTTGTTGTTTTTTTCGGTCTTATTTTAATTAATAATTGAAAACACTTTTTAAAATCTTTTTAAACTATTTTGATGGGTTACACTATGCATCGGATGCGCCTCTTCTCACGATATTTTAAATTTTGCTATTCTGACCTCAACAATTACAATCTTATACCTTTACAAACGTATTTATTATATAAATTCCAATAAAATAACTTATTTTTTAATTTCATTCTTAAAAGTGCAAATTAAGACTCATTGTGTTATTTTTGTTTGTATAATTTTGTTAATTTTTATTGTATACGTTTACATAATGTTCTTTTCTTATATTTTATTTCAACGAATCACTCCAGAACAGAAACAATGAAGAACCATAAAAAGTGGAGAAACTGATTTGCCCTGTCACCGCTCCCGGCAGCACCATGCATTCATCGTCAAGCCCAAATATCAGCTGACATGATATTGTAAACAAACACGGACAGAATTTGATCATTTTATCATTATTTTTAAATTTTTATATTGCAAATTAGTTCACCAGGCAAATTCTTCTTCGTAATAAATAATATTCAATAGAGGATTGATTCTATAATAATACATACGCAATCTACATAAATTAAAATATCATGTTTAAGCGTATTGTACAGCTGGGCAACACCAGGCTGCCAGCTAGTTTATACATAAATGTGTAACACAAAGTACCATATATATTGGCATTGTATATGATTAATTTATTATAAGTTTCTATTTCACCCAGGAAGGAAATTATGGGTTCATACTTTTTCGAATGGTAGTAGTGCACCGCTGTTGCAACAGCATTCACCTTCGTTGTGCTGAGCCAGCTTCTCCCCTGGCCTAAACTACATACGAAACCATGGCAGTCCTGAACTAGGTCACACAAGATGGCTAACCAATCATCATCATTATATTGTTTAAATCACATGAGTCTATTGCTGACATCAGTTTCCTCAATATCTTTCTAGTTAGAATTCTTTCTGGAAAGACATTGTGTACTTATGAGCGGGACCACGTGAAGAGTGCCAACATCCTAAGTAAAAGTGATCTTATGAAATCAGCAGGATTTGAACTCGAAACACCCAGGTCGCTAGTTGATGTCATTTAACACTTAACCACCTTATGATTAAGCAATTGTGATTCCACTGTCTAAGGTTGATCATCCGTAGACAGGAAAGCTCAGTAAAGTTATCCCTGATGATTGTTGTTCAAGTCTTCAGCTGTCCATTGATACGTATGCACCATTCAGTGAAAGAGGTAAGGAAAATTAATTTGTGATTCATCACAAATTCTCTCTACTACCTAATCCATAGTTGAAAATAATACATCCAGAAACAGAATTTGACATATTAATACTATATTAAATAGAAAGTTCAAAAATCAACCAAAATACCTTTATGTAATTGATATCGGAATCTTCCAATTTTTTCTTAAAGGCTGGATCTTCTTCTAAGACTGTCACAATTTCTTGGAGATATTTTTCATATTCCAAACCCATTGCCTAAAACAAAGAAGAAAAAAAAACAAGAAAGTTAATTATATATAAATATACATTGCAATTATTATTAAGGGAAGAATTTTATTTATTATTCATTATCAAAAGTAAAAAAAAAAAAAAAATAATCAGTTGACTGGTTTTGCCCTCACTCAACAGGAGCTGTAGGGTGGGGGCTATATATGTATATTCAAAATAAAGATAGCATTATGGTGTATATATATATATATATATATATATATATATATATATATAAAAATAATTGAGGATTATCTTAGCAACTAATAGCGTCTAAATCTCGTAAACAATTCCTCTGTTTACAAAGTGAGGGGCATCTTTCTTGAGTATAGAACTATTTTTGTAATAGAAAAATGTAGTTCTACTAAACAAACAAAATGGTAGCATCAATCCAGTCAAAGAAGATAGTCAGGTAAAGGTTTAATTCAGTCAGGATCTGCAGAGTGTAGTGGTCTTCTCATGTCAAGAAAGAAAGCTATCATTGAAGAATTCAAAGATTCATTATCTATTATATCTATAAAAGTGAGAATGTGTGTGTGTGTGTGTGTGTGTGTGTGTGTGTGTAAGGACACTTCTCAACCTATATACTCAATGAATTTTGCTCTACAGACTTGAAATTTGGTATATAGGGTATTCAAACAGTGGAAAACTTTGTATCAATTTTCATCTGGAAAAAAGAGCTGCTAATGGGTAAAAATGGAAAAATTGGTACGTGGGTGACATGAAGTTTTGATTTCGATCTCAGCTTGATTATTTTTTTTTTTTTTTTACTTACAAGGAGTGAACTGTTTAGAAAAAACATTATACTCACATGCACCTGTCTCAGTTTCTTTTCTTTTTTTTTTTTTCTTTTAAAAGGAATTTCACTTTACATTTAATCCCTACAGTATTTCTGTTTATAATAAAGAACTCTGCATTAATCAAAATATAATATTTATGCATATTTTACTACCGGGCAACCTGCTAGTATTGAATAAAGCAATTCTAACATCTCATTGGTTCGTTCTCATCATCCCTGGTTATAAATATAATCACCCAAATCTTTGTGGTCATACCCTCATGTCAAAAATATTGCAACAGTTTTAAACAAAGTTATAGAATAGGTGTATCAGAATTTTTGTAGGAATTTTTGACACCAAACACGAAACTGCAAATAAAATATAAAAAACTCGTAATTTCTCTTTTAAAGGTGGGTTGTTTATTTTCTTTATGGATTATACTTCCAAAATAAACTATTAAAGTTGTTTTAAAAGTAATAGAAATATTTTTTTTTATTTTTTAAAAAACAGTAATGAAATTAATTGAATGTTACGAGTTCAGTATTTTTCAATTTTTAAACTTTAAAAATCTATCAAAATTTTTCTATTGATTCTACTTTTACGATATTTTCAGGGTCAATGTGAAATTTTATGCTCTTTCCAATAAACTGAATATAATATTTTAGACAAATGTTTTTTTTTAATTCACGCCCCCCCCCCATTTTCAAATGTCTATTAAAAAGTAAATAATTCATGTACCAAAGTTTTATATATCACAAATTGAAGATAAAAGATCAATAGATAATATATTCAAATTTAAAACAAAAAAAGTAGTGTTTTTTTTTAGAAATTTACCTGTAAAGTCCGAAGTTTTAAACCTTTTTAAAAAAAAACATGTTGTTTGTTCATTTTTTTTTTTTTTTTTAAATGAAACCTTGGTCCTTGCTCTTTTAATTGAAAAAAAAATTAGGGCTTGAATTACATTTTTCGAGGAGTTATAAGCTTCGAAAGAGAGCAGGTGGAATTATTCAATAGTTTTCACGAAATTTCTGACACTGCTAGTTATAGAATTAATGATCCAACGCAATGGAAAAAGGAAAACAAGACATTTATATGTTTATCCATGTTTAATTTTTATTGTTCAAAACCTTTTGACGGTTTTAAGAAAAACATAGCAAACATTTGAAATACATGGTGTGTTTATGATGGGGAAAGAATGTTATTTAAAAAAAAAAAAAAAAAAAAAAGGGCATAGATATTAAAATTCAAAATGTGTGGTATGTCTATGAAGTGAAATGAATTTTATCTTTGCTGAGTTTTTTTTTTATTGTTTTAATACCAATGTTATGTACAAAGTTTTATCAAGAATGCGTTGTAAAATATTAGGTGCCTTCAGTAAGTTTCCAGATTTTTTTTTTTTTTTTTTGTACAGGCATTTAAACTTGTAGACTCTTGAAAATTCAGTATGTTATTGCTATACATCTTATGAGATGGATAATCAATTTTCATTATTTCAGGTTCAAATGAACAGCTACAACAGGAATTGGAATACACCCTACCAAAGTCTGATTGTCATAGCCAGTGAATTTCAAAACATACAATCTGGATGTGAGGACACTTTAGAAGAACGATATGCAATAAAATTCTGCTTTAAACTTGGAAAAAAAAATGTCATAAATGAATGGAATGCTTCATACTGCTTTTGGACCATCTTGCATGAATCTAAGATCAGTTTTTGAGTGGCATAAGAGATTCAAGGAAGGCAGAGAATCTGTGAGGGATGATGGGAGAAGTAAGGAAGTTAGAACACCAGAGTTAATTGGCCAAATAAAGAATTTCATGGATAAGGACAGTAGTGTGTCTATAGAGACACTGAGTGCACAGTTTGATATCAGTGTAAGAACTGTGCACACAATTATTGCCAAGGAACTGAAGATGCAGAAAATTTGTGCAAAGTTTGTCTCAAGGTTGCTCAAAGAAGATCAGACTACTTGACATCAAGACAGTTCCTCATCTTCTCTATAGTCCAGACTTTGCTCCCTGTGACTTTTTTTTTTTTTTTTTTTTTTTTTACAGTGATCACAACTTATCAAGGCCCGGAAGCCACTCAGGGATAAGGGTTATTGCAAGTACATTACATTGGTGTGGAGATTTGATGAAGTGTTTACTTAAGGGGGCGGTTCATCAGGAATTTGTTAACGTTGGACTTGAAGACATCCAAGTTGTAGTCCGGTGGGAAGCAGGCAGACGGAACAGAGTTCCACAGGCGTGCAGTTCTAAGAAAAAAGCTTTGTTCATGGAATCTGCGTTTTGATTTAGGCACATATAAAGAGTGGGGGAAATTTTTCACAGTGGATTCAGCTAGACGGGTGTTTTTCGTGAAAGATTGGCGAGGGGGGACCAGAGATTGGAGTTCAGACCAGCACCTGCCATGGAAATAACGATAAAACAAGGATAGGCTCGCAACGTCTCTTCTGTAGGAGAGAGGTTGCAGGGTAGAGAAAAGGGCATCCCCCACTAAGCCACGAAGTCTATTTTGTACTCTGTCAAGGCAGGATAGGCTGTTTTTAGCAGATCCTTCCCAGATATGGCAACAGTATTCCATACTTGGACGTACTTGACTTTTATATAGATAGAGAATTGCATCAGTAGTGAGATATCTTCTGGAGCGGTAGAAGGATCCCACCATCTTTCCAGCGACCTTGGCAACAGACTTGATGTACGTGTTCCATTTCAGATCAGGAGTAAAGGTCAAACTCAGAAGCTTGTCAAAACACGGAGCCTCACCCAGACGAGAGCCATCCATCACAATTGATGCCAGATGGGGATCAGAGCGTTGATAATGTAAGGATAGGAGTTTTGGTTATTCCCTAAGCTCAAGGAAAACCTTAGAGGCTGTCATTATGAGACAATTGAGATGAAAGAGACTACGATGAGGGTCATTGACATGCTCATACAAGAGGACTTCCATGGGGCCTTCTAAAAATTGTTGGAACAGTACAACAAGTGCATTGCAGCTGAAGGAGATTACTTCAAAGAGGACGAGTTTCATATGTGTACAATCTAGAAAAATGCCCATACGAAAAAAGTTTGGAAACTTATTGAAGGCACCTCGTAGCTAGCCAGGATCTAAGCTAAAGTTTTGTTTGTTTAGTATCATTTTACTTATAAAGTAAGTTTAGTATCATTTTGCTTATAAAGTAAGTTTAGTATCATTTCGCTTATAAAGTAAGTTTAGTATCATTTCGCTTATAAAGTAAGTTTAGTATCATTTTGCTTATAAAGTAAGTTTAGTATCATTTTACTTACAAAGTAATTTTAATATCATTTTGCTTATAAAGTAAGTTTAGTATCATTTTGCTTATAAAGTAAGTTTAGTATCATTTTGCTTATAAAGTAAGTTTAATATCATTTTGCTTATAAAGTAAGTTTAATATCATTTTGCTTATAAAGTAAGTTTAGTATCATTTTGCTTATAAAGTAAGTTTAGTATCATTTTGCTTATAAAGTAAGTTTAATATCATTTTGCTTATAAAGTAAGTTTAGTATCATTTTACTTATAAAGTAAGCCATGTAGAGCATTTAGGAGAAAGAGATAGTCACAAGGATTAGAATAAAATTATCAGACGACTTTTCAAACAAATTTGTTTTAAACGGATCATGTATATTGGAGAACATAACCCACTCTTTCCAACAAGTAAGTGATGACTGCTAAGAAGTACAATCCGTATCATGCAACAACGACCTACAGAGGTACATGTATTACATCAGAGTTTTCTTTCTCTTAAGACTACTTATCTTAGCAAGGTTTGAAAGTGTAGCCTATCCAATACGTCACCCTTATCTGGAGGGCAGCTAGATGGATTCATACCTATCTTAAGGATATTATTTAAGGTGATGCAATAATCTCAAGAGAACTAGAACACTGCATACCAAACTCACAGTCCATGCCAGTAACTATTGCAGCACTATCACTTTAATCAGAATGAATTCCTGATGACAGAGGAAACACAATCTAATTAATACTTATACTTGAATAGCTTTTGGACTTAGTGAATAGTGACTCATTAGTATATAAAAAAAAAAAAAAAACATTTTGAATCTAAATTGTGGGCCGGGGGTGATTATTGTTATTTCCATATTATTCCATAGTTCAACAAGATAAACCTGAAGAAGGTCGAAGGTTACATCAACCAAAACTCAGTGAAAATAGAACTCAAGATGAGAATAGTCAGAATAATCCAAATAATGTGAATTATCAATTTTTATCTAAAAAATTCAGAAACATATTGTTGGGGGGGGGCATCATGTTCTCAACATGAAGGATGCCCTTTTGCACTCCACTTAGCCTAGCCTTGTACCATACCTGATTTCATGTGGTAAGGGAATAAATACAAAAACATCCATTTTTTTTTTTTCCTGTGTGCTTCGTTAAATTGGCACAGAGGAAACACATGTTCCTCAAGACAAGAGGGTGAGAGGTGATAGTAATGACATGTTAAAATCAAGACTCCCAACCTAGAAACAGTTGTCCCTCTCAGTTGCAAATTTGTTGGCTTGTGGCTCCAAGGATGAACCTCATCAGTGATGGCTCCTCCTCTTTAAATCATTCATATACTTTTTTATAGAACAATGTAATTAATCTATTGCATGGCAATTCTTATAATTGAGAAAAAGAAAAAATCTAAACACAAACTAATAATTACTTTAGTACAAGCAAAAGTAACATTGTAAAATACGGATCACATTAATGAAGCTCATTAAACGCAACATGCAAAGTAACAATTTCAATTTATACAACATCGAGAAATAGGCATTTTATTAATACTCATAGTTTCTCTTATTTTATTTATCAGAAAAATGAACCCATCATCTTTTGTAAGATTTTGTCTACAATGAGCTGAATTAAGCTCTCAAACCTAAAACCTGCCCGAGAATTGAACGAAAGAGAAACTTTGTCGGTTGTGTGATCATTTTCAAGATCAATTTTGAGTAAGCACCTCACAATCAAGAGCATAACCCCCACCCCCTGTGTGTGTGTGTGTGTGTGTGTGTGTGTGTGTGTGTGTGTGTGTGTTGACAGAAAGGATATTACAAAAAGCAGGGTTTTTTTTCCTCGAGAACTCCAATTGGTTCCAACTAAGAAAGTCAAAACTAATGGAAAGACATTGAGTGCATATGTGAGGGGAAAGGAACAGGAAGTCATTCTTTCACAAAACAAAAGTCATCTTACCTCCCCCTCTACTCTTTCATGATTTGCTTCAGATAGAACTATCATAAGAAAAAATCAGCCTGTTCCTTATTTAAAAAAGTGGATTTTAATCAAAAAGCTAAAACTGACACCTAGAAAAGTCACATGATTTAAATGGAAATCTGCCTCCACCACCACTCTTGGTGGTGGTGAGTCTGCTAAATAAAAATGGAGTATTCATATCCCATGTGATGATTGTTAGTCATTTATTTCCAAAGTGAATTCTTTGGTAAACAAGTTGTTTTAAATCTTCCTCTGTTTGGAAATTAGTCTAGAAATATCCAAACAATAAATAACAGTGTGCCTAGAACCCACCTACCAGGGAGTGAGGATGCAGGAGGGTGGGTGTATCTATTTGTTGTTTTCAACCTTTTGCATCTAAAATAACAACCAGTTAAGTTTGTTAATCATGCTATCAAGAAATAATCAAAAACAAATCAGAAAATGGCGTTATGTGCATTGGAACACCATTAATAAAACATTTCAATTTGGAAATTAGAATTAGTAAATTCATGCCCACCTATCATGAGTTCAGGATTCAATCTTAATCTGATACACCTTAAATAAAATCTTTCTTACACTAAAATTAACATTATTTGTTAAACTATTCAAAACATCTTAAAAAAAATACTGACAAAAAATACACTCTAAGGAGTCTTTAAAAGACGAAGCACGTGTCCATGGATGATTACTTACATGTATTTTTGTGAAATACATATAAGCATAATAAACATAAAATTTTGAATTTCTACATTTGAAATTCAAAAAATTGAACTTTCAAATTATCTTTATATTTCTGATCAAGGAATGCTGCCACAGGAACAACTTGTCTCTTTAAAATGTCAGTATTTCTGATGCTTCTTCATTCATCCTGTAGGATTTGAATTTAGCAAATGCCAAGACAACCATGTAGTGCAGCCACAAAACACCGACATAAAAAAAAAAGAAATTTTATGTGCGTGTTTCCATTTTACACATACGACACAATTAGCAAGCCATACTGCCATTTGAACAGAAGGGGCTACTATTTGAAACCATACTTAGGAAAGATTAACAAGATGTTGCTTTACATTACATTAAAATACCTGCATATCAGTACAGTCAGGGAAACAAGTAGCAAGAAGGGACTTCCAAAGTCTAGCTGTTCGAGAGAAGAAACTATTAGAGTAGAAAGCTTTCTAGCCTCAAATGATTGGATTTTTTTATGGACCATTCTTGTATGGGCCTTTAGTTGGTTAAAATAGTTTTTAAGGGCTCAAGAAGGGTTCAAAATTGAAAAATATCGTTATACATTTTGTACATTAATCTTGGTTTATTTTTAATCAGTTCATTTGCATGTCAAGTTGGTACAGTGGTAACATCACTAGCTTTGAATGCTACAGTTTTGATTTCAGTTTCAATTCTAGCTGATGGCACCCAAATATTTTCTTTTTTTTTACTTATGAAATCAATGTTTTATAATAATATATATGAATTCTGGACAAATTAAGATATATTTACTCATATTTTACGACTGCTCCCCACCCTCCACTAGTAGTAAAAAAATAAATAAATAAAAAAGGTTTACATGTTTTGTATTATCCTCCATTTTATAATATAAAAAAAATAAAAAAATATTAAAAAAAACAAAATGACTCAACTGTTAACAATGGAGAATCCTCCTAACCCATCCACAAAACTGGAAACATTTTTATAAACATTTTTTTCAATTACAAATCGGAAGGGTCTTTTATAGGAACTGAAAATGAATTAGAAGCCAAATTAAGGCTCACTCATCGACGAAAATCTTTCACAGCACAAATCCGACAATTGTCGACTTGCAGTGCAGTTTATTGTTCAAATGACAATGAAAATTATTGGCCATGATTGAAACATGGTTCAGATTCAGCAATTAGCCAAGAGAAGCAAATGGTACCGTTTTTATCATCTCGATGATTGGATGATTCTGAAAAGTATAAATTCCAAGCAATACTTGATTAATTTTTTATCCAATCAATATACTGAACGAGAAAAATACCTGTCCCAGAATGGTTAAAATTCCACAACTTTTTTGTCTTCTTACAAAGATTAAAATCAAAATATAATGATAATAAACCTTATGTCTAGAATCCTTATTCCAATTTTGATCAGAATCCATTACATGATTTTAATTCTGGAAAATGTCTAAAATTTAAGCCTTAGGCTTAAGAGGTTTTAAAAAAATGAGCTTCCTAAAGACTATTCCAAATTTTTTTCTAGATTCCAATACAAATTAGAAATTCAAAAGATTTCTCTTAGATTTCTTCTGTTGAAATACTGGTTTTATTTTCTGTCTTGGATTCTAGCAGGACATGTTTTATTCTGAGTTGATGTCCATATTTGCATTTTGGAGGATCCTCCTTTCTTGATAAGAAGCTTATGAAATAAGATTGTACAATTTTTAGCCTTTTCATTCTGACTGGTTTGCTTGTATCCAAGGTTTCCTTTCCAATTTCCTAATCTGCATCTTATTTGAAATAAAGTATTTTTAGTCTGTTTGTGGTTGTTATTTTAGATGAGTTAAAGTGTGTGTGTGTGTGTGTGTGTGTATGTATATATATATATGTATATATATATATATATATATATGTATATATATATATATATATATATATATATATATATATATATATATATATATATATATATATATATATATATATATAAAAATGTAACTCTTGGTTCGTTTGCAATTAATAGTCTAAAAAACCACTGGATGGATGGCTTCCACGTTTTGGTATAATATGTTTACTATATCCATGTGTGTTTTTATATATTTCTTTTTAATTATAACATTATACTTATTTTTTCTATGATAAATAGGTGGTTTTCTTTGTACCGATAGGCCAATTTTTTTTTTAGGGACAATTATTTATTACCACTTCCTGTCACGTGACCAGTGTTTCCAATTTGCGGTTTTCTTGCTAGATCTGGAGATTTCGTTTGCAATCTAGTGGGGAATTCTAGATAATCTGGAGATATTTCGCACCCACACATCCGAAATTTTAGATTAAAAAATAAAGAAAAGGGCTTGAAAATATTTTAAAACATAAAATAAACTCATTCATGTCAGTAAAAAAAAGTAGCATTTATTGCCTTTGGTAACAATTATTTATTGATTATTTGTTTTGTTTTTCACCTTTTTTCAGCTAACCATTCTTAAATCTCACTATAAAATCGATTTTTCCAAGTACATTTTAGGTGGGTGGGGGGCATTCCAACCTCCGAAGTTTAGTTTAAAATACGATCCAAGCAACCCCGCTTAATTTAGAAGTATTTAGTCGAAAATTGTAAAAAGCAAGGAACAACAGCAAAAAAAAAAACAAAAAAAACTTATACCAATACAGTAGAATTTAATTATCTACCAACCTAAATAGTTTTAACATGCTAAAACAAAGTTTTTTGTTTTTTTATTTTTCTAATTTCAAAATATGTTGCAACATTATTGTGATGTTTAGTTTGCAGTATATTTCAATTTAACTTTTATTATAAAAAGTTTGAGCTTATGATTTGTTTCTTGCAAAAAAAAAAAAAAAAAAAAAATAAAAAAAAATACCCTCTCTGAAAAAACAGGTAAAACTAGCTGATAAAATATGTAAGCCTTCTGGGGAGCTAACCACTTCAATATAATTCCAGAAACATATAGTGAGAAAACACGGAACATTTTATATATTGAATATATATTTATAATTTTTTTATTGTAGGAAGTTAAAATATGGAGTTTTTTTTTGGGGGGGGGGGTGAATTAGCGATTTTTGAAAATTTCAGATGATAAAAGTTAAAAATCTAGCGATTTTCTGGACATTTCTTTCTCCTGATCTCGTGAGTTTTTTTTAAATCTCAGTTGCCAACACTGCATCACTAAAAGGATATTACAATATTTGTAAATTTTCAATGGGCTTAATCACATGATTATTGATAATGTAACCATGTGATTGAAATTTGATTTAAATTAACCACACATGGTCGCTTTCCTATCAAATATTCATCGAAAAATGGTAGGTACAGACAAAATGAATGCCGACGCTTAAAGTGTATAAACATTTTGACCCCTCCCTTTACTTAAAAATTCACAAAAAATCTGGAAATTAACCAATTTTAATGAAAATTTCAGTATTTATCAAATAATGATCGCAGAATATAATGAACTAATTATTTTTAATTAACTCTTAGTGAAAATGCTTTTTTTTGTTTAAACAAAAAATACCGTTACTAAAGTTATGGTTTTCGTTAGTAAATAAAAAATGCAAGAATTTATTGTTGCTTTTTTTTATATAAATAAAGCATCGTAATTTGTAACAATAAAAAATAATTTTTACAGGAACATTCCGAAAAAAGCTCCTAAAGTCCGTATTAATGAATTCGATATAACTCGAAGAAAAATAAATTTCTCACATACTATCAGGAAATTAAAGATTCAATTAGATTCCTATTTCAGTCACCTAAATTATTTAGGGTGAAATGAGTTTAGGAATTTATAGCCAAACCTAAATATTTTTTTTTGTTGCTTGAAAAAAAATAGCATTAATACAGTAAGTTAGGTAAAATTTGCATAGAATGCTCTGCTTTATGGTTGTTGTAAAAATAGAATGGAAATTTGAATTTCATTCCCTTTTAAATTCGGTACATTTTTACATTACGTCCAACTCATCGTTCACATTCGACACGTCAACTTTTATAGCTTTTCGGGTATGTTGGCAAGGTTAGGGGTGTCTATTCCGAAAGCCGTTCTTAACATGGGTAGATTGGTAGGTGTGTCAGAAATTTCGTGAAAAATAGTGAATAATTCCACCCCGTCTTTCCAAGCTTATAACTACTCGAAAAATGTAACTCAAGCCCTAATTATTTTTCAATTAAAGGAGCAAGGACCAAGGTTTCATTAAAAAAAAAAATTTTTAAATAAAAAACAAACGTGTTTTTTTTTTTAAAAAAGGTTTTAAACTTCGGACTTTACAGGTAAATTTCTAAAAAACACTTTTTTTTGTTTTAAATTTGAATATATTATTTATTGACCTTTTCTCTTCAATTTATGATATAAAACACTTTGGTGAGTAAATTAATTATTTACTTTTTAATAGACATTTCAAAATGGGAGGCGTGAATTATTCGACCCCCTGTCTTTCTAAGCTTATAACTACTCGAAAAATGTAATTCAAGCCCTAATTTTTTTTCAATTAAAGGAGCAAGGACCAAGGTTTCATTAAAAAAAAAGAAAAAACAAACAACATGGTTTAAAAAAAACCAAAAAACTTCGAACTTTACAGGTAAATTTCTAAAAAACACTACTTTTTTTTTGTTTTAAATTTGAATATATTATTTATTGACCTTTTCTCTTCAATTTGTGGTATATAAAACTTTGGTAAGTAAATTAATTATTTACTTTTTAATAGACACTTGAAAATGGGGGGGGGGGCGTGAATTAAAAAAAAAAAACGTTTGTCTAAAATATTATATTCGGTTTATTGGAAAGAGCATAAAATTTCCCATTGATCCTGAAAATATCGTAAAAATAGAATCAATAGAAAAATTTTGATAGATTTTTAAAGTTTAAAAATTGAAAAATATTGAGTTCGTAAAATTCATTACTGTTTTTTAAAAAAAAAATATTTCTATTACTTTTAAAACAACTTTAATAGTTTATTTTGGAAGTATAAGAAAATAAACAACCCAATTTTAAAAGAGAAATTACGAGTTTTTTAATATTTTATTCGCAGTTTTGTGATAGGGTGTCAAAAATACATACAAAAATTCTGATACATCTACTAGATTGGAATGTTTATTCGTTGTAAACGTACCCGACAACCTATAAATGTCAACATTTCCAATGTGAATGGTAAGCTGGACTTATGTAAAAAATAACAAAAAGATATACCAAACTGACTTTTTCGTTTAAAAATGGAATTATTTCCCTTTCGTTATTAACTTTTTTTTTTTTTTTTTTTTTTTTTTTTTTTTAAATATTATGTGTTTTATATACATAAAGTACAAATGTTGAATGTTACTGTTTTGATTATATTCGTTTGGGGGGGGGGGGCACAATTAAAAAAATTAAGAAAGATTAAAACGGAGCGAAATTTAAGTTTCCGTTCCATTTTTACAACAACTGTAAAACAGCGTATACTCAGCAAGTTTTATCGTAATTTATAAGAATAATGTTGAAAAACTAAATCAACATTTTATTTATTTTTCTGCATAAATTAATGATGGAAGTATTTTTCTGTTTATTTTCTGAACATCTGTTAAAAAAAAAATAATAATTTGTACATTATCTTGAAAAAAAGAATCAAACTTTTCTCTACATTCACATAACTATTTACAGTGTTCATGTAAAGCATTCATCTGTTCTTTTTATAATAAAAATTCCGTTTTCAAAGAGAAACGTTTACTGCCAAATTTCTTAAAAAAAAAAAAAAAAAAAAAAAAGTGCAAGTTTTCCTGAAAAAAAAACTTTCACCTAACAATTTATGGTAAAAAATTAATCTTTTTTTGGAAAAAAAAATAACTTTTATTGATTAAAAAATTGCAAAAAATAATAAAAGTAAATAAACGAACAAAATGCAATTTTTCTTGAGGAATGTGTTCCATTTTAACAAACTGAGCCACAGCAACGCGTGGCCGGGTACAGCTAGTATGTACATATATATATATATATATACACTTGTGCCCGATATTATTCATACCCCCCCCTTGAAAATTGAGTTTATTAGGTGTAACTTTGTAAGAATTTATTGTTTACGTCCATATTGATACATATTCTTAATAAACCTCTTCTGATCATTTTTGTCATTTTAAAATCTCGGGATACTTGTAATAAAAGAAATATACAGCTATTTATAAAATCTGCAATGTTCAAAAATAATCATACCCCCTTATTTTTTCAGTATTAATCGAGTTTCTGACTGTTTGTTTCCTGTTTGATTCTTATTTTGAATGCTTTTATACAACCTTTGATTAATTTCATTTCGTTTTTTGCATTTTTCAGAAATTAAAATGATATCAACTGAAAACCAATAAAAGAATAAAAATTATTAGAATGGGGAAGAAAAAAGAGCTTAGTAATGATCTTAGGACTAAAATTGTGAATTCACATAAGGATGGTTTAGGTTACAAGTCAATTTCCAAGAAATTTGAGGTCCCTACAGCAACAGTACAGAGCATCATCAAAAAATTCCAGAGCCACCACACAACAAACAACTTGATTGGTAGAGGAAGGAAAAGGAAACTGTCTGCTAGAGCCACCAGGAATATTGTAAGAAGTGTTAATGCAAATCCAACCACCACTACTAAGGACATTTTAGAAAATCTGGAGTCTCCTGGCATAAAAATATCAAGGCAAACATTGCAAAGGACTCTGCATGAAAATGGTCTGAAAGGAAGAAGACCAAGAAGGACTCCATTGCACACCGGAAAACACCTTGCAGCACGTCTAAAGTTTGCTAGGACCCATGTGAATTCTCCAGAGTCCGTTTTCTCAAGTATTTTGTGGACTGACGAAACAAAAATTGAATTGTTTGGCCATATGGATGCTTCTTACGTTTGGAGGAAGAAAGGAGAAGCTTACAACCCCAAGAACACCATACCCACGGTGAAACATGGTGGTGGTAGCCTAATGTTTTGGGGCTCCTTTTCGGCTAGTGGTCCAGGTAGTTTGGTCAAGATAGATGGAACCATGAAGAAGGAGCAATATTTGGAGATACTCCAGAAAAACATTAGACTGGATGCGGAGAAGCTCATTTTAGGACCAAACTGGGTCCTTCAACAGGATAATGATCCAAAACATACTGCAAAAATAGTCAAGAAATGGTTTGAGGATAATCAAATTAATGTTTTGGAATGGCCTAGCCAGAGTCCCGACCTGAACCCTATCGAAAACCTCTGTCACATATTGAAAACTGAGGTTAAAAAGCGGAAACCTAGAAATTTGAGGGATTTGGAGAACTACTGCATTGAAGAATTGTCAAAAATCAGTGTTGATGCTTGTAAAAACCTTGTTGATAAATATCCAAAACGGTTACAGGCAGTTATTAAGAATAAAGGGCATGCTATTGACTATTAGTAAGAGAGGTATGAATAATTTTGAACTAGTGCCATTATTGTTTTTCTTTGTATAATGTTTCAAACTTGCATAATTTATCTATTTGTTGAGTTTAAATTAAATGTTTATGCTTGATTTATTGTTTGAAATCCCTTTAATATTGTCTACCTTCTGGTTTGAGCAATATTCTTATAGAAATCTCAAAGATCCGAGGGGTATGAATAATATCGGGCACAAGTGTATATACTAGCATGTTGCCCTGTTGTAAAATATGTTTAAATATGATATTTTAATTTATGCAGATTTCATATTTCTTATTAAATAGACTTTAAACTTGATATATAAGAGATTTGGACCTGGGGGGAAAAAAAAATTTGATTTGGTGTTTAGCCAATAAAAATAGGTGCTAATGGGTCAAAATTGAAGGGGAAAAAATGGAACTTGCCATGCTCAAGTCAACTAAATGTGTTACTTCTACGCATGTACAAATATGAATTTAGATCAGTATCGGTAATGAATAAAGCTGAAAAGCTACATGTTTTAGATTTGATTCTAACTAATAGCACCCAAGTGATTTTTTTTTTTATTTTTACTTTTGATACAATAGAGTATTGGCTCTATAATAATAAATATAAAATCTGTATAAATCAAAATATATTTAAGTGTATTTTATGACTGGGAAACGCCAGGCAGCCTGCTAGTGTGTGTGTGTGTGTATATATATGAGTATAGACAAATTAATATGAGGGATTAAAAAGTAAAAATGAAAATGGGCTAACCAGTTACAGGCCTCTATACACATTGGGACTCATTTTGTTCTACAAATCAAAAATTTAATTTAATTAAGACGCTTACACATAAGGCTTTAATGATTTGTTCCAAAACCAATCTGGATGACGAGATTAAATTCATCACTAAGACCCTTTGCAACAATGGCTACCACCTAGATATTGTTGAATCTACTATTAATAAAAAAAAGTTTCAAATTTTTATAAATCTAAAAGAAACTGTAGTCAATAGATGTCCTGTTTACCTTTGTCTATGTTGGCAAGATAATATCAGTGACCGATTTGCCAAGCAAATCTCGTTGTACAACGGTGTTATTTTGCGTCGAACCCATGTGTTGTTTTTTCAACTAGACTTATGTTGTCCACTCACAAAGATGTCCCCCTACCATAATAATCTATTATTTATTTAGTTGGATGTAACTGCAGTGCATGCTACATTGGGCAGGCATCGCAAAGATTGGATTTTCGTTTAAAACACGTACCATCAAAGATTCGTTATGCAAATTTTTCCCCTTCTGACGTTCTGAATAATACATATGGTTCTGCAATCTGTGAGCAACTTATAAATAACCGTGCTTGTGCCACGAATTTCAGTGTTGACATGTTTATGATCTTAAGCAGGTCACACTTGCCTTTCATTTAAAAATTCTAGAAGCCATTTTTATTAAGTCCTTGAAAACTTCTCTTTGTAAACAAAAAGAAAATCTCTTAGGATTTCCCCTCCCCATTAATTTACTTATTCATTTTTTTTATTTTTAATTATATTTTTTCTCTCCCTTGCCATATTCATGACACTTTAAAAAAAAAAAAAAAGAAACACAAGTTTTCCTCAAATTAACTCTGTTGAACGAGGAACAAAACCTGGTTAGCTAACCCTCTTGCATTTTTATTTTTTAATCCATCATGTTAATTGGTCTTTATCCAGCCATAATTAAATTTTATAATCCCCCCTCTTAAAAAAGAAAAATTTTCATATATATATATATATATATATATAGTCTTTGAAGTTTTTAACATTTGAAACTATACAAAAAATTACTTTTTATCATTCCTTAAAAAACCATCTAGTCAGTAAGTCATTTAATCACCTGCAATCACTGCATCAACTCTCTCGAATTTACTATAATACCAATTTTTTTATTTTTTCGAGGGATCATCAGTTGTTTACCATGAAACACTGTTTCGGGGATTTAATATATATATATATATATATTGGAATATTTAGGCAGCATTTTTTTCATTTAAGCAAATATTATTACATGCAACGGAGAGACTTTGTTTTGTAGATTCATTTTTGGAATTTTTCAATTTTTCGTATAATCTTTTTTTGTATCAAAACCAAAAACATTAATAAAAGTTCCATAGTTGTTGCTGTCACGAGCCCTTTCGATTCGTCCACGAATCATCTTCAGGTGTTGAAGTAAAAGTGCGAAGGAGCGAAAATGAGAATTAAAAGTGAAAAACTAAAATATACAGTAAACGGCATTAGGTGATGATATATATATATATATATATTAGTGTTGGGACGATTCCTAATTTTTATACGATTCCGATTCCGATTCCAGGAAAATATTGATTAACGATTCCGATACCAAGTACGATTCCGATTCCTAGGGAATTTATTGTTTTGAAATATACCAGGTAGTTTTATACTTATGGTCGGTAGTTCCCAAATATGTTCCCTAACTTTGGAAGAGATATTTTATGTCTACACCGTCGTGTTTTGGATTAAATAAAATTATTATATAGCAAACTAAACGGAAAAATTAGCAAAATTTATTCTAGAGAAAATTTATTTTACTTAATTGGAATACAGAAAAAAAAAACTCAAAGAAAATAGAATTTATCCTTCAGAGAAAAAACAAATAAAATAGAATTTATATAACAGAACAAAAACAAGAAAATTAGAGAATAAATACACACGATTCATTATTTTGGTCCTCATAATTAACAGATTTAATGAATTCAATAAAAAAAATATAGCCGAAGAGAAAGAAAATATATACTAATTAAATATAAAAAAGATAAATATTTAATTTAATAATTTATAAATTACTGTACACATAGATTCGAAAAAGTTGTCAAAAAACAAATATATAACAAACAAATATTATCAAAGGCAAGATAAGTTACTTTTCTACCAAACTGGATACATTTTTTTTGTTTTTATTCAATGTAACATGTTTATTCAGCTCGAAAAACATGCAGTGTTTACCGATGTATTGGAAAATTCAAATGGCGCCCGACACTCTCTTTAACATGGTAAGTTCGGGAAAAGGTGTTATAAATAATAAACTAGACAAAATACTATTAAAAAAAACACCGAATATATATCAAAATATGTCACGGTAACATATATTGAGCGAGTTTCTAGCAGTATTTTGTATAGTTTATTATTTATAACATCTTTTCCCAAACTTACCGTGTTAAAGAGAGTCTCGGGCGCCATTTTGAATTTTCCAATACATCGGTAAACACTGTGTGCTTTTCGAGCTGAATAAACATATTACATTGAATAAAAACCCGAAAAATATATCCAGTTAGGTAGAAAAATAACTTATCTTGCCTTTGATAACATTTATTTGTTATATATTTGTTTTTTGACAACTTTTTAGAATCTATGTGTACAGTAATACAAACCCAACTATAAGTCCTTAGTAAAATTCTATTTATAAATACTTTTTAAAATGAAATTATTTAATTAATCGTAAATATTATTTAGACATAAAAATTAACTGATTACAAAACCTTTTAAAAATATATATATTAATTTCTTTTTCGTTCGGCAAAGAACTGCGCAAAACACTTTTAATTTTCAATTTAAAATTCTAGAAAAAAGATTGGTACTCCTGCAGTATTTTACCCACCGATTTCACGATCTTAGCCGAGCGTTGATCGACATCCGTCAGAAAACGCCGGAACATGGCGAGCGGTACGATACTCTATCAGCCAATCAGGGCGCTTCAAACGAACGCGCAGCACAGACGAATAATTTTCATTGAAATTACACACATAGCGTTTCATTTCAGTTATTTTATTGTTCAAAGTAAAAATACACAGCCTTTCATTTCAGCTATTTAATTTAGCGATATAATAAAAAAAACCGAGAGCTGTTGGAAACATATTTATGCGAATTTATGTGGAGACAAAAATTTGGACACAACCCTTTTGTCTCCATAATAAATCAAATCGCGGAAGGCTACCCGGTTGGGAAGGAGCTTCTTTCCACATCCTCTGAAAACCCTTTGCTCCCTACTTTGCCTCTACAGATAAACAGTAATTGTTGTCCCCCCCCCCTACAAACATTACTGAAAAAA
Organism: Euprymna scolopes; assembly: GCF_053919585.1. Lineage (NCBI taxonomy): Eukaryota > Metazoa > Mollusca > Cephalopoda > Sepiida > Sepiolidae > Euprymna > Euprymna scolopes. The sequence continues at coordinate 22,655,816 of NC_136495.1, forward strand.
AACCAAAAAAAAACATTGTTGTTACTGTTTAATAACGTTTTGTTAAAAACAAACAAACAAACAAAAAACATTGAAGTGTTTATTACTGTTGCTTACCCCCCCCCCAAAAAAAAAGCTATCGGAAAACAAAATGAACCAAAAAAAAAAAAATATTCAACAAAATAAATTTATTTTACTTTAAAAAAACTTACGGTAAGTGTTTGTGATTTATTTTATCCAAATTTTTTGTATTAATTTTATCCATTTTGTTGTGTGTGTGTGTAATATCTTTTCCTTGTAATGTTGTTGCTATTCACATACTTTTAGCGTTCTTGCACCGTAGCTCCGAATTCTCGGCTTTCGTCGGCGTTAACGCCGAAAGCGTTCGTCAACGCTCGGCTAAGATCGTGAAATCGGTGGGTAAAATACTGCAGGAGTACCAAAAGATTATATTATTCTGCTTTTAAGATAATCAAATTCAGGGTTTTATCTTTCTGGAGAAAAAAAAATAATGGATTTTATTTCAATGAAATTAAAAAAAAAACTTGACTGAATTGAATTAATTACGCTTAAATTAACGAAGGGGTTATTTAATAACTTTAGGTTTGGAAGAGATAGGTATGGGGTCGATTTTTTTGAAACTTCAAAAGAAACCGACTACTGTCAAAGCTTTCCGAAATAATACAACGTGATCAATTTCATTTTAGAGATATTTCTTTCAAAAGCCTTCTTTTAAAAAAAAGAAAAAAAAAGTATATTGTTCTATTAAACCGTTTACTGTTTAAATAATTTGACTTTGCTCGTTTTATTTTAAGAAAATATAAGTTGAAAAAGCATTTTCATTCAGTATTAGAAGATTTGTCAGTAAAAAAAAACAATCGCCAAAAAGATAAGCGTGTTTTATTTTTACTCGCAATGTAGAGCCCTGCATACTTCTTTTCAAGTTAACTCTTTTGTAGTTTTGATTACAATAGATCTGAATGAATGAACCTTATAAGGGAGGGGCACTAAGCATTGCCCTGTTAATAATGAATTTCTTTGGTTTCTTTTTATTTCTCTCTTGCGGTTAGAAATATCAGGAATTTTTTTTCTTTTTTTCAACATCAGACTAAAAGAATCGTAATGAAGGAATCGGAAAATTAAGGTATTTTTTAACGATGCGATTCCGATTCCGATACCTCCCAAAATACACGATTCTTACGATTAACGATTCCGATTAATCGTCCCACCACTAATATATATATATATATATATATATATACACTAACTGTATTCTGCCACGCGTTGCAGTGGCTCAATTTGGTGTAATGGAAAAATTTAATAAAAGAGAAAATGCATGTTTCTTATATTAGTACAGCAATCCACTGCAAAAAGTGAAAAAGAAGGTGAAACTGAAAAAAATGGTACTCTTGCAGAATTTGATCTGGATCCTCGAGAGTTTCTGTCAATCATTCATGTTTTGGACTTGACCATCAATCAGTGGATGAAGCCGAACGTAGCAAAAATGTTGAAACGCTAAATGTTTTTTTTTTGTTGTTGTTTTAAAAAAATGCGAGTTAGTAATTAATATTTGGTTGATGGTGGGGGGAGAGAGGGTTACTATACACAGATTCGAAAAAGTCGTCCAAAAACAAATAAATGAAAGCAAAGGTAAGGTAAGTTACGTTTCTACCTAATTGGATAATTGTTTAGTGTTTTTATGTAATGTAAAATGTTTAATTGGCTCAAAAAACAGAAATGGTCGCGGACTCTGTTGAATACGTTAAGTTTGGGAAAGTAAGTTGAAAACTAAAAACTATACAAAACAGTGTCTGAAACTCACCGAATATATGTTACCATGACATAGGCTGGCATAATCGGTAGGTTTCTGACAGTATTTTGTATAGTTTTTTAGTTTTATTTCACTTTCTCTAACTTACAGTAATCAACAGTGTCCACCACCATTTGTAGCTTTCAAATACACCAATAAACACTGTTTTTCGAGCCGACTAAACGTTACATTAAATGAAAAGGGTTTGTATTACTAAACACAGATACAAAGAAGTTGTCAAAAAATAAATATATAACAAATAAATGTTATCAAAGGCAAGAAAAGTAAGTGTTCTACCTAACTGGATAAGATTTTAGTGTTTTTATGTAATGTATAATCGGTTCAAAAACATTCAATGTTTATCGGTATATCTGAAAAATACAAATGGCGGCAGACTGTATCGAACATGTTAAGTTTGGGGAAATTTTGGGAAAATGAGCTAAAATAAAAAACTATACAAAATACTGTCAGGAACTCACTCAATATATGTTACCATGACGTAGGCTGGCATATAATCGGTGGTTTTAAACTTTTGCTCGATACAGGTGACGACTTTTAAAAGTCCCTTTTAGTGATTACCTGGTTTGAGGATATTTGTACAACTAAACGGCAAATCTGCTAAAAAAAATCCGGTATTATTTTACTTAAAGGCCCGTCTCACGTTCATATATAACGAAATATTTTATTGTAGATTTCGGTGTGCTAAAAACGAATCTGCAAACCGTTTCCGGAGCAAAAAGAAAGTTTTCATGATATTCATGAAATTACTTTTTCGAAAAGTGGGTGATCACTTTTCAATGTAAATTTAACTTAGAATGAGCACCCACTTTCTAGCCACCTGAGAGAGGGGCATTTTTCTGTTTCTTGGCTAAAAAGTTTTTTGTTTGATTTCTTTTGCATGGTAATAACCCCTGAACTCTGGGACTATTTTCCATTTAACAGCCGTAGCCTTCGTTTACGCTATGCGTAAGCATAAACGAAAGCTGTTAGCCAATAAACATGAGAAAAAATCCCCTCTCTCAGGTGGCTAGAAAGTGGGTGCTCATTTTAAGTTAAATTTACATGGAAAAGTGATCGCCACTTTTTCGAAAAAGTAATTTCTTCATATCATAAAAACTATTTTTTGCGACGGAAACGGTTTGCAGATTCGTTTTTAACACACCAAAATCTACAAAAAAAATTTTGTTATTTACGAACGTGAGACGCACGGCCCTTAATAGAAAATTATATCAAAAATCCGGGGGAAAATAGTTTTCAATAAAAACAGCAAATGAATTCGATAGAAAAAAAAAATGGATGCTATTTTTTTTTTTTTCTTTTTTCTGTGTGTTTCTTGGCTAAAAAGTCTTTTTGTTTGATTTCTTTTGCATGGTATTAACCCCTGAACTCTGGGACTATTTTCCATTTCACAGACGTAGCCTTTGTTTATGCTATGCATGAGCGTAAACGAAAACTGTTAAATATGCATTCACGTACCAAACTGCCTTGTCAAAAAACCTTTAAGCCAATAAACACGAAAATAAATGCCCCTTCTTTAGGTGGACAGAAAGTGGGTGCTCATTTAAAGTTAAATTTACATGGAAAAGTGGTCATCCACTTTTCGAAAAAAAAAATTTCTTCAGATCATGAAAACTATTTTGGTACTCCTTGGGCGTTGAGTTCCATGGCGACCCGCAGAATTATTTAATGGTCGTTCCCTTAGTACCCCCCTAGTCAAGGCTAACGCATGCGCACGTAACATTTTTTATTTATTTACTTACGTGGTGGAGTTTCTATACTGATAGGTTTTTTGAAATTTTTTCACTGGATTATTATTGATTGAACACTAACCAGATTATGAAAAAAAATTGAAAAAAAAAAAAAATCATTTCAACATTTGAAAGGGGTACTCACTTTTTAGTTACCACGTTCTGGTAAATCGGTCACTTTTTATTTATTTATTTATTTATTTTTTTCTAAATACGGAAGTGTCTTCGGGAGATATAAAATGGTCGCATGTTGACAAAGCAATGTATCGGGAGGCGTACGGGATTAAAAATTATTGGTAAATTTTTAGATTAGGTCCACCTCCTCAATTTTCTTTTAAATGACGACTTGAGATGGTTTTCGACTATGCTGAATACGAAAATCGCATCGAAATTTTGCAGAAATAAGTAGTTATCAAGATATAAAAAGTTGTATTATGCATTGTAATCTTTGGCAGCCATCTTTTGTACGTGTGTGTATTTGTTTATGGCGCGTGTGCACGTAAAAAGATGGCCGCCAAAGAATACAATGCATAATACAACTATTTATTTCCGCAAAATTTCAATGCGATTTGCGTGTTCAGCATACTTGGAAACCTATAAATGTCGTCATTGAAAGGAAAATTGTGGAGGTGGACCTAATCTAAAAAAAATACCAAATTATTAAACAGTTCTCCAGTATGTTAGTGAAATTTATAATACTTAAAAAAAAAATAAAAAAAAAGTTTTGAAATAAAACTCACCTTTCATAAAAACAAAAAAAAACAAAAAAAAAAAAAACACAAACTGACTAAATAAGTAAAAAAAAAAATAATTAAAAAACTCGAAACTTTATTTTCATAAAAGCAATAAAAAAAAGTCCTGTTCAATCTTTTTTTTTCTTTGAGAAACAAATATATTTCTGACTTACAAATGCGGTAGAGACTCATTATTTTTACTTTCTATGGTTTTGATATACCGCGTTTTTATTGCTTACAAAATGGGTGACTGATTTATCAGAACGTTGTAACTAAAAAGTGAGCACCACTTTCAAATGTCGAAATAATGATTTCTTTTTTACATTTTTTGTTTTTTTTTAATAATCTGTTTAATTAGTGTCCAATCAATAATAATCCAGTGAAAAAAAATTCCCAAAGCCTATAAGTATAGAAATTAAGCATGGGAGTGATGGTTGTACAACGTCGCCTTTCGCACTTTTACAAACATTATTTACGTTAACTTTTTTCATAAATAATTTTTTTAAAAAAGTAACTAAACCATTTATTGATAATTTGTCACGTGTACAAACATTTATTTATTTACGTAGGCTTAACTCCTTTCATGAATAAGAAAAGTTTTACTCTTTAAGAATAATAAAAGGAAAAAGTTACTGAACATTTATAAAAGGACTTACTTCTTTTCATGAAGGCCAGAGGAATAGTTGGCCGAAAAGTCGTGAAACAACAACTAATAAAGATGAGAATAATAGTCCGCAATAAATAAAAATGGTGCTAATGCAGAGAGCGATCCGCGCTATTTTTTAAATCATATTTCCACGTTTAAATAACGTTTTACGATGTGTTTTTTATTTATTTATTTATTCAATTGTAAGGTTAAAGTACAAAATAGGTACAAAACATCCTTCCCTCCCCATGTCAAGAATGACTTTTTAAATAATAACATTATTTCAGCACGGATCACTCTCTGCATGAGTAATCTTATATCGAAAAACAAAAAACAACTTTTTTTTGGCCTTATATAATAAGAAAAGATGTGTAAATTAAAAAAATTGGAAGATAAACAAATGAAATATGTTTTTTTTTTTGTTTTTTTTTTTACTTATCGAGTTAACAGAAAATGAAATCTTTCGTCAATTCGTGGCTGTGAAATGAATCGAACCGGAAGTTCAGTTTTATCAACAGAACAGATTCGCAGTAACGGTTTAAAAAATATATTTATTTTATTTAATATTTTAATAATTCGCGAGGTAAATTTATTTTAAAAACATAAAAACATACCTCGACTCTAAAATTGTCTGAAAATTTCAAATAAATTGGTAACGTAGAAATGTGATTTTATTCGTTTAGAACGAACCAACTTTACATTTATATATATATATATATATATATATATATATATATATATATATATATATAGGCAAATAATATAATGGCTTTTCTATTTCATAGCAAGTTTTACAAAAGTTAAATTTTAATAATGCTCATTTGAAATCATTAAAAATAAATTCCTTTTAGTTAATCTGAAAAGCAATGAAAAGTCCACCCAGAAACGCGTACATATTGACAGCATGTGCGCCGTGTCAATGTACCAGCAGCAACATTTATTTCACATTTAATTATCTTAACTGTACCTTTGCAGGAATATTCAACTGACAATTTTATACCAAGGACACAACACAAGGTCACTTTCACAAAGCGGAGCATCTACAAATATTTCAACTTGCAAGTTGAACATTGGATACCTAGCAATCTGAAGCGGAAATAATTTATTTCCTCATCTTCCAACTAAGATTAAAGGGTAGTATCAATTGTTTTGCATCTTGAAAGGACCAAACTAAAATTAAAAGCTGGTGTTGTATCTAACTCTGCCCTTGTTGACAGTAAACAAACTAGAAACAGTAGGAGAGGAGCAAAGTGGAATATCCGTTTGGATATCTGCATTCCATGTTTAAAAAGGATGTGTCCTCTATAGCATCAGACCTGAGCGAATGGTTAATTGTAGGCATAGACCGATTCATACCATCTAAAAAATTCCAACAAAAACCTAACAGCCAGCCAGGATTCTCCCCAGAATGTGTTGCTGCCATCGCGCACAGAAATCACTTTTTCCATAGCTACCAGCATAATAGATGTACTGAGACTAAAGCTGCTTTCAGGAACGCTAGCAACCACTGTAAAAGAGTAATAAAAAAATGCAAGAGAGCTATATGCCCAGTCTGTTAAATCCAAAGTAGCTGATCAGCGGCTTGATTCCCACCAGTTTTGGCAAATAACAAATAGGATCCTGAACAGAAGTGTGTGTTCTATCCCAATCATTATCAATGGACCAGAGGTCATCTCGTCAGCTTCAGACAAGTCCAAACTATTTGCCAAGAACTTTGCAGTAAATTCTACCCTATGCGACGAAGACCCTCAACTCCCCATATTTCCTCCTATAACACAGAATACGCTAGGTAACATACAAATATCTGTGCATGAGGTCGCCAAGCTAATCAAGAACCTTGATTCCAGTAAAGCAACTGGGCCTGACGGCATCCCAATTATAGTGTTAAAAAAGCTTCAACCAGAACTTGCTCCCATACTTACGAAACTGTTTAAGCGTTGCCTTAAGAAGTGCTTTTCAACGCCCTGAAAAACCTCATCAGTATGCCCTGTATTTAAGAACTCTGGTGATGAAATTTTTTTTCCTGTGTAAGTAAATAAAAATAATTGTCTGTTTGGAAGATTGGCATTATTTTGAAGCTGTTTCCACTGCATGTGTGTACGTGTTTTGAAACATAGAGGTGTCTGTTATCTGCAATTTTGATGTTGCTCTTATGTAAGGCCACTCTATTGCTGAAATTTTTTATTTACTTACACAGGAAAAAAACTTAATCACCAGATTCACTCCTGAACTGAACAGAGCCTAATATCATCACGCAAAAACATGAAATTTTTTATTTACTGACCTGGCTGTAGTCACTCTCTCTTTCTGCTAGTGTTTTTTTCTTTTCCTTTAGGGTGGGGTAGGGTGTGTGTGTGTGTGTTTGTGCCCAATAAAAGAGTAATAAAAATTGAATATGCCAATGAATAATAAACACTTACAAGCCTCCACCTCTTGGAAACACTTCAAATGAACTACGAAAATTGCCATTTTTACATCTCCAACACATTTGAAAATAATTTCTGACGAGGACGCTTCACAGAACGTCTGAAACGCGCGTAAAAACGATTTCAATGACTTAAAAACATTACAATGATCCAAACATAATTCTCAATGAAAAACCAAGACACGGAATAATAAAATGTTAAAAAATACACATTGTTGGTGACTACTCCCTTATTTAAATATACATCTTTCTTTCGTTGGAATTTCTTAACCCATTTTATATATATATATATATATATATATATATATATATATTAATATATATATATATATATATATATATATATTAAAGTTTATGCCTATTTCCATTCTATGGAGGCCAGGCGCGAACGCAGACCCCACAATTTTATTATACCATCCATATTTAAGTTAAAACATACTTATCAAAGTATTCTTATGTACATCTATATCAAAAACACTTGTAAACGTTTTTTTTTTAATTTTTAAATTTTTTATTTCCATACTTGACCAGGGGCGAATGCAGACCCCATAATTTTAATGAATCATCATTATGCCAGATCAAATATACCCATTCCTGTGTCTCGATACATCTTCTATCATTATATGTGATCAGTTTTCTTTAATAATCAACCATATAGGAGCCTATTTGTTACCAGACACACGCACAGACGTTCAGCTTTATATATATATATATATATATATATATATATTTATTTATTTATTGCGCACACAGACAGACACAAAAAAAAAAACAAAAAAAAAAACGTCATCTGACTCTTGACTCAGAGACACCATGAGTTCAATGGAAGACACTCAACGTCTGAGAATGGAAATAAGATGGACTATAAGACTGATTCCAGCATTTTCAAATGTAGAGAGGAGGACCGCAGGATGCAGCATTGTCTTGTCTGCTTGCTACTGCCCAACCAATGAAGTTTGAAAAATCTTGCTGAATACAATGATAAGGCAAAGAACTGCGTATTACAACAGGTTTCAAAGATATGCAAAGACCTTCATCAAAGATATCCTTATGGAGTTCTTTTCTGAGATTGCTCCAACTCAAATCACAATATGAATTCTGGCTAGCACAGAGAGTATCAAGTCATAATCAAACCTTGTATGAAGTACTGTTGTCATGTTTGGGCTGGTATATCTTTGTCACATTTGAGGGTTCATAATAATATGCAGAAATATATCAGTAATTCAATTAACCCCATCCTTTCTTCATCACTGCAAGCTTCATAGCCTAGTGGGGGATGCCCTTTTCTCTTCCCTGTAACCTCTTTCCCACAGAAGAGACATTGCGAGCCTGTCTCTGCTTTATCGTTATTTTCATGGCAAGTGCTCGTCTGAGCTCCAATCTATGGTGCACCCTGGCCTGATTTTCACAAAAAAACACTCATCTAGCTGAAACCACTATTAACAATTTCCCATAGTTTTTATCTGTGCCTAAACCTCCATGAACAAAGTTTCTTTCTTAGAACTGCACATCTGCGGAACTCCCTCCCATTTTCCTGCTTTGCAACTGACAACAATATGGTCATCTTTAAGTCCAACATGAACAAGTTCTTGATGAGCCACTCCTAACGATTACTACAACATTGTCCCATTGACTATTGTACACTCATTAACCCTTATCCTCGAGTGGCCCTCAGGCTTTGATAAGTGGTGACTCCTTTGTATAAAAAAAAAGAAAAAAGAGCTCTCTCACAAATGTCTCAGTCTTTTCTACAAATACTATTATAGCATGTATTTTTCAGAATTACCTTATCTATTCTCTGCTTCCTTTGTTCAAGCTTGTTCAACTCATTAGTCTAATGGTCGCCATCAATTCGCTATTTTTGATACCTCATTGTAATACAACAGCTTCCTATTTCATTAGATTCTTTGTAAGAACTGCAGTTGTGTGAAACTCTTCTTGCTGATTGTTTTCCTCCTACCTATAGCTTTGATCTTTTCAACACTATACCATTTCCTGTTTTTGTGATAAGTATCTTTCGTTCTTGTTAGCTTCTTACATCAATGCCTTCATACCTTGTCTGGAGCGATTTCCATACAACAACAAAGAAAATTATTCAGGTTTAGTATTAAGCCATTTATTGGATTAACAATTCAAATGCAGATGGGGAATGAAATATAATTGATTCTCCAGCCGTAATTAAGTCTGTGTATTTATGGAATGCCTCTAAGCTTCAGTTCTAGCAGAATTAATAAATTTTCAACAATCATCTGAAACAACAAAATCTAAAATACGTCCTGTTATTTGCACATCTGGACGGCTAAAGTTTGGTGAACGTTATAAAAATTTAAAAAAAATAAATAAATAAACATTGTAGCATTTTGTTGCTGTACTTGAAAGACAGATACTTGTGTGCGAAAAAAAAAAAAAAAATATATATATATATATATATATATATATATATATATATACATACATACATACATACAATGGTCCATTATTGTTAGAGTTGCAAAGAACGAGTAAAATGAGTGGAAATTGTAGATAAAACCAGATTCTCTCCCTTTCTGCTAGGTCAAAAATTGAACTGGTTTAATAACATTTTTGAACACCCATACATCCCGACATGTTATCTATGCCAACTTCCTGCAGCCACACCTCTTTCCAGGTGTGCATAGTTTATTCAGAACAGATTTATTTCTGTTTTATGCAGGTGGCCTCTATTTTTTCTTTTTTATTATTATTCAGCTTCTCCACATGGTAGCCTTTTTTCACTCTAGCCACAAGGACCAGAGAGTATTAAGAACACCAATTTTGAAATTCTTCAGCAAGACTTCCACAAAATGAAGAATCTAGGACTTCCCCAGTAATTTATGTTCCTAGTTTGAAAAGTAAATAAAAAACTAAATATATTTTGTTTTGTATAATGTATGCTGCTTGCCTTTCATAATTGTCTACTGTAAATAAATGTGTTAACATTTTGGTCTTAGTTATTCGTTCTCATCATGGATAAGTTTGGAATATACGTTCAACACAGGAGCTGTGAATCCAAATAATGTATATCCTAACAGTGGCAGTCTGAGATTAGATTGGTTGTTTTTGTTTTACGGCATATCAACCCTTTTCAGGTTATTTAATGCTGAATCCAGTGACTTCAAAGGAAAATATTTTAATAGAATTTTTTTTTTTCTAGTCGGTTTCTATTTAACTCATAGGTACTACTAACAGGTACTACTACTCCGGGTCAGAGTAGACCTGAGAGCAATGGCAATTAAGGGGTGGTTCCACACTTCCCAAAGCCTGCAAGCTGGGGGCCTTACCATCGGATATAGTTTAAGGTCATATCCAGGACCGGTCTGAGATAGAAAACAATCTGTTTCCAAAGTTTGAATGGGAATCTGGTAAGTTTTCTGAAATTTGGATCAAATTTGTTTATCAAAAACAAAACTTGGAAATGTTTCTCTCCTAACCATCTAACAATACAGAAACCGACACACAACAATGAAACAACGTTTGACTTTCAATTGGCAATCATATCCACTCACGCCACCCATCCATATCATGCGAACTGAAAATGTCCCTTGTGCAATCTTAACTTTAGCCGTCCAGATGTGCAAATAACAGGACGTATTTAAGATTTTGTTGCTTCAGATGATTGTTGAAAATTTACTAATTATTCTGCTAGAACTGAAGCTTCGAGGCATTCCATAAATACACAGACTTAATTACGGCTGGAGAATCAATTATATTTCATTCTCTTCAAGCAACAAGGATTCATAAGAGATTCTGCTTATTCTCTACCCAAACAACTTACATGCAAACAAGCATGTGTTCAGCCTTGTATCTCCCCCTCTTTAACAAGTGCATCCTCACTCCCTCAAGACTACATCCTTATCAGTAGCCACTCCCTCTAGCTTCCCCTCTTCTCTCTCTCTCCAACATTCTTTATATTTAATAAATACTCACCCCTCTCTTTTTTTAGTTAGAGCCACCCCATTTCCATCTGAACACCCTTGTCTTTATTCCAGTGATAAACATTCAATATCCTCTCTACTGCACCCATAACTCTTCCTATCCTTTCAAACTACACTCCCTTACCCTCCTCCCACTGCCACCAACATAAAACCCTCCCTTCCTCCAGCACAAACACAAATTTCAAAGCGACATAACTCTAGCCTGACAAACATTCACATGTAATGCAGAAAGCGCTTGCCCCCACCCACCCCCACCGTTCCCTTCTCTCTTTACATATATGTGGGCAGCTGTTTATTGTTCAGTTCTTAAAATGATACATGAATACCACATGGTCAACGGTCAACTCTTTGTATTACAAAGAGGAGGGGGGGGTGGAGAATAAAACTAAACTTTGAATCATTTTCTTTTATGAAAACACTTTTTTCTTTTTTTTTTTTTTGGCTTATCAATCTAATGGAAATTTGGTATCGGTCTGGAGTTAAACCTATATTATCACTTCTTTTTAACAGTAATACAGGGTGACTCCCCCCCCCCCCAAAAAAAAAACAAAAGCTAAATGGAAGCCATCTAGAACATATGCTTCAGAACGGAGAAAAAAAGGCCAAAGACCCTAGTGTTTTGATGCGATGTTTTGAATATAATAAACTAGTTATGACCAAAGTTTCATTTTATTCGGACAAAACACTAAGAAACGGGGCCTAATTAGAGTTGGGGCCCGTTTTTTTTTTGGGGGGGGGAGTCACCCTGTATTTTTGCAATGTTCGATTCAGTTTACTATTTCAGAACAATGTAGTATCTTTCAATGCTCAATTCAGGGGTGTAGTGTAGTATCTGTTCTGTTGTTATGACATTATCCTCCCAGGCATCACATTTTTCTTTGGGGATTAGTTTAATCTATCAGTTACTTATGAAACCATCCATACATTACCCCCCCCCCCCAACAACAATAAAAATTGTTGTTAGGAGAGAGGAGTTAACGTATAGATGGAGGCAGTAATGTATCTGTTTTGTGGCCAGGCATTACTTCCTTTAGCATACATCAAGAAATTGTTACAATCGGTTGTGCATTAGCAAACTGAACACATATACTAGCAGGCATGTGGTCGTGGAGGGGGGGGGTGCATATATTTGCTAGTATTTCTATTTACTTTTTTTTTTTCAAATTTGAAATGCAAACATAATGCAAAATAACCATTCATTTTTTTGGTTTGATTGAAGCTTATCTATCCCTCCCTACGTTCTCTCTGCTCCAAAAGTAAAACATACAAGGGACGTTCCAAAAGTAATGCCTCCTATTTTTCTTATATTTTTTTTTTATCCGTCCAAATGGATCAGAGAGGATTGCAAATTGCATTGTTATGATGACTGAACTCGTGCATTCATGACTTAAGTTTCATCATTCTCTCTATTGCAGATATTGATGGTGTGAGACTATGAAAGCAACTCCTGTCATGGATGTGTGTCAGAAGCAGAGATGTGTTATTGAATTGCTTACAAAAGTGCATTGAGACTATGTAGAAAAATAAATTCTGGAGAATAAATAGTCGCTCGTTTTAATAGTACTACTACTGTCTTCATGGCTCTTCAACTTCTTTTAGTTAAAAAAATAGGAGGCTCTACCCATGTATCATTAAAAGTAATCATTTACAGAAACTTCAAACCTCATCCTCTAACAAGAAAGTTCATCATGTTAATGGTCTATTAGAAATTATTTTCTAATAGTGAAATATTTATACAGTCTGCCTGAAACACTTCCAATATCACAAGGTAGAGAAACGCCACTAAACTTTATTTTTTCAAGATGTTAGTTTACTGTCAATAAAACTTAATATATTTTTGTATGGTTTGCTTTGTCATTCAATTAATACTTTGTATATAACTCTATAGAATTATGACCTTTTTATGATAGCCATAATTTACGAATTTGTTAAAAAAAAAAAAAATTTCTTCTCATCCGTGCTGTAGACAACATACCAAAAACATGATCAAGAAAAAAATATATCTATCTTTCTATCTATATATCTATAAAAGTGAAAGTGTCTGTCTGTCTGTGTGTGTACATTTCCCTATGCAATAACTCTGTAAATTTTTAGTCTACAGTCTCGAAATTTGATATACAGGGTACTGAGATTTGGGAAAATCGATGTGATCGGTTTTTGGCCAGAAATTTGGTGATTAAGGGGTCAAAGTGCAATGAGTTGACCTTTGAGAACTCTACCAAACTCCAACAATTTTGGGTCTACACACTTGAAATTTTAGATATAGGTTCCTTGGACATGGATCTAACTTAATAACTTTGAGCCCAAAACAATAAATGTTAAGGGGTCACAATAGGGGTCAAAGTTTAAAAAATTGACCGCTTTTTTCTTTTATTTTTGCTCAACATACACCTCCAAATACCGGGGCAACGCCGGACACCCATGCTAGTATAGATATAAAAGTAAACGTGTCTGTGTGTGTGTACATTTTCCACCGCAATAACTGTCAATTTTCAGTCTACAGTTGCAAAATTTAATATACAGGGTACTGAGATTTGGGAAAATCTTTGTAATCCGTTTTCGGACAAAAATTTGTCTGTTAAGGGGTCAAAGTTCAATGATTTGACCTTTGAGAACTCTACCAAACTCCTCCGACAATTTTGGGTCTAAACACTTGAAGTTTTAGATATAGTTTCCTTGGACATGGATTTGACTTAATAACTTGATTTGAGCCCAAAACAATAAATCTTAAGGGGTCAAGATAGGGGTCAAAGTTTAGAAAAATTGACCTCTGCGGTTTCTACTAAATTACACAGACAATTTCTGGTCTAAACGTTTGAAATTTTACATAAATGATATTCAGAGATAGGGCAAGCTTTTTAATCAGTTTGGGTCGAAAATCTTTAGTTATAAATGTATGTATGTATGTTTGCATGTCTGCCTAAAACTTCTGACAGAGGCGACAGATTTTACCAAGATCAGTATCGTTTTGAAGTTCGACCTTTCAGACGACAATTATCGAAAAATTGGCTAAAAACATTAATATCTTCACCTTAAACTGGGCACTTTTCTACGAGGGGGGGGGGCTTTTCGCCGATATTTTTGAAAGTCATCCTCTACTTCGATTGTCTAGCCTTAATAACATAAGTCACTTCCGGTTTGGTGGTGGTCGTAGCGGCAAAGGGTTTTTTCCCCTGTTCTTTTCCTCCTTCGCAGTATGGGTTCAAGCCTGCCTTCCTACTACCACTTTTTGTTTTTTTTTTTGCTCAACATACACATCCAAACACCCGGGCAACACCGGGCTGAAATGCTAGTATATCTATAAAACTATAAAAGTGAACATGTCTGTGTAGATTTCCCTACGCAATAACTCTGTCAATTTTCAGTCTATAGATGCGAAATTTGATAGACAGGGTATTGAGATTTGGGAAAATCTTTGTAACCCGTTTTCACACAGAAATTTGGCTGTTAAGATTTGACCTTTGACAACTCTACCAAACTCCTCCAACAATTTTGGATATAATCAATTGAAATTTTAGATATAGCTTCCTTGGACATGAATCTAACTTAACTTGATTTGAGCCCAAAACAATAAATCTTAAGGGGTCAAAGTTTAAAAAAATTGATCTCTGCGGTCTCTACCAAATTACTCAGACAATTTCTGGTCTAAACATTTGAAATTTTACATAAAGGGTATTCAGAGATAGGGCAAGATTTTTAATCGGTTTGGGTCGAAAATTTTTAGTTACCAATATATAACAGCAAAGACGTCAGGCTTCCCCCCCCCCCGTTCTTTTCCTCCTTTTCAGTATGGGTTGGAGCCTGCCTTCCTACTACCACTTTTTTTTTTTTTTGCTCAACGTACACCTCCAAACACCCGGCAACGTCAGGCTTAACTGCTAGTAACAAATAAATATTACCAAAGACAAGCTATTCTTTTATCTACCTTGATAAGCTTTTTGCATTTAAACTTATTTTAAAGCATGTATTTAATTTGAAGCACAAGTACTACCGAATAGCTAAGTTATAACAATAACAAAATGGCCGAGATGAGGTTGTCACCTTTGTATTCTTGATAATAGCACAAAAATCAAACAAAATCCTGCTAGTAATGCAAGTGCTCTGACAAACTCGGAGCATTAGTACCCTCTCAACAACAATATCCTTGACAAACCCGACAAGCAGCAAAATCCCACCCCTACACTGTAGAAATCCCTAGTTTTTTTTTTCCTTTAGACTGCTGCACTTTGGAATTCCCTCCTGGATCCCTGCTTCCTTGACTGTACTAACATACAGAAATTCAAGTGTAACGTGAACAGATATCTCACTGTCAACCGACATAAATAGTATCCCTTCAAATATGGTCCCAAATAGTAGCCCCTTACGACTAAGTGGCTTTGTGCCTTGTTTGGGGTGAAATGACAAAAGAAAATAACTGTCACCATGACAACCAAGATTACTTTTATTACTATATTTTATTATTATAATTATTTTATCACTTCTTGAATTTATCTTTTATTCATTCCTAGTTTATCTCTGAATCTGATCCCTCATTCCTCTTATAATTGCTGCAACAAACCCGAGCAACTGTTCTTGAATTGGTTTGGGTTTTTGAATAATGCCACATCAACTCTCGTGGGCATTTTAATATTTATTGTTTCGCTTTGCAGACAAGTTTTACAGACAAATACATCTTTTTTTTTCCTCTTGCAACAGTTACATAATTACAATCTATGAGGGTCGCTCCAAAATAAAGCCTCCTATTTTTTTTTTAACTCAAAAAGTTAAAGACATACAAAGACGAAAGTGGTACCATTAAAACGAGCAACCTTTTGTGCTCCAGAATTTATTTTTCTACATAGCTACCACTATTCTCAATGCACTTTTGCCAGAAATCCAATGATGCATCTCTGCTTTTGATGCACGTCCATGACAGGGAGTGTTTTCTTAGAGTCTCACACCATCAATATCTGCAACGGAGAGATGAAACTTTCAGGCCGTGAATGCACAAGTTCAGTCATCATGAAAATGCAATGCGCAATCCCCTCTGATCCATTCTGACAGATTTTAAAAAATAGGAGGCATTACTTTTGGAACGACCCTTGTATTTTCTTTTGTACTTACATGATTTCACTCACAGAGTGATTAGTACGTGGTTTGGTAACAACACGCAGGTATGTTCTCATTCTTATTTTTCCTCTTAGAGAGTAAGATGGTAAGACCTTATGGAAAATTTTAGCAATTTTAGTTTTTCTTCTACTCCCCACCCCTTTGCATTTTGATAAAATAATAGTTTCCTCTGAAATTCATCCAAACATTTTATTGTACAGTGTATATATATATATATATATATATATATAATACATATGTACACACAAGTTCATCTTTTAATACACAAAGGAGAATGACTCATCCTCTCCAAAATGAATATGGAAAGATAAAATAGAAGTCAGCTCATCCCTGTATGATAAAAGCCTGGCTATTGGTTGATGAAAAACTAGGACGAGAATAACAAGGTATCTAATTGGTTATAGCATACAAACTTAATATCACGTATATAAAAATCCAATATCTTTTCAAAAGCATTCAATACATATGTAGAGCTTTTATAAGTAACATTGTATAATGATTATATATATATATATATATATATATATATCTCAATTAGAAAACTAAGTTAACTACAAAAATCAAAAACTTGCAAAAACTTAGCTGAGATAAAATTACTTTGTATCTTTTATTTGGAAAATCTACAAAACAGAAACTATTAACCAGAAACAAGTTCTTACATGCACATAGCCACTATGAAAAATTCTTTGTTGGAGATGATAGATTCAAGTGATTCACTAATTAGTGGAATCCCAACCGTTTTATTGAATCATCTATTTGAAATTCGTTGTCAAATTACAGATTTTGTTATGAAAAACTAATGATATTGGCATCTTGCCAGCTTTTATTTTTTCATCTTGAGTAATAATTACATTTTTATGACTGAATCACTCGAAATAAATTAGTTATTCAAAATTTAGTTGTTTAGCGATATTAAACACACAGCTCATAGTATCTAAGCTATTTCTACTAATGTTGGGATTCCTTTACAGGTACTAAACACTCCGAGTCAGAATGGACTTGCAAATAATAATTGCAAATAGAAAATCTCAATTGGCAGCACATTTCTGCGCCTAGTCCACCATTACCTCTTCCCCATGAAACTATTACACAAACAGGCCTACAAATAATCAATCTTTTGCGTTTTTTTTTTTTTTTTTTTTTTTTGAAACCTTTCACATAAGAAACGATTTCCCAAAAGACTTTTCTCTCTTTTTTTTTTTTTTTTTTAATTAATTTCCTTTCTTCCTTTCCTCTGGAGTTCTTTATTTTTTTAAAGGGCGGGGGATAACGGTAATTAAAAAACAAAAAATATTGGTAAACATCCTCTGTGGAATAATAGCTAAAAGCAACAAATTCTGGAGGGAGAAGAACTATATTTTAAAGAGAATCGGATACAAGAAACAGTCATAAAAAAAAAGTCATTGTTTAGAATTTTTCTGTTACCAAAATGTTGATAAGAGTTTTTGAATGAAAGCATTCAGTAAAACTAGTTCTTTATCAACAAAAATACCACAGGGTTGCTTCTTAGCAAAGGCCGTTTGCAAGTCCAATGATAAAAAAAATTCTTGTCAAGCAATTCTCTTAAATGATCTAACTCTGCCTATTTCATCCATCAATTCAAATCCTCTTAAGGTGTTCATCATTTAACTGGCAATCTCGTTTAACATTTACCCTCGAGTGACCTTTGGACCTTGATAAGTGGGGATGCATTAAATAAAAGACTTGCATAATCACTAAAGTTGCAATGCAAATAATTTTTTTTAAAATCTCATCTGATGTCACTTAACTCAAACATGAAACTTGAACTAAAATACGTACAATTAAAGTGTCAAGGATATAACCAGTGGTGCTTTCTGGACCCCTCACCTCAGAGAAGTTGACAGAAATTTTTTCCCCTAATTTAAAGTGCCAGTAGGGCAGTCAGAGATAGGTAAGCATTTGCCTTATCGTAAATAATTTTCCTACTAATGAGGGAATTATTTACTCCTTGCGAATCAATTTAGCCTGACATTTAACAATAACGTCTCAAAGTTTACTTACTTATAGTGGAATTTTGCAGGGTTGGATTTGTTTTGTTCAAAATATTTACGAATTTTCATTTTTTTTTTTTTTTGTTTAAAAATAAAACAAAACTTTCTGTATCGTTTTGTTTATTTTTTGTTTTGCTTTACACATCTATGCTATGTAGCAAAAGGTACCAAGACTTAACAAAAAATTGAATTTGACAAATTAATTAAATAAAAAAAATAAATCAAAATATTTAAATTTCACATTATAAGAACATTCAATGAACATTAATTGCAATTTTTAGGTTGCTGAAATTATAATTAAAAAAACAAACGAAACTTTACTAAAACAAAATGAAAACATTTTGTAAAATTTTTGCTACAAAACTAAAACCAAAACATATTTTGTAAAATTTTTGCTACGAAAGTTTGAACCGCCCCCACCTCCAGTCCTTCCTGACTATGTCCTTGTAAAGTGCAGTATCTGTTCAATCCAAAAATAGTACAATAATATTGTGGGATTTGTGTTCACACCAGACGTCTATGGAATAGAAATATATCAGACACTTCTACACGGGTTTGGAAGATAAACTCCCCCTTCCTCAATCAAATATATTCTGAAACTACATTAACCAAGGTATTTGGATAAATAAGATTTGATTTGAATAAAGGCAGTAAAATAATATTGTGGGGTCTGCGATCACACTGGATGTCAAAAGAACAGAAACATTTTTAAGTACAGCAGCAAAATACTGCAGATTAAGGATACAACTATGGAATTTCCATGGGTTGCAAATTAATATTAGATTGTTGCACAAGTTTCTGCCGTTTCATAAAAATTTTTTGCTCTAAAACATGTTTTAATATTTGGTAATGTGTTATATATCTTTCGAAAGCCCATTCTGTTCTACAAGATAATGGTCATCGTTTTTTGCTCATAATTTATTCTTGTTTTTCAGAACCGTCAAATGGATTAAGTAGATAAAAAAACAATCATATTTTCGACACCTTCTTTTCACCTATAATTAGGTCAAAAAGCGAGTGAAGTGACCAAGGATATTTGTGCCATATATGGAGAAAACACTATAGCTGAGAGAACTGTTCAAAATTGGCTTACCAAACACTGTAATTTTGACCTCAATGATGCTCCTCATTCTGGAAGACTAATCAAGATAGATGAAGACCAACTCGGGGTTCCTTTGAAGGAAGATGGCCATCCGAAATGTAGAGAATTGATTGAAAAGATGAAGTGTGATTTTGCGACAATTTTATGCCACCTTCAGTCGATGGGATTCACACAAAAACTTGGAGCTTGGGTTCCACGCAAACTTACTTTTGCTGTAAAATGCTTTAATTTTCTTGAATAAAAAAACGGCGGGAACTTCTGCAACAACCTAATAATTGCAAAGATAAAATATGCAATTAAGAATTGAGAAGCATGAGAGAGAAAAAATGCTTTTCTTTGTATTTTGAATTTTTTGTTTCCGAACTTTTGAGATGAGGATTGATAATTTGGATTATTCCACTACTGTTCTCATTTTGATTGTTATTTTCACAACGTTTCAGCAAATGTAATCTCCTCCTGACCTTCTCCAGGTGTATCTTATTGAACTTAGGAATCTTTCTGTTCTACTCCTGTCTTTCAATTGTAGACGTGCCTCTTTTCTTTCTGATCTCTTCTCAATGAAAAAACTCCTTGGTCTTTTTTTTCTCATCAAATCTTTCTAGGAGTTCATATATTAGAGTCATTGCTCATTCTGCTTATCGGTTCTATCACTCTAAAATGCTACAAATCTATCATAACGTAAAAGGAACGAAAATCTGACTCAGTATTTTTTCCAAGTGCAAATGAAATGCATTTATTTGTGGTTCCTCCAAAACAACGCACTTCATTATCTTTCCAAAGTTTCTTCGTACGCACACACTTTTTAAAAGTCTCTGTCCTCACTGGCTAGTGCCAGCCCTTCCTCGCCCGTCTTTACACGTTCATCTTTCCCAGCATGCAACTAACTTCTCTCTTTGATGACCATGTGGTGTATTTTTCTCTCCTTTTCTTGGAATGCAAGCTCATGCACACTTGCTAATTTGCATATGTGCTTTAATAGCTGCTGCTAATATTTTTGCAAATTAGCTATCTTATAGCTGCTGCTGATTTTCTAACACGCACATATACACACTATTACACTACTATCAGACTATGTATGGAGTACCATTGTTATGTTTGGGCTGGTGAATCTGTCCCATTTGAGGATTCTTAATAAAGTGTAGAAACGTATCTGTCGATTGATTGATTGATTGATTGATTTCACCTTTTCTTCTTTGCAACCTCTCTCTGTCTTTTCTATAAATACTATTATGGCATGTGTTCTTCAGAACTGTCTGATCTATTCCCTGCTTCCTTTGTTTCAGCTTGTTTGACTTGTTGGTCTAGTGGTCTCCATCAATTCGCTGTTTTGATACCTCATTGTAATATAGCTTTCTATTCCAGTAGCTTCTTTCCAAAAAAATCCAAGCTTGTAGGCCTCTTTTCCTTCTGTTTTCTTCCTACCTACAGTATTGATCTTTTCAAGGTTAAGGTCAACAGCCATCTCCTGTCTTTCTGATAATCATTTTTTCATTCTTATTAACTCCTTACATTAAGTGGCTTCATACCTTGTCTGACACGATTTGCATAAAAAAATAAAACGAATACAAAGAGAAGAATGTATTCATCATTATTTTGATGGCAGGTGCTCAACTAAGCTTAAATCTTTGGTGCCTTTTCCTCCGTACCTGTAAAACATTCCCTGCAAAAATTTCCTTACAGTGATTGTAAGTATGTGATAGTTACAATCACTCTCAGAAACTTTCCCTTCTATCGAATGAAAACTTCCATGAACAGAGTTTCTTTCTAAGAGCTTCCATCTGTGGAAAACAATACTGTGCAACTGCTTTCCAGTTGACTACAACATGGTCATTTCCAAATCTAATGTCAACAAATAATTGTCAAGCAGTCCTCTTGACTATTTTTTTTTTTAGAAAGGAGTCACCACTTATCAAGGCCCAGAGGTCACTCGAGGATAAGGGTTAATAAGCATACAGTGGTCAATAGGACAATGTCATAATTGTTGGTAGTGGAAATTTGGTAAATTGGATTACTTAAGGAGAATGGCACATCAAGAACTTGTTTACATTGGACTTGAAGATGACCATATTATAGTCAGTTTGAAAGCAGGCAAATGGAAGAGAGTTCCACAGGTGTGCAGTTCTAAGAAAGAAACATTGTTCATGGAGTCTACATTTAGGTTTAGGCACAGATAAAAAGTGGGAGAAATTATTGATAGTGTTTTCAGCTAGACGAGTGTTTCTTGTAAAAGTTTGGCAAGGAGGGACCATAGATTGGAGCTCAGATGAGCACCTGCCATGAAAATAACGATAAAGCAGAGAGAGGCTCACAACGTTTCTTCTGTAAGAAAGAGGTTGCAGAGAAGAGAAAAGGGCATCCCCCACAGCTATGAAGTCTATTTTGAACTCTGTCAAGGCAGGATAGGTTAAATTCTTTGAATAGTACTCCTTATTTGCAATCCTCTAATCGTATTGGCCTTAGTAAGTGGCGATTCATCAATAAAAAAATCTTTTTATTTTTAATTCTAGCAGTTTTCAATTCAGATGAAGCCTGTGGTCTATCTTAAATTAATGGTCTACTTTTTATATGTAGTCTATCTTAAATTAATGTGGTCTATCTTAAATTAATTGTCTACTTTTTATATGTGTTCTATCTTAAATTAATGTGGTCTATCTTAAATTAATGGTCTACTTTCTATATGTGGTCTATCTAATATCTTAAATTAATGAATCATACATCATATCAATTTTGAGGAATTTAAATTAAATTTAAAAATTCAAGTTTTATTAAAAGTACTAATAGGACCAATATGTAATGTAACTTCAATCACCCCCCCCCCTCCGTGTCCGCGTGCCTTATTCCTCTCTCTGGATGCAAATACATATAAATTGAGTCGGCATAAGGGAAATAACTGAAAAAAAAAAAAAATCCGAAGTATTTCCCTTTACATCATAATGTTAAAAGATGTGCATATGCTGGAGAGCTAAACATTTTTATTTCAATTCTAGCTGATAAAACCAAAGTCATGTATATATTTTTTAAGTTGAAATCATTATATATTGGGTACAATGTAATAATCAATAGAGTATTGGCTCTATAATAATAAATATGAAATCTGCATAAACTAAAATATCATATTTACGCATATTTTATGACTGGGCAATGCCGGGTGGTTTGCTAGTATTAACATAAAACATCCGGTATGATGGAAAAATCTTTCATAATTTTGGGAGACCCTCCCTCCCTTCTCAAATATCCATTCAACTTTTCTTTTATGAAGGAGACCTAGGGAAACAAAAATCCTCGTTCGTTTTCGTGTGATTCAGATGATGCGAAAGATTTACTTAAATTTTTACAATTTTACTCTACAAAACTCTACAAAATTAAAACTTATTCTAAACCTATAACTTCAGTAATGCACGGTTTATTTTGAGACGTTTCTCATCTTTGCAGTATATTTTTGACTGCTTTGAAGGATTTAGTAGTACAGACCCGTTCCAGTTATAAAAGGGTCTAAAGCTATCGCAGTATTGCAGGTGCTCCAACTTGTACCTAACATAGATAATATATTGTCACCGTTGTTTTTATGTTATCTTTAAGCCTATAATGGAGTTAATGTGTGGAGTGAAAGACTCATCCCTCTCCAGATATTTTAGGACTCCATTAATAGTGTACATCTTCCATCCAAAATGATGAGAACGGTCACACTCGTTATTTATCTAAATATATTACTAAAATATTCATATGAAATTATAGAAAGAAGTCAGTAATTTAATTGTTCATATAAAATTATAATTTCTGGCAATTAAGGAGAAAAAAAAACAAAATTATTGACTTTATTATAGAGTGAAGGATTTCTTTCCAAATTCATTTCAGTCTGGGATGGTTGTCTGGCTTGCTATTTGCTTTGAGACTATTAACGTGTTCGAAACGTAGATCGGTCCACATAAATATTGTGCAAATGTGTATATATAATTTTACTTATAAATTTCCGGTTAAATGTATTATAATCAAAGATTAAAAAAGCAACAAAAAAAAAACCCAAAAAACAAAGAATTTAACGAGGTTTATATAAGAGTGCTCAATAATAAAGCGAGCAAGATATATATTTTTTATAAAAACAGTTCTATTAATATCGCTACACAATCATGATAATGTTTGAGTCAATAGTTACGAATAACTAAAGATCGTCAGACGATAATAATCCTTCCTTTTGAAAGTTCAAATCTGTTATGAAAGGTTATCGCCTGATGAAGTCTTTAGTTAATCGTAACTATTGAGCAAAACATTGTCATGATTATGTAGCGATATTTAAAAAAAAATGTTTATATAACTGGTATATGATTACTAGGGCTGTGACAACAGAATATTCTTTTCATTCTTTTAACTCTTGGGTATATATCCGACACAGACACAATCAACCGGGAACCACATCCATCTATAACGGATATATACTCAAGAGTCAAAACAATGAAAAGGATATGCTGTTGTCATATACGTAATAATTACACACACAAATAGATACACCTTGGTCTTTATTATAGAGTGGGCGATGCTATTTAATCCATAGAAAAATGTACGTATCATCAAACTAAATGTACGAGCCCGAAAAGTGAATATAATGGCTAAGGCTGGATATCGAAATCGCCTTGGTGACTTATCCATCCATGCATTGGTGATGAACATTGAACCACTGCCCGTTTATTCTACAAATAATATACATAACTTTACCGCTACCCAACTCGTAAATAAATACCATTAAAATACAATAATTTGAGCTGCAGCTGCTCCAAGAACGATACGTCAACATTGAAAAAAAAAATTGTTTTTTTATTATAAAGGCCTGGACAGGTCCATATTGACAAAGGTGACTACTTAGCCCAACCCCGTCGCCGCCATTACCACCACGATTAAAGCTTTTTTGCTTTTGCTACATCCCCGACCACCGCATTCCTACCCCAACATACCTCCCGCTGTCCAAACACACAGTTCGAGGTGACAGAGGTGTCGTAGCAGAAGGAGGAGATGGTAAAAGGAAGGTAAGTAAGTAAATATATATAGTTGAGAAGGGGGAAGAGGCGTCTACGTGCAAAAGCAAGTGCCTCTGGCATAATCACATTTACTTTCACTCTCCGTCATATCAATACATCTTTCTCTTCTCACCTCTATATCTTAAGTCTTGTTTTTTCAACTCGCTTCTCATCCCCTTCCTCATTTAAAAACAACTCCCCCTCTAATTATAATTATTACGTCTTCCAAAATAGTCTCTGTATCTTCCCCCCTCTCTTTAGATATTTAAACTACTCTTTTACCGCCCCTTCACAAAGATCGAAATCTCCTACTATGTATCCCCAATACTGCTCAATATTAAATCTCTTCCTTCTACTCTTTCACTCCGTTTAAACCAAGACCTCCGTCAATATTTCCTCTCTATTTCACTGACAACACAATCTCTTTCCTCTCCTCCTACTCTTTTCCTTTTCGACGTTACCAAGGCAACGATCCCTCCCACAACTATTTTAGCCCCTCCCTCTTCTATTAACACTAAATTCTATTTTTACTTGAATCACTTCCTTTTCTTTCCTCTCCCCTCTTACCACCTCCAATTTATTCCTCCTCTTAAAAAATTAAATAAATAAAACGCTTATATATCCACCCCTCCCTCTGTCTTTATTCATCGTAACTTTCTCTTTCACACAAACATATTCCAGTATACATTTTCATTTTTTTTTTTTAACTAAAACCGTTACTACTCCCTTCAACAGCCACTTCACTGATTACCACATCTTTTTTGCTTACCATTACATGATAACAGGCCAGCCTTAATTTGCTACAACTATTACCACCCCTCTACTTTTTAAAGATAATCATAAGTATTTCTCCTTTCACTATGTACTCCTGCTACCACTCACTTTTTACCACTGTAATCGTAGGAAGAAGTATTGCCGAAAGAGCGGGGAAGGGGTAGATTTAAAGCTTGTCACCTCGACAGAAAATGGCGGGAGGGGCTCCTTAGGTTAATTTTGAAAACAGGTCCAGGGCGTTTTTTTTTTTTTTTTTTTTTTTTAATGTTGGAACATCCACCCACTCACTGAACCCGACCTCGTGTCACATTTCGCTCTCGTAGGGAGGCTGGTAAATATCTATTACTATACCTCGTTAATTTTCTAACATATTCCTTCACGCTTCTGGCTAAACCACAGTAAGCATATGCCCTCCTCTTTCCTTTGTTTATACAGCGATATAATAAATATGTCCCATCTCCAACTTATTCTCTGCAGAATCTTAACATAAGTTCATAATACTTGCCAGGTCGTAAAGAAGTCGTATTTAATGTAAAAGGTGAATTTCTATTTACTAGTCTATCCCACCGGGGTGGCGGGGTGGAGTTCGGTTTTTTTTTAATATGGAGAAAATTCAGCTCCTCAATGATGACAAAAAATAAAAATTTCCTCGATCTAGAAAGATTTCTCCTTTATTGACCGAGGACAAAAAGATGTTTAAAAACCAGAACACTGTCCAAGTCTAATATCAGATATTATACTTTGCGTTTTTTTTTTTATTTATATTTTTTTTATTTGTGAAAATATATTTAAAAAATATATTTAAAATTAGGCACAAGGACATAAAATGGGTGAGAGGGTGGTTATGTTCCGTCTCTCTTACCCTAACTAGAATCATCACCATAATACCACATTTACTCTAACGGACATCTTATTTAAAATATCCACAATGCTCCTAGCCAAAAGGCAAAAGATGCAGTGAGTTTCATTAAAATAACTAATAAAAGATATGGGAAGGTGGTCACCGCTTATCAAGGCCAAAATGCCACTCAAGGATTAAAGTTCATGAGTGCCAGGTGGCTGGTCATACGTCACCGTGATAATCGGTAATGGTGGAACTTTGGTGACGTTTGATTATTTAACAGGGATTTGTTTACATTAGACTTGAAAATGATCATGTTGTAGTCAGCTCACGAAACCTAAAAATAATTTCTATAAAATATAAGTAATCACTTTTGTTTGTTTTTCCTATTTTCTCTACTTTTGTTATCACTAAAGGAATCACCACTTATTAAAGCCTAAAGGCCACTCGAGAATAAGGGTTAATGACTGTCGGGTGATCAGTTAAACAACACTGATTAAGATATTATGGCAAAATTTGGTTAAGAATACAGCTCAGCAAGAATTTGTTTACATTGGATTTGAAAACGAACATGTTATAGTCGGTCAGGAAGCAGCCCCATGATATTGTGTTCCACGGATTGATAGTTCTATGAAAGAAACTTTGCTCATGGAAAAAAGAAGGGGATCTATTTACAATGGAAGTTTTTGTAATGAAGGTTTTACAGGAAGGTGATCCTGCCCGAATAATGCATACAAGTTATTTTTCGTTCAAGTTATTGCATCCAACAAAGCAAAAAATAAAAAGGAGTTCAAATAAAATATTAGTTTGTCAATAATTTCATCTCTATATATTTCAATCCCGTGATATACAAGTGTTTTGCATCCACGTGAAGAGTAACCATGACGCACTAATCTAAATAGTAGTCTTTTCTTCAATCTCAAGAGACAATGAAGAGTCGATTGTGAAGTAAAGGTTGCGCAATCCACTCCATACCTTTCCTGAACCGATGCAGCTTGATTCTAGTGGCAAGTAGAAGCCTGAAAATGTTGAGATGAGCAGAAAACCTCGTCCACATACAGTATCTAGTATTCTAAAATTATCAACTATTTAATACTGGTCAGGTTCAATGTTGCTTAACTTCGGTGATCTAACGGGTAACCAATGTATCGACATGATTATGTTGCGATCCAAGCACAATAATATGCAGCGGCAGCGCTGGCTGGTCCAGAAACCCGCCACCCTCCTATGAAAAAAAAAAAAAAAAAAAAGAATCTGTATGATGGGCAGAAAGAAAATAGCATGCACCAGAAATCACTTAAATTGATAAAGTAGTTCTATTTTTTATAAAGAAAACCATTTTATGCAAATTTAAGTTATTTTTTTTCAATGCCACCCCCTCTCCCGCTCTCCATGTTAAGAGTAACTTTTTAAAATCTCGATTTCGAGTTATTTCCCTTTTTCTTTAGAATATTTTCAAGACGGCGTTGCGAGAGCATCACTAATACTTTAGCCATAAAATTTGATTTTCTTATTCAAAAAATAAAACTACTTAATCAATTAACGTGATTTTTTGATGTACGATATTTTCTTTCCGTAATGGGTACGCACGCAATAAAGATTTTTAAAAAATTTTCTTTTCATGGGAGCGGAGATATTGGACAAGTACCTTATATGCACATCACAAGTTATTAGATTAAATGGATATAAATGCATAATAAACATTTATTCACGCCTTTTTTTTCCTATACTAAAGAGTCACCACTTACTAAGGCCAAGAACAACTCGAGGTTAAGGAGGGTTCAATAGATTGTCAGTTGGATGATGAACAATAATATAGGATGATTGAAAATGATAAATGAATGTCTGATTATTGAAGAGAACATTATTGGCATTGGACATAAACACGATTATGTCGTAGTCAGTAGATAATCAGTCTGTCGCAATGTGTTCCAAAGATGGGAAATTTTTAGAAAGAACTTGTTCACGGAAATTCCATTTGGTTTGAGGTACAGGTACACATAGAAAAAAAGGAAATTGACGATTTGAAAATTTATAAACGAGAAAAACATTTTAAGCAAAAAAAAAAAAAAAAGACTGAAAAGAAAAATAGTCAACAATTAACTGCTACTAAAGTTAAGAAAAGACACTTTTCTGCTTTAACTGCTTATTCTTGTGCATTTTAATCTATTTTAAAGCGCTTTTATTGACATACTAGCATTGCAGCCCGGCGTTGCCCGGGTGTTTGGAGGTATATGTTGAGCAAAAAAAAAAAATAAAAAAAATAAGCGGTCAATTTTTCTTTAACTTTGACCCCTATTCTGATCCCTTAACATTTATTGTTTTGGGCTCAAATAAAGTTATTAAGTTAGATCCATGTTCAAGGAACATATCTAAAATTTCAAGTGTTTAGACCCAAAATTGGCAGAGGAGTTTGGTAGAGTTCTCAAAGGTCAAATCGTTGAACTTTGACCCCTAAACAGCCAAATTTCTGGCCGAAAACCGATCACAAAGATTTTCCCAAATCTCAGTACCCTGTATTTCGAGTCTGTAGACTTAAAATTGA
The DNA here is from genome assembly GCF_053919585.1 of Euprymna scolopes. Classification (NCBI taxonomy): domain Eukaryota; kingdom Metazoa; phylum Mollusca; class Cephalopoda; order Sepiida; family Sepiolidae; genus Euprymna; species Euprymna scolopes. The sequence continues at coordinate 22,684,503 of NC_136495.1, forward strand.
CAAAGTTATTACGTAGGGAAATATACACACACACATACACACAGACACATTCACTTAGAGAGAGAGAGAGGGAGATTGGAACTGGATTTTTCTCGATGTAAACAAAAATATACAGCTTGGTTGAAAATAATTTTTCAACTGATTGGTGACAATTAGAAATATTTTTGTGATTCTTCGTTATTCATTAGAGCAAAAATCGAAATACTAAATTTCAAGTAAAAAAAAATTGTATCTACTTTTCATGTTGCAGTAATGAACATATCCAAAAATTACTAAAAACGATAAGATAGAAAAATAGGTACCTCCAACACGCACAACAGTTTTACCCCCCCTCCTTATATGTAACATGATGTAATTCTAATTTAATATCATTCTAACTTTTTTACCAAATACTTCAAATAAACTGCTAATATTTTTTTAATTTTTTACAGCATACAAAAATAATGAAAATGCGAGACAAAAATCGTGTTTACATTATCGACGCTTTAAAACAACGTTCCTATGTAATGACGTTTTTGAAGCCGTAGACACACCCATGTTTTAAAAATCTAGCAAAAATCAAATAATAATCCTATCTTCCTAAAATTTTCGATATTTATTCATTATTAAATAAACTTACATAATAAAAGTAGGTTTTGTTAAATATATTAGAGGGAACATTTTTTTTTTAGGCATTCTAACGCTCACTATATTTCATGGTCCGAAAACTAAACAAAATAAATGTAGGTCAATAAAAATTTCAACATTTTTAAAGCTGAAAAGATCAAATAATTAAAAAATAGTTATAATCTATAAATATAAAAACGAAAATATATGTATGTATGTATATATGTGTGTTCGCTTTTTCTGTATGTCTACAAAAGGCTTTTTTCAGAGAAGCGGTCGCTCGCTTCACAACTTTTTAAATCTTAATATCTCATAGTTAACAACGAAGCTCGCCTGTCTATTTAATTTGCTCGATTTCGGGAAGATAAATATTCAACATTTATCGCTCGCCGCATGTGGGTTAGTCTTTTTCCTATAACATCTTAGGAAAATAAAAATCCCAGTCAAACTTGACCTCATTAACTCATTTAAAACGGGCACCTGCCAAATCCAAGTGATTAAATAAATTCAAACGTGTTTCCGTTAGCATCTCGCGGTGGGGCAATGGTTACCGTAACGTGTATTTTTTTTTTTTCACACTTTAATTTACAACTTTGCCTCAAGGGTTCGGGTTCGATCCTCATACTTACATTTTTTAAACCTCCCCCCACCCCCGGAGTTTCACCACACACCTACAAACACCCGGCAACGCCGGGTACCCCTCGCTAGTATATATATATAAAATAAAATTCTGTTATTATTTCACTTACCTTAAAGTTGTAAATAAAATTGGACATAAAATCAATATTATGTTAAAAAAAACAACTTTTTGATAATTTTTTTTCACAATAATTATTTGAATTACAAAAAAAAGAAAAGAAAAAGAAAACAGAATTCTAAAAAATAATTTTTAAGAAACTTTAATGATATTAAATTCAAATATTATCTTTAGATACGTAAGTGTCAAGAGAAGACATTAAAACTAATTTTATTAACTCTCGTTTGTGTAGTTCGTTAATAAAAATCTATGTTTTACAAAATGCAAGTCTTATATTGTTTTTATCCATGGCAAAAAAACGTTACTTCCATTGACAATTATAACGCGAATGCCCATCCATAGAAATTGACACAAACAGACGAAATAATGACGTCACTATTAATGTGTACAATGCTGACGTTTTACACATTGCCGTGGAGATACATATAGAAAAATAATTATTAATGAAAATAGTTTCCGAAGAAAATTAGCGCAAATGGAAAGTTTTACTAAAAAAAGAATCCGGGGGGGGGGGGTGAAAGGGAGTTAATTATTGGTTGAAAATTTGGAAAATCTTAGGGCAATTCCGGAAAAGTTTTCAAAATGAACTTGAATACAATCAATTAAAAGGATATTTATGTGTTTGCAAGTAAATAAATGCAGGTTGTTGGATTTCATTCAGGCATATGGACCTGACAGGTTCGCAGTTGTGTTCCTGTGAGGAGGAAATGCGAATACTACGAAAAACGAAAATTTTCAATTGAACAATTATGTAAAACAAAAATATGTATATGTTTACTTTATAAAAAATTTAAAAAAAAAAAAAAAAAAAAAGATACACGCGGGCGAGCGAGCGCACGTGTGTGATGTCTATTTTGTTATTACGTTTATATTTTAATAAATTGTTCGTTAGTAACATTCAAAACCAAGTTACCTCCCTTGCTATACGTGATGTGTAGTAAAAAATATGGCGATGCTTTTTTTCGATAAAGATCTATAAATCGTGTTTTATTTAATAATGCAGTGTAACTGATCGTGGCATGACAAAAAAAAAACTTATTGCTTTTAGTTGAAATTGACAAAAAGTAGATACCATTGTTTATGTTTTGTTTTTTTCCATAAAATTGATTTTTTTTATTTAAAATTTCGATCTAATTATGAAGAAGCGACATATTTTTGTTTAAATTTTCGATTTTTGTGTTGTTGAACCTACAACATCGATTGATTGAGATTGTCGGACTGACTTCCTCATCTTGGTTGTTATTGTCACAACGTTTCGGCCGTTTTGCCCTCCGGCCTTCGTCAGGTGAACGGTTTGTTAGGAGTCGCGAACCCAACCCTTTATTATTATTACGGGGGTACCGTGTTCGGACTCCAGCTAGGCTTTGGGACATAGTTGCTGATTCTCTGTTTTTCAATGTTACTTTTTCACTGCCTTCGTTCAGGATTGAACTCAGCACCTTTGGGTAACTGTAAACTTTGATACAACGTCTAGGACCACTCGGCCATATGTCACTAGGACAATTCTTAGTTGGTTTTTGTTAATGTTAAACCTATGTTGTTATTCAAGGTTTTCTCTCTCTATCAGAGGTGTCCAAATTGTATTCAGCTCTATGCTTGGTTTGCTCAGTAGGTTGTTATGTCCGAGCATGTGAGCTGTTTCTTTAAGTTTTCTCACTTTCCAGTGGGTCTCTCTGTTTATTATTTTTACTTCATCCCATAGGGGGCGATGATACAATACAGACAATTACTACAACATCGAGTTTCACATCAAGTAAAACCTGGCGCCTTTGAAATACGTCGAGTTTACAAGGCTCCAAAATCATCACCAAATATATAAATAAAAACACACACACACATAAATATAGGCAGAAAAAAAAAGTGCAGTTTAACATCCACATACAATGTAATTATTTTAATTTTACGAAAGTCCAGTAGAGTTAACAACCCCCCCCCCTCCTCCCATGAATGGCTTGTTAAATTTGCTTGTGAATTGACTGTACAAAGTGACGACAGGAAAGTAGAAAATAAACTATTCTAGTCTTTGGTAACAGGTATTTGTTAACTTTATTTTTTTTAACAAATTTTACACAATCGTCAAAAATTCTTCCCAGTAACGAGTTCTTATTATAAATACTCCAGTTTACACTTTTTAATCATAACTGATTTTTTATTCTAAAATAAATATGTGCTAATTTGCAATCTTTCTGGCGTTTTAAGGAAAATTAACTTTTATTCAATTAATTATTAAGACACGAACGGTTATCTCCTCTTGTCAGTTGATCGTGTGATTTTTTTTCTCTCTCTCTCTCTCTCTCTCCCTCTCTCTCCCTCTGCACGGTTCTCTCCCTTGCTCTAAACTCCTCCCGCATTTCAAACCCGCACGCACGCAACTTTAATTTACAGTTAGTCACGATGTTAGGGTGATATCTAATTCCCAAACAAGTAACTCTAGGTAGGACACAATTTTAAGTTTCTCCAGTTAACAATGATTTCTCCTACCTTGATTGAGGACACAACAAGTACACTTTTTAAAGCATTTGGTAAAAGAATAATTATGCAATTTTAAAAAACTAGACAAAGTCCTCAAATGTAAGGAGCATGAGGTGGGGTGGGGCGTATCCGCTATATATCTCACCCTTGACCCATTCGCCCGACTATTTTTTCTCTATTTTACCATTGGTCAATAAACTGATCACAATATCATATTTTCACCATAGACTACCCTGCTTAAAATATTTCAAATAATTTGAAATGACTTTATTTACAAAAATATTTACAATTGAGGAAAAAAAAATACCGGGGTTGGACAAAAGAAAAAAAAAAGATAGAAGAAAATAACCAAATAAAATTAGGGAACTCTCTCAACCATTTCTAAGAGTAGACAACTCACGGTTTTCCGTTTAAGAATCGAAAAACAAGCCTGTCGATCTCTAAATGGGAGTGGGATTTAAGTGGGAGGAAATGCAACAAAGGTGGAGTTTAAGTGAGAATGCTGTCCTTCCAAGATAAGTGCAATTTGGAGAGGCTAATGGCAAGATATAAAAGTGGATATCTGGAAGGATCTTTATTATCACTAGAAATAAAAAGTGGACAGGAGTCATTCTCAGAATGACTCCTGTCCACTTTTTATTTCTAGTGATAATGACTCATTCTCTCAACTGATAATACACTTTGATCAGGCCGACCCCTTCTCTTAAACACGACCGTGTTTTTAGCACGACTAACGCATTTCTGTGGTTCTTGGCGTTCGGGCCGGGATCAAAGTGTAGTATCTTTTCTGCAGTTGCTGCATTAGGGGACCCCCTCTATACTGGGACAATTATTATTTTTGGTAATCAGAGTGCTCCCTTTTTGCCTACTTTTAGAGGAGCTGGTTTTTACTTCACATTAGTGCCTACTTTGCTTTGGTGGGAAAGCAAATACAATAACGCATATATCTTTCTATGTAATATGCATCTTGGCAGCAGCAGCACGTGAATCTTGGATTGTGCGTCCATGTACGCCGCCCAAAAATCACCATCAACAAAACCTCATTTCTCCCCATATGCTATCAACGGACAGTTCTGTCATTTATTTCTGCCATCCTCCCCGCCCCCTCTCCACAAAAATGCGTCATAGGTTACCTATATTCATGTATAATGTTGATATTAACCAGGTGCGCGCATTGCTTTATATTTTATTTTTTTTTTGCACTCAATTCAACACGGCCACACATTAATCTCTCCCCATATTTTCCAAGCATTCCTCGCCCCCACGCTTAAACACCCCACTCGCCACGTGCTTGCCAAGAACTATTAAAAAATAAAAAAAAAAATGACCCGTCGCGCGTGCGCACACGCACGCACATTCTCTCGGAAGTTTCCATGGAAACCGTTGCGGGTGTGTAATGCAAATAATAAGAATAATAATAACTTGGAATGTTCTCTCTTCCTGCTAATATAGTTTAAAATTAAAATAAAATAAAAAGTAACTTGTTTTTTTTTATTATTATATAGAGAGGGTGAGTGGCATACCTCCGCCTAAATTGTTGAAATTATTTAGCGGAATATTTCTAGAAATAAATACAATTAAGAGAACTTCACGTGTGCATACGCGAAGACATTTTTTTTTTTTTTAATCGGATATTTACTGAAAAAAAAAAAATCAAAATGGTAAATAACACGAATTTCTGAAATTTTGGAATTTCGAAAAAAATTTTAATCTATCAGAATGCATTTCGATTTCGCAAACATCAATCCATTTTAAATCTATAATTGGAAAAAAATATTTTTTAACCCCTATAGAATCTTTAGCTGGCGAAGAGAGCACATCCTCATTTGAAAGTTTTAGAAGTTCTTTAATTACATTTAAAAATCTTTTTTTAAAAAGTAATTTAATAAAAACGAAAAGCGAAAAAATAAAATTAAATTAAAAAAAAAAAAAAGTACCAAGCAACGCTGGTAGGTACAGTGTAATAAAAAGATTTTATTTCGGTATTAAAAAAAATTGAGGTGGATTAGAAAAAACATAAACAAAGCAAGCACAAGTAGTTGTCGCAGGTGCATTTCCCGGCTTTCGGACTAGGATCAACGTGTAGTATATTTTCCGTCGTCAGTCAGCGGAAGGGAAACTTGTGGGAATCTTTATTTTTGTCCCATCAAGAATACGACTTTTGGAGGAGTTAAACCTGGACCTTTGCCTAAAGATGACCCACCCCAAACATAATTATCCTTTTTGTCACTTTATCGATTAAAAAAGATACACAAATTTCAAATGAAAGAGGGTGAGGGAGGGAGACGTACTTTTGGAAATATTTCAGTAAAGACAGTAAAAGGAGGTATTTTTTTTATATATAGAATCACCCCCGTCTCGATACGGGCTTTTCAATGTCAAATTCGTCCTCAAGGAACTCGGAGGGAAAAAAAAAAAAAAAAAAAAAAAAAACGGTTTTGCAACGTAAGTGAATTTATGTAATTATCATTAGGATAGTGTTTTTATAGAATCACTCCCGTTTCCAACGGTCCTTTTACTTTTGAGTAAATACACAGAAATTCAAGAATTTTAATGTATTTCACAATACACATTTTACAATAAGACGTGTTGTTTTTTTCTCTCAAGTTGAAATGTTTTGATAAAATAAACATAAAACCAATATTTTTCAAAGTGCTCAGTACAAAGAGCTATCTAAAGTAGTTTTATTTTTGCTGTTTAGGGAAAATTTTGGATGATGATGATGATTGTTATTATTATTATTCCAATGAGATGTTGACAATCCTATTGAACATTGTAAATAAGGGAGAATACAAGGTTGATTAGTTATTTTTATTTATTTAACCTTTTCCATTAAAAAAGAAAGAAAAAAAAAAAACTAATTTCCAAGCCAATTCTTCGATTTATAAATCATTTAAACAAGTGCCAAAACATTAATCTTTGATTTTAGTGCTATTTAGAGTATTAGAATGGTATACAATTTTATATATAAAAAAAATATGTGAATTGTTTACGACGAGTCGAAGATACGTAAACCGTAGTGTAAAAGAAAGGCTGAGTTTACAGAATCACTCCCGTTTCCAACCGGTGGCTCATGAGCTTCTCCAGTGCCCGGAGAATAGAGCTCATAAAAGTGAGAAGAGGAGAGGGAGAAAAAACGGTTTAGAACACAATTTTAAAAACTCACACACAAAAAAGTAGTTTTCTTAAATAAATAAATAAGCTTTTAAAAAGTCATTTTTTTTTAAATAAAGATAATTGAAAATTGTTTATTTAATCTATATTTCGCACATATCTTTAACAAAACTGATTGTTGATTTTGAATTGTATTTCAGTTCAGAAATGAAATTCCAATATATTTTTTTTTAAGTTTTAAAAATGAAACTCTTATCAAAATGTTTTAATCGTTGGGGGTCATTATTATTTTTACTCAAAACAGTCTTTTGACACTAAAAAAATAAAATAAAGCACCCAAATAAACTTGCACTTTTTTTTCTTTTCTTTCTATCACAAAATTGTAGAGGGTGCAGGAGGACAATTTCCTCACAAAATAATACAGTTGTTTACACAATTTAACGAAAAGGTTGAATTTAATAAGAACTACTGATAAATACTTAATCTACGATGAAAAAATAAAACCGCGATATTGAATGTTTACGCTCACATTCCTATTCAAAATTCGTAGACGTATGGCGCACGCATCATCACTAGTAGATTGCCTTTCATGCACAAAAGGATCATTTTTTTTTTAGTTATGGAAAATCTTTCAGAAAAAATCTTATCGAAATTTATCAGAATTGCTGGAATATTTTTTTTGAGAATTTAAAATTCAAGTAAAATAGAATTTCCATTTGATTAACCAAATAATTCGAATAAAAAAAAAACATTGTTTAGTGAATTATTTTTAGTGTACAATCTTTTATATCGGTTTGAAAGCGTCTAAATTACACTTAACACGTTTCCGAGAAAATTCAATATTGGCAATAAGAGTATAACTTAAAGTAACAAAAACAAGATATTTTTAGAGAATAATCACTCCAGTCATCCCCCCCCCATGTACCAACAATCAATTTTATCTAAAATATATGCGAGTGTAAAAATACCAACAAAAAACAGGTGGGATTTTTCAACAGCCTCTTTGGTTTTCAGCCAAGGTTTGCCTGGTAATTTAGAGGCTGTCTTGAACCACAAACACTTTCTTTGTCGACATGAGATCTAGGCACCACTACCGAGTGGTGGTGATCTCTGGCCCGGAGTGCATTCAAGTCACAGCGTATATTTTAGATACGATTTTCAAAAATAGTTAACAGGATTATCAAAAATAGTTAACAGGATCAAAAACTTGTGAAAACTTTTATGTATTTTTAAGCATTTTTAATCACATTTTTTTTTTAAATTACTTATCGACTTTGTAAACCGGACAATTCAACTTGGTGCCGGACTTTACTCGATGTGAAACATTGATATTGTTTGTTTAGCAACTCAAAAATGCCACTAATTGACCGAAAATTTAATTTTCAAGAGATTAGTATATTAGGTGTATGTTTGGGCAGGATTGGAGTTTAGGTGGCGATTAACTTCGAAACCCAAAACAACCCAAACCAAAAGCGAAAAGGACACAAATATCGAGTAACCGGTTTCCCTGGAAACAGTGACCATTTTTATTTACATTGTAAACATATAGAACTTTTTATAATTAAAAAAAAAAAAATTAAATAATACGAACAGAATTGTTCTGGTACTTTTGCAGAATTGTTTTGCTTCTGTACTTTCACCTAACAATATTTTTTTTTTTTTTTTACAAAAACAATTGAAAAAGAGAAACTGAAAAATTGATACGCGTGTAGGGTTAATTTTAATATAATTGGTCGATGAATTAATCACGTGGTCAATTATTCGACTTTTTTATTATTAAAAGGCACGGATTTTTTTTTAATAATTAGATTTTTCGGTAAATTTTCAAATTAGGTACATCTCCACAATTTTCTTTTAAATGACGACTTAAAACGGTTTTCGGCCATGATGAATACGAAAATCGGCTTGAAATTCTGCAGAAATAATTAGTTATCGAGATATAAAAAGTTGTATTATGCATTGTATTCTTTGGCGGCTATATTTGTTACGCGCGTAGATTTGTTTATGGCGCGCACGCACGTAAAAAAGATGGCCGCCAAAGAATACAATGCATAATACAACTTTTTATATCTGGATAACTACTTATTTCTGCAAAATTTCAATGCGATTTCCGTATTCAGTATAGTAGAAAACTTACAAAAGTTGTCATTTAAAAGAAAATTGTGGAGGTGGACCTAATCTAAAAAGAATACCGAATTTTCATAATAATGCACTAATGCAGTGAATGTACTTATTGTATTTTTCAGTTTCTCTTTTTCAATTGTTTTTGTTAAAAAAAAATGGATTTTGTAAAAAGAAAAAAAAAGAAAATTAAATTGTTAGTTGCAAAACAATTCTGCAATTCTGTTCGTATTATTTAATTTTTTTTTTTAATTATAAGTTCTATATGTTTACGATGTAAATAAAAATGGTCAATGTTTCTAGGGATACAAACCGGTGATTCGATATTTGTGTCCCTTTCGCTTTGGGTTGTTTTGGGTTTGAGGTTAATCGCCACCTAAACTCCAATTCTGCCTTCACACATCGAGTAAAATCTGGTGCCGTGTTGAATTCATCAGGTTTAAAAGACTCGGAAGCATCGATTAAAAATGTAAATTAAACTGTTTTATAATACGCTATTCTTAATCCCCACCCCAAAGGTATTTATGAACGCATCCCTGTTGCATCAAAGAACTCGAGATCTGCCTGGTTGGCTGACAAAAGATTAGAACCTTGGAAATTTCCCCGTTGGCCTTTTTATGGATAGAGAGAAGAATGACCTTTCAAGGTATCAGCCCACATTTATTTAGAAGAGTGACCGAAAATGAATCAAATGCAATTCCCTCCATAGTCGCATATCGCATCCATTAGTAGTCGTCGTCGTCCTCCTCATACTCAGCAGCATCCAATATTTGTAAGAAGCATCATACGAAGAACGACACGAAGACATCGAGTCACAGCTATCATCGCCTGCACAGTAGTCATTTTTAGTTTCGATCGTCTAAATTGCAGAGCGATCATTAGAAAAATATTTGGTGGCCTAATAAATAGCCAACACCATATTTTAAGTGATTTTGTTTTATGGTACATTATTTATAAAGACAAAAAGAAATGTAGATAAAACTCGATCATCAGTGCAGCACTGCAGCACACTAGATGAAAGAAAAAGAGAGAAGTGTGGTGAAGAGAGAGAAAGGAAACAGAATAGAAAGGGAGGGAGGGAAGGAAAGTGTTAGATATATCAAAAAGAGAGCGAGAGTGAGAAATATCGAAAGGTGGGAGGGAGGGAAATCGAAATGAAAGAGAGGTAGGGAGGGAGAGAGAGAAAAGGGAGGGAGGGAGAGAAAAAGGCAGGGAGGGAGAGAAAAAGGGAGGTAGGGAAAAAGGGAGGGAGGGAGAGAAAAAAGGGAGGGAGGGAGAGAAAAAAGGGAGGGTGGGGAAGAGGGAGAGAAAAAAGAGAGGGTGGGGAAGAGAGAGAGAGAGAGAAAAAAAAAGGGAGGGTGGGGAAGAGAGAGAGAGAGAGAAAAAAAGGGAGGGTGGGGAAGAGAGAGAGAAAAAAAAGGGAGGGTGGGGAAGAGAGAGAGAAAAAAAAGGGAGGGTGGGGAAGAGAGAGAGAAAAAAAAGGGAGGGTGGGGAAGAGAGAGAGAAAAAAAAGGGAGGGTGGGGAAGAGAGAGAGAAAAAAAAGGGAGGGTGGGGAAGAGAGAGAGAAAAAAAAGGGAGGGTGGGGAAGAGAGAGAGAAAAAAAAGGGAGGGTGGGGAAGAGAGAGAGAAAAAAAAGGGAGGGTGGGGAAGAGAGAGAGTAAGAGAAAAAAAAGGGAGGGTGGGGAAGAGAGAGAGTAAGAGAAAAAAAAGGGAGGGTGGGGGAGGGAGAGAGAGAAAAAAAAGGGAGGGTGGGGGAGGGAGAGAGAGAGAAAAAAGGGAGGGAGAGAGAGAGAAAAAAGGGAGGGAGGGAGAGAGAAAAAAGGGAGGGAGGGAGAGAGAAAAAAGGGAGGGAGGGAGAGAGAGAGAAAAGGGAGGGAGGGAGAGAGAGAGAGAAAAGGGAGGGAGGGAGAGAGAGAGAAAAAAGGGAGGGAGGGAGAGAGAGAGAAAAAAGGGAGGGAGGGAGAGAGAGAGAAAAAAGGGAGGGAGGGAGAGAGAGAGAAAAAAGGGAGGGAGGGAGAGAGAGAGAAAAAAGGGAGGGAGGGAGAGAGAGAGAAAAAAGGGAGGGAGGGAGAGAGAGAGAAAAAAGGGAGGGAGGGAGAGAGAGAGAAAAAAGGGAGGGAGAGAGAGAGAAAAAAGGGAGGGAGAGAGAGAGAAAAAAGGGAGGGAGAGAGAGAGAAAAAAGGGAGGGAGAGAGAGAGAAAAAAGGGAGGGAGAGAGAGAGAAAAAAGGGAGGGAGAGAGAGAGAAAAAAGGGAGGGAGAGAGAGAGAAAAAAGGGAGGGAGAGAGAGAGAAAAAAGGGAGGGAGAGAGAGAGAAAAAAGGGAGGGAGAGAGAGAGAAAAAAGGGAGGGAGAGAGAGAGAAAAAAGGGAGGGAGAGAGAGAGAAAAAAGGGAGGGAGAGAGAGAAAAAAGGGAGGGAGAGAGAGAGAAAAAAGGGAGGGAGAGAGAGAGAAAAAAGGGAGGGAGAGAGAGAGAAAAAAGGGAGGGAGAGAGAGAGAAAAAAGGGAGGGAGAGAGAGAGAAAAAAGGGAGGGAGAGAGAGAGAAAAAAGGGAGGGAGAGAGAGAGAAAAAAGGGAGGGAGAGAGAGAGAAAAAAGGGAGGGAGAGAGAGAGAAAAAAGGGAGGGAGAGAGAGAGAAAAAAGGGAGAGAGAGAGAGAGAAAGGGAGAGAGAGAGAAAAGAGGGAGAGAGAGAAAAGAGCGAGAGAGAGAGAAAAGAGCGAGAGAGAGAGAAAAGAGCGAGAGAGAGAGAAAAGAGCGAGAGAGAGAGAAAAGAGCGAGAGAGAGAGAAAAGAGCGAGAGAGAGAGAAAAGAGCGAGAGAGAGAGAAAAGAGCGAGAGAGAGAGAAAAGAGCGAGAGAGAGAGAAAAGAGCGAGAGAGAGAGAAAAGAGCGAGAGAGAGAGAAAAGAGCGAGAGAGAGAGAAAAGAGGAAGAGAGAGAGAGAAAAGAGGAAGACAGAGAGAAAAGAGGAAGAGAGAGAGAAAAGAGGAAGAGAGAGAGAAAAGAGGAAGAGAGAGAGAAAAGAGGAAGAGAGAGAGAAAAGAGGAAGAGAGAGAGAAAAGAGGGAGAGAGAGAAAAGAGGGAGAGAGAGAAAAGAGGGAGAGAGAGAGAAAAGAGGGAGGGAGAGAAAAGAGGGAGGGAGAGAAAAGAGGGAGGGAGAGAAAAGAGGGAGGGAGGGAGAGAAAAGAGGGAGGGAGGGAGAGAAAAGAGGGAGGGAGAGAAAAGAGGGAGGGAGAGAAAAGAGGGAGGGAGAGAAAAGAGGGAGGGAGGGAGAGAAAAGAGGGAGGGAGGGAGAGAAAAGAGGGAGGGAGGGAGAGAAAAGAGGGAGGGAGGGAGAGAAAAGAGGGAGGGAGAGAAAAGAGGGAGGGAGAGAAAAGAGGGAGGGAGAGAAAAGAGGGAGGGAGAGAAAAGAGGGAGGGAGAGAAAAGAGGGAGAGAGAGAAAAAGGGAGAGAGAGAAAAAGGGAGAGAGAGAAAAAGGGAGAGAGAGAAAAGGGAGAGAGAGAGAAAAAAGGGAGAGAGAGAGAAAAAAGGGAGAGAGAGAGAAAAAAGGGAGAGAGAGAGAAAAAAGGAAGAGAGAGAGAGAAAAAAGGAAGAGAGAGAGAGAAAAAAGGAAGAGAGAGAGAGAAAAAAGGAAGAGAGAGAGAGAAAAAAGGAAGAGAGAGAGAGAAAAAAGGAAGAGAGAGAGAGAAAAAAGGAAGAGAGAGAAAAAAGGAAGAGAGAGAAAAAAGGAAGAGAAGAGAAAAAAGGAAGAGAGAGAAAAAAGGAAGAGAGAGAAAAAAGGAAGAGAGAGAAAAAGGAAGAGAGAGAAAAAGGAAGAGAGAGAGAAAAAGGAAGAGAGAGAGAAAAAAGGAAGAGAGAGAGAAAAAGGAAGAGAGAGAGAAAAAAGGAAGAGAGAGAGAAAAAAGGAAGAGAGAGAGAAAAAAGGAAGAGAGAGAGAGAAAAATAAGAGAGAGAGAGAAAAAAGGAAGAGAGAGAGAGAAAAAAGGAAGAGAGAGAGAGAAAAAAGGAAGAGAGAGAGAGAAAAAGGAAGAGAGAGAGAGAAAAAAGGAAGAGAGAGAGAGAAAAAAGGAAGAGAGAGAGAGAAAAAAGGAAGAGAGAGAGAGAAAAAAGGGAGAGAGAGAGAGAAAAAAGGGAGAGAGAGAGAGAAAAAAGGGAGAGAGAGATAGAAAAAGGGAGAGAGAGAGAGAGAAAAAAGGGTGTGAGAGAAAAAAGGTGTGAGAGAGAAAAAAGGGTGTGAGAGAGAGGGGGAGGGGCGAGGAAGGGAAGAAGAGAAAGAAAAAAAAGACAGGATCAATGATTTTGTATGTAATCTATTTTAAATGTCTTCTTTTTTAATGTTATTATTTAAGTAAATCGCATAAAAAACACACACACACTGTATATTTACTCAAATTCTTAATCTCTAACAAATACTTTCGGTGTTTTTCCGCTGCTAAGGTATAACACCACGCCCGCTTCAAGTATACCGAAATAAGGTGATTAAGAGATTAAGACAAAACTAAGATTCCAAGTTTTATTAAGGAGTTAAGTGTCGAAAATGAAACAAATAAAACGTTTCAGCAGTTAAGAATAACTAATTGACATCTTATCGAGAAACGTGGAAGAAAAAAAATTATATTGTACGTACCGGTCATGGAATTAATTTCTCATGAAAAAATTCACTTAATTTTTTTTTTCTTTTTTTATAGAGGAAAATCAAATTTTATTGAAATCGATGCTTATTTCGCGGAGGTGGAGAAGGGGCGCCAGGGGAGATAACTCCAATCACCACTTAAAGTTTGTCAATACGCAAGATGACTGTGACACGATCGATCTCATTAAAATTTGATTTTCCTCTTAAAAAAAAATTTAAAAAAAAAAAAAAAACCTAGTGACATTTATTTTTTATGAAAACTTAATTCCATAAGAGGTACGTACAATATAATTTTTTTCAATATTTTCATTTTTTTAATCTCTTGATTAAACTAAATAAGTACCTAATTGTTATTTGTTTGCCTATTTTTTAAGAAACAATTTTGTTCTAAGGAAACAGCTCTTACTACATTTTTTCAATTAAAACTGAATTATTCCTCTCAATTATTTTGGTTTTTCATAATCAGTTGTCTGAAAAAAACAACAACAAAAAAACATTTTTTTTTTTTTAATTGTAGCAAAGTATGTTATTATATTGCCAATAACATGGTACAACAATAATAAATTAAAATTGGCTGATTAGAAGCTCCAAGCTTAATTTGTTAGAAAAGTTACTTGGGCCTGGCTTTGAAAATTCAACAAGATACATAATAGTTGTGTGATGCCTTTCTATAATAATATTAGTAATAAACGAAAACTGTTGCAGTGTTGCACAGAGGGAAAAACAAAACCTGTTTTAATACAACAACGAAAGGATTTATTTATGTGGAAAAAAAGTTGGACCATTCCCAAATGAAGAGTTGAAAGTTCTTTGGGCTCTAGAAAGTCGGTCGGCACTTATCGTCTGACAACGATAGTCGATATTGAAGCGTCTAATGAACAGGGACAAAAAAAAAGAGAAATGCCTTTCCTTGTTGCTTCCACGTTTTTCTCTGTTGACTGATCAAAGAGGCTGAAGTTTTTCAGGGTACAGATGAAATTAAGGATTCCTGCAAGCTGACTGATCAGTGTGTTGCCAAATCGTCCAACAGGAAGAATTTTTCATGAGAGAAAATAAGCGCTTATTAATGGCTGCTACAGATGCACTAAAAATATCTTTTCATGAGGTACAAAAAAAAAAAAAAAAAAAAAAAAAACACGTTAAAAATGTAACCATAAATATTTTTTTTTTAATTCTATATCAAGGAGAAGTGCAGGAGTACAGATGAAAGAGAAAAATAACGATCATTCCCCAAAAATAAATCAATACACATCAAAAAATCTCGATCGACCGAGAATGATACACATTCTTCTTTAATAACATTCACAAGAGATCGATATGTAATTCTGTTACGAAAATGCATTCTAACCTAATTTTGTGCAGAGAGAGACATAGAACATGGCAAATCTTCTCTTTCTGAAGTTGAAGTCCAGCTTTCCTTAAAATTTCCGGATTTCTAAGAAACCATGATGGATACAGGAAAACTGATCTCAGAAATGATGTCTAGTCAGAATGGTAAATGTGAAGATTTTGTCCGTTTTCAAAATTAACATGTATCCAAGGCCATCCTTATAACAGGCCCGAAACTCTAAGATTTGGGTTCTTTTATTGGAGGCAAAATCTCCAGCCAAAAAATATCTTTTTAGCTGCTAACACTTCACTCTCTTTGCTTCGCTAAAATTTAATTCTGAAAAGAAATTCTAACCTAAAATATTTATTTTAACTGAAATTCTGTATTATATGAGAGGCATTCTAAAAGGAATGCCTCCTATTTTTTTTTATTCCGCCCAAAATGAATCAGAAGATTGCAAACTGCATTTTTTTATGATGACTGAACTTATATGCATTGATGATCTAAAAGTTTCATCTCTCTGTTGCAGATACTGATGGCATGAGACTAAGAAAGCAACCCCTATTAATGACATGCATCAGAAGCAGAGACACATCATTGAATCCCTCCATGCAGAAAAATTGGAAATGATCAACATTCACCAGCACCTGTTAAACATTTATGAAGCCGACGCAGTTGATGTCAGCATAGTTCGGTGACGGGTTCGTCGGTTTCAGAGTGGCAACAGATGTGAGTGACAAAGCACACCCTGAACTTTTACAAATGAAGCATCAAAAGCGGCTGGTATATTGAGAATAGTGGTGACTAGATAAAAAAATAAATTCTGAAGCAAAAAAAGCTGCTCATTTTAATGGCACCACTTCTAGCTTCGCAGCTCTTCACTAGTAAACACAACAGCGGTGTCGAGAATTCGAAAAAAGACTTACGCAGGATAAAATCCACTATTAAACACAACAGCGGTGTCGAGAATTCGAAAAAAGACTTACGCAGGATAAAATCCACTATTAAACACAACAGTGGCGTCGAGAATTTGAAAAAAGATTTACGCGGGAAAATCCACTACTAAACTCAACAGTGGTGTACGAAAAATACTTACTCGAGGAAGATTAAAAAAAAAAAAAAAAAAACGTACTCGAAGGAAAAAAAAAAAGAAAGTTCATTGTTGAACACAACAGTAACATCGAGGATTTTGAAAAAGATTTACTCAGGAATTCACTGTTAGACATAGCAACAGTATTCGAAAAACAATTTACACGGAAAGTTATCACTGTCGAAAAAAAACAAAAACAAAAGGAAAACAAACGAAAGTAACTACAAAATTGTCGAGCGAGATATTCGAACACTGGATACTTGAAAGCAAAATACCAATAACCATTTCCAAGTGACTACGAAAGTCAAAGAAAAAAAAAAAAGGTGTTTTCACTAGTACACCGTGAACTAATTTATGCAAATTGTCTTGAAGGAGAAAAGTGATATATTTTTTTTTCAGCTGTACCAAGAAAGGATATTTTTAAAAAAAAAAGAATTCTTGTACGTAATCAAAACTTAACGGATTAAGAGAAAATAATAAAATACATTTTTTTTTTATCCCTCAATAGAAAAAGAAAGGTTCCACACAAAAAATAATATATCGATAGAATTCAGTTGACACAAAGAAAAAAAAAAAAAAAAAAAGTGAACCTAAAAACGGTTGTTCGTAGTTATTGTAAAAAGTGAATTAGTAAAATAGACTGATTTTTCTAATCTTTGAAAAAAAAAAAAAAAAAAAGATGGAGGAATTTGCTAAAATAATGACAGTTCATGCGGAATCAGCAGATCCTACAAAAAGAACAGCAAGCGCTACATGCAGAAAGAGACGAAAGACAAAATGAACGACTCATAAAATGCCTAGAAAGGTAAGAAGAAAGGTTCGCGCAGATACAACTTGAACAGAAAGAACTGTTAGAAAGATTAACAGCTAATTCCATACAAGAAAGTAATACAACCTTCTCCAACACAACAATTGTTAACAGCATAGATGTGTTCACGTACCTACCAGAAGAGGATAAAACTTTTGATGCATACTTCAAGAGATATGAAGATATTTTTGAAACAGACTGCGAAAACTGGCCAAATGGAAAGAAAGTAAGTTTATTAGCTCGAAAGCTTGGTACCAGTGAACATTGCAAATTTGTTGATTTCATATTGCCAAGGAGAATGAATCAGATTTCGCCGTGACCGTAAAGCTTCTTAAGGAGTTATTCGGACCGAACATGTCTCTTTTCCACAAGAGATGGTCATGTATGAATCTTAAGAAAACTGATGAGCAGGACTACCTGACATACGCGTCAGTAGCAAACAAAAACTGCGACAACTTCAAATTATCGGAACTCACGGTGGACGATTTCAAATGCTTAATCTTTGCACAGGGTCTAGTATCCACAAAAAAAAGAAGACGCATTCTCTCAAAATTAGAGACAGAACAAGGCCTGACATTGCAGAAATTAGCAGAAGATTGCCAAAGGGCAGTATCACTAAAAAAAGATTCCAGGGATATAGAAGGAGCAAGAGTGGCATACATTAGGAAGATTAAAAAACCTTTCAGAAACTCAGGACAAAGAAATTTTGAGACAAGTCAAAATTAAAAAAAAATACTCAAATTATAAATACTCAAATTATAATAACTACAGAAAACGAAATTATGATAATAATCAAAGGAATTATAAAAAGACAGTATCAGTTAATAATTGCAGAAGGTGTGATGAAAAACATTTGGAAAAGGATTGTCCTTACAAAAATATCAGGTGCTATAATTGCGATAAAGTTGGACATAATATTGTTTGCTGCAGAAAAAAAAAATAGAGTACACCAAATGAGAACAAACGACAAAGGGAAAAATAATTAACGAAAATATGTATCAGTAAATATTTTCGACAAACAAATGAAATTTCAGCTTGACTCTGAATCGGATTTGTCGTTAATAAACGTCAACACTTGGAAAAAGCTGGGTAAACCGACTCTTCAAAAGTCAAGTAAAAGGTGCACGAACAGTGACAGGAGACGAAATAAAATTCGAAGGAGAGGTCATCCTGCCCATTAATTTAAATGGCATAATGAAGAAATTGAAAATCTTTGTAATTAAAGAAAGCGAGAACTTGTTGGAAATTGACTGGATTGAAAAATTCAATCTTTGGGATAAACCAATGAACGCTTTTTGTAGAAAAATAACCAGTTGCACCCCAACATCAGAAAATATTAAAAACGATCTAAAAAAGAAATTCCCAGAAATATTTACTACTGGACTGGGAAGATGCAATAAATGTAAGGCTTCGTTCGAGCTAAAAAAGGATGCAACACCAGTGTTTAAGAAAAAAACAGAATGTCCCGTTCACCGGTTTAGACAAAATAAATAGCAAGCTAGATAGACTCGACAAAACAGGCATCTTATCGAAAATCGAAACTAGCGTCTGGGCAGCCCCTACGGTGTACGTAAAAAAAAAAGTCGGAACAAATTCGAGTCTGTGTAGACTTTTCTACGAGCCTAAACGATGAATTAAAAGACCACCACTAACCTTTACCAAGCCCTGAGGAGATATTTGCCAGACTAAATGGTGGCAAAATGTTTTCAAAAATAGATTTGTCCGACGCCTATTTACAAATTCCGATGGAAGAAGAATGCTCAAAGATATTATGCATTAACACGCACAAAGGGTTGTTCAAATACAACCGTCTACCCTTCGGGATCAAAGTCGCGCCGGCGATTTTCCAACAAGCAATGGATACAATGCTGAACGGAATAGATTGTGCTTGTGCATACCTGGATGACAGATTCATCAGGAGCGCGTCCATAAGTGAACACCAAGAGCATCTAAAAGAAATATTCACAAGAATAAACGAATACGGATTCAAGGTGAAAGAAAACAAATGCAAATTTTGTTTAGACGCAATCAAATATTTAGGGTAAATAATAAATAAAGACGGTCGACGCCCAGATCCAGAAAGATCGACAGCAATTAAAAACATGCCGGCACCACATAATGTGACGACTCTACAGAGCTTCTTAGGTCTCGCAAACTACTACCAAGTATTTATCAAAGGAATGCACAACCTAAGAGCTCTGCTTAATGAGTTATTAAAGAAAGAAACACCATGGATATGGACAAAAGAATGTCAAGACGCATTTGAGAAAATTAAAAAGACGCTGACGTTCAATCTATTTTTAACCTATTACGACCCAAAATTAGAAATAAGTGTTGCGAGCGACGTGAGCTTGTATGGTATAGGAGCATGTATACAGCATATCCTGCCAGATGGATCGCAGAAACCTATAGCTCACGCCTCAAGGACACTACTTCCGGCAGGAAAGACTTAGCCTCAAATAGAAAAAGAGGGGTTAAGCATTATTTTTGCTGTGATGAAATTCTACCGTTACCTGTACAGGAGACACTTTATACTGGAAACAGATCACAAGCCCCTAGTGACAATCTTCGGCTCAAAAAAGGGCTTGCCAGTATATATGGCAAATCGCCTACTCCGTTGGGTACGATCTTGCTAAATTATGACTTTCAAATAAAACATCCGGGTTCGAAAAAAATAGGTCATGCGGATAGCCTGTCAAGGCTTATACCAAAAATGGAGGAAACCCTTGAAGAGTCAGTAATTGCAGCTATACGTTCTATTATGAGGAAAAAAACATGGTGGTGAATATAATAAAAGAATTACCAGTCACGTTAACCGATATAAAAAGGGAGGCTGAAAATGACAATATCATCACAGACAAAGAAAAAAATAAGGGAAAATGATGAAAAAATGCAAAGTATATTTTCCGTATGCAATGATGTTTTATTATTATATAGTGAAAGAGTTGTTATCCTGAAAACCTTGAAGAAAAAGATCTTACGTGATTTTCATACAAGACACCCGGGTATAAATAGGATGAAGGCACTTATGCGGAGTTACGTTTACTGGCGTAACATGGATGTGTATATTGCACTAACAGTAAACAAGCGTAAAGGTTGTGCGTTAGCCGCAAAAGCACCATCGATAGTCCATAAACCTTGGAAAAAACTGACCATCCATGGTCACGCATTCATATAGACTTTGCCGAATCAACCGAAGGACAATACTACATAATCGTAGTAGATAGATTTTCCAGATGGCCTGAAGTAAAGCATTTCAAGAACCAGACGAAAAATAACACAATAAGTTTTCTGCATGAAATATTTGCACGTTTTGGTGTGCCAGACCTTATAGTTACAGATAATGGAACACAATTTACATCAAGTGATTTCAAGGACTTTTGTGACACTTTTCAGGTAAAACATAACTACACAACCTTTCCAAATAGATTAGCGGAAAATGTGCACTTAGAAAATCAATAGGGGCCCCGACGGATAAAGCATTACAATAATTCCTGCAAATATACAGGATAACTAAGAACCCAAATACACCGTCGAAATTATCACCAGCAGAATTAATGTTTGCTAGAAAAATAAAATCACCATTTGATAAATTAATACCAAAGCAAGCAATCATCCATCAAACTACGCACACATCACATAAAAGGTTTAAACCTGGTGATCGTATATATTTTAAATGTATGAAAAATAATATTTCATATCGGGAGTTTGGTACGGTAGATAAACGTATCGGCGACTTAGTCTACATGATAAAAGGTCCAAAAGGGATACACAAAAGACATCAAAATCAATTGAGAAAACATCATATAAAAGACAACGAACATGACAAACCTGATGAAAAGGCAGATCCAATTGGTATACTATACGAAGCGTTTGATACCGAACCACCACAAACCATGCCCGAACCGAGAAGATCGGGAAGGAAAAGAAAGTTTACAGAACTAATTATAATGAACCCCAAGAGAAAAAGATATTGAAATCCACACGTCTTCAAATCTTGGGAGGGGGGTGTTGTGGAGACGCCCACTAATTAACATAGGTGGGTGAGTGAGATATATAAAGGTATCAATCACCAATACCGGGGGAGTTCTACAACGATCGCTAAATAGGCAAGACGCCTATGTTGCCTCCAGTAAGACATGCAACACGCCACCTATTGGAATATCTCCAACTGAAGTATATCTGAAGACATGTAAATATGTATATAACTTTTCTGCCTAATATATTATTGTTATACCTTTACTTTCGTGTTCTTGTTAATTATTTTTGCAGACACAACAATATGCATACACACACACACATTATATATATATGCATACACACACACTAGACATTTTAACTCATTAAAAATGAACTAAAGTTAAAGCCTATTGATTTAGGAGTTCTTCATGCCAAATTGATAGCTGAATATAATTAAATGTGTACTAATTTTACATTAAATATCAACTTCTCTTAATCCCGAACTGTGTATTAAATGGATAACATAATACTTAGTTCACTGCATGTTATCATAAATGTCCATAAAAAATTACAGCCTGATCAACTTAGTAGTTTCTGAGAAAAAAAGTGGAATGGAAAGACATTAAGAGAAATATATATATATATATATATATATATATATATATATATATATATATATATATATATATATATATATATATAAAAAGAGGAAGTTTTTTGTTTGTACCAACAACACCATTTAAGAAATAAATCTCTTAAAACAAGAATTGAGAACTGATGTCAGTGATGATATATTTTGCTCTGATAAAGTAGGAAACTTTGCCAAAATAATTTGTGTGTGTGTGGGGGGGGGTGTTTCATTGCCAAACTGATTTTTCTTTCATAGGTTAAGGATTGACACCTGTTTGGATGATAATCTTGTGAACACTGAACTAGGAGAGAAATACGATTTAGGGCCTTTGTTCCCACTAATTAACTTAGGGTGATGGTGTTGAGGTTTATGATTTATAGAAGCAGGAATATGGAGTAGCATATTTAGATAGTATAACCGTAACATGCATTCATTGAATTAACTTGGAATTTACTCTGCATCAGTGAAAAACTTTGTCAAAAAAATTTTTTATAAATATTCTTTAATATTACAAATATCAATTTTTTAATGTTAAAAAGGAAATTAGTCGAATTCTCCTTTTCAAAGGAAAATGGAAAGAAAAAGATGTTAGTAATAAATCTAATATATAAACAGCTATATGCCTGTCTGTCTGTCTGTCTCCATATTTTCAAAATATCTCTTCTAAAACTAAGTCGCAGAGCGGCACTAGGGGCTTCAAATGATTGGATTTTTTACGGGCGATACTTTTAGGAGTCTTTAGCTTGATTAAAATTGTTTTTAAGGAGTCAAAATTGAAAATCATTAAACATTTTGTACATTCATCT
Organism: Euprymna scolopes; assembly: GCF_053919585.1. Taxonomy (NCBI): domain Eukaryota; kingdom Metazoa; phylum Mollusca; class Cephalopoda; order Sepiida; family Sepiolidae; genus Euprymna; species Euprymna scolopes. Next base: position 22,706,828 of record NC_136495.1, read on the forward strand.
TAGTTTATTTTTAATCAGTTTATATGCATGTCACGTTTGTACAGTGGTAACGTCACCAGCTTTGAATGCCACAGTTTCGGTTTTGATTCTAGCTGATGGCATCTAAATGTGTTTGTTTTGTTTTTTTTTACTTTTGAAATTATGACTATAATAATATATATGAAATATGGACAAATATCATATTCAAGCATATTTTACACCCGGACAAAAACTGAGTGCCCCCCCCTCCCTGCTAGTAACCAATAAATAGATTACTTGCAATGTAACATTAGTAGTTTAGCTTATATAAATTCCATTATTAAAGATTAACATTTTTGTAGATTTTCCTCTTCGCATTATAAAACCTATCACATGCAAAATGAGTGAGTATTTTTAATCTAAAAATACTCATTTAGAAAAATGAATTCTTCTGTCTTTCACATCATCTTTTGTAAATAAAAACAAATTGATTACTTTGCAATACTATTTTTTTTTTTTTTACATAGGCGTCACCACTTATCAAGGCCGATCGGCCACTCAAGGATAAGGGTTAAAGAGTGTAGAGTAGTCAAAAGGACAATATAGTAATCAATAGTAATGGAAGTTCGGTAAATTTGTTAACTTAAGTGGAACGGCTCATCAGAAACTTGTTCACGTGGGACTTGAAGACAACCATATTATAGACAGCTGGAAAGCAGGAAAACGGAAGACAATTCCACAGGCGTGCAGTTCTAAGAAAGAAGCTTTGATTATGGAATCTATGTTTAGGTTTAGGCACAGATAAAGAGTGGGGAAAATTATTGATAATGTTTTCAACTAGTCTAGTGTTTCTTGTGAAAGTTTGGCGAGGGGGGACCATAGATTGAAGCTCATTATGTTCCACTATCTTAGAAATAAGGCACCAGATAATTTCTTTTGAAAATCCACAAAATTTATAATAGCACTGTTTACTGCATGACTATTCTGAAGAAAAGAAAAATTCTCTATTCATCAACTATTCTCCAAGAACTTGGAATTCATTTTTCTTCAATACCCTTGAGTAAGATAGGAATATGTATATATATATATATATATATATTTTATTTGTTTTTACATAAGCATTAATATGTCGCTACACATTCATGAGCATGTTTCAGTCAGCTAGTTACAAGTAACTAGAGACCTCGTCAGGTGATATAGTTTATACAAAAGTTTAGTCTGAAATGAAAATCGTTCAGGTATTCAGCATCACAATAATTATCAGGAAGTCACATGACATGTTATTAAAAATAGAAATAAAAAAAAATAATGGAAATGGTTTTTAATATATGGGAAGATGGCGGAAAAAATAAATTATATATTAAATTCATTTATACAAACGGCTACATATGTGCAAACATGTTTCTGTAATTTCCCGTTTCAGAGAAATCATGTCATCAGGACATATCCTTGGCCTGATAACGTGATTTCTTTGAAATGGGAAATTACAGAAACATGTATGCACATATGTAGCCGTTTGTTTGTATAAATGAATTTCATATAATATGCTCTGTTAACTCATTGAGCACTTTTTTGGTAGACATGTTTTGGTGGATGTACTTCTAGGAAACGAAATCAAACTACCACTAAACACACACAATATTGACACACTGGTTCTTGTTAGATTACACTATGATGTCAAGCCTGTTAAATACCAAATAGATGACTATTTTGTAATACCAGATGTTAAATGTGGAAGGACTGCAATACTTCCTTGTAAAAAAAAAAAAAAAAAAAAAAAAAAAAAAAAAATGCAAACAATGAAAAAAAAAAAAACACTTGTGAATTTAACCCATTGGATGCCACTGTTCTCTAAATAGGACACCAAACAATTACTTTTTAAAATCTAGAAGATAATATATAATAATGTTGCTTACAGCATAATTACTTCAAAGAAAGAATAAAATTCATCGATATTCATTAACTTCCCTCCAAGAGTTGTTAGAACCCTCTTAAAAATTCTTGTAAAATTTGTTAAAATTATATTTGCTTGATAATGTATGAACTCATGAGTTTGCAATAGTAAGATACTTTTTTTGTGAACTACTTTTCTCCTTACCATAATGGGTAAATTTTATCTTGAATGTATAGCAATTTTGGATTTCTAAAGTACATCACATGTACCCAGTGAGAGAATCAATATCTGGCTTTCTAAAAAATAAAATGTTTTTCCTTTTAACTGTGTATTCTAACCTATTTTTGATCATTACACAAAGTTTCAGCTCGATAATAAAAACCCTGGGACTTAATGACTAAACTTCAATGATTTTGTTTCACTGAAGTTTAAAACTAATTTTGTGAGATAATCATTTAGCTCTTTCATCTTTAAAAAAAAAAAAAAAAAAAAAAAAAAAAGAGAAGGTTGAAAGAAGAGTAGATTGATGACTTTTGTTTTATACATTATCTTGAAAGAATGATAAAATACAAAATTGTGCACAGATTTTCTGCTTCATATTCTAAAATAAGGAGATGAAAATGATCTGCAACGATTTTCAAATAGAATCGAAATTTCAAACAATTCTAAGAATTGCTAAAGTCTCAAAACTTTCTTTAATGTTTTACTCATCAACAGCGAGTATGTGAATATAAGATTTTTTATAATGGAAATCACTCCAGACAAAGCAGTATGCAAATTTATGGAAACCGCTTTTAAAAAAAAAAAAAAAATTACTACTACTAAGTCAAAAACTAATCAAGAATAACTGTTAGACAGAATAGATTCTGACCCCAAAACAGTAATTCTTCCCCATTTGTCAGAAAAATCGCTCATGAAATGTGAGAACTAAAGAAAAAAAAAAAAGCTGGTGTTATGAAGCTACCAAAAGTAAAATTAAAGTCCACTTTTTACTATCTTATTTTTCTGTTTGAAATATGTTTTTTTTCTTGTATCATCCACAGTTGCAGGCAGTTACCTTTGCTATTGCATAGAAAAAGGGTTGATATGCCATTAAAAAAAAAAAAATCAGCAAACTTTTTAGATAATCTTTAATTGTGTCTATGTAGGCTGAATCATTTGGAGAGGTATGAGATTATGAAGATTGTTGTGAAAACAGTTCTTCACTGCATATTATTGGTAAACCAGAAACCAGATGCAAACTATATACCCAGTCATATTGCAGATTATTCAGATGTAGACGGACAAGATATCAGGAACCGTTGGTTGCAGTTGGACACACTCCTTGGATTATTAATATACTTGTGATGACATAGAATTTCTGCAGATACAGAAGTGCAATCAATCATGGATTTCTGTTTGGCAAATGGACAAGAGTTTGGAGTTTGGAGTATTGAGTATTGTCTGCAAAAAACAGTCCATGTTATTTGGATTCTTTAGAATACTGTTCTCATCTTGAGCTTTGGTTGATGTAACCTCCAACCTTCTTCAGGTGTACCTTGTAGAACTTGAGAATGTTTCTGTCGAACTCAGGATTTTGGACAGTATTTCACGGGGTAGCATGCTCTTGTTCCATCAGCCTTGACTGGATAGAGGTCCTAAGTAATTTGCAATTGTATTTTTCCGTCACACACATTGAGAATTGAACCTTCAACCTTCAGGAGAACATCACTTTTATAATTGATTTTTCAAATTACTCTAACCACTGCGCCATGGGTTCTTGCAGGTAATTCTAGAACAAATTTTTAGGAGCCTTAAACCTATTTTATTTCTAGTTGTAAATATCACTATTACTAATTATTATTACTATGTATATTACTGTATATGGAACAGAATATAACACTGTAAATTATATCTTACATGAATTTATTGTTCGATAGGATACTCAAATAAGAAATATTAACATTTCCTTAATCCATGGAGTTTCAAAGAAATACATTCTTTTCATCAGAGGAAAGGCATCAGCAATGAATATTATAGTGAAGCCAGTACCAGCAAATTCATAGTTTTACAATTTTTTTTAAATTGAAAGCTGCTAACTCCAGATTTAATTTATTGTATCGTAACTCTTGTCATTTCTATTCAAAAAAAGGGGATATAGAAAATACTTAGCTTTAGTAGCGCTCTGGAGGCCCTTGAGTTTTATTTTTTCACTCCTCACTTAAAAGAAAGGAATTTCTCTTTTAAGGGGGGAGGGGAAGAGGGGAGAAAATATGCCATTTACTATTTATTTAGGGTAACCTTGAATTCATGCTTTTATCTCTTAACTCATTTTGCATCTAAGTAAAAAGTGAATGACAAAAGAAAAACTTTTAATATTTTCGTTTCTATTTCTTCTTATCTTATCCATACTATTTTGTAGAAATCGTTGAAGTCAAATGCAATCTAACATATAAAGTTATGCAGTCAGATTTTCAAATTAAACCCAAAAAGCATTTAAGCTTACAAATAAAACTTTGCTTCTAACCAATTAATTTTCATTTGTTAATAGTGTACCTTATTTTGGCAATCTAATAACATACTTAGCTAAAATAAATAAAATAGCATACTTGGCCTAAAATAAGTGGCATCCTCCCCTACATCTCTGTAATGGCTTATGAAAAGAAAGTTTTCAGACTGCCCTCAATTACAATTGACAATTTCATTTTACCTAGCTACAATTTATTTTTCAAATTACTTAGTCATATATTTCTAAATAATCACATAAAAATAAAAATCGGCAAGGGGATAACTCGTTTGAAATTGAAAAATATAATGATAGTTGTCTACCTTAAGTTTAAAAATGTGCAAATGTTAATAAAAATTCAAAACTAAAATGACTTCCATGCATCCCCGGCAACGAAGAGTTAAGTACAACTAGTTACTACTAATCACCACCACCATTAAGGTTTTGTTACCTTGGTGATATCATCAGAGCAGGTGCTAATGTGATTGCAAGAATAAGGAGTAGATTAAGTAAGTTAATGAAAACTTCTGCAGAACATTACCATTGTTGACTAATGAAAGAGTCTATTAAGCAATGTAATGTGATGTATGAAAATGAAACCTGGCCAGTGAGGGTTGAGGACATGCGTTGCATGGAAAGAATAATATAAAAATGATACAATTGAAGCATAATGGTGAGTCTTAAAGAAGGGCTTAGTTTTGATGGTCTCAGAGGAAGATTAATTCTAGACAGTATAGGAAGATGTGTGCAGAACAGGAGACTTCGATGGTATGGTCACGTTGAAAGAATTGATGAGAGTTCTTGATTTAGTAAATGCTGAGGTAGCAGGTTCAGTTCACAGGCAAATTTATATCTATTTATTGAAAATTGAGGCATTTTCCAGAATAGCTAACAAAACAAAAAAAAAAAAGGAGTGAAAAAAATAAATATATAACAATTAAGTGTTACCAAAGGCAAGGTAAGTTATTCGTCTACCTGGATAAGTTTTTTGTGTTTTAACATATTATAAAGTGGTTTTACTTAAAAATAAAAATAGTGCAAAGGCTGTGGACTTTGAACAAAAATAAAATGGGGAATACTTATGGCCATAGTCGAGCCTAAACAATCACTCGAAAATCGAAAATGAAACAAAATGCTGACAGAACACTACATTTTCACATATTTGGTGACATTTGGTTGTGTCTATCATTATTTTGTTTAATTTTCGACTTTTGAATGATTATAGATTCAACAATGACACATGAGACCGCATTTTGTTTTTCTTTTAACTAGACTACCTTTAAAGTAAAAACACTTTAAAACAAGCCGAGTATGCAGGATCCCCCTCTAAGAGTGAAAAATTTACCTTCACCATGACTAATGTTTGTGCAAAATTTCAAAACAATCCAAACCATGGTTATTGAGAAAAGTGCAAATGGACGAACGGGAGTGAATTACTAGGTCCAATCAATTAAAACACAAAAAATACTTATTCAGGTAGGTAGAAGAATAATTCATCTTGTCTTGGGTAATAGTTATTTGTATATTCAATTTTTTTGTGTTTTTTTTTTAACACCTTTTTTATTTTGTTAGCTATTCTGGAAAATGCCTGAAAATGTAACAATTTATATCTTTTTAAAACAATAGATATTCTGTTACCATAAAAAATATTTTTTTATGACTAAGGAAACAGCAATTCTTCCTCCTTTGTCAGAAACATTGATCATGAAATGTAAGAACTAAAGCGCAATATAAGGGGAAACGGAAGTTATGAGGCTGCCGAAAGTAAACCAAAGTCTACTCTCTACTCTATTAAAAACTGTGTGTAAATACTATGTTAGCCATTACTACTGAGCACATTATATTAATGGCCTTGTGCCAAGAGCATTAGATTGCATAAATCAGCTGTTATTATTCATCACCAATGACCTTTTTGACAACTCCCAATAATTACCACCCATGAATTTAGACAAAAAATTTTAGTTGACTAATCCTGAAAAAGTTATTGCAAGAGAGCAAGCAGAAAAATGACAAAAGGGCAATTCTGTGCAGAAAAGGGGAAACGTTTGTCATTTGTCTTTTTTTACCAGTTTAATTAAACTCTTCAGCCATGCAGAAAGCGGAAAACATTCCATCATAATTTTTTTATTTTTTTTATTTTATTTCTTTGTTATTCTTGAAGTTGTTAATCTATACAGTCTTTCAAATCTACATATTTATACCTACTGTCTTAAGCACGTCAACAGTCATACCCAGCTGTCCAGTAGCAGATAACATTCAAATAGAGAAAGAATTAGGAAAGGGGGAGCAGGGTGAAAAAACAAGGGGAAGTAATTCACTTGTGCTGATATATTGAGGAGGAAGAGGAGGAGGGTAGTGAAAAAGAGGATATCTTATTGACCGAAAGCCGAGGGTCACATGTTGACAGTAAGAGAAAGAGACAATGAGAAAGAAAGGGATAATATTAAAAATCTGTGTCTTTGGAACTCAGATATTTTTATTCTCCACTCCCAAAATCAACAGAGATCAGAGCATTTCTGTAATGATTTGGTCGCTATTGATTTTGTGGTGGGATGTTAGTTTCGTACAGTTCTAGAAGGTCCATTCTACCAGGTTTTGCTTTCTCTCTTTGAGAGGGGATTAGTTTATTGCTAATCATCTGGGGCGCTTTCACAGACAAATGCCGGTAGGGCTACTCAGGCATTTTTTGCAGGTCAGAGTGTTCCTCCTCTGGGGTGCCGACTTCTCAATCCCACTTTCAGACACTAGCGTTGTAGCTCTTGCAGTGGGAGAGAACTAAAAACCATTATGTCTTTGGAAAGAGAATTTTCCATTATTGTTTAAATTCAATTTAGCATAATACATTCTTTTAAGAAAAAAAAGTCTGTTCGGCACTATTTCAATCCTCAGTCACAACAATGACTAAAAAAAAAGTACTTGCATTCAGCATTATATAACTGAAGATCAAGCAATGATAAGTTGGCCTATTCAGTGAAAAGAGTTGTGCCTTCCCCTACATCTCTATGTAGGAGCTAATGAAAAAGTAACCTTTGGGTGAAATCCTTCTAGCCTGAGAAAATTTTTTTTTTTTTTTGACAGATTAGATTTTCCTTACATTAAGAGAAACATCAACCTTTTGTTTAAATGCCCTCGTGAGGAGACAAATAAATAGGGACTCAGACTCTCACAATTCGAAAACACCCAACTCAGAATCCTTATTTTAAAGTCCTTTAATATTCAGACTCTTATAGCTTTCGTATGAATCTAACCCTGTCTCCTTCCAAAACCTTCGACTCCACAACCCTGCTTATCTCCACATCTTTTCAATTCAGAATTTCTCAAGACAACCTCCATTTATTTCAACAGAAATAAACTACAAAAGACACAAAAGAAATCAACAATGGTTGCATCTAAAATGGACAGTCAGTAATGAAAAATAGTGTTTTTGTCCTGAGGAGTTTAGTTGTAACAACAGTTGTTTTATTTACAATGTGTTAATTCACAAGAAAACCTAGTTTTAATCATAATTGGGTTACATAACGAAAAAAAAAAAAAAATCGAGAAATGATTGATGGATGGGAGGTTAGAATTTAATGTTTACTGAACGGAAGTTGGTATATCTATCTTTCTATCTCTTTTCAAACAGGTGGACACAAAACATGGGCATTCCTTAAAGAGTCTCAATAAGGGTGGGGTGGTCGTGTGGAATGTACCTAGGTCTAACAAGGTAGACTATTTGACTATTCGTTTGTCTAGCTCTCCTTCAATGGGCAGCCCACACTGGTTAAAGTACAGAAATGTCTATCCTATCAATGTTAAATAACAAGTCATTGGTTGAATAGAGAAATGATTGATGGATGAGAGGTTAGAATTTAACATTTAGTTAACAGAAGTTAAGGAAATCTTGTGGCTTCCAGAAGGGTTGGTTGGTTGTTTTTGTTTTACGGCATATCAACCCTTTTCGGGTTATTTAATGCCGAATCCAGTTATTTTGAAGAAAAAATTTTTAATAGAATATTTTTTTTTTTTCCAAGTCGGTTTCTATTTAACCCATAGCTGGGACCCTAACAGGTACTACCACTTTGGGTCAGAGTGGACCTGGGAGCAATGGCAATTAAAGGGTGGCTCCACACTCCCCAAAGCCCGCAAGCTGGGGCCTCACCACTGGATATAGTTTAAGGTCATATCCAGAACCACCCAGAAGGGAGATTTGCTTCTGTAGACGAATTCACAGACGAATATGTGTGCATGTGTGTGTAACACACTAATGACAAAGTAGAAATGAGGATACTCACAATCTCTCAACTGACTAGACATAATTTTATTTACAGGTAAGCAAAATGTAGAATCATACAAATTACATTTATCATTCTTAGTCCGATATTACTTGAATTAGATTTTTTTATTAAGATAATTTTGAGGGACCATGTTCATTACACACTCCGTGTGTTTGTGTGGAGAGAGAAGTGCAGAAAACAGCTTATTTTCTTAAAATATTTTGTGCTTATTAAGAATTGCACTCGATAAAAACAAAAATATAGAAAAATCTTTATAATGTACCTGTCACAGAACAAAGATGTCATATTCCAAAAATTACATAACATTTTTTTTATTAAGATAATCAAAGTTTACAATTTTTAGCAATTAAAGTTTTAATTATTGTGAATAAGCAAAATCTCTAGTCAAATTGAACTGTTTCTCTTGAATTTTGTCAAAATTTAAAACTATGACTGCTCCCAGTCCAAGCCTCCTCCTCCTCGCTTCCTCATAAAATTTGATTTTCTTAATCAAAAAATAAAAACTACTTGATCAATTCACATGATTTTTGGAATATGACATCTTTGTTCTGTGACAAATAGGTACAACATAAAAATGTTTCTGTATCTAAAAGTAATTCCAAATAAACCAAAAATTCCAATCAGTTCCAACTAAAAAAAAAAAAAAAAAAAAAAAAAAAAATCAAAGTTAAGAGAAAGAGCTGTCCCCCCACTATATACAGTGCTTAGTATCTTCAAATGGTCACCCATCTAGTACTGGCCAGGCTCATTGTTGCTTAACTTCAGTGATATGGTGACAACCGGTGAGTCAAAACGAGTACAATAAATAGCAATCAAAGAGTTAGTTGGCAGAATCATCTTTTTTTCTTTTTTTTTTTTATTTATTATTTATGAAAATTTAAAAAAAAAAAAAAAAAAAAAAGCAAATTCCGGCCACCAAAATGTGAAGAAACCAATGGGAAGTTCTAAATGGAAATCAGTTTTTTCTGGATTAATAATAAAAAATAAATAAATAAAAATAGCAAAAAAAAAGAAAAAAAAAAAAAAAAAAAAAAGAAGAATTTTGCTAAAAATCGTAGAACTTTCATCCCTACATTTTAGTTATACATATCAAATACAATTTTTCTATCAGAATCTTTAATCCAAGTTTAATAAAAGCTGAAGTTCTGAAGTGGGGCATGGCTAGTTTGGATCTTCTTATTAAACTCACAGCTCACTGCCAATCATTCCACAATGTGTTCCACAGTGGCATTTATTCTCCATTCATTTTTGTACATTCTACTCCTAACCTAGTAACTAGATATAATTATGTGCCTGTGTGTAATTATATGTATCTGGTTGTAAATATTGAAGCAATAGAGCAACAAAAAGATGAAGAAATCAAGAATGAGTGGAAGCTAAAGAAGCAACCAAAAACAAACAAAAATACTAATTGAAATTGCTGCATAGCAACCGTCAAGATAATTAAAACAAAAAAAAAAAAAAATGCAGATGAAATTAACAGGTGTTGGTGGTTGGAATAATGAAGATTTAAAGGCTCTTCAAACTGATTTGTTAACCGAATTCTCTTGGAGAGTGTCATGCTGCCAGCCACAAAACCAAGTTAGTGCCATTTCTTTTAAATCTTGCTTAATTCAGCTAACAATAAATAAAAGACTAATGAAACAGGCAGTTTTGAATACAAAACACAGACAATCTATCTAAACAAACTAATGTTAACCACAAAACAAGTTGAACCATTTCGAAATAGAGCTGCATGAGATAAGAACTGTATCAGGAGGAGGAGGAGAAGATGAAAACTAAGAGGAAGGATTTTACTTTTTTCATTTCTTTCCATTTTCTTTATACTTAAATTCAAACACTACATTTTTTTTATATCTAGGATAATGTCGATACATTTCAGCTACTGCCTGCAAAGATTTTTTTTTTTTTCGAATAAATATACTGAAAATCACATGGACCTGATAGAGTGGTAAGAGCTTTTTTGGTTAGTAGATGTGGGACAGTTGAGGTAGCAGAGTTGGATTGGCCCAGGGGAGCATTATGAGGAGATTGGTGAACTTGATGAGGAGTGAATGAAGACCTGTCCAGAGGTTGGTCCAGAAGTCAATTTTTAATGTCCGTTTAACACATGCCAACATGTAAAAATAGGTGTTAAATGAGATTTAACACAATGACTGAACAAAATATTTCATTGGCGTTGACGAGATATACCGAATAATGAAGTAATCTTATTTATACACCAATCAGCCTGGATCAAATGCTAAATTGCAAATTTCCTTTTACTTTTTTTTTAAAAAAGATTTTTTTCAAAATATACTTGCAAAAAAAATGTTGGGATAATTTTTTTTTGTTCTTGTCCCCTATACTAAAAAAAATAAATGAATAACAATCTGTATGGTGTATGTCTCCATAATGAAACAAAAATATATTCCAAAAATCACATAAACTGATCAAATAGTTTTATTTTTATAAAGAAAAATCATTTTTAAGTGATTAATGAGAAATTCTTAAGCATTACAATATAAATTTTGAAACTTTGAATTATCGTTGAGTTATCTCCCTCGTTTTAATTTTGTTTGTTCAAATGGTGGGCAAGAAAGTCTCTTCATTTATTCCTAAAATGGGATTTTATTTTCTAAAAATAAAACTACTTAATCAGTTGACATGATTTTTGGAATATGAGATTTTCATTCCGTCGCAGCAACATACATCATATAGATTTAAAAAATTTAATATATGGGAAATTCTGGACAAGAACTACATTTTTTAATCCCCACCTCCCAGTAAGTTTGAAAAGCTTAAAATAAATAAAGTAAATAAAACTAACATTTAATTAGTACTGGTGAGAGACGAGAAAAAGTTGTACTATTTATGGCAATCAGAAGCAGCGGCAAATTGGCAACTTATCAAATGAGAAAAAACATTAAAACAAAAATCGCTTTATAAAATCAGCAGCAGTCATCGCCATGCTGACAAGAATTTGTACAGTCGTAGTAAAATTCTGAAAAAAAATTCGTTTGAAACAAAGATGGGGAAAAAAAATATTTCTAAGATTTCTATTGCTAATAAAATAACTTCATAACAAATTTTGTTTCACTTTTCTTAATTTTAAACTATCTGCACCTTCCCGGTATTGCCAGGAAATGCAGTGACGTCAGTTTAGATTTTAATTTATTTACACATTTTTTTAAAAACTTACATGGAAAAATAAATTAAGTACTACTTGCAAAGGAGAAAACTCATTATATTTTTTTTTATTTAAAATAAAAGTTATTCCCCTTACTGAATTTAATTTTTCAAACATCAAAAATATTAACATCAGATTGTCTGGCAGGGCTGGGCTTAATCATTTTTTGAAATAAACTGTGGCAAAATACATTGTTAATAACATGGTACAATGAAAACAAATGAAAATTGGCTCGTTGGAAGCAAAGTATGATTTGTCAGCTCAAATGCTATTTGGGTCCGACTTTGAAAATCCAACAAGATAATTTTATATGTTAGATAAAAGGTCAAAGTTGAATAAAAAGTCCATACAGAGATTTACTCTTATCTTTCAGACAAGTTAAAAATGATAGCACCCTTTTGTTTTGCTTGTAACAGAATTGTTTCGATCGATGTCTATTATAATCAGACAGGAAACTTTTCTTTTTACAAAGATGCCTAAAAACATGAGTTGGAACAATTACATTGAAAACATTGCCAGGGCCGCTACGAAGAAGGTAGGCTCTCTCTACTGTGCTAGGAAACTACTGACACCTGAAAGTATCCTGTACCTCTATAAGGCCACCATTCGCCCATGTATTGAGTATTGCTGTCACATTTGGGCTGGTGCATCTGCTGCTAGTCTCTCGCTCCTAGACAAGGTTCAAAAGAGAGTCGCCAATCTGGTAGGCCCTGAACTGGCATCTAAGCTTCAGCCTCTGTCCCACACGAAATGTTGCATCCCTCTGCCTGTTCTACAAGTATTTTAATCGTGAATGCTGACGAATCGCAGATACTTGTGCCCCCACGACGTAGACACCTTCGACAAACCCGACAGGCAGCTAAATCCCACCCCCACGCAGTAGAGATCCCTAGATATAAAAGATCTTTCTACTCAAGTAGTTTCTTCCCCAGAACCGCTAGACTCTGGAATTCCATTCCAGGTTCCTGCTTCCCCAACTGTACTGACATGCAGAAGTTCAAGTGTAACGTGAACCGACATCTTGTTGCCCAAATCCCAACATAGTGCCCCAGTAGTTGCTGCCCCTGATAGTAGCCCCTACACCAAAGTGCCTTGTTTGGGATGAAAATGTAATTAAAAAAAAAAAATAAATAAATCACCATACATTATTTTAATTGGAATTCATTATTGACATGAGTATTATGTATATTAATTTATTTATTAAGGACTATTAGTCTCATCTTTATTAGTTGTTGTTTCACGACGGTTCCTGATGAGAATAGTCTGAAGATAGCGGTTTCAATCTTACCCAAAGCCGACCAGAGGCTTACTTGGCCAAAAACATGGTGAGACGCCAACAACTACAGATGGCAGTGATTGCTGAGAATGCAGTTAGGAGATTCAAAGTTCCTATCCGTCGCGGTTACCACCTGACGAAGGCCAGAAGAATAGTTGGCCGAAACGTATCGAAACAACAACTAATAAAGATGAGAATAATAGTCCGCAATAAATAAATTAATATAAATAAATCACCGTTATTCCAAAAGCATAATCTGCCATTTTTATTTCTCATCACTTGTCTTAATTACTCAATTAATTGGCAAATTGGCACTGGCATTTATATTTATCTCAGGAGGTTACCCTTCCAGGCATTACCGCTTTCTTTTGGATGGAAGGAGCTTCCTGTCTATTACTAGAGATGCCCTCATTCATTAAAGGATGCCATGTGATCAACCAAATTATTTTTGCATATTTTCTGGCAGGGAAACAAATTTAGAAAAGTATGAAATCATTTCTACATTTTTTTTTTTTTTTTTCAGATAAGCATTGATTATTTGTATTATTTGGAATCTTCGGACTACTGTTCTCATCTTTAGTGTCGTTGACCGAAACGTTGTAAAAATGACTCTTAAGATGAAAACTAGTCCAGAGTTTCCAAATAATACAGAATCGTGTTTGCTCTTGTCCAAAAAAAAAAGCAAGAACAGGCAACTTCCTTCCATTTTTATAGCACCCCCCACCTTTCTTCAGTATTTTCTTTTTTTTTTACTAGGGTCATCACTTGTCAAAGTCCAAGGTCTATTCCAGGACAAAGGTTAAGGAGTGTTGAGTAGACTGTGAAACAACATCTTGATCAGTAATGGCAGAACTTGGGTAGGGTTTGATTATTTAAGAGGATGGCTCAACAAGAACTTCTTTACATTAGACTTGAAAACGGTCATGTTATAGTCTGCTGGAGGTATTGTGTTCCATAGACAGACAGTTCTCTGAAAGATACTTTGCTCATGAAATTTTGGTTTAGTTTTAGACTGATAGTAAGGGAAATTATTGGCAGTTGTGGTAGTTAGACGAGTATTTGTTGCAAATGATTTGTGAGAGAGGATGGGAGAGCAGTTGAACACTTGCCATGAAAATGACCATAGAGCAATGTCTGTGAGAAAGAAATAAGGAGGAAAAATGGCCCTCGGCCACTAGATTTTGAAGGTGGTTTTGTACCGTTAAGGCAGGAAAGGATGCTCTGAGCTGTGGCAATGTGATGGTGAAAAGCTAAACATCAGGTCTGCCGTCAACTAATTGTCTGTCTCTGTATGCAGCAAGACAATGTTGGTACCGCAGATCCACGGAGAGGATAGCAGCATTGCTTCTTTGCATATGTTAAGTAATACCTTCCCCCAATTTTGTATGCAAGCACCAAACCTTGCTTTTGTGGGTGTTAACAGTAAAAATCTGCAATCATGCAGGTAAAACTATGGCCAACTAGGAGTACTTTATGCTAAGCAGACAATCCTGGGGTAAAATCTTTCTAAGTTCGATGCAGAATTTAGACTTGCTTAACAACAAGAACAAACAGATATAATTCAAATTTAAGACTAATCTTTTAGCCGAGACGATAAGCACATTTTTACAATGATTTTCCAATCATACATACTAGATCTTGCAAAAAACATGATTCTTCAAACTGAGTTGAAGTGTTTGTCATTTTCAAGTTCACTTTTTTATCAGACAAAGAGCAACGCCTCGCTTACTTTTTTTATGTTTATCATAAGGAATTATTATAAATTAGACAGATTATTGAACTTTAGATTATTAAAGAAAAAATTTTTCAAAAAATGTATTATTTTTAAAGTTTGCATCCTTCAAGTTTATAATAAATTGATCCCTCAAACAGAACTGGTCCTAACCTTTAGAAGTTTGGAGTTTAACTTGAAAAAATTTATTTTGATTGCGCGCAGTTTCTAACACAGAGTGTGTAAGGTTGTAAAACTTTAAAATTGAACCTGGATTGCAAATATTCACGCCATCGGAATGTTCCAAGTTAAAAACAGCAGCATAAATAGAATGGAATTAAGGATGCAACGAAAGAAAAAAAATCATGAATAATTAGAAAATATAAGAATTGTGAAATCCCCAAAACGATTTCAATAAGAAAAAACTTTTTAAATAAAAATTAAAATCAGCCTTGGCAATTTTAATTCTCGTATCGTTTTTTTTCTCTCTTCATATCTTAATTTCCAGCTCGATCTTTTTATTTAGTATCTTACCTTGAAAGATTGAATAATTTAACATAAAATGTCTAAAATTCCTTCCAACAATCCCAACTGTAGCAAGTTCCACTGATGCAAACCCTTGTGACCAGTTCTAAAGTAACCGATTAATATTATACAAATATAAATTACATATCTATTGCAAAAAATTATATAAAAGGGGGAAAGCATGTGTGGAAGACAGGTGTTAATGCATTCAGGAATTAAAAATATATATTTTAGAGTTAAAAATAATCAACAAAAACAAGCATCTGGTTTCTTTGTTGTCCGTAGAGGTTTCAGGCTAGATTTAAAAAGAAAACAAAAAAAATACCCAACATAATACAAACAACAATAATAATGTTAGGAAAACATTTTCCTATAGCATATAGCTTCTATACATTTAAAATTGAGCTATTTGTTACACTGGCATTAATATTAAAAGCCCACTTTTCTATTTAAAGAGTAAAACAACTTTCTAATAATGTACTCAAATTGTGAATATGTGAACAACTTCAAAAGAAGGATAACTGATTTGCATATTTCTTATTAATTCATTAATTAATTATTCGTTTTTTTTTGTTTTTTTTTATTGGGCGATTGGTTTCATTTAACTATCACACACAGTTCTATTCAGACATATTTTCTACAGTATAGCACTTGGAGTGAATTCTAGAGTACAACACATACATGTATATATTTATATATTTCTATGTACAGTATAACTGCATAAACTAATGAATGGATCATTATGAATTTTGACATACATTCTCGGTAACATAGCACATTACCTTTTTGTCCAACTTTACCATTTAGGGGGTCGCCGACCCAAACTGCCCTCCCACTTCAATTGTGTCTGGTTCATCAGCATACACGAGACTTTACATAATAAAATTTATGCGTGTGAATTCATTACAATCTTTTTAGCATGAAACTGATAGTGTGTCAGTGTGTGTGTGTGTGTGTGTGTGTGTGTGTGTGTGTGTGTGTGCATATGTATATATATGTATGTGTGCATAGTTCATTGAATCAAATAGACATTTTGTGCCTACTGACTTTAGTTTGGATCCTTTCCATCTTTCAAATTAATTTCCTTGCTTTTGGCAAGAATTGCTGATGTAGTTACCACATTTATTGTCGGCCCAAGTACTTTCAAATCCGTCTGGATTCATCATCAGGGATAATTAATAAAACTGGTTTTGAACAATTTATAGAAGGTTTTTTTTTTTGTATATTTATTGTTATTTCATTAGTTAATTTTAGTGACTTTACAGGTATTTTTAGGATGTTATTACTATTAGTAAAATTTATTTTATTGAAATTTTTTTTTTTTTTTCATTTTTAATTAATAATGCTTCTAATATTTAAAGTTTTATGGTTATTAGTGGTGTGTTTGAGTATAGATGTGTTAACATTTTTGTAAATTGGAGAAAAGGAGAAAAAAGTCTCAATGAAGAAAAACATGTTAATTACCATAGTCGAGCTGAAAAAAAAAAAAACAGTACTATAACTAAACATCTGATTAATTAACATTCCTTTCCTTTTCTCCAATTGAAAAACTTTTAATAAGATAACACATAGAAATATTAGAAGCGTTATTAAACTAAAAAAAAAATAAATAAATTTTACTAATAACACCTTAAAATGCCTGTAAAGTGACAAAAATAACAATGTACATTATTGGGAGAAAGAATCCAGTTTGAAATCCATCTGTTAATTCAAATGATGTTTATTAGTTGTTAGGGTAAGGGAGAAGACTGGCCAGTCACTTAGAAGTGTCCATTTCATGGCTAATCTAGTTGTCATAGTAACAGAGCCTAACGTCAAGCATAAATCTGAATCTATTTTTGACCACAAGCTCGATTTTCAGAAAAAAAAAAAAAAAAACTTTTTGTTGTTTGTTTTATAGTCTCACTCCTATAAGTCAACTGAATTATTGCTGGACAAATTAAAAATATTTTTCTTTTAATCAAGCGTCAATATCAAAAACATCCATCTTGGTAATATTTTATGGGAGTTTTACAATGTAAATCGCTTCAATTGTATTTTGTGATCTGACCTTTTATTCATTTCTTTTCCACGCATCTTGACTATATATATATATATATAGTCGAATTGTCCAAGCAATTATGAGGATAATAAAGCTATTTATGCATTAATGAGTCATTGCTTATCAAGGCTCATAGGCCACTCGAGGATGTGTTAATGGAATTTGTCAACAGTGAGACAATGCCACGAAGATTGGTAATATTCGCCAGAAATTAGATTATTTAAGAAGATGGTTCAACAAGAATTTGTTAATGTTGGAACTGAAAACGACTACACTGGGAAGCAGCTTCAAGGTATTGTTTCACAGATGGACAGTTCTTGGAAAGAAACTTTGTTCATGGAAGTTCGGCGCAGTTTTAGATACACATAGGAAGAAAGGATGATTATTTACAATGGTTGTAGGTAAATGAGTTTTTGTTGTGAAGGTTTTACATGGGGGAACCATAAATTGAAGCTTAGTTTAATAACCACTTATGAAAATAACGATGGAGCAGAGAAAGAAACCGGCCACATCTCTTCTATGAAAGGAAGAGAAGAGGACACCCCCCCCCCTCAACAAAATTGGTTTTGTATTCTGTAAATGCTGGAAAAGGAATATTCATCTAAAAACATTAAGCTTTTTAAAATTATCAATAGGAATAACATAATGCAAAGTTAAGTAATCAATAGCCTGCCCCACTCAATCCCCAAATAATAGTAACTAATAGCAATGTTTATACGATAAGTGTTAATACAAATATCAATTAATGTAATGCAATCTGCTCTATAAAATCAAGTTGGTTTAATTTTCAAACTCAGACCAAACAGCATTTAAGTTGACAAATCAAATGTTGCTTCAGTCTAGCCAATTTTTATTGTACCGTGTCATTGGCAATGTGTAACGTTTAGAAGCTCAATATTTTCTACATAGTAAGTAGAGATTATATATTTCAGCGGCATCGGACACGAGTGGCTACCGCCTATATTTTACATATTTTGCAAGGCCCAACCAGTGGTACAAGAATCATAGACATTATTTGTAAAGGAGTGTAGGCAGGGAGATGGGGCTGTTCTTATCGCTCTCACCTTTTCCTAGCCTTTTCATATTGTCATCTTTTCTCCTCAAAGTCCATGGCACCTTTGCGTGCCAGGATTCTCCATTTTGTCCAGTCCCTGGCAGTCTATTCCCACCAGGAAGGGTCAATGTTAGTCATTGTCAGGGTGTGCTTTAATTGGTTTTTATAGCACCTCATGGTCGAGTCCCATTGGTGAGCTCACCATAAAGTATTTTTTTTGGCAGTCTGGATGGATTCCTCTTACTGATGTGATGGTGAATGATGGTTGCTTCAACACTGGTCATTTTAGTCTTGCCCCAGTACTTCCAAGTTAGTGGTGTTAAGTGTAAAAAAGTGTGGAGAGTACTACTGCCATGAAGACCATGATTTTAGCGGCCAATTTCAGTGCGTGGTTGTTAAATACGTGGCTGTTGAGGCGATCAAAGGCGGAGTGGACTGCCCTGATCCTGTTTTCCACATCTTTCGTACATGTGGAAGTAGATGTTATGATGCTCATAGGTAAGGAAACTGGTCAACTTCCTCTAATGATTGGCCATTTACAATAGTGTTGATATTAGGGAACAGATGTCCAGGTGGGTGTTGGAGTAATATATATATATATATATATATATATATATATATATATATATGAGAGAGAGAAGGAACAAACTAAGTTATGTGTTCATCAACGTTTCCGTTTCTAAAATGTAACAGGGTCATACATTTCATTACATCAAAAATATTTTTAAATATTTGTACTGATGTTTCATTTTCTTGCTTTCATTCATACAGAGGAAGTCTCAAAATAAAGATGAAACGTTGATGAACACATAAATTGGTTTGTTCCTTTTTTATCTTTATTTTGTTGGAATACTTATTTCCATTATTCTCATCATATATATATATATATTTATATAGACTTGTCTATCTGATAAACAATCTCAACCAAACTCCTGTCAATTTTTGGTCAACAGACTTGAAACTTGATATATAGGGGATTCAGACCGGTGGAACAAATCCAATTTTGTCTTTAGCTTATAAAAAATAGCTGCTAAAGTGGCAAAATGTTTAAAATTTGGAACTTAACAGGCATAAGTCGATTTCAAGTGCTATTCTATGCACATGCAAATAGGCATTTACATATTTTACATTATTTTTTAAGTTTTTATATGCATATGAGTTTATATCAGGCAGGAAGATAGACCACGGCTGTGTGTGGGGGGGGGGAAGTAGGAAGAGACCGCGACTGGGGAGGGGGGAAGGAAGAAAAACCGCGACCGTGGGGAAGGGGAAAGAAGATAGACCGTGACCGTGGGGAAGGGGAAGGGGGGCAGGAAGATAGACCGCAAGGAGGGACTTATCACTTGCCCCACGTTGTCTAGATCATGAATGCACTTATTCTCAAGTGGCCTCCTTTGTAAAAAAAAAAAAAAAAAAAAAAAGAATTCTCCCAGAGGTTGAAGATAAAGGATTGCATAAAAAGTGACAAATTGTCGTATGACAATATGCTTCAAAGGCACACAAAGAAGATCAATTTTTGAATATTGATTGGAACAAAAATAAATTTTAAAATTGCCTCAAACAATTTTTGGTGTAAAAAGAAAAAGAAAAAAAATATATATATATATATATATATATATATATATATATATATATATATATATATTTATTTAACCATAAATCTTGTATCAATAAAATTTATTTTCTGCCATTCACTATTAAACCAGTGAAAACATTTGTTCTTTCCTCGGTCAGAGAAGGATAACTACTTGATTGGGGTAATTTTTATTTTTATCCGATTCATTTATGCGATTTTTGGAATATTATTTTCATTTCATCACAGATATGTACATCATACAAATTTTATGGTTTTTTTTATTTTTTTTAATATGGAGGAATTCAAGACAAGAATGCATTTTTTTTTTAATATCTGAGGAACTGACAGTCTTTCAAAAATGGTCGACATTCTTTGATGCAGACAATTCTCTCCAGTTGGTCATTTCATTTCAAAGTAGTTTTCGTATCTATGAACGAAAGCTTTTTTTTTTTTGGGGGGGGGGGGGTGAAATGATGAATAAAAACAATGTTATAATCAGTTTTATGTAACAGTCTTCTAGAGGTTGAGGGTTCAATCCCCAGTAGACAATACTAAATACATAATTAAGAATTACTCAAGATTTATATCCAGTCATGGTTGATTGAACAAGAACAATCTACTTCCTCTACAAAGTTTAGTCCAAATGGAGTAGATCTGGAATTCCCTTTCTGCTCCCTAACTGTACTAACATGCAGTAATCAAAATGAAATGCGAACAGATATCGTGCAGCTCAATTCCATGCTTAGAGTGTTTGGTTTAAAATTGCATACAGATTCCAGAGTTCAAGAAGATGCACTTGAAGGTTGGAGGTTACATCAGCCAAAACTTTGTTAGAATAACATTCAAGATGCTGTCTCTGCTTTATCATTATTTTCATGGCAGGTGCTCATCTGAGCTCCAATCTATGGTCCCCCCCTCTCCATACTTTTACGAGAAACACTCGTCTAGCTGAAAACACTATCAATAATTTCCCCCACTTTTTATCTGTGCCTAAACCTAAATGTAGACTCCATGAACAATGTTTCTTTCTTAGAACTGCACACCTGTGGAACTCTCTTCCATTTGCCTGCTTTCAAACTGACTATAATATAGTCATCTTCAAGTCCAACATAAATAAGTTCTTGATGTGCCGTTCTCCTTAATTAATCCAATTTACCAAATTTCCACTACTAACGATTACTACGACAAATAAAAAAAAAATCACGATATGAGAAAAGGTTCAATAAATCGTCCTCAATCTAATCAGTCCTGCACTGCCAACCAATCTTTAACTCCTGTTCCATCATCATAATGTTGCATTCCTGTATTTGTTTTACTTTAATGAAATATGCTCTGATGAACTCATAACAGTGGTGCCCCCTTGGCATAAATACCCCTGATTAACCTAAGACATAGTAAAATCCCACACATTCCCAGTATAGGTACCCCGATACTGGAGAGTCTTCGACTTCAATAGTTTCTTCCTTTGCTTGCTAGACTTTGGAATTCCTTTCCTATTTCCTGCTTCCTAGACTGTACTAACATGTGGAAATTAAAGTGTAATGCAAACAGATACCTTGCGCTCAATTCCCTGCATAGAGTGTACCTGTAAGCATGGTCCTAATAGTAGTCCTTTACATCCCAGTGGCACGATGCCTTTTTTGGTGTGAATAAGAGTTTTAAAAAAATAAATAAAATAATTTTCTGTCAGCATTTTAGATTTCAGTGCATTCTACACGTGTTATCAAAGACCTAAAATTACCGGAAAAAAAAATGGAAAAACTACAACTTTAGAATCTGAAAGAAGCCATAAGATCTAACATCTCCAGGTCAGAACCAGACAATAATATGAATGTGACAACAGTCAAAGAAACAAGAGTCCAAGCGTGACGTGCATATTGCAAAAAAAAAAAAAAAGGAAGAAAAAGAAAAAAGGAAAAACAAACAAAGAAAAAAAGGAAAAAACAGAAAGAAAAAAAGGAAAAAACAGAAAGAAAAAAAGGAAAAAACAAAAAGAAAAAAGAAAAAGGAAAAAACAGAAAGAAAAAAGAAAAAGGAAAAAACAGAAAGAAAAAAGAAAAAGGAAAAAACAAAGAAAAAAAAGGAAAAAACAAAGAAAAAAAGGAAAAAACAAAGAAAAGAAGGAAAAAACAAAGAAAAAAGAAAGGAAAAAAAGAAAAAAGAAAAGAAAAAAGAAAAGAAAAAAGAAAAAGGAAAAAACAAAGGAAAAAAGAAAAAAGGAAAAAAGAAAAAAGGAAAAAAGAAAAAAGGAAAAAAGGAAAAAGGAAAAAAAAGAAAAAAGAAAAAAGAAAAAAGAAAGAAAAAATCTCCACACTAACTCAAAACTCAACTGATAGAAAACGAAAAGGTGACATATGCAAATTAAGATGCGGTCAAATTTGGGCATATAACAAGCCAGTATTTCTTTCATTAGAAGAACATTTTTTGTTGAGTCGTTCAAATGTATGGTGAATTCGCATGTCAGTGGAAGAAAAAAAAAAAGATGGATTTTCTACGGATGTCAAAACAGAAAAAGAAAAAGGATTGTTGTTTTTGTATGTGCCAAAAACATTGCAAGCTGAAGAAAAAAAATTTTTTTTTTTTTTTTTTTTTTGCATGGACATTTAACGGTATTCGCACATTCAAAGGAAAACTTTAACTTCAACGAAGAATCGTATGAATAAAGTGATAAATTTGTTAAAGAAAAAGACTTACACTTGTGTCGTTCGCTGATGCTGCGGGTTCTTCTGCAGACTTAACTTCTGGTTTGACAGGGGGACAAATAATTCCTTCCAAGATGACCAGGAAGACAAAAACCGATGCTATCATGGTTTGCATTTTGGAGAATTCTGAAATAAAACAAAAAATTTCTTTTATCTATCACGAAGAAAGCAATATGACAACATGGCCCTCTTTGACTCTCAAGTGTTTTTTTTTGTTTTGCTTTTTTACAAAGAAGTCATCACTTATCAAGGCTCACAGGCCACTCGAGGATAATGGTTAAAGAGTGTACGGTAGTCAATGGGGCAATATAGTAATCGTTATTAGTGTAAATTTGGTAAATCGGATTACTTAAAGGGAATGGCTCATCAAGAACTTGTTTACGTTGGACTTGAAGATGAACATATTATAGTCAGCTGGAAAGCAAACGAGTCACAGGTGTACAGTTCTTTAAAGCTTTGTTCATGGAATCTACGTTTAGGTTTAGGCACAGATAAAGAGTGGGGGGAAATTACAAAATCCTGATTTTGTGTTATCAAGCGAAATGCTAGTGTGCACCGACATTTAATAAAATGAAAGGAATCAGATGCGGATTGGAATTATCGATCGAAACACTAAATAACTAAACGTGCATTTGTATGCATTCACTGTACAGGTCCTGATCTAATTTTTGTCTTCATCCTAAGTCTGCGTTTGATTCCAACACCATTCACAGCATAATCACGTGATCATCTTAGTCAGTGCTGCAACAACACACACTCATTCTTGCGATGAAGCAAATTATTTTCTCACAATCTGTTTGACATCATCAGTTTCAAATAAATCTCTGAAAAGTAAAACAAAGAAATAACTTTTTTCAGGTTGATTCTTCAACATTGGTTTAGGACAAGTACGGGTACCTTTTTACCCCCGCCCCAAAGAGACGGTCACATGAAATATAACTCATCATCAGACGTCTGCACAACTAAAATAAATCGATGCTAATTTTTTTTCCATTTGAAATACCTCAACTATTTTCAGTATAGAATACAAAACCTGTAAACATCTGCCACAAAAAAAAGGGAAAAGTTGATTTTTTTTTTCTTTGGTAAAATACTCACTCATTGCAATCACAAGCTCCAATCCCAAAATGCCCGGGTCTTTCTCTAGAAGAGCCTACGTCACAATATAAGATCGTCCTGCTCACTCATTGAATGGGTCAGAAGGGATTGCAAATTGCATTGTTATAACTGAACTTATGCATTCATGATCTGAAAGTTTAATCTCTTTTTTGCAGATATTGACGGTGTGAGATTCTAAGAAAGCAACCCCTGCCATGGACATGCGTTAAAAAAGTCTATATCTCAAGGTGAGGTCTTCTCGTTTATTACTGAGTTTCATTTTGTTCTTTTATTCTAAACTAGTGGGAGTTACCTGGCGTTGCCCAGGTGTTTGGAGGTGTGTGTTGGGGGAGGGGAGTTAAAACAAAAACCTTGGTGTTTGGAGGTGTAAAAGAAAAATAAGTTTTGGTAGGAAGGTAGGCTCGAACCTGAAGCGTTGACACAAAGGTGGAAAAGAAAGGGGAAAAAACATGACATCTAACCCACTCAGTCACGAGGGAAGAGAAAGTGAAAACTGTTTAAGGCTTATAAAGTTGACATGTGTGCAAATTTAATGATAATGAGGTCAAACATATTCGGCAGTTAAGTTTTGCTGTGAAGCAGTTTTTCTTCCCAACTTTGGCTGTTTTTTACCCAAGATAAAAAATGTGAGTGTCCATTTGAAAAGCAATTGTCTGATATGACGGTTTTTGCCGCATTGATCAAAGCGGATTTGCTTTGTGGACGTCCCTGCCACGAATGCCAGAAAATTGATGGTGCGGATTCAGTTTTGCTTTTTTATATTGAAAAGCGAAATGAAGACGTGGCGATCAAAAAAAATCTCGAAAATAGCACATAAAAGTCGGACAAATTACAGATAGATGCAACCTCAGTTTATAACTTGTAGATATTATGATTTAGACATTATATAAAAAGTTTTCAGGAGTGACCCGACCGAGCGCGCCCCCCAAAAAGCCTTTGCTGGACATACACAAAAAGTGCACACACATTTTGCCTTTTATATATATAGATGTGCGAAATCTTAACCTGCATACAGTGCATAGTACTCCACTAATTAGAGCAATTATACCTTCTCATTGGAAATGTATGTCTGCACTAGTCATATCTCGTGCATACGGCATAATCATGTTGGCACACAGGTTCTCCTTAAATCATGAAAATTAAGCCTGGTCATAACCAGACAGGTGACCATTTTGAAACACCAGGCGCTGTATGTAGGAGGATGTTCGCACCTCTCTGCAAAAACTTGATGTCATCTCCCCTGACGAGGATATACAAGTGACTGAGAACAACTTATGAATTTGATATTTCCATCAAACCTTCTTTGGAGCAAGCCAGTTCAACCTGCTGAGGTTAAGTACCGCTTTTGGTACAGGTACTGCACAAGCTGTGATCTTCCATTTGTTGTCTTCATATATCTGTGCCCAGACACCACCACAAAAGGATTCTCTTTTCAAAAACTTACAGCTTCAGTTTAAAACAAGAAACAATATTTTATTTTTCAAAGTTACTATGATCCACCAAACAATAAACTTGCAGTCAGAACTCTGAGCCATTACCAAATCAAAAGAAATCTGAGGCATTACCAAATCAAAAGAAATCTGAGGCATTACCAAATCAAAAGAAATCTGAGGCATTACCAAATCAAAGCATAAGTGCAACAGCTTAGGGCTCAAAGGACCATCTGTCTCTGAAAACAAAAAAACTCAACTGACCCTTTCTGATTGATATATATATATATATATATATCAATCACTTGGACCATACTGCTAGATTCTCAAAAAACTGTTTATCTATGAACATAAAAACTGTCTGTCCACGAGGTTCAGCAGTTGGTACCCACATTACTTTTAAAAATTCTCAAGTGGATTATAATTACAGCATGGAACATGTACAAGAGGACATTACTATTCTAACATATCAGTCATTTCACTCTTCCTTTAGCTAAACGTTCCTTTTTGGGAAACGGAGGGGGGGGGTCACCAATTATCAAGGCCTGGAGGTCACTCTAGAATAAGTGTTAAATAGATGGTGAAACTTTGGTAGGGCTTGATTATTTACGAAAACGGCTCAACAGGAACTCAGTTTCATCAAACTTGAAAATGACCATGCTATAGTCAGCCAGAAAGCAGCCCCACAGTATTGTGTTCCACAGACGAGCAGTTATAGGAAAAAATTCTGCTTATTGATTTTTTTTTTTTTAGTTTTAGGCGCAGATAGAGAATGAAGAAAATTGGTGGTGGTTATCGTAATTAGATGAGTATTTGTTGAAAACGTTTTACTAGGGATGGATCATAGATTGGAGCTCAGTCGAGCACCTACTTTACAAGTAACAGTAGAGCAGAGACCTGCAACGTCTCTTCTGTGAGAAAGAGAAAACATGCAGCATTGCACATTTGTATACATTGCCGAAAACCTTACTATTCTACTATTAAAGTCATACCATGTTGAAAATCTGTGTTCAGTCTTGTTCTTTTAATTTTGATATTTTAGTATTGGTGCAATATTATAGTATGACCTCTACCCTCATAACGAAGATCACTAGAAAATGAATGACATTTAAAAGTTATTAAAGAAAAACATTACAAGCGATGGATCAATGTACTCCACAGATCAGTGATGCCATGGCACTTAGTTGCTAACAGCCTGATGGTCAAAATGTAGAATTTTTAAATCTTATCTCTGGTTTTCATGAGCGTGTGTGTGAGGAGGGATAAATATATTCTGGAGACATTGGCTGTCAGAGCAGACTGAGATTGATCATGGTGAGAGATGGTGAAGTGTCACAAATGACAGTTATTCTTAGCTGAGATTCAGAAGTTGAGGTGAAAGTTCAGCTTGGACATAGAGACACTACTGACAAGAGCCTAACAACACTCATACCAATGTTTGGCACCTCATTAGTATACAAGGTATGCATGAATGTGAATTATAGTTTTGTGCATTGGCAAATGACTGCACTAGAATTCCAACACGGCTCAGTGGCTCACAACTAAAAAAAAAAATTAATAAATAAAAAAAAGCACAAAAAATTCAAACTCCAACACATTCTGCAAATATCAGTTGCATTCTGGGTGTGTGTGTGACACCATATAAGCTCTACATGCTAAGGTCTACATGTACATTCTGTT
The DNA here is from genome assembly GCF_053919585.1 of Euprymna scolopes. Classification (NCBI taxonomy): domain Eukaryota; kingdom Metazoa; phylum Mollusca; class Cephalopoda; order Sepiida; family Sepiolidae; genus Euprymna; species Euprymna scolopes. Next base: position 22,733,725 of record NC_136495.1, read on the forward strand.
GAGGCAGAGGTCATTAGTTGATGTCAGTTCATCTTAATCTCCCAAAGCTTTTTCACCATGTCCAACTTACAACTGTCCTCAACCATCACAAACCTAAGACTGTCAACAACTGCTCCAAAACTCACTGCCAAACCTAAAACTGCCTATTAAGTTAAAATATCTAGTCTTTTGTCTGCCACACCTTGATTAGCAATCAGCTTTCTTTGTGTATTTTGGTGAACAACTTCCTCTTCATTATTCTGCCGATAGACTTGTTTCCTTTTTCTTTGTTATATTTTTACGTCTTTTCCAAAAACAACATTAAAAATAAATCGCCTATCATTGAAAATAGTAACAAAATTTGTAGTAGACTGGAAAACAATATTAAAGAATTAAGAGAATTATACATTATATAAAAGATTAAATTTTTGTTTACATCTAAATTTTATCAAAATAACCCCCAATAGAGATACAATCAGTTGAAATTAAATTTAATTATATTTACCCATTATCCTTTTCTCATTATATATATATATTTTAGAATCACTAGGGAACGAAAATTATTACAAACCAATTAGCTCTAACATAGACGACACAACCATATCTAAAATAACAAAACTCTGCACAACATACAATAGTACATTAACTAAAAAAGAAAAAGACTTCCTTACAAACTTCACAACAAAAACAAACATCTTCTATGGGCTACCCAAAATACACAAATCTAACCAGGTAAGACATGCCATCAACATACAAAAATCGGAATACATAAGCACCCCAAACCCCAACGACCTCACATTCAGACCCATAGTAGCAGGACCATCATGCCCAACAAGCAGATTAGCAACCTAATAGATATACTATTACAGCCCTTCACCAATCTAGTCAGAAGTTTTGTAAGAGATAACACACACTTCCTTAGCTCCCTACCACAAACAGTAGACAATGGGACTATACTAGCCACATTCGATGTTAGCAGCCTATATAGCAATATCCCACACAATCTAGGAAAAGAAGCTATCGCATATTGGATTGACAAACATACACAGACTTTACACCCCAGATTCAATAAACAATTCGTGATTGATAGCATCGACATAATCCTCAATAACAACTCCTCCAATTCAATAAAGATAACTACATCCAAATACTAAGCACAGCAATGGGTACCAAAATGGCACCGACATATACCACCCTTACACTCGCCTTCCTAGAAGAGATACCTAGACAACTGCTTTATCCTCTGGAGAACCTCATGGGGGGATATCAAAGAACTCCACACTTTGCTACAAAATCTACACCCAAAAACAAACTTCACACTAGAACAAAGCCCCACAGAACTACCTTTCCTAGACATCCTAGTAACAATAAAAAACAACATAATCACAGACATCTACCACAAACCCACAGACACTCAACAATACCTCCACTTCAAAAGCCACCATCCTAAAATCAATACCCTACTCCCTAGCACGTAGAGTCTGCACCATAGTAACAGACAGACACCTCCGTTCAACTAGACTGAATGAACTACAAATAACACTGCGGAAAAGAGGATACCCACTACCACTAATACAGAAAGGTATTGAACTGGCTGAAAAAATTCCAATAGACCAACTAAGAACCCCAAAAGAACACAACAAAGAACAAATTCTAGCATACGTCTCTACACACAACACAAACAACCCAGAACTATTCACACAGATAACAAAAAACCTTATCCGCCTCAATCAGAACGACAAACTAAACAACATACTTAAAACAACAAAAATAATAAAAAGCAAACGCCAACCCAAAAACTTAAAACACATCCTAACTTCCTCAAAACTCGTCCCACACACTACAAAAGGAGTTACAAAATGCAACAAACCGCGATGTGGAGTATGTGACATAATAATAGAAGGTAACACATACACATTCAAAAACCCAGCACAAACATTCAAAATAAAAAAGGATCTAAATTGCACCTCCAGAAATGTAGTATACGCACTAAGATGCACAACATGCAACAAATCCTACATAGGCGCCACCAAAAATTTCAGCAATAGAATGGCCTTACATAAGAGCAACATCAAAATTGCAGATAACAGACACCTCTATGTTTCAAAACACGTACACACATGCAGTGGAAACAGCTTCAAAAATATGCCAATCTTCCAAACAGACAATTATTTTTATTTACTTACATAGGAAAAAACTTCACCAGATTCACTCCTGAACTGAACAGAACCTAATACCATCACACAAAAACATGAAATGCAAGGTACACCCGCATGCATACCCATACACACACCCACACATAAATCAGAATCGACACATTAAAACACACACACACGTGCGCGCATACAACCACACACAGACATAACACCCCTATCTCTAATACAACACACTGAACAACACCAACCCTACTTAACCTCGAAACCAACAACACTAGGAAACACCTAGAACCATAGTATAATATCTGTTCCAACACCTCACTCCCTCCTCAGTCAGTGGAGGAGAACCCCCTCATGACTGAAACAACTATCATCCCTTCTATCATCCCCCTCCCATACCTATATCCCCTCCAATGCCCCCCCTCTGGGGAACAAAATCTTCCCCACACTAGGAACCGATCCTGGGTCTGGCCATACCCACATGGGGAGACAAATAAATAGAAACATTAAAAAATCCCCTATTTTAAATACACCCCTCTCTCTAAACAAACATAATATAAGGAATACCCGAAAAGACTAAAACGAAAAATCACAATACTAAAATCCAAGAATCCAAAAAATAAATATCAAAATAGAATGAAAGCACCCCTACCCTTATTTCAGAAGAGCTAGTGCCCCCCTCCCCACACATACACATTAGTAACGACACACGCCTTCCTAAGGAAGCAAATAACCCCAAAATACTATAAAACAATATACACATTCCCAAACCAATAAAAGCAAACACGCACGCGTGCGCGCGCACACACACACACACACACACCCTACCCCACCCTAAAGGAAAAGAAAAAAAACATTAGGAGAAAGAGATAGCGACTACAGCCAGGTCAACGGTCCCCCTCACAAGCCCAATAAAAGAATAATAAAAATTGAGCATGCCAATGAATAATAAACACTTACAAGCCTCCGCCCCTTGGAAAAACTTCAAATTAACTACGAAAATCGCCATTTTTACATCTCCAACACATTTGAAAATAATTTCTGACGAGGACGCATCACAGAACGTCTGAAACGCGCATAAAAACGATTTCAATGACTTAAAAACATTACAATGATCTAAACATAATTCTCAATGAAAAACCAAGACACGGAATAATAAAATAATGTTAAAAAATACACATTGTTGGTGACTACTCCCTTATTTAAATATATATATATATATATATATATATATATATAAAAGCCCATTTAAAACAGGGAAAGAATTATAGCCTGTTAACTTACAATAATTCCGTTCTGCAAGATCTACAGCAGATGTCCTTACAGTTATATCGCATAGGATTAGCAAATCTCTCGACGGTGGAAATCTTTCTAGGGCAATTGCTCTTGACATATCTAAAGCCTTTGATAGGGTATGGCATAAAGGTTTACTTCATAAGATCGCTAGCTATGGTATAGCTGGAAAAGTCTTCTCAATTATTAAATCATTTCTTTCTGATAGGTTCATAAGAGTAGTAGTTGAGGGGCAAAAATCAGAAGCTCACAGTATTAATGCCGGTGTCCCTCAGGGATCCATCCTGGGCCCAACTCTTTTCCTGATCTACATTAATGATCTTCCAAATCATATCCTTACATCATTTGTAGACATTTATGCTGACGACACTACCATTTATGGTACCACATCTAAGACAGTAAACGACCAAGTTCTCTCCAATTCTCTCTCCTCTGATCTTGAGCACGTAGTACAATGGGGAAAGGAGTGGCTGGTTACTTTTAATGCATCTAAAACCAAGCTTCTCTCTTTACATCATCAACATTCTAATCCACATTTGTCATCAATTGAAATGAATGGCTCACGTCTTCAGGAGGCCTCAAGTTTTGACAAGCTTCTGGGCTTGACCATTACTCCTGATCTTAAATGGAACACGTATATCAAATCTGTTGCCAGGGCCGCTGGAAAAATGGTGGGATCTTTCTATCGATCTGGTAGATATCTCACTGCTGATGCTATTCTCTATTTATATAAAAGCCAGGTACGTCCAAGGATGGAATACTGTTGCCACATCTGGGCAGGAGCTGCTAGAAAGGACTTGTCCTGCCTTGATAGAGTTCAAAATAGACTTCGTAGCCTCGTAGGAGATGTCCTTTTCTCCTCCTTGCAACCTCTATCTCACAGAAGAGATGTTGCGAGTTTGTCTTTGATGTATTGTTATTTTCATGGAAAGTGTTCAACTGAGCTTCAATCTATGGTCACCCCTCGCCAAACTTTCACAAGAAACACTCGTCTAGCTGTAAACACTATCAATAATTTCCCCCACTCTTTATCTGTGCCTAAACCTAAACGTAGATTCCATGAACAAAGCTTCTTTCTTAGAACTGCACGCCTGTGGAATTGTCTTCCGTTTTCCTGTTTTCCGGCTGACTACAATATGGTTGTGTTCAAGTCTAAAGTAAATAAGTTCTTGATGAGCCGTTCCATATAAGTTATCAAATTTACCAAATTGTCATTACTAATGATTACTATATTGACCAATTTCTACTGTACACTCTTTAACCCTTATCCTTGAGTGGCCTCTGGGCCTTGATAATGTGGTGATGCCTTTGATAAAAAAAAAAAGAAAAAGTGCCTTATCCCAAATTGATGGTTAAATATGATTAAATTTGTGCTCATTTTTGCATTAACCATGCATCTAGTGGATACCATAAGACTTAGCTTGCTGCACTTCATCATAACAAAAGTTTGTAAAAGATTTCACTCAGATCGACCCAGTAGTTTCAGGGGAAAAGTAGAACCCAGACAGACATACAAAGAAAAATATAATATCGATAAAAGATTAAATATCATCAAAAAAAGATATTGTAAATTAAATTATATTTACTCATTTTGGCACTCTAATTTGGATTGATTTGTGACACATGCTATAAATACCAGATTTATGACTTAGCCATATTTATCCGGTGTGGCCTAGAAATCTTTACTTTCATTCTTTTTTTTTTTTACGCTAACACGGAGGCGTGAAATATTACATACATTGTTTTGAATTTTATTATTTTTAAAGGATAAGTTTCCATGTGATATTAAAATTGTTTTTGCAGATTTTACATATGTGCAATTTTTTCCCCCTCTGAATTCTTTTGTTATTCCATATATATTAAACTTTCTAGCAGTTTTTGAGGAATATCCATTCGTCATTGAAGAGTCGTTTAGTGATCCTTCACGATAAAATGAAACATGTGTAAGGCATAATATAATGAAAATTGAGGCATCTGCCTATGAAAGAAATATAATAAAAATTTATAAATGTAAATTGATTCCATCTTTTGGCAATTGGAATGATAACTAATGATATATTAACCTTTTAGCCTGTCAAAAACGGACAAAAGTTATGGCCTGTTGACTTAGTTCTTTATGTCAAACTTTAAAAGTAAATCTAATATTGTGGTGACTAATTCCTATTAATCTTAACTATGCATCAAACAGATACCATAATACTTAGTACACTGCACCTTATAACAGAGGTTCATACAAAACCAGTCAGATCAGCCCAATAGTTTCCAAGAAAAAGTGGAACGGACTAACAGACAAAGAAATAGAGTGAGAGAGAGGCCAAGAGCATGTGAGGAGGAGAGAGTCATGGTTGTTTTTAGATGCATTAAAAGAGACAAAGAAAGAGAAAGAGAGATAGAAATGAAGTCGCTTGTGCCATGCACTCTCACTGTGCGCTCACCTCTACTATAAATGGGGCTAAAATAAGGCTTTCTCACACATGATCTGTTGGGTGTGTTGCCAGGAAATAAACAGAATCCATCCCCACCCTAACAGTCACGTGATTTTACTAATTTTTGTTTTACCGAGATGAATGTCATTAGTCTTGCTGTCAGAAATGGACTTCTAAAATAACGTATGGCCAAGTCTTTTCTCTCATGTACGTCCTTATCACTTCCTCTCAAGTTTTTCTTGGTCTACCCCTGCAAACTGAACTTGCTACCTCAACTGTTTTACATCTACTAATCCAAGAACTCAATTCTTTCCATGTGGCCATACCATCAAAGTCTCCTGTTCTGCACCCATCTTACTATGCTGTCCATATCTAATCTTCCTCTGTGAGGTCTTCAAATCCAAGCCTATCATAAAGACTAACATTACACAATCATTTCTAAGAACTTGATGGTTTTAGGTATGAATGAAGACTTATTGAAAGTGTAGTGTCTCTTTAGATACTACACATCTTTTCTGTCCTTGGTCAAAGGAGAAATTCTACTAGAGAGGCAATTTTATTTTTTTGTCCCAATTTAGTACCCCCTCCCTTAGAGAGCTGAATTTCCTCCTCATGGAGTTGCAGTAACTAAGGACTTTAATGCAAATCAACACTAGAGTTATCTTCCTTGGCATAAAAAGAAAAAGATTTCTTGAGAGAAAAAAAAGTGAAACAAAACCAATTTACACAAAACAACCGAGAAAATGTAAAGTGTTTTGTTTTTCAATTTGAAACAATTCCAACATGGTAAGAGCTCTAAGCTTTATAAACAAGACCAATAGACAGCTGTATGCCTTCCTCACCTCACCTCATTCCAACCATTCTTAGGATGTGTGAAAGACTTGACTCTTAACTGTGCACCAGGTTCAAATGCTGCATACTTAAGCAGATGGAGGAAGCAGTCACAAAGATAAGTCAGGTTATGTGGAAAAGGAAAAATAGAGGGGAGGGAATGGAGAAAAGGTCAGAAGCGACAGAATCCAACCAAAGATATAAAAATAGAGGAAGGGGGAATTCAAAGAGACAACAGAAGAGGGAATAGAATGAATTATACACAGAAAATAGCAAAAAAACTATGAAGGAAAAGTGAAAGGCAAGATTCGGATGGTGAAAGGGAGGTGGAGAGACATGCAAAAAGGAGTGAGGGTGAGAGGTAGACAGACACAGGCAAAAATGAGAGAGGGCAGGAGGTAGACAGATACACACAAGAAGAAGGGAGGGCAGACAGACACATGCAAGAAGGAGGGATGGCGAGAGGTAGGCAGACAGAGACGCAATGAGGGAAGACGAGAGGTAGGCAGAGACACATGCAAGAGGGAGAGAAAGTGAGAGTGAGAGGTAGGCAGACAGAAGAGGGAAGGGAGGGCAAGAGGTAGGCAGACAAAAGAAGGAAGGGAGGGCAGACAGAAGATAGAAGGGAGGGCAAGAGGTGGGTAGACAGAAGAGGGAAGGAAGGATAGAGGTAGGTAGACAGAAGAGGGAGAAAAGGCAAGAAGTGGGTAAACGGAAGGGGGGAGGTCATAGGTAGCTAAACAGAAGAAGGAGGGGGTCAGAGGTAGGTAGACAGAAGGAGGAGGAAGGAGGCGCAAGAGTAAGGTAGACAGAAGAGAGGGAAGGCGAGAGGTAGGTAGACAGAAGAAGGAGAGAGGGTAAGATTTAGATAGACGAGGGAGGGAAAGCAAGTGTTAGGTAGACAAAAAGAGGGAGGATGTAAGAGGTAGTAAGACAGAAGAGGGCAGGAGGGCAACAGGTAGTAAGACAAAAGAGGGCAGGAGGATGTAAGAGGTAGTAAGACAGAAGAGGGAGGATGTAAGAGGTAGTAAGACAGAAGAGGGAGGATGTAAGAGGTAGTAAGACAGAAGAGGGAGGATGTAAGAGGTAGTAAGACAGAAGAGGGAGGATGTAAGAGGTAGTAAGACAGAAGAGGGAGGATGTAAGAGGTAGTAAGACAGAAGAGGGAGGATGTAAGAGGTAGTAAGACAGAAGAGGCTAATTTAAAATAATTCAGACTTGGACAAAGTATTATCTGGAACAAATTAAATTATATTTTATTCTTCATAACATGCTGCAATGTTGCAGCATGAAAAACTTACTAACCAGAATCAAATATTGATAGTGTAGGAAGAAAGCTACTGATGACAAAGAAATGTTAGACAGACTTTACATAATAGATTTCATACAATCTTTCAAAATGTATGCGAATCTAAAGGATCAGCTTCTCTTAAATATTTCATCGAACAGACTCCAAAAATGTCCGTAAACTAATTCTTTTAACAATATTTCTTAATTTATAATCTATTCTTAAAATTATTCAACGTTAGTGCTTTAAAGCAAATTTTCTAATCATGTTAAACAATATTTTATTCTGTTAGAAAATATAAATTAAATAATTACATTGTGGTTTTAGTTTTTGACATGTTTCTTGCCAAAAAATCTGAGTGCAAAGAGAAATAGGAAAAAAAAGTGTTCAATATTTAGAAATTCCATCATTTTTGAAGTGAGGCTTCAGAATATGTGTTGCATGGAGAGAAATGATACAAGAATGGTACAATGGATGCATGATGTAAGTCTTAAAGAGAGGCTTAGATCTGATGACCTCAGAGGAAGATTAAACCTGGACAGTATAGGGAGTTGTGTATAAAGCAGGAGACTTTGATGGTATGGTCATGTTGATAGAATGAGTCAATTAGTTGAAATTGCAGAGTCAGTTAGCAGGGATAGGCCAAGGAAAATAAATAATCAAATAAATAAACAAAAAAATACATTTAAAAAAAAAGTAAATAAATAAAATGCATTCCAATTAGTTTTTGTTTCAGACCTTAGAAGTTTTTGATAAAAAAAAAAAAAAAAGAAAAAAAAACATTGGATTTGTGCAGTTGGAAAATTGCCACATTGAAGAGAGGAGATAAAGAGTGAAAGGCGTCTCCAGAGGATTTCTCTAGTTATTGTCTGGGGAAATTCTTGTGTTATCATTGCTGCCGGGTAACTAAAAAATGTCCATTACAAAAAAAAAGTGATAACAAAAAGAAACAAAGAAAAAAAATTGGTCCTTTTCTTCGAGCCAAAAACCATTTTAGTTTTTTTTTTTTAAATGATTACTATCAATTACTGAATGTATTTACTCAGCATTAACTGGGTTGGAAAACTTAGAATAAAAATAATTCCAAATGTAGTCATGAAGACATTTCGTTTTTAGTAGGATTTACCTTCCTCCCACCACTTCATTTCCTTTATTGCCCTCTTCACACCATTTCTCATCTCATTGCTCTTCATCCCACCATCTAAAACATTCATCATGCAAGCTTTAGTATTTAAATGAATGTATTAATCCATTCGTTTCATAACATCTAATCTGGACAATAACAATTAATAACAATGTCAATTTAGTGATCTTTTGTTATTTTATCTTGGATGACTATTTGGGAATACCAAGTGCTGTATGTTGGAGGGCATCAATACCTCTCTGCAAGAGCAGTAAAAAACCTAATATCATCATCTCCTTTGATGGGATATACATGCGACTGATGATGGTTTTTGAATTTCATGTTCAGTTTCTGTTCTGTCGCCTCTTGGATCTTCCGACCACTCTGTTGTATCAATTAAGATAAAAATGAAATGTAATAAGTCCCCAGACGTACCTCTTCATCGTACAGTATATCGATACACTAAGGCTGACTGGGATAGCTTCCGTACATTTATATCTGATCTACCTCTGCATTCCATGTTTAAAAAGGATGTGTCCTCTATAGTATTAGACCTAACTGAATGGTTAATTGTAGGTATTGACCATTTCATACCCTCTAAAAAGTTTCAGCAAAAACCTAACAGCCAGCCATGGTTCTCTCCAGAATGTGCTGCTGCCATTGCGCACAGAAATCATTTTTTCCACTGCTTCAAACGTAATAGATGTATGGAAACTAAAGCCGTTTTCAGGACTGCCAGCAACCATTGTAAGAAAGTAATAAGGAACGCAAGAGTGTTGTATGCTCAATCTGTTAAGTCCAAAGTAGCTGAGCAGCGGCTTGGTTCCTACCAGTTTTGGCAAATAGCAAACAGAATCCTGAACAGAAGCGTGTGCTCCATCCCAACTATTATCAATGGACCTGAGGTAATCTCGTCAGCATCAGACAAAGCCAAACTCTTTGTCAAGAACTTTGCAGCTAATTCTACCCTTTGCGACCAAGACCGCCAACCCCCAATATTTCCTCCTGTATCAGAAAACACGCTATGTGATATACGTATATCTGTACGTGATGTTGCGAAGCTAATCAAAAACCTTGATTCGAGTAAAGCAACTGGCCCTGATGGTATTTCAATTATAGTACTCAAAAAACTTCAACCTGAATTAGCGCCCATACTTACAAAACTGTTTAAACGTTGTCTTAAGGAGAATAGTTTCCCATCTCCCTGGAAAATCTCATCAGTATGCCCTGTATTTAAGAATTCAGGTGATCGCTCATCCCCCTCTCAGTACAGGCCAATAAGTCTCCTGTGCGTCATGAGTAAGTTGCTAGAATCTGTGTTAAATACAGAAGTAATCAAACATCTCAACAAAAATAACCTTCTTAGTGACACTCAATATGGTTTCCGTTCTGCTAGATCTACAGTAGATGTCCTTACAGTTATATCGCATAGGATTAGCAAATCTCTCGACGGTGGCAATCTTTCTAGGGCAATTGCTCTTGACATATCTAAAGCCTTTGATAGGGTATGGCATAAAGGTTTACTTCATAAGATCGCTAGCTATGGTATAGCTGGAAAAGTCTTCTCAATTATTAAATCATTTCTTTCTGATAGGTTCATAAGAGTAGTAGTTGAGGGGCAAAAATCAGAAGCTCACAGTATTAATGCCGGTGTCCCTCAGGGATCCATCCTGGGCCCAACTCTTTTCCTGATCTACATTAATGATCTTCCAAATCATATCCTTACATCATTTGTAGACATTTATGCTGACGACACTACCATTTATGGTACCACATCTAAGACAGTAAACGACCAAGTTCTCTCCAATTCTCTCTCCTCTGATCTTGAGCACGTAGTACAATGGGGAAAGAAGTGGCTGGTTACTTTTAATGCATCTAAAACCAAGCTTCTATCTTTACATCATCAACATTCTAATCCACATTTGTCATCAATTGAAATGAATGGCTCTCGTCTTCAGGAGGCCTCAAGTTTTGACAAGCTTCTGGGCTTGACCATTACTCCTGATCTTAAATGGAACACGTATATCAAATCTGTTGCCAAGGCCGCTGGAAAAATGGTGGGATCTTTCTATCGATCCAGTAGATATCTCACTGCTGATGCTATTCTCTACCTATATAAGAGCCAGGTACGTCCAAGGATGGAATACTGTTGCCACATCTGGGCAGGAGCTGCTAGAAAGGACTTGTCCTGCCTTGATAGAGTTCAAAATAGACTTCGTAGCCTCGTAGGAGATGTCCTTTTCTCCTCCTTGTAACCTCTATCTCACAGAAGAGATGTTGCGAGTTTGTCTCTGATGTATCGTTATTTTCATGGAAAGTGTTCAACTGAGCTTCAATCTATGGTCCCCCCTCGCCAAACTTTCACAAGAAACACTCGTCTAGCTGTAAACACTATCAATAATTTCCCCCACTCTTTATCTGTGCCTAAACCTAAACGTAGATTCCATGAACAAAGCTTCTTTCTTAGAACTGCACGCCTGTGGAATTGTCTTCCGTTTTCCTGCTTTCCGGCTGACTACAATATGGTTGTGTTCAAGTCTAAAGTAAATAAGTTCTTGATGAGCCGTTCCATATAAGTTATCAAATTTACCAAATTGTCATTACTAATGATTACTATATTGACCAATTTCTACTGTACACTCTTTAACCCTTATCCTTGAGTGGCCTCTGGGCCTTGATAATGTGGTGATGCCTATGTAAAAAAAAAAAAAAAAAAAAAAAAAAACCTGACCAGGGTTAGTGCCACTTCGGTACAGTATGGTATTATATCTTAACCAAAAAAATACAAGCTTGAAAACTTAAATAGTAGCAAACATGTCAATGGAAAGGTTAGGGGGTCACTCAATAGAAGTTATGCAAATTACAATTTTCAGATAGAACCCTCTCTTTTAGCTCTTAGCTGGCAAGATTTGAACAGGAAAAGACATGTTTGCACACCATCCCCAGTTTTGGGAAAGGCAAGAAAAACAGCAACTGATGTTTTTCTTACTTACTCATTAGTTTTACTTCCTTTTCTTCCCCATGTCCGAGGGTTGGAAGTTCTGCCATGTTGACCAAGTTTCATGCTCATTCGCCACCACTCTTGATCCATTGTTTATTCAGGTTCAAGGTCGGTGCTTTTCAAATTCTCATTGATGCAGTCAGTCTATCTTTTCTGTGGGCAGCCTTGCAGATAGGAGCCAGGAACGGTGATGCTCTCAATTTTTCTAAGCAATATACTATGATCCATACACTGCAACCTGCTCCATCAAAGAACCTACTCGACACTAGCTAAACCCAGTCTAGACCTCAATAAATGTATAAGGTCTCCGTCACACAGCTTTGAGGCATAAATCCAGCAGATCATGACGTGGTCACTATGGCCTTATCTGGCTATATACTCAGATGTAACAGGCCATGTCTCACTAGCATAGAGAAGAACACTCCTTACACAGGAATTGTAGAATTTGTTTTGTATGGAGATGCCACAACATATAAGGATAGAGAGGAGCTCTTTAAACTTTTTCCGTCAACCTCATCCTAGCAGCTGTGACGTTATAACAGTGGCATCACAGAGGTAGCAGAACGAGCTGGCAAGTTCAAGTTGTTCTCCATCTCACTCAAAATGGATAGGAAAGGGAGTGGTTTCTGTGGGAATCAAGCCCGGGGAAACACCTGCATCTAAAGCTGGGATCATGAGAACTATTCATTCTGTTAAATATTAAGTGGGTACGTTTGCTAGTATTCATCTCATTTTTTTTTTTTTTTTTATTGGTCTCGACTCTTAAGGGTACTGAAAACGGACATGATGTCAGCTGAAGGAGAAGGAGAAAGAGAAGAGGAGGACAGTGGCATAAAAATTTTGATCGACGACACATGTGCAGGATATCTGAACATCAACAATAATTAAAACAATGGTCCATAATCTGGGAATGCACCTTCCATTACTGGCAGGAGAGAAAGCCCACCAACATCATCAAAGGTTCTTTCTTCAAATCAATTATTTCTTAATTCTTTGTTGTTGCAAAACATTAATTACAGGTGACCCCAGTCATGGAGGAAATGTTGACATGAGACAAAATTGGATGGCATGGTCATGATTGGCATGCAATAATGTATGTTATAGATTAGTCTATCTAACTTGTAAACTAAGACGTTGTGCATCCCCTGAGAGAGTAGGTATGCAACAATCCCATTTAACCTCTTACACACAAAACAGTTTATGTGCAATTCTTTTGAATAAAGTTGGTTATAAACTAACCAAGAAAGTGTCAGTATAGTTTGTAGCAATGAATGAGGAAGCAACCAATGTTCTCAGCGCTGATGGTGATGAAGGCACTGACAAGATTAAATCGAGTATAGAAAAGACTTTACACATTCGTCGATAAGAGAGTACATAATAAAATGGCTAGGTCAATAATAAAAAAGTAGTATAGAACAGATCATATAAGATTATACAGTGTCAATCAAAACAAGAGTCTATAATGCACATGTTCAAAAAATGATACATGTTAGTGAAAATTGGTCAGCGAAGATTGAGGATATATGTTGCATGGGGAGAAAATGATACAATGGATATATAATGTCATGCGTAAAAACAGACTTAGACCTGATAACCTCAGAGGAAGATTAAATCTGGACAATATAAAGAGAAGGAGACTTTATTAGTTTGGCCACATTGAAAAAAGAAACAGACGAGAATGTTTGGTTTGGTATATGTATAACACTTAAGGTAACAGAGTCAATAGTCAATGGGAAGGCCAAAGAAAATATGAGAGAAAGCAATATGGATGCATTTGAGAGAAAGACGAGTAGATAAAGACATTGTCAGAGATAGGTTAGTTTGGAAGTAAATTTCTAAAAACCCGTCCAACACATGCCAGCATGTGAATTGGATATTAAATCGATGATGATCAGAGATTTTGTTAGCAATCTTCCAAACTTATTATTTTTTTAAAGTTTGTAGTATTATTATTAAAGAAGGGGAGACAGGCAAAAATAATTAAAACCCAATACAACATTAAATACTTTTGTTAAAATGCACTTCCTGAACCTTTTAATTAGGAGCAAAGTGTAGTATCTGTTCTAATACAACACTTTTTTTTCTCTCTCACTCTTCATTCAGTGAATGGGGAAATTTTTCTAGACTGACACAAGGGGACTTTGCCTCTATTAAAAATTAACATTGTGATTAATTCTGCACCCCCGTGAGGAGGCGTATAGTAAATGGAGACTTCTCTTTGATACAAGACAAGAATCTTTTCTTCAAAAATATTCCAATTAAGAGGCTTTCACTAACAAAGTCACATATTTTACCGAGAAATAACATAGTTCATATGTGCAAAAACAAAACAAAAAAAACATACAAGCGTAGGTAGCTTTGGCATAGATTGCCTTCAGAGAAAATAAGAGTCTAAACTATTTTCTTTCTAAAGAGACAATGAGTTTGATTTGGCGTTTGTCTGAATCAAAAGCAATGTCGGTTTGTCTGTTCGGTCAATGCCAGGAACTTGTCCAAGGTATTTTTATTGTTATGCTAACATTGAATTTTCTTTGAAATTCAGATTTATGTAAATAATTTTACTCTTATTTTAGCTGCATATTCTGAGTTCACCAGAAAATAAATTTCATGTTCGTACGTACATTATCACTTCCCACCCCCTATTTTAATAAAAATAGAGTCATCTGATCACTAAAGATGCACTGCAGAAAAGAAAAAAAAAAAGTAATTTATAAAATTATATTTGTTATTGCTTTGTGTGAAACTTGAACTAAAATACACTTTATTGGCCTTTAGGCTAAATTTGGTGATATTTTAAGTAGAATGGCCCCTACAGTAAATGTGGTATTGTGGTGATTGAGATGATTGTAGGTAAGAGTAGGATAGACATTGTTATCACTTAAAACTAAGGTAAAGATAACCAATGACCTCCATTTTCCCCCCATACTTTTGATGGCCTTGTGCCTAATTTGTTTTAGATATAAGCTGTTTTTTATGTTTCTGAATTTTATTGTATTTTTTTTTTTTTAGAAGATTGATAATTTGTAGTAGTCAGACTTCTGTTCTCATCTTGCGTGTTATTTTCATAACGTTTCGGTCAACGTAAACTATGACCTTCTCCAGGTGTATCTTGTCGAACTTGGTAATTTTTCTGTCAAACTTGGGAATCATGCTACTCCTATGGATTAAATAAAAGGTTTTGTTTGAATTCCGTGCATATTCTCAAGTCTGACAGAAAGATACATTTGAAGGTCAAAGGTTATATAGAAATGTGTGAAAATAACGCCCAAATTGAGAACAGTAGTCTCAAGAATGGAAATAATGTTTTTGTATTTTCTGCAAATAAATAATTCAAAGCGTAGTATTTTTTCTGTCCAAAGACAGTACATTAATATAGTGGGGTTATTGTTCGTGCCAGATGTCCATAGAATAGAAATATGTTGCAAACTCCTACAAGGGTTTCGGAGAGACTCCCATAACCAAATATACTTTGAAACTACATTAATCAAACTACTTAGATAAGTAGGTTTCAATTTTGAACAAAGATGATATAGGTCCGACTGACTCCTAGGATTCCAAAACTTCTGACTCGGACCCTTTAAAATATTCTAACATTGAGATAATTCTTCAGAGATAAAAAATTCTGGCTTCAATTCTATCTCCAAACATACTTACAAGTTTGATTCTGATTCCTTTGTAGCCTGTGATTCTACAAAAGAATGCTATTTCAAACTTTATGGATACAAACCAAAGAAAACATTTCAAAGCTAAGCATGACAGACTTACAGAGATGCTTGAATGAATTAAAAAAAAAAAAAGAATAAATAAATTTGATGTCAAAACATAAAAGACGTGACTAATCAAAGTCTATTTTCTCTCAAATGACCTACTTTTTTTTTTTTTTTTTTTTTTGCTTTTCTGTTGCCAATTCAGACATTTTTATTTAAAACCTCACAAACATTCTTAACTATTGATAACAACAAACAAGTAGGTGACAAAAGGACTCTTGTTTGTAATGCAGGGTTTCTATTTGCAGTCTCATTTTCATTAGCCTTGGACGTTTCACAAGAAGGCATCACTTAATAATCAGTAAAATGAATAATAATATAGTTTATAATGAATTCCAACATTTGAACAAATATATACTTTAATTATATTTCTTAGTCTCTGTCTGTTCCACTTTCCTCAGAAATTACTAGGTCAATCTGGTTAAAATTTTGTATGGCCCTTTGTTATAAATTGTATTTGTTTAGTGGACAGTTCAAAATTCATATAGATAAGTGTTTAATGCAATACTGTGGAAAATCTATATTCAACTTTCAATTTTGCATAAAACAATCATTCTCAGTCAACAGGCTATTTCTTTTGCTAATGTTTAATGGGCTTTATATATATATTATACACACACACAATACTAATTGTATTGCTGTAGTTTCCAAGATGTGACATCTAGGCAACTACAATAATGGAGCTGTAGTATTTATAAAAGTGCTTATTGACAAGCAGAGCAGTATTATAATATAAATTCTTTTATTAATGTAAACATTATTGGCTACATATGTGCATACATTTCTTCTGAAATGCAACTTCATCAGGTTAAAATCTTCAAACTTAATGCCTAAATTGCAATTCTCTTAATACAAATCTTTTTTTTTTGAAGAGCACTGAATGGAAATGGAAAATATATATATATATATATATATATATATATATATATATATATATATATATATATATATATATAGAGAGAGAGAGAGAGAGAGAGAGAGAGAGAGAGAGAATGCGATGTTTAATTTTAATTTCTTAAATTATATATTCATAAAATTAAGAAAATTAAAAAATCACGGGTATAATATTTCAAAATACTCCTGCTTAGTGTTGTCTGCATTTCAAATTGTAAACTACTTCAGCCATTTCTGCAACCGACAGGATTCCCCATCAAAGTACTGAAAACGATTACGACTCCCATCCCCAGTTTTATGATTTTCTTATATAAAGTTGTAATTATTTCTAAGTTAACTCGTTTCATCTATATTTTCTTTTTAATCCCTATAATATTACAGAAGCAGTTTCGTTTAGATGTTTTTTTTTTTCATTCAATGTATTCTTATAAATTCATGTAGCATCCCTTGCTAAAAACAGATTCTCCACTACACAACACAAATTGATCTTTTATAAGAATTATGAACATAAATGCACTACAAATTTTTATGTTTCCGTTTACAAAATAATTATCAAGTTTACAGACTTTATACATGCATTTGGATTTTATTGTTTTGAAAGTCATTATACAAGCCAAACATTGGATGTCGTCAACATCCCAAATTAACTTTTAACAAAACGTTTTCTGTCAAAATTTAAAAACAAAACTTTCGTCTTTAACTAAAAAATAATGATTAGAGCATAAAATAAAAAAAACTAATAAAAATTTAAACAAGTCTTTATTTACATTTTTAATGATTAAAAAAAAAAACTTTTCCTTCATTTTTTAATTTAAAATTAGGTATTTTTTTTAATTAAAAAAAGGTACCTAATTAATTTGTTGCAACTTGAAAAATTTTTTTTTAAATTGATTAAAAAACAAATTTTTAAATTTATTCTGATTTTTTTGTTTTAAACTTTTTTAATTTAAAAAAGTAATAAAAAAAAGTTCTTACACAACATTGTAAATAATAAATGTAAATGATAATTTCAGAGCAAAACATTGACTGTAAATGTTTTGCTCTGAAATTATCATTTGAACAGAGATAACAAGAACTGATAATCTAATTTATAAAAGGCACTATGTCTGTCTGTCTGTCTCCATATCTTCAAACTCTACCTCTTCCGAAATTAAAGTTGCAGAGCAGTGCTAGGGACTTCAAATGATTGGATTTTTTATGGACCGTTCTTTAATGGGTGTTTAGCCACTGAAAATAGTTTTTAAGGGGTCAAAATTTTTAAAAATCGTCATACATTTTGTACATTCATCTGTGTTTATTTTTAAGCAGTTCACATACGTGTCACATTGGTACAGTGGTAACGTCACCAGCTTTGAAAGCTACAGTTTTGCTTTCGGTTTCGATTCTAGCTGATGGAACTGAAATACTTTCTTTTTTTTTTTTACTTTTGAAATCACAACTAATATATACAAAATCTGGACAAATTAAAATATCATATTTAAGCATATTTTACAACTGGGCAAAGCCCCCACCCCCACCCGCCCTCACTAGTAATAATTAAAAACTAAACATCCATTTAATAATTGCTTTGTTGTTTTTATAAACATAAATGCGTTATTTTATTTCTATTTGGATGAATTTTTAATGTAAATTTCGAGACATACTTTAAACAGTGGATGTTATGTGGGAACATGTTTCTGGCATAAAATATCAACCAGAATTTAAATACACCTTTCAAGTTTTTAACCCAGGGGCAAAGTCATGGTCTCTACGGAAAGCTAAGGAAAGATAACCCATAAATACTTTCATCCAATTAGTAGAAAGTCAGTATTCTGTCCACGATTCTACTTCATGGAACAGTCTATCCGAGGTCGTGACGATGTCTGTCATGTCAAATATTAAAGTCACCTCAGACAAAACATTCAAACAATACATAGATGTACATCTCTTCCTAACTGTCCTTTTATGTAGCTTGTTGAACTTTGCTATTTTGCAATTAAATTTGATTTAATTTTATGTGTAAAGTACACATAAATATTTTAATTCATACAGAAACTGAGACATGAGCATGCGAGTATTATGTTTTTCCTAAACAGATCACTTCTTGTAAGTAAAAGAAAAAAACAAAAAACAAAACACTCGTGCTGAGATCGGAACCAAAACCTAAAGACAGGGAGTCAAGTACGATAATTATTAGGCCAGCTTGACACGATCTTTAAAAAGTGTTTTCAAACCTACTTATTCTTAACATAAGTAATCTGTCATGTGAACGAGTCATGAATGCGCATTGGGAAACAGTTGGCAAACAGATAAAAAAGTTTCTCAATTTTGGCTCCTTAGCAGCCGTTTTTTTTTTCCCCCACATGAAAACTGATTAAAAAGTTTTCCACATGTCTGAATACCCTATGTACCAAATTTCAAGTGCGTAGATAAAAAATTTGTTCAGTATATAGATTGAGAATTGTCCTCACACACAGTTTCATAAATATATAGGTTAGTTTCAAATGAAAATCTTTTCAATCAAACAATTCTTTTTTGGGGGGATGGGGGTCGATATTATTCAAAATTAATCACTATCTGCAATATTTTATTTATTTATTTCTTTTTACAAGTACCATTTATTATTTTTTTCCAACATGTTTGATATTTTACAGTAATGTTGGGTCCGTGTAAAATTAAAGTAAAATATTTCAAAGCAAAGCCGGGTCAGGTTAACTAGTACGGCATAAAAAAAATATCTATATTTATGGCAAGTAAATTACACATGAAGGTCTGTTTCATTTACATGAGAAATCTAATTTAAAAAATAATAATAAAGAAAGAAACAAACTATAATAGATAGAGAGCTCATTGCTAGATGTAGTTTCATGTCATATCTAGGACAGCTTTCAACCATAAGAAATCAGCATTCAATAAGAAACATTTTAGACAATCGAGTCAAATTGCAGAATTCTTAGGCAAACATTTCTTGATTGAAAGAATAATCAATAAGTCAAACAAAAGAAACGTTCTATAAAGAATGCTTATGCTGTAAAATGAAGTATGAAAGTGAAACATGGCCAGTGAGGGTCGAGGATATATTTTGCAAGAAGAAAAATTATATAAATATTATACAATGGATGTGTAAGGAGTCTTAAAGCTGATGACTTCATAGGATGATTAAATCTGGACAATATAGGAAGATGTGTGTAAGGCAGGAGACTTTGACAGTATGGCCACATTGAAAGAATGGATTAAAGTTCTTGGCTTACTAGATGTAGAACAGTTGAGGTAGCCGGGTCAGTGGGCAAAAGACCAAAGAAAACATGGGAGGAAGTGATAAGGATAGACTTCAGAGAAAGATGGATGAATAAAAACCTAGCTCAACACATACCTACATTTAAAACACATGTTAAACCAAATATAAGGCAAAATTATCTTTGAAATCCTAACAAAAAAAAAATTCTTTTTCTCCTCAATTAAACATGAAACGGAATATTTAGATGAAAAAGATAAAGATTTATTTGAAGAAACCCATTTCCCTTCTAGAAAAAAGAGATTCAGAAAGCTTTGGAAATATGAACTGAATGACCTTTTCCGAAAATAAGTAGCACTTTAACAGTATCGAATTTACAAAATATAGAAAAAGAATCTGGTATTCCTAAGATGTGTCCATTTAATGTGTGTTTAATGATGTAAATTTTTATTTCAAACATAAGCATGCTGGATCAACAATGGACAGCCTTTTATAGAAGCATAAGGAGACTTCTAAAAAGGTGAGTTCAATCTTAAGCATCAAAAAAAAAAAAAAAAAAAAAAATTTGAAAAGATCCAAATAAACCAAATAAAAAAAAAAATTCAAAGATAAACCAAATAATACAAAAAAAAAAAAAATGCACTTTTGCATAGCAGTGCCATGAGGCGACCGAGACAAGTTATCGACCCCAGTTCTTTGAATGAGAAATGCCTTCTAACGTCCGTTCTGTTAACCTCAAACATAAGCAAGTGTCTCCGAAAACACTAAACTATATAATAATGAAATAAATAACACAAAAATATAGGAAAAGCGAAACATTTATTGTATAAAAAATATAATTTTAATGTTTTAATATAATTTCTTTTAAATGAATGATTTTTAAGTGAAAATAAAATAAATGTTAAAAACATGAAATATTTAAAGATTGTTTTTAGAATTATACTAGCGGGGGGGGTGTACCCGGCGTTGCCCGAATGTTTGGAGGTGTGTGTGGTAGGGCGGGGGTGGGAGGTGTTAATGAAAACCTAAGAATAAGCGAAGTAAAAAAAGAAAACAGAAAAACGAACGTTAAAACTTATCTAAAAAAATAAGGGGGGGGGTAATAAAAAAAAAAAAAACTAACATAAGGCATACGAACGATGTTAAATGTAAAAATCTGAAAAACAAAAACAAAAAAGAAAACAGAAAAACGAACGTTAAAACTTCTGAAAAATAAAAATAAAATAAAAAAATAAATAAATAAATGAAAAAAAAAAAACGTGAAAAATGGCTTAAATAAGCCTGTTTCAATAATAAAAATGTAAAAAAAATCGGTGAGTACCCGGGTGTTTTTGGGTGTGTGTGGTCGGTCGGTCGGTCGGTGGTGGTGGTGGGGGGGATGTTAATGAAAACCTAAGAATAAGCGAAGTAAAGAAAAAACAAAAAACAGAAAAACGAACGTTACGTGAAAAATGGCTTAAATAACCCTGCTTCAATATTAAAATTTAAAAAAATCGAAAAAAAAAAAAAAAAAAAAAAAGACATCTCATACCACGTTTCGAACACAAAACGTTTAGATTATGACCCAACGCTCTAACCAACTGACCTAACACAACGTACATGAAATTGTGTCAGTTCTTCAAATATTTAAACTAAATCAGGTTATGACGTCGTCTGACGCATGCGTAGAAGCGATTTCGTCATGAGAGGACGGTTTTTGCTGCCCCCCCCCCCCCCCCGTAGAAAAGTGTTGATTTAAGGGTGAAAAAATTAACGTTTTTGGCCAATTTTTTTCGATATTTGTCAAGCGAAGGATGGGGCTTTCATATGAGACCAAATTTGTGAATTTTTTATCTGTTTTTGTTTTTCACAATAAGATTGTATGAAAATATATAAAATTATACTTTTAGCAAAATGTAGCAAAATATAAACATATCAAAATTTTTGGTTTGTCAATAGAGCAAAATATAATTTTAATATAAAGTTTTTATTTATTTATAAAAATTTATAGAAATTTTTATTAATATTATCTTTTTTTTTTTTTTTTTACAAAGGAAAGGAAATCTGATAAAGTGTCTTAAGTAGAATTTGTTTATATTGGACTTGAAGACATCCAAGTTGGGTCCTACCATTTTTCCAGCAACCTTGGCAACAGATTTGATGTACGTGTTCCATTTAAGATCAGGAGTAAAGATCAATCTCAGAAGCATGTCAAAACATGGAGCCTCTAAGACGAAGGCCATCCATTTCAATTGATGCCAGATAGGGGATCAGAGCATTAATGATGTAAAGATAGAAGCTTGGTTTTAGATGCATTAAAAGTAACCAGCTACCTCTTCCCCCACTGTACCACGCGCTCAAGATCAGAGGAGAGAGAATCAGAGAGAACTTTGTCATCTACAGCCTTTGATGTGTTGCCATAGATGGCCGTGTCATCAGCATAGATGTTAACAAATGATTTAAGTATGTGTTTTGGGAGATCATTGATGAAGATCAGGAAGAGAGTTGGGCCCAGGATGGACCCCCTGAGGGACTCCAGCATTAATACTGTGGGCCTCTGATTGCTGCCCATCAACCACTACTCTTATGAGCCTATCAGAGAGGAATGATTTAATAATTGAGAAAACTTTTCCAGTGATACCGTAATTGGAAATCTTGTGAAGTAGGCCTTTATGCCATACCTTATGGAAGGCCTTTGATATATCAAGAGCAATTGCCCTAAAAAGCCTTTGTCGAGAGATTCACTAATCATATGAGATATAACCGTTTGCACATCTGCTGTAGATCTAGCATAACAGAAACCATATTGCATGTCACTAAGAAGGTTATTTCTGCTGAGGTGTTTGACTACTTCTTTATTTAATATGGATTCCAGCAACTTACTCATAACACCCAGGAGACTTATTGGTCTGTACCGAGAGGGAGATGACCTGTCATCTGAATTCTTAAATACAGGACATACTGATGAGGTTTTCCAGGATGTTGGGAAGCAATTCTCCTTAACACAATGCTTAAACAGTTTTGTAAGTATGGGGGCAAGTTCTGGTTGAAGCTTTTTCAATACTATAATTGGAATGCCGTCAGGGCCAGTTGCTTTACTGGAATCAAGGTTCTTAATTAGCTTAGCGACCTTGTGCACAGATATTTGTACGTTGCATAGTGTGTTGGCTGTTACAGGAGGAAATACGGGGAGTTGATGGCCTTAGTCGCATAGGGTAGAATTAGCTGCAAAGTTCTTGACAAATAGTTTGGCTTTGTCTGATGCTTACGAGATGACCTCAGGTCCATTGATGATGGTTGGGATAGAACGCACACTTCTGTTCAGGATCCTGTTTGCTATTTGGCAAAACTGGTGGGAACCAAGCCGCTGCTCAGCTACTTTGGATTTAACGCACTGAGCATATAGCTCTCTTGCATTTTTTATTTCTTTTTTTTCAACCAGTGATACGATTTATCAACCCCTGTTTGACTGACACATCCTCTGTCAGCAGTTCTTGAAAGTAAAATACACATTTGCTTCATGGCACTGTCATGCAGAAGTGCCAAAAAAAGCATACAAAAAAAGTTCAAATAAACCAAATACAAAAAAAAAAAATCCGAATAAAGCAAATACAAAAAAAAATCCAAATAAACCAAATACAAAAAAAAAATCCGAATAAACCAAATACATAAAAAAATCCGAATAAACCAAATACATAAAAAAAAAAAATCCGAATAAACCAAATACATAAAAAAAAAAAATCCGAATAAACCAAATACATAAAAAAAAAAATCCGAATAAACCAAATACATAAAAAAAAAAAATCCGAATAAACCAAATACAAAAAAAATCCGAATAAACCAAATACAAAAAAAATCCGAATAAACCAAATACAAAAAAAATCCGAATAAACCAAATACAAAAAAAATCCGAATAAACCAAATACAAAAAAAATCCGAATAAACCAAATACAAAAAAAATCCGAATAAACCAAATACAAAAAAAATCCGAATAAACCAAATACAAAAAAAAATCCGAATAAACCAAATACAAAAAAAAAAAATCCGAATAAACCAAATACAAAAAAAAAAAATCCGAATAAACCAAATACAAAAAAAAAAAATCCGAATAAACCAAATACAAAAAAAAAATCCGAATAAACCAAATACAAAAAAAAAATCCGAATAAACCAAATACAAAAAAAAAATCCGAATAAACCAAATACAAAAAAAAAATCCGAATAAACCAAATACAAAAAAAAAATCCGAATAAACCAAATACAAAAAAAAATCCGAATAAACCAAATACAAAAAAAAAATCCGAATAAATCAAATACAAAAAAAAATCCGAATAAACCAAATACAAAAAAAAAAAAAAAATTTATTCATTTTTTTGTATTTCTTTTTAGAGTCATTGATTTCATTTTTATTTAGAACTAGCAAGGCTACCCGACATTACTAGAGGCAAAAATGTAACATGACTTCTATCCCTCTTTCTTTCCTCCCTCCCCACCTTTTTTTTTTTTTTTTTTTTTTTTTTTTTGCCCAGTCCATTCCTCTCTTTGAAAACAAATAACTTGAGTCAAAATAAAGGAAATAACTCTGAAAAAAAGAGTTACTTTTCTTTAAATGAAAACATTAAAAGATATATGCATGTCTGGATAATATTAAATGATAACATTAAAAGATATATGCATGTCTGGATAATATTAAATGATAACATTAAAAGATATATGCATGTCTGGATAATATTAAATGATGTAAATGGCCATTTAACACTCAAATCAATCTTTTGGTTTTAATTTTAAATATTGTATATATCTAACATTAAAATTTAAAATATTAACTTTATAGATGTTTGATGTGTATTTTTAAAGTTTTAGTTGGACATGCATACATTTGTGCTTTATATAATAGATTAAATAAAATTAAAACTTAAAATATCTTTTAAGTTGTTTTTTAATTGCATGTTAAAATTAGGTATCACTTAAGACAAGTATACATAAATAAAATATTTAAAAGAGAGATTGGCAAAAAAAAAGAAAATTCAAAGAGAAAATAATAGAAAATAGGAAAATCTAGAGAAAAAGTATAAAAATATTGAAAAAATTATTGTTCATAGGAAATTAGTGGACTACAAAGGAAAAATGACAAAGAGATCTTTCATCTTCACAAGAAAATTAAGGCTAAATTTTGTCCCTTTTCACTGAGATGTAATGAGGGGAGGGGCTTCTGGATTGCTGAATTTATTGTTTATCCTCACCTTTATAAAGCTTAGGGTTTAACAAAAAGGCATCAAAATACCATTTTTTAAATTTTTTTTTAGGTCTTTGGTATGATTAGACTTGGAAGATTGAAGCTCAATTTTCCAACCCATTAGCAAACACTAATCATTAAGCCAAATGGACCGGTTTAGTAATATTTTTCATGATTTGTCAAATGTAGAAGTTTATTAAAGTATGACTGACAGGATTTGACACAAGCTTCACTAATCACTCGATATATATCAGATGGCCCAGTAGATATATCTATTGCTTCTATTAAAGAGCTTTATAATACCAAACTAAAAAAAAAAACATTCAAAGTTTTCGTAGAGGAAGGGTAACATTTTACTACAAAACTAGATTGGATTACATTTTCAAAAAAAAAAAAAAAAAAAAAAAAAAAAAAAGAAAAAAAAAAAAAAGAAAAAAAAAAAAAATTTTACCAAGAAAGTGTTAGACATAACCAATCCACATTATAATATTTAACAGAAAATTATTTTCCTGATAGGTTGTCACTGTTGAATGCGGTAAACATTAGATACAATAATTAAGGCATTCAGTGTGATGGCATACGGAAACAAAATCTGGTTAGTGAAGGTTGAAGATATGTGTTGCATGGAGAGGAATTATATGAAAATAACTCAATTGATGTGTGACCTCAGAGGAAGATTACATCTGGACAATATAGGGAGATTTGTGCAGAACAGGAGACCTTGCTGGTTTGGTCACATTGAGAGAAAAGATAAGACTTCTTGGGTTAGATGTAGAACAGTTGAGATAAACAGGGTTTGTTGGCAGAGGGGAAAACTAGGAGAAAATGATAAAAATGGATTTAAGAGAAAGAGCGATAAATAAAGACCTGGCCAGGGTTAAGGTTAGCTTAGAAGTCAATTCCTAAAAGCTGTCCAACACATGCAAGCATTTTAATCTAATGATAAACCAAAAAAGTGTAAATCCATTTGAGTCTTTATTTGTATGAAGTTTGTTTAAAGTAAAAATCAAGTTTGATTTTGAAGCTTTTTATTAAACTTTTAATTATTATTAAAAAAAGGCGGGGGGGGGGGCACAAATTATACAAACATTATACATAGAATGATATTAATAAAAACTTTAAAAATTATTAGAGTTCATACCGTTGCTAAAGATTGAACTCTGGGTGCAATTGTTGCTAATCTGTTCTTATCAGGATCACACTTTCCAGAAAGAGAAATCCGGTTTTAACCACAAGAAAAAATAAATAAATAAAAGAAAACGTGATTAAACGTCAAGAAGAAACTTGTTTATTCCAGAAAAATCTCAGAAAGGAGGCCACCTAATAAGAATGGTTACACACGTCAGCAGTTGGTTCAGTTTATGTCATATTAGCCCCTCCCTGCTACCACCACACACACAAAAAAAACTGGCAACATTAAAAGTACAATCTAGTATACACTATGTCAAAAGAGATGGGGAGAGGATTATGCTTTGCCAATGTTCACACTAATATTCATAAAAAAAAAATTTTTTTTAAATCATAGGATTATGTCAGTAATATAATTTTCAGTATTATGATCATTTGTTAACCTAAAGTAAAAAAAAAAAATTAAAAAAAAATAAAAATAAAAAAAACTACTTACTTTATATTTAGAGTGGAGTTTTCTTTCTGAATTCATTTCAAATGGTGTGTGTGTGTGGGGGGAGAGAGACTGACTTCCTATTTGCTTTCTCGCTTCCCCTCATCACTGGCAGAAATGGTTTAGTCTTGCATGATTTTTACTCTGACTTTTCCATGATGGATGGAAGTACAAAATTATATATATATATATATATATATATTCCAGGTTAAAAATATACAAAAGTTAAAAACCATTGAGTTTCAACGAGGTTGTTGATAGTGCTCAATTAAAAAGAGTAAGATATTTTATTCAATTTAGGTAAACAAAATTACTCTAAGTCACGACAATAAATTTACTGTTTCTGTCTTTTACAAGCAAATATTCCAGTATAATCGGAAATCAACATTTGGTACCTCTCTTCCCACTTGACTTGATTCTAGGTCCAGTCCTGATGAAACGTAATGCATGGTCATCTAAGTATGAACCCTTTTTCGACGAAGTTGAATTGCTAGAATGCAACCCTCAATATGCCCATGTTAGACTTCCAACTGGAAGGGAGGAAACAGTGTCACTGCGTCAACTTGCCACAAAACGTAGCACCTAATACTAATGATTCTGTTATCTCACCGGAGACTCCATCTCTACAACCAGATGCCTTATTTGAATCGGGTGTATCCGAAGAATCTTGTGAAACCTCACAGGCTGATACAACACTCGATAAGAACGTATTGGAACTTATCCTACACAACATGTCCATCCCTATCATCTAAGAAATAGAGATGCTTGAAATTGAACCCACTAGGGATGAATGTCATATTAGCATTGTTACTTTGTATAAAATTTTTTTTTACATGGTAGTCACCACTTATCAAGGTCCAGAAACCACTCGGGGATAAGGGTCATTTACGGTCTTTGATGTGTTGTCATTCTTCCATTTCAGCATGCATACCTGTGATTCCAGATGAATAAAGCCTTATTAACTGGCAATCATTCGTCTTCTGAATCATTTCAAGAATTATCTATATTAAAATTAAAACAATCATTAAATTAACAAAACATAATTAATAAATGTCCTTTTTCAAAACCAATATGCAAATTAGTTAACATTGCTTGTACATAAGTAATATATTAAAAAAAATGATGCACATATGTGAAAAGGACTTAAAAATAGGGCATTTTGACTTCAGTATGAGAAATGGGTCAAATTTTATTCATTTAGATTATTTGGTATCCATGTAAGATTACTCTTTGCTTGTCTGTTCATTCGCTACACTTTTTCTCAGAAACTACTAAGCTGATCTAGCTGAAATTTTGTATGTACCTCTGCTATGATATGGTGTAGCAAACAAAGTATAGTGGTATCTATTCGATATACAGCTAAGCATAAATAGATTAGTATTGTATGCAAAAACAAGCACAAATTTAACCATATATTTAACTGTCAATTTGGCATAAGGCACTCATTATAAGTCAACAGGCTATAAATTTTGCGAGTTTTTAGCAAGCTAAAAAAATCTAGTTATTATATTATTATTGCTATGCAGAGGTGATGAAAGAGAAAAAAAGAATTAAAGATCCTGCGAATGATGGGAAGTGGGGATTAGCAAGAATGTTTATTAAGCAGCATACCCACTTCCTGACAAGTCAACGCCTTCTTCTGTGTTAATCTTAACTGGTTGCAATGATATATTAATTATAAATACATCCTCTCAACCACCCGGAATGAAAAGGTTGAATAGGTGCAAGTCAGAAGTGACAAAACAGGTATCAATTTCAGGTAATCATCATCTGGGGGTCTAAGGTGTGTATTATTTTACCTAATTGAAGTTTCTACCCACCTTTGATGGAGGAAGGGATGGGTAGAGATTCCAATTAGGCAAGATAGAAACTAGCGTCGTCGTTCAATTAGAACTATAAAGCTGGAATGTTTGATATTCTGATTTTATCATTTTAACTGATCATGTATTAGGAACCTATGCTCTTCACAGGTAGTCATGTTCACGTGTATTATATACTTGCTGGATGCCCGGCGTTGTCCGATTGTACAATACGGTTAAAACATGATATTTTAATTTGTGCAGATTGCATATGTATTATAGAATCAATCCTCTATTGAATATTATATGACAAGGAATACTTTGCCCGATGGACTAATTTGAAAAAAAAAAAAAAAAAAAAAAAAAAAAAATGATAGTGTCATTCAACAAATTCCATCTGTGTTTACAATATCACATCAAACGATATTTGGGCTTGACAATCTTAAAAATAGTCTTTCTTCTCATAGATAAAGAATTTTTACAAGGAAATATTTCACTTTACACCAATGTAATGTAAAATATTCCCCTGTAAAAATTATTTTTTATCTATAAGAGAAGGAAGACTATTTTTAAGATCGGATTTTTTTGATTTTCAATTCTTATCGGATGAATTTATGTACAAAACATATCTAAGAACACTATCAGAAATATAAATTACCTTTGTGTGAAATTTGCAAAAGATAGGCTCAGTAGTGTTGAAACCTATGAGGAAAGAACTCACACATACACAAAGTGACTTCATATATATATATATATATATATATGACTAGCCTGACGTTGCCCAGGTGTTTGGAGGTGTGTGTTGATCACCAAACTGGAAGTGACATAGGTTTAAATTAAGGCTAGACAATCAAAAAGAGGGGATAACTTTAAAAAATATCGGCGGAAAAAGCGACACCTCCCTGTAGAAAAGTGCCCAGATGAGGATGAAGGAATTAATGTTTTTGGTCAATTTTTCAATATTTGTCGTCTGAAGGGTCGAGCTTCAAAATGATACCAATCTCGTGAAAATCCGTTGCCTTTGTCGAAAGTTTTAAGCAGACATCCAAACATACATACATTTAAACAGACAGATGAGATTTACTTTATAAACTAGAGATTTTATCAGCAAATATAAAACACGTGCATCATAAAAAGATAATATAAAACAAACAGTTGGATAGACTAAAATTGAATTTATTCAAGTAAAATTTAAATAAGAAATTTTAGAAAACTTTGAAGTGTCGAATATAATGATAAAATCATTTTTGCTTAGCGATTTTTTTTTTTTTGTAAGTCCTACATTTCGTTAATACATAGCCTCATCAGGGTCGAAAGTCCGGTTTGTGAATTTTTTTCTTTTTCTTCATTTTGGTGTTATGGCGAAGAGACGAGAATTTACATGTTTGGTCCGGTGGTTGCAAGTGTATAATGCTCCAGTTTCGAGCGGGATTTAAAGTAAAAGTGTGTGACCATTTTTTACTTTGAATTTATTCAGTTTGTCATAGATGAACATTTAAAGGTTAAGTCTAATATGATTAAGAAAGGAGTACTCAACAACAAAGAGTATATACAATCGTCCCACAATAAGGCAACACAAGTGTTGAGAGTTAAAGAAATAGACAATACATGTGATGGCATCGAATGTATAACTTCTATGCAGATTATGGTCCCTCTAACGACAGCACACGACATGGAGAAAATGTGCGACAAAGTTGCTTGGTTCTTTGAGCAAGGCCTGAGAGTTCATCAGGAAGATAATGGATACAACATAATCATTTTGACGCACTACACACTAGTTCTCATTAGATCATCAAAGTTAAGCAATGTTGAGCCTGGTCGGTACCAGATGGATGAACATTTGGGAATACCAGGCACTGTACATAGGAGGATGTTGACAGTTCCTTGCAAGAACTGC
Source organism: Euprymna scolopes (assembly GCF_053919585.1). Lineage (NCBI taxonomy): Eukaryota > Metazoa > Mollusca > Cephalopoda > Sepiida > Sepiolidae > Euprymna > Euprymna scolopes. The sequence continues at coordinate 22,764,228 of NC_136495.1, forward strand.
AAAAACCTAACATCATCGTTTCCCCTGATGCAATTGTGAACCATTTGTGAATTTGAAATTTCCCTGAAACTTCTTTCCTTGGAGGAAGATGGTTCAACCTGCCTAGAGTGAGTGCCGCTTCAGTCGAGGGGGGGGGGGAGATAACCAATAGACAAAGACATCAGAGTTTTGAAAAAGTCATGTTCAAGCAAGAAACAAGTTCGAGAGTTTTAGAAATTGAGAAAAAAAAAGCTAAACAATCTTTGTTTTGGATTTGTCATATGGGTAAAAGTAGATTAGAAACCAAAAGTATTCTCTTGTATATCAAATCTATTCAAGGGAGATAAATCTGGTCAAACAAAACTATCACTGGGATCGATTTCTACCAACTATATAAATCATGAAATCAATCTATATTATTCTGTATATTCGATATCATTTACACACTAGGTGAGAATATGATCAGATATGCAATACATCACTCAATAAGTCCAGAGTTTAATTATTGAAACAATTTTTAGGCAAACTGACTTTATTCACTCAACATTGTACTTTTTTGGGTTGATATACCAATCTAAACCTTTTCTAACAATTTGAGGACTTTCTTATTGAATGACTTGTCTTTGACCTAAAAAATAGGTCTCAGTTTTTATATCACCTTTTCATTGGAGCCAAATTTCTTAGCCTAACGCATACTTTTGAGGTCTGCAAACGGACAGTAAATGTTAGGAGCCAGATCTGGAGAACAGAGTGCAGAAATAATTCCAAGAACCATTCTTGTACTTTTGCCATAGTTCTGATCAACTTGTGACACTGAATTTTTCCTTCATTTGTGGTGTTTTTTTATTTGTTGAGTTTTTTTCAAATTCAAATGCAACAATAATATGATATATTTGCTATTGATGATTGTTTTCTCAAGGTAATTAATGAACAAAATACCGTGTGCACTTCAAAATACAGGTCCAAACTTTTTCTGCTGATGTTTGTTCAGTGGACAGCCTTTACCTACTACTGTGCACTTAACCGACTGCAAATTTGACTTCGGAATTGATCCATATTTCATACATTATCAAATAAAATCACCACTAGTGACCAATTACTGGGAGCTCAAAGAAAGCAGACACTCATCAATCATTGAATGGAAAATAGTATGGCAAGCCAGTATATATAGAAATTTTAGACTACCTGTGTAGACTATTTCTGAACAAGAAATTTGAAATCATAAACTTTAAAAACCCAAAATTTATTAAACTGTATAAGCGAAATAGCAAACAATTGTATACACAGAATAAACTTTAAGATAATACATAAAAAATAATTATTAAAAAAAAGACTTAACACCTAAAATAAAAATAAGAAAAATACTCCGAGCATGCACAAGCTAATACAACACATAAAAAAGGATGAGCCACTCTTCTTCAACACTGAATAAAGGAGGTGGAAATAAAAGTCAGACGCACCTTTGTCCGAGTGAAGACCTGTCATTGGCTAATGAAAACATTAATCCATGGGCAGAAATAACAATGAATGTGATTGTTTAGCTAGCAAACTAAACAACATGTATACATAAAAACACTTAGTAACACGGATTCCATGCATTTTGGCTTGACAAGTCTTTACAAGGATAAAATGCGAAAAATTCCGTGTAACTTAATTGCCATGAATATTTTCATAACTTGTTACTACATTACTCTTTATCTTTATTTATACATAAAAGTCACTTTCTGTGTGTGTGTGACTGTGAGAGTTTGTTTCTTATAGATTCCAAAACGATTGAGCCATTTTTTAAATTTCACAGAAATGTACTTTATGTGTCAGCGTGTTCTAAGATATGCTTTGTTTGAGAATGCCTCCAATAAGTAGCAATAATCAAAAAATTCCAACTAAAGAAGGAACCATCTGATTTTGACCAAAGTTAACACCTTTATACAGCCTAATATAACGAGTGCATTTGAAAATTTTATCACTGTGCAAAGGGCTCAGGGTAATCAACAGTAGGTTCTTTGATAAGACAGGGATGCATTCGAAATAAACATTTGTTTCCAGCACAATTGCACCATGATACTTTATAACGATGTACCATCCGGCATAATTTATAACGTTAACGATACTACACCGGGCGTCCTTAACCTCGTCGGATTCCACCCGATGTGGCAGGTGTTCTTTGATCGTACCTTGTCTCATTACAAGTTGGCCTGTTGATCGTCCTTACCCACTGTGTTTTCATGAAGGAGCGTTTTGCCTCTCGATCGAATCGTCTTTCTTTCCATGTGTAGGTAGTCTCCAGGTACAGCAATCACTCCGCTGGTCCTTGCAGCTTGCTGCAAAAATGAAGAATCCTCACCACAAACAAACAGAACTCCGGTTTATAACAGTAACAAACTATTTGTTTTCATTACTTCATAACAGCTACTGTCTAATTTGAGGTGACTGACTATAGCAGTGAAACGATGTAAGACCAGACCAGTAAAGCCACAGAGTTCCCATTAACACAGGCTAGTTCCCATCATAACATCAGGCCCTGAAGGGCTCCTAAATTGGGAGCGCTTGACTAGCCCAGCTGTTCGGTTTGCTGGCTACGACTCTTCTCCGTTTAGAATTCCTTTTTCTAAATCCCCCCCCTTTCCCCCCCCCACCTCTCCTTCAGAGAGTAGTTACAAACACCTTTCTTTCTCTTAGAACTTATCTCTACCAAACCTCAACCCCCATTTGCACTGAGGTGTTTCTACTTATTATCAAATTAGGGGTGATTAGTCTGGTGTTTCTACTTATTATCAAATTAGGGGTGATTAGTCACTCCAAGTCGAACAATGCTTGGCGGCGACCCTCACCCCAAGCTGTCAACTAAGACATCTGGGACTCTTCCTATTGTTCACAGAGGTTTTAAAAACAACCTTTTCGTTGTTAACATATATAACAGCAATAAGATAAAAACAATTATCATTTGTTTTTCTCTTTCTGACAAAATCCCATAGATATTTCTGTTTAAACATCAAACCATCATCATCATCATTAGAATTCAGTCGTGCGAATTCCTCTGAATTTGTGTTGACTAGCAAGGTCACTCGGCATCGCCCGGTCCCCATTGGGTCACAACTTTACTTTTGTATTTTAAACTTTAATTTGAGCCATTATATAAAAATAATTTTATAAAATCAACAGTAGGTTTTATAGAGTGCAATATCGACTACAATGTATTGTGGACTAAGCCACTGCATAGAGGCATGTCAAGCTTTCTCCCAGTGCACCATGGTGGGCTCCTAACTAGGGCAGATGATTAGTTTGATTGAAAAATGGGCGACTTCACCGATTTTGATTACAAGAAAAGCATTAGAAGTGGGGAACATTCGTTGATCCTCATTCAATTCCAGGTAACGTCGGGTCTCACTGCTAGTATGCATAGATGCATGTGTGTATATGTACACACATATACACACACGTGTGTGTGTGTGTGTGTGTATCACACGGTCCAATCATAAATATTTGAGCAGTCTGCGTGTGTGTAGCAGGGAGACCTAACGTTGCCTGGGACTGAATAATGATCAATAAATGTTTCACACTCCTATACTTTTATTGTCACTGAAATCCGAAAAATCACCCATTTTTCAATCAAATCGATTGATTGCTGCTCTAGTCTGAAACCCATCGCGTTGCACCAAGAGGAAGTTTCATATGCTTCCCCGCAGAAACTTAGTAACAATACATTGTAGTCTACATTTATATATAATGGCTTCAATTAAAGTTTAAAAAGCAAAAGTCAAGTATCATGCTTCAATTTATCTCTAAAAAGGAAACATTAATTTTGAACGTGCCCCGTCATATCAAAGAACCTACTGTTGATTTTATATGCTTAGCCTTACTACTTGTGCGGTGGTTTGAATTTAAGTTCAAAATGAAAAAGTCAACCATCATGGTGCAATTGTGCTTTAAACAGAAACATTCATTTTGAATCCGCCCCTGTCATATCAAAGAACCTACTGTTGATTTTATCTGTTGGGCCTTTCGGCTTGTGTGGTAATAAAACTCAAATGAACTTGTGATGTTAGGGTGTGTAAGGTGTTAACATTTGTCAAAATCGCCAGTTCCTTCTTTCATCACATTATTTAGATTATCGATACTTATCAAAGACATTCCCTTACAAAACCTATATAAGAACACTGCCAGGCACATAAAGTACATTCATGTGAAATTTCATAACAATCAGCTCAATCATTTTAGAGTCCATAGGGAATAGACACACAAACAGACAAAGTTCCATTTGTATAATAGTAGATTTTATAAGATATATATGTATATATATATATATATATATGGTTTTTCATGGCGATGAGGCATCCTACCAGATACTAGACATTTAGTTACAATTTCAGTCACTCCAACCAAGTCTAACTGTTCCTTTCAGTGCAATTGTTTATATTTCTCTTGCACTTAGTTCACCAGGTATATTCGACAGGTAATTTAAGAAATTCAGTTCGGTTGCTCCTATAATTATTGGAATGATGGAGATCTAAAGATTCCAGATTCTTTTCATGACATAAGGCCTGGGTATTCTGTTATCTTCCCCCTCTCAGCTCTTAACACCAACATCGTTAGGGACACTGACTTCAACTAGGGTTGCTACTTTCTACATCTTGCTCCATATCACTATACCAGGCTTAGCAGTTCCCATTTTTAAAGTATGGTAGCTGTAGGAATTTCATAGTCATAATGGGTGGTGTATCACTTATTTACAACTGTTCTTGTCATTCCAACTGTTCCATACATATATGCACATTATATATACACATATAGATATAACACACACACACACACATATATACAAGTGAACGTGCCTCTGTGTGTGTGTGTGTGTGTGTGTGTGTGTACATTTCCTTACGCAATAACTGTCAATTTTAAGTCTACAGACTCGAAATTTGATATACAGGGTACTGAGATTTGGGAAAATCTTTGCAATCGGTTTTCGGCCAGAAATTTGGCTGTTCAACGATTTGACGTTTGAGAACTCTACCAAACTCCTCCGCCAATTTTGGATCTAAACACTTGAAATTTTAGATATAGGTTTCTTGGACATGGACCTAACTTAATACCTTGATTTGAGCCCCAAACAAATGATAAGGGGTCATAATAGGAATCAAAGTTTAAAAAATTGACCGCTTTTATTTATTTATTTATTTTTTTTGGCTCAACATACACCTCCAAACACCCGAGTGAAGCCGGGCTGAAATGCTAGTATATATATATATATATATATATATATATATATACACATGCACTAAGTATTGTACACTAATGACGCAAAATATTATGCTGCGCAATATGTGGTAAGAATGGCAACTATCTGCTAACAACTGCTGCACCATGTCAAGGTTAGGTGTATGGATGTGACAGTAAACAAGTCACAGGTTGTTTATCTTGTTAAAAACAAAGATTTAAATGATTTTGATAAAAGACTTCGAATAAGAAAATTAAATGTCAATAAAACATTTCGGGAGAAATGTAACAGATGTTGAGGTGTTCACATTCAGTGAGAGAGAGGTGACTCATGAGTGTCATCGCAAGAAAAGGAAGTAAATCAACCATTGTGTTTGCACAGGATGAGACAAAATAGCAATGTTGTCCTACATTGATGATAATGTTCGGCAACATGTGTGTGTTTTCCACAGCCTTATTGAAATGTTAGGTAGCAAAAGTCAAAAATTAAGTTTTTTTTTACCAAGACACAAAACAGAGCCGCAGGTCAATTGAAAACTAATAGGAAAAAAGGGGTAGGAGTTATAATACAGAACGGTATCAGGTATTCTCACTTTGTTTTGTATGTGTGGCAGGGAGGAGGCTGCAGTGGTGTAGCAACTATTTTTGCCACCCAGAGCGGTTGAAAGATTTAGAAAGTTCTAAAAAATCTGTTTAAAAACCGTATCACACACATGAAATACAAAAACATATTACAACCATAAAAACTCATTTTGGTATTAAAATTTCAGATTTTTTGTTAACTTTTTTATTTTAATTTTTTCTATTTTTGCCCCCTCAAAATGTTGCTTCCTGGCACGTGCCACCTGGGGCAGACCGCCCCCTTCCTTTACTATGCCACGGAGAGGGGGGGGCTACATAACCACAGATCCTTCATTAACAAAAGAAAAGAAAATCTTTTGATGGAGATACATGAACGTTTGTATTAAGTAAACGTTTCACCGAGGTCAAAACTTTCTAATACAAACAGAAAATAATTTGTCATGTAGCAATGACTAACATCACTGAAGAATTCATGCATGATTTGTTTTAAAGTGTTTTAATTTTTTTCATTAATGGGTCACCACTTATCAAGACCCGAGGGCCACTCAAGGATAATGGGAAAATTGTTGTTTTCTGGGTCGAATCTATCTATATAACATATTGTTGACTACTTTTTAACTTTGAAGTAGTATTTTTTAGCTCCGTACATCAAGTGGCTTCATGCCTTGTCTGGAGGGATTTCCAATGAAAAAAAATTCAGTTGGATGATGGAAGTTCACCACTCAATAATTGGAATGGGCAGAAAATTACTTAAGAGGAATTTGTTATCAAAGAAGACAGGTCGACAAATATTTGTTTACATTAGACTTGAAGACAACTATATTGTAGTCGGTTGGGAAGCAGCCTCATGGAATTTTATTCCCCCACATGAGATGTTCTAGGAAAGAAACTTTGTGGGAAGTTCCATTTGATGTTTGACAGAGAGAGAAAAAGTTCATTTCAATAGTTGTAGCTAGCCAAGTTCTTGTGGTGAATGTTTTCTGGAGGAGAGGAGGTCAAGGATTTTCGCTCTATTCAACATAACGATACAGTAAAGTGAGGCTAGAAATATCTCTTTTGTGCAGAAGAGGATGTAGAGAAGAGAAGAGATTTTTCTCCTGCTAAATTTTGAAGTTTATTTTGTACTCTGCTCAAGTAAGAAAGAGTGCTGCAAGCAACACCACTCCATAAATGATAGCCATACTCCATCTTACGACATATCTAGCTCTTATACAGATAGAGAATTTTGTAAGGACAGAGTTTTTCTAAATGAGAAGAATGGTGCTTCCACAAGAAGAGGATACCCTGGCCCATTGGACAATTTGTATATCAACTGTTTTAGAATGCCTGGCCTTTACATTGCAAGTGAAACAGTCCCATTTTTATAAGTGTTTTACTAGAAATAATAAAATGGTTATATTTTGGCGATTGTGTTTTTTCATCGACAATTTTTCAAAACTCATTACTGAGTGAAAAAATGTTTTACCCTTCATTATTTATTTTAATAAAATCAAGCAAAGTCAAATTATTTCAACAATAAAAGGTTTAATAGAACAATGTACTCTTTCTTTTTTTTTAATGAAGGTCGTTTTAAAAACATCTAAAGAAATTCAAATTTTTATACCATTAAGTCTCAATATAAAATTTTTTATCAAATCGAAAAAATAATTAGAAATTAATGTGCGATGCATACTTAAATGCTTCCTTTACGAGAATTTACAAGTAAATCTATTTTCATTTCCACAAATTTTAAAATAAAGATTTTGATTTAATGGGATCTCGAATCTGAAAGAGATTAACTTGCATTTACTAATAAAAACAAGGCCGATAGCCATTAGTCGCGTGCTCTTGTGTAATGCATGAATGTAGGATTGACATGAAATTCTTAAAGATAAATTAAAATTACCGTAAAATGGGCTGAAATGACAAATAAATAAAGAGTAAATGACTTAGAATGATTTTAATGAACTTAAGGATGAATTGAATGGCCTTAAGAATGACTTGAATGATTAAAAATTAACTGGAATGATCTGGAGAATGACTTGAATGGCTTTGAGACTGACTGATTGTAAAGTGAGTGATCATTTTACATTAAATTGATAGAGAAAAGGGATCCCCCAATTTATATCACAAAGTTACAAACATAAGTACAGCATGTAGTAAGAACAGATACTAAACTTTGATCTTGTTTATCTAGTTTATTTCCATAATGCAAAAACTTTATAATTAAACAATGAGAAATTCAAAAAATAAAAGCAAAAAATTAACATTTGTAAACAAACTTAGGCACAAGGCCATACAAGAAGTGGAATGGGGAGTGTTGCAGGATCTTTGTTACTAAAGTGAAAATGGAGTCTTTGGCGACTTTACTCTTGACTGGCAACATTTACCACAATACCTCATTCACTCTGTGGACTCTAAACTAACTAATGAAAACCCCAGCGTTTTTGCAAAAACGAATATATTTACAATTTCTGTGTGTGTGTGTGTGTGTGTGCGTAATTTTTTTTTTTTTTTTTTAATATTAAAATGTGTGTGTGATCTTGGCCAAAAGGCCAAGAAAAGCTTAAAAAGCTAAGAACAGCATCTATTAACAACAGACCTTTGATCTTAACCAAAAAGGCCAAGCACAAAAGTGTTACAGACAAACCGACGGAGTGACTTATAGAGTCGCTTGCACGCGATTAATAAGATTGTTTTGCCACAACAAAGTAACAATAAAGATTAGGAATTTAAATAAAATTACATAAAAAATTAAATGAAATAAAAAAAACAAAACTGCATTTTTGAATTTTTGAGATGAGGATTGGTAATTCATATTATTAAATAATATGCATATACAAATTAGTAATTTAAATGATAAATTGATTAAACGAATACTATACCTGACCAATTTTAATTAAAAACGTAGAAATTTAATTAAAATCAAATAAATTAAGAAACTTGCTAATTAATATAAACAAATTAAGAAAAAATAAAGATGCTGGAACAATGAAATTATGTTAATTGACCAAATGCAAAAACTAAATAAACTTGTTAACATAAAAAATATTTATTTGTATAACTTTTTAAAGCAGTGTTAATTCACTTCATTTTCCAATTGCTTCTACAGAATTTCAACGGCACCACACCGATTTTTGCCAAATAAAATTCAAGATTCTTCATCATTACTTTAATGAAAAAATAAGATAAAAATGTTTTATATCACTGTTAATAAATATGCTGATATATCTATTTGTATTGCTTAAATCAGGACAAAAAGGTATTATTTCGAAATTGCCACTATTGCATCAGTGAGCCAACAATAATTTAATTGGCGCCACCCCAAAAAAGTTCACTTTTGATTAGGACAAAAATGAAAATTCTTCTAGTCTACAAGAATTTCTTCACTAACCGAGGACAGAGAAGATGAAGTACAGTATCAGAACAGATACAACACTTTGCATTATTTATTTGCTTTAAGATACGAAAGTACAAGTTAAATGTTTTATGTACATATTTATAAATAGAATTTTTTAAAGCGAATAATTCCTTATTTTCAAATAAACTGTAACATGTTTTTATTAATTAAAAATATTGCACTTAAATAAGGTATTTTTTGTATTATAAAACTAAAATTTAAGACTCAATTCTCTTTAATAAATTCAGAAAAATTCTTTAATCTAAAAGTGTATCGTGCATCTTTTTATAAGTAAACATTTTACATTGGCTAATTGAACAATTTAAAACTGAAATGAAAGTAATCCTAATCATAAGGGTATTAGTTTTAAAAACTTTGATGTTCAACTTCTTCGAAAGTATGGAAGCATAGCAATTGTCTAAAGTGCAAACAAAATGGCGACTATTGAAACTATTAGAGAATACATTGGATAATAAAATGTCTTAATACCATAGAAAAAACTATTTGTTGGCGACTATTTTCTATGTTCAAAACATACTCGAATACCCCTGAAAATCAACTTTTGAAAAGTGGGTTGGTAAACTTCACCACTTTGACCAAAATAATTCTTTAACATAAAAGAAGTGGATGTTTTTAGAGTAGGCAAACATTTTACATTGATTAATCAACTTCAAACTGAAATGAAAGTAATAACAATCACGAAGTATCAGTTTTAAAAACTTTGACAGTCAACGTTTTTTAAAACACAAATATTGCAAAGATATAAAAACTACACATTATGCTGATTGGCAGTTACGATTAAAGATTACCCGTAATTAAAAAAAACAAAAAAAAAACAATTTTACTATCAATTAAATACATTGTTATATTAAAGCTATTGTAGTAAGTAACTTTTTAATTTACTTTTTTCATTTAAAAATTCACCATATTTTTAATTGAAATAGTCAGCTGATGAAGCAAATAAATATTTCTTTTGCACAATATAAAACATTAAATTAGGCACGGCCAAAAATGGCCGAAAAATCAAGTTGTTGTTTTTTAAAACGAAATTACATTTATTAAAATCCATTATTTCTGAGTAACTTGTTTTTTTTCCAGAAAGATAAAACCCTGAATTTTATCATATAGAAAACAGAATAATGTAAAACTTTTTCTACTATTTTTAATTAAATTTTAAATGTTAAATTTTCCCAAAAAGTTTACAATTGACATTTTTTGTCTTGCACAAAAAACGTACATAAATATTAAAAAAAAAAAAAAAAGGTTTTTGAAATAATTAATTTATTTATTTGTTGTCTAATTAAGATTTAGGATGATTTTCTATGAGAATATGCAAAAATATTATAATATAAGTACCTAGATTTCAAATAATTCCACTTATTCATATAGGCAACCAGTTACTTCGCGTCGATCTAGAGTCTAGATCGACAATATTTATGTTTGTATTTGATAAAGAGCAAACTATGGAAGACCAAACAGGCCAAAAAAAACTTCTTTTTCAGTGACGAAAATTTCAATGTATTATTAACGCTGAGGCTGGCCAGTACCAGATGGGTGACCATTTGTATGAGTTTGGTTTTTAATGTGTATGTGTGTGGGGGCCAGGCTCCCCAAAATAGGGGGGGGGGCAATTTAAAGCAGAATAAAAAAAAATTATTTCAGCGCGTTTGGTCCACCGTAGTCGAAAGGCGGCAAACGTTTTCAAACGGGATCGAAAAAAATGATGCTATTTTTAACACAAAGGGCACAATATTTATCGAATTTTTGTTTTTTGTATCGATTCTTCAAAGCATGCCCTGTTTAATAATGATCATGCATTATTCGGCTCGCTAAAAAAAAATTGTTAATTTATTTATCAAAGATTTTAAAATGGCTTTTTTTGTATAAATATTTTAAAATATTTTTGTTTGTTTTGCTTAACTTAAATTAATTATTTTACTTAACATATTCACCGAATTTCACACTTCAAAACTCAAAACGAGATAATTAAACACAATCGAAGTTCTGATATTCAGACGTCAAAATAAGGTATGCAAACAATTTTTTTTTTTTTTAATCTATAATTCTATCCCTTACAGCAACACAATATGTTGTGTACAGTTTCAGATGATTATTTTAAGCATATCTGTACCCCCTCAAAACAAGGGGGGGGGGGTTGTAAGCAAAAAAAAAAAATATATATATATATATATAAATATCGTTTATAAAAAATAAGTACATTGTTATAAAGTTCATTCTTCTCTTAATAATCGCTGAAAATTTTGTATTGATTGGATAATTACCTGATTTTTGGTAGATTTTTAAAAAGACGGTTCATCAAAAAGTACTTACCTGCCCCCCCCCCAGTTTTGGCGGTGCCTACATTAAATATAAAAAATTTTTATTTAGCTACCGTTGTTTCTCCAGATGAAATTATACCCATTAAAAATGTTCTCAAAAAGCAAAATATTCAATGCTGTTTTAAAAAAAAAAAAAAAAAAAAAGTTAAATTTCTAACTTTACAGGAAATTTTACCCATGACTGGAAAATATTTTTAACAAAAAAAAAAAAAAAAAAAAAAGTTAATTTATCTTTAATCGCCAAATTATGATAAAATCGTTATTTTTTTGTTTTTACCAACTATTTTAATGTGGGTGGGGGGGTAAAATTCAAGAAAAACGTTTCTCTAGTAAATAATTTTTTTTTATTCGGAAGAGCATAAAATTTCACACACAATTTGAAAAAATTAAAAATATTAGATGAATAGAAACATTTTGATAAATTTCCAAAGTTTGGAAAAAAATAAATTCAAAACTTAAAAAAGTTAATGCATTTCATTATATAAAAAACACGCACACAAACTTATGCGCTAATTTTGAAAAATAAAGAATTTAAATACTATAAATTTTATGTTAAATAATAGTTTATTTTAGAAATATGTTCAATAAATAAAATCAGCAACGCCCCCCCCCCCCAAAAAAAAAAAACAAAAAAAAAATGAGTTTTGTACATTTTATTCACGGTTCCAGGTTTTTTTCATCTTTCTACACCTGCATAAAAAATACAACCTTGAAATAAACATAGCAACAAAGAAAACAATACTAAAGCTTCAATTGCAAAATCAAAGTTAAAATGTTGAATGCAAACGAGACTCAAAAGGGTACCTCGAATAATAAAGTAATGATAACACAAATCAAAGTAAGCCGTCCATTGTACGGGAATTCTGAGAGAATTCAAAATAAACTTCGTAATCTAGTAGGGATGCCCTTCTGTCTTCCCTACAACTTCTTTCCCAAAGAAGAAACATTGCGAGTCTGTCTCTGCTTTATCATTATTTTCCTGGCAAGTGCTCGCTCGTCTGAGCTTCATTCTATGGTCCCGATAAACACCCGTTTAGCTGAAACCACTATCAGCAATTTCCCGTCTAAATGCAGATTCCATGAACAAAGTTTCTTTCTTAGAAAGCTTGCTTGTGGAACTCTGAAGTTTTCCTGCTTTCTGACTGACTACAATCTGGTCATCATCAGGTCCAACATGAACAAGTTCTTGTTGAGCCATCCCCTTACCAAATTTCCACAACGATTACTATGATATTGTCCCAGTGATTACTGTACACTAATTAACCCATATCCTCGAGGCCTCTGGACCTTCATAAGTGGTGACTCCTTTGTAAAAAAACTAAAAAAATAAAGAGTGACGGTACGGAGCAGCGTGTTTGTACACAGACTGTCAGACTCAATTTTGCTTTCTCCTGAAGGTCCAGATTTTGTTGAATTTACCCCAAAGAAATCCATTGACAAGTGGATAGCAAACAGCAGGAGAAGGATTGCTTGGGGGGGGGTAGAGAATGTGATTGGTCAGCTAACATTGTGTCTGTGGATCGAAAGTGTTAGGCCAAAGCAGTATTGTTTGAGAACAAAAAGATTTAGAGTCACAAACTATTATTGATTTGGCAATTTAAATTGAGCAAATGTTAGAGTGAAACTGGGAATGGTAATAAAATAATAATTGCAATTCAATATTGGGCAAATGGAATTATGAATTTAAAAAAAATAAAATTTCAGTTTGAAACAGAAATAAGTTCAATTTCAATAACAAAGACAGACCATCTGGACATTCCTCTTTCCAGTACCACTTTAAGATCTTAAATTAGCATTACTATTGTTAATGTCATGAATATTTCTGAGTGACATTTACCAACCTGATAGGGAAATTGAAAATAAGGTAAAAGGCCTGCTGTTAAGAGCGTTACAATAACTGCAACTCATGACTGAATATTACTAAAATGTCACCTTTGCTAGGTAACAATGTAAATGAATGTAATGCTTTTATGTTAAGTTTAATAATATTGAAACTGAGGAGATCTTCAAACTTGCATTTGTCAGTCAACTGAATTTTCCTGAGGGAGTTCTACAGTCTCTAAACTCAATATGTTTTTTTTATGATCTTGTTGATGTTTTATGATTCAAGTTTCATGATATTAAAATTTATGAGATCTTCAAGACTTTAAATTTACATTCAAATTTTGTCAGCGAGTTTACTGGATATTTCTAAATGACCTCTTTCAAAGTTTGACAGGAAACAATTAAAGTGAATGCAATGTTTTTAAAGAAGTTGTTTCAAGTTTAGTAACTGATATTGAAACTGATGAGATCTTCAACTTGCATTTTTCAGTTGATTGAATTATTCCAAGTAATATTTGCTAGGTGACAATACCAGTGAATGTATTTGTTCTTGAAATTTCTGAATTCCCTTCCATAATTTTCGTCTGTATCGTCTTAAAGAATTAGAAAATAAAACAAAATTTCGCAAAATTAACAGAGTGAAATAACATTACACCCATTTGGCTGATAATTTTTCCATAAACAAAAACATTTGCTTGTCAAAGGTCAGCTAAAGATAAATTTGTCCGCAGAGCCTTGAATAATATTTAGCATGTGTCAATCCAATATGGCGATTGTAGTGAGTTTGAATACTTGTTTTTGTCACAACTCCAGATATAATCGTGCTATACGCGAATCCATAAACATTATCCTTTTGTTGTTCTTTATTCATCACTAGCGTGGGTACCCTCCGTTTCCCGGGTGTAGTGACGTGGGGAGGGGGTTTAAATCAAAACAATAATAAAATGAAAAATAAAGAATAGGCGAACGAAATAACTGTTTTAAATGTTAAAAACTTTTTTAAAATTCGTAAAAAAAAAAAAAAAAAAAGCGAACATGATGGAAAATAAAGAATAAGCAAACGAAAAAAAAATAGCATAAATAAGCCTGTTTAAATGTTAAAACTTTAAAAAGATCGGAAAAAAAAGCAAAAAAAAAAAAAAAAAAAAACAGCAAACGTGATAGGAAAAATAAAATAAAAAGGGAAAATAAAGAACAAACAAATGAAAAAAAAATGGCATGAATAACTTTGTTTAAATATTTAAACTTAAAATTGAAAAAAAAAAAAAAAATATGTCGGCGAGAACATGCAACCTTAAGACAACAACACTCACTATAACCACTACTCTACGATCGTGTGAGTGAAGTTACATCATTTTTTTGTTTTTTCTATTTAAACTAATTCAAGAACGTTTTTCATGCATGCATATTTCTACAGGAAATAATTGACCATTTTTTCTAATTTTCAAATGTTATTCGACCAATACATCGCCCTTAAGACGGTACCGGTTTCGACCCAGTCCGATGCCACTGAGAAAGGTTTTAGGCAGACATAAAAACATACATACATACATACATACAGAAGGTGAGATTTATATAATAGATGATGACATGTTTATTTACTAGCAGGCTACCCAACTCAGTAGTAAAATATGACTAAATATAATATTTTGATTTATGCAGATTTTGTATGTATTATTATAGAGCTAATTTTCTATTGATCATTATATTGTACCTAATAGATAGTAGTTATTTCAAAAGTTAAAAAAAGAATAAATAAATGACTTGGGTGCCATCAGCTAAAATTGAAACCAAAATATTAAGTTCTCCAGTGTTATTCATTGCCATCTGAGCGAAGACGACATGCATATGAAAGCTTTACAAATTAACAGAGTTAAATGTGTAAATGTATATTTGCGCATGCATAAAAGATATGCATTAATTAGACTTACACTTGCCATGTTCTAATTTTTCAATTTTGACCTCTTAGCAGCTTTTTTTTCTGGCTACAAATCAAATCAAATTTATTCTACAGATTCAAATAGTCTACATACCAAGTTTCTTGTCATGAGAGGACAGTGTGCCTTTTAAAATTTGAAGAAATTAACATTTCCTACATAAATAATAATGTAAAAATAAATATATATAAATATAAAATAAATATTATATCATAATATGAAATTAAATATATATAATATAAAAACTTTTACTATTAAAATACATTACAGTTAAAATATAGAAAGATTCCTTTTTAAGCATCTCGGGAGAGATTTAAAAATAGAACAGAAAAGTGTTCTTTTTTCAAGGGTTCTACAAGGTTCCAAATTCGAGGTGTTCCCTTTTTAGAAATTCTAGAAGGTTCCATCCCCATGACTATAAACAAACGCTAATAGCATCATAACTTCAGTTATTAAATCAGGCCTGAGACAGAATGCTAAGTTGGGGGCGATCTTTCAACTATTTATGACTCCGGTTAATTTCCTGGGATAAAATCCAGTCGTAAGGACTTTTCCTGAAACAAGCCTGAAACTCCCTGAAAAAATAACAGACACTCGATAAATATTGATTTTTTTATCTTATTCTGACCAAAATAAAAATATATTATACTTTCTCAAACTCCATTATTATTCTGTGACAACTAGTAACAAAAAACTTGATTTTTTTCTTTTTTACACAGGAATCACCACATTATCAAGGCCATGAGGCTGCTCGAGGGTAAGGGTTAAAGAGTTTACAGTAGAAATTGGACACTATAGTAATCATTAGTAATGAAAATTCGGTAAATTTGTTAACTTATATGGAACGGCTTATCAAGAACTTATTTACGTTAGACTTGAAGACAACCATATTGTAGTCAGCTGGAAAGCAGAAAAACAATTCCACAGGCGTGCAGTTCTAAGAAAGAAGCTTTGGTCATGGAATTTACGTTTAGGTTTAGACACAGATAAAGAGTGGGGGGAATTATTGATAGTGTTTTCAGCTAGACGAGTGTTTCTTGTGAAAGTTTGGCGAGGGAGGGGATCATAGACTGAAGCTCAGTCGAACACTTTCCATGAAAATAACGATACATAGAGACAAACTCGCAACATCTCTTCTGTAAGATAGAGGTTGCAGGGAAGAGAAAAGGACATCTCCTACGAGGCTACGAAGTCTATTTTGAACTCTATCAAGGCAGGACAAGTCTTTTCTAGCAGCTCCTGCCCAAATGTGGCATCAGGAAAAGTATTCCATCCTTGGATGTACCTAGCCCTTATATAGATAGAGAATTGCATCAGCAGTGATATATCTACTGGATTGATAGAAAGATCCCACCATTTTTCCAGCGGCCTTGGCAACAGATTTGATGTACGTGTTCCATTTAAGATCAGGAGTAACGGTCAAGCCCAGAAGCTTGTCAAAACTTGAGGGCTCCTGAAGACGAGAGCCATTCATTTCAATTGATGCCAAATGTGAATCCGTGTTGATGATGTAAAGATAGAAGCTTGGTTTTAGATGCATTAAAAGTAACCAACCACTCCTTTCCCCATTGTACTAGGTGCTCAAGATCAGAGAAGAGAGAATCGGAGAGAACTTGGTCGTTTACTGTTTTAGATGTGCTACCATAAATGGTAGTGTCATCAGCATAAATGTCTACAAATGATGTAAGGATGTAATTTGGAAGATCATTAATGTAGATCAGGAAAAGAGTTGGGCTCAGGATGGACCCTTGAGGGACTCCAGCATTAATACTGTGAGCTTCTGATTTTTGCCCCTCAACTACTACTCTTATGAACCTATCAGAAAGAAATGATTTAATAATTGAGAAGACATTTCCAGCTATACCATAGCTAGAGATCTTGTGAAGTAAACCTTCATGCCATAGTCTATCAAAGGCCTTAGATATGTCAAGAGCAATTGCCCTAGAAAGGTTGCCTTCGTCGAGAGATTTGCTAATCCTATGAGATATAACTGTAAGCAGATCTGCTGTAGATCTAGCAGAACGGAAACCATATTGAGTGTCACTAAGAAGGTTATTTTTGTTGAGATGGTTGATTACTTCTGTATTTAACACAGATTCCAGCAACTTACTAATGATGCACAGGAGACTTATTGGCCTGTAATGAAAGGGGGATGAGCGATCACCTGAATTCTTAAATACAGGGCATACTGATGAGATTTTCCAGGGTGATGGGAAGCTATTCTCCTTAAGACAACGTTTAAACAGTTTTCCCTTACACTTTTTTTGTTAATATTTGTTTATCTGTTCAATAAATTCCCTTTTTCTCTTAAACTTTTTTAGTTTTTTTTTTCAATATATGTTGTGTCTACCCCTAGACATTTATCTTGCACGTAACAATCTGTAAACCAAAAAATTGTCAGAATAGTTTATTAGAGACTTCTGTGCACAAACACACAAAAGGTTATATATACATATACACATATATAAGTCTGGGTAGGTTTATCCATTAAAGTGTTAAATGTAACACGTCTCTTATTTGATTTTCATATATATATATATATATATATATATATATATATATATATATATATATATATATATATATATATATAGGGTGGCCCACTTAAAAAATAGCCCGATCTCTCTAATCTTTCTTTAAGCAATTTTTTTTTCATTTTAAGCGGCCTACTTAAAAGTAGGCCGATCTGATTTTTCTCTTAACAACCAACTGACACCACAAGACAAAATGCAATTCTTTTTCCAACAAGATGGCGCTACATGTCACACGTCTCACAGATCACCAACACGAGTTCATGACATGTTTACAGAAGAGAGAACAATAAGCAAAGGGTTATGGTCACCACATTTCCCAGACTTGTCATCAGGTGATTTTTATCTTTGAGCGACTTTAAAACAAAAAGTTTATGCAAATAATCCTCACAATCTAGACCAACTAAAGGATAACATTACCAACGCTATCAGGAATATCACCAGAGCAGATCTACAGACAGTATCTGCAAACGTTGTTAAACGTGCACAGAAATGCATAGATGTCAACGGGGGAGCACTTCCAGCATCTTTTATAACACCACAGATAATTTAAACAATAAAAGAATGTTCCTCCTCTCTTCGTTTTCTGGGTTACTTTTAAGTGGGCCATCCTGTATATATTCAATAATAATAAAAAAAAAAACATTAAAAACAAAATTTGGAGTAAAAAATAAAAATAAATTCAAGCAGAAAAGAGGATATGACTGGGAAAAAATAGGTGCAGAGAATATTAACCAATGAGAATAGGTTGTCCAAATACGCAGCAAGGACAAACAAATTTGTTATTGTTGGGTCATATAAAAAACAAGGATGCAGAGGGGGGTTGGCCAATAGTAAGATCTATTGAAATAAAATTGTTTTTACTGATTACAAAAAAACACTGAAGAAAAAATTATATTCTTTCTATTCTTCCATAAAGAACTTTAAAGCTTGTCAATATTGAATGTAAAAGATAAAAACAATTTTGTGTAGACCAAAATAAAGGTCAATTATGAAGACAGGTTCTTGATTGTTGAATAGTGAGGAAATAAAAAGAATTATTTAAACAATGCAATAACAATATGATGACATATCACATGGAATTCATTTTTTTTTTTCTAAGGATGGGACATCCTACTGGATACCCAACATTCACCCGCTATTTTAGAGACTAACTGAAAAACCTATTTAAGATTCTAACTGTCCTTTTCAATGCAATTGTTTGTATTACTCTTGCACTTGGTTCACTGGGTATATTTTCGCAGTTGCTCATATAATTACTGAAATGATGGAGATCTGCCTAAAATTCCAGCTTCTTTTCATGCCATACATAATACCTTGGTATTTATCTTCTTACTCTCGGCTTTATTTAAGCCAGTATTATTAGGAACACCGACTTCTATTAGGGTTGCTATATTATTATTCTTGTTCCTTATCACTGTAAACAGTTCACACCTTTATCCTTGTCAAAGATTATTTGATCAAGATGAGCATCAAGATATTTCTTCATCCTCATCCTTCCTTTAAACCTTGTTCCCTGTGACTTTTGGTTATTCCCTAAGCTCAAGGAAAACCTTAGAGGCTGTCGTTATAAGACAATTAAGGAGATGAAAGAGGCTGTGATAAGGGTCATTGACAAACTCACACAAGAGGACTTCCATGGAGCCTTCCGTAAGTTGTTGGAATGGTACAAGTGCATTACAGCCAGAGGAGATTACTCTGAAGTGCACTAGAGTTTCATGTGTGTACGATCAATAAAAGTGGTTACATTTCCAACCCGTTTCCCTGACCAGCAAGAACAACACGCATCACTTCTAGATCTGTTTCTGACTACAGTTCCCGAGAATTGCATAACAAATGCTGACAGCCCACTCGGGAACGCTGACCATGCAGTGATAATGGTAGAAATCGCCCTAAATTCTAGACCCAAAACTGAAGAGCCAGTGCTCAAAACAACGAGATATTATAAAAAGGCTGACTGAGAAGCCATCAGAGATCTTATCAGAGATGCCCCATGGGGAAATATTTTTTCTCTTCCTGCTGAACAGTGCGCAAATGAGACCACTGAATGGTTCAAAACAGCAATTGAAGCACATGTTCCCATGCGGAAATTTTATAGCAAGCCCCACTCTCCCGAATGGTTTACTTCGACTTGTGCAACTGCCATTGCTCAAAGGCAGCATGCATACCGCAGATTTAACCGACATAAGTCCAGTTCAAACAAACAGAAGTATATAGAAGCTAGAAGTAACGTTAAGAAAGAAATAGCGACAGCTAAGAGAGAATTTACTAAAACCACTAAAAAACGCATCGAAGCACAAAAATTAGGAAATCGTGACTTCTGGAAAATCTACAACAGTGTAGTAAATAATGGGCAATCAACAATTCCCCACTAACCAACAATCACGAAGTTGTTTGCTCAGCAACCAACAAGCCAGCCGGTTTGCCTCAAACTCCACACTGGACCCTTCCAACCACCCCCTGCCTGACTTTCCTTTGCGGACAGACGCCACGCTAGACGATCTAAAAATCACCCCTGCTCAGGTACATGCTATCATAAAAAACCTTGACACTTCAAAAGCATGTGGACCTGATCTCATCCCAGCTGTGCTATTAAAAAAGTGCTCAGCCGAAGTAGCCCCAGTTCTCTCCAAACTCTACAACAAATACCTTAATAAATCATGCTTTCCGGGCTGTTGGAAAACTGCTTCTGTGGTACCAGTATTCAAGAATTCTGACGAAAGAACTGACCCATCAAATTATCGCCCCATTAGCCTCCTCCCACTTTTCGCCAAAATATCTGAGACTATAATTAACCATGCTCTAGTCCGGCACCTTACAGATGCTAAACTTCTGACTGACAAACAATATGGATTTAGACAAGCCCGTTCCACAGCTGACATCCTCACTGTAATCTCTGAACGTATATACCATTCACTGGACAAAGCGGGGGAGGGCAGAGCAGTAGCTCTAGATATATCTAAGGCTTTTGACAAGGTATGTCATGAGGGTCTCCTCAGGAAAATTAAATCATTTGGTATCACTGATATCATACTTAACATAATTAAATCCTTCTTAGATAAGAGAAAAATCCAGGTTGTCCTCGATGGTCATACATCTAAATAGTGTGATATAAATGCGGGAGTGCCTCAGGGGTCTATCCTTGGGCCTCTATTGTTCCTAATATTTATTAATGACCTCCCAGACAAAACTGCCTCTGAGATGGGTATATATGCTGATGACACTATGCTCTATAATAGGCATGGCAGGAAAACAAATGAAAACATAACTAAAGAAATGGCAAAAACACGAGAGGATGACCTCCAATCTGTAGTAGAATGGGGACATAAATGGATGGTCACATTCAATGCTGCCAAGACTAAACTGGTTTCCTTCAATAATTACAAGAAACCTTCTCTGCCACCAATAGCAATGGCCAGTGACTCCCTGTCTGAGAGTACATTTTTCAAACTGCTTGGTCTAACGTTCACAGGAAACATGAGTTGGAACAATTATATTGAAAACATTGCCAGGGCCGCTGCGAAAAAGGTAGGCTCTCTCTACCGTGCTAGAAAACTACTGACACTTGAAAGTATCCTGTACCTCTATAAGGCCACCATTCGCCCATGTATGGAGTATTGTTGTCACATTTGGGCTGGTGCATCTGCTGCTAGTCTCTCGCTCCTAGACAAGGTTCAAAAGAGAGTCGCCAATCTGATAGGCCCTGAACTGGCATCTAAGCTTCAACCTCTGTCCCATCGACGAAACGTTGCATCCCTCAGTCTGTTCTACAAGTATTTTAATGGTGAATGCTCTGACGAACTGCAGACACTTGTGCCCCCACGACGTAGACACCCTCAACAAACCCGACAGGCAGCTAAATCCCACCCCCACACAGTAGAGATCCCTAGATGTAAAAGATCTTTCTACTCCAGTAGTTTCTTCCCCAGAAGTGCTAGACTCTGGAATTCCATTCCAGGTCCCTGCTTCCCTAACTGTACTGACATGCAGAAGTTCAAGTGTAACGTGAACGGACATCTTGCTGCCCAAATCCCAACATAGTGCCCCAGTAGTTGCTGCCCCTGATAGTAGCCCCTTACACCAAAGTGGCCATGTGCCTTGTTTGGAGTGAAAATGTAATAAAAAAAATTTAAAAAAAAATAAATAAATAAAATATAAAAAAAAAGTGCCAGTATGAAAAAAGTCTGAAAACTTATTGAAGGCTTGTGTGCGTTTGTGTGTATATATATATATATATGTGTGTGTGTGTACACCTCATTTAATCACATAAATTAATATACAAAGGTATAATGTTATGCATAAATCTTCAGTATTTACTTAAACAGTGCTCAATACATAGGTAGAGCCAGATAGAAAGTTATGAAAATATATATGGCAATTAAGCTACACAGAAGCCTGACGAATTCTCATGAGAATGAAACGCGGAATATTCTGTGTAGCTTCATTGCCATATATATTTTTGGGTTTGTATTACTGTACACATAGATTCGAAAAAGTTGTCAAAAAACAAATATATAACAAATAAATGTTATCAAAGGCAAGATAAGTTACTTTTCTACCAAACTGGATATATTTTTTGTGTTTTTTATTTAATGTAACATGTTTATTCAGCTGGAAAAACATGCAGTGTTTACCGATGTATTGGAAAATTCAAAATGGCTCCCGACTCTCTCTCTTTAACACGGTAAGTTTGAGAAAAGGTGTTATAAATAATAAACTAGACAAAATACTATTAAAAAATACCGGATATATGTCAACTTATGTCACGGTAATATATATTGAGCGAATTTCTAACAGTATTTTGTCTAGTTTATTATTTATAACACCTTTTCCCGAACTTATCGTGTTAAAGAGAAAGTCGGGCGCCATTTTGAATTTTCCAATACATCGGTAAACACTGTATGCTTTTCGAACCGAATAAACATGTTACAATGAATAAAAACACAAAAAATATATCCAGTTTGGTAGAAAAGTAACTTATCTTGCCTTTGATAACATTTATTTGTTATATATTTGTTTTTTGACAACTTTTTCGAATCTATGTGTACAGTAATACAAACCCATATTTTCATAACTTACTATATATGTGTGTGTGTGATAAGTAGTTATATGTAGTAAGATTGTGCATCTGAAAACAAGAATTGTTTAAAACTCCAAAAATTCATACTAAAATTGTCCACAACGACGCATAGCATAACAGATAAACTACAAAATAGAATTCTGTTCTAAGTGACACTCTTATGAAAGTTAAAGGTTCAATTCTCACTGCAGGCGATACCTGGTCATGGCTGACGAAATGAGAGCATGCTATTCTAATGGATTAAATAAAGGGTTCCGTTTGAAATTTTGTACAGATTCTCAAGATGAGAACAGTAGTTTGAATAATCCAAATTATGGCAGATATCAAAAATTCACCGATTATTGCAGACATAGATCATGACATTTTGATACCATTTACATTAACTGTTTCAAAGCCACTTTCAAAAGATAAACATTTTATACTAACCATGTAAGACAGTTTTAGTAATTTGATTGCTATACCATGTGTTAAGATTTTGTATTTGATGATGGAGGCCTTTTATTAGCAATACCAGAAATCATAATTTTCAGTGCTGGACAAGAACCACACTGCTATTTAATTTGACACTCAGTCTTTAAATCAGTAATAAGTACATTTCTCCTACTTTCATCAAAATAAAACTTATATAACTTGATTCACAATAAAATTTACTTTCAAATGGTATTTTAATATTTTTGTTGTGATTTGTATATTCAAAGAAATCGCTATTTAAATCTGATTATTAATGACGAAATATGGTAGCATAGCATGCCCGCTGGTGGTAGATCACGTTTTGCAAATAAGTGGTCGGGGTGTGTTCACATAAATACTCGAAGTGGAAGTTATACCCGTCGATGATGTTTCTAGTTTTTTTAGCTAGAAAAGAAAATTTGAACACAACACGTACGTCTTTCCAATCAAAAGTTAGAATATCTCAAAGTTGATGCTTTGTAGTACAAAGATAAAGATAGAAACTGTGTTCAAACGCTATTTATAGGGAATATATTAATTTCTTTTTTTTTAAATTGTGAAAAGAATTGGATAAAAACTTATGTACAAATCGATATAAAGTGACAAACGCATATAAATATGAGAATTGTTGTGTGTCGTGACGTGCACAAATAAAAATCTGTAAACAAAGTGTTCGTCAACTAACTTACGAACATAAAGTATTCATTTTATTTTTGTTATTATTAAGAAAACAAGTTTTTAATTATAGACAGGAAAAGAATATTTTTTTTCAAAAAGAATAACCGACAATGAACATTGTTTTTTTTTTTTGTTTTTTTGTTCTTGGTTTTTGAGTCACAAATAAAACATCTCAAAGTTAACACTTTGTAGTACAAAGTAAGAATAGAAACTATTTAATAGCAAATATATTAATTTCTTTTGTCCTAAAATTTGAAAAGAATTAGATAAAATTTTTTATGCATTAGTCGATATAAATAATGACAAACGCATATAAATAGGTGTATCAGAATTTTTGTGGAATTTTTGACTCCCCTAACAGAAAACTGCAAATAAAATATAAAAAACTCGTAATCTCTTCTAAAAGTGGGTTGTTTATTTTCTTTATGGAATATACTTCCAAAATAAACTATTAAATTTGTTTAAAAAATAATATTTCTATTATTTTTTAAAAAACAGTGTTTACAAAGTGCCAGCACGCGTTCATGCAGCCATGTTTTTTTACGTAATGAAATCAATTGAATTTTACGAGTTTATTTTTTTTTCAATTTTTAAACTTAAAAAATCTACCAAAATTTTTCTATTGGTTAAATTTTTACGATATTTTCAGGGTCACTGTGAAATTTTATGCTCTTTCAAATAAACCGAATATAATATTTTAGTCAAACGGTTTTTTTTTAAATCCCCAGTCCATTTTGAAATGTCTAAAAAGTAAATAATTAATGCACCAAAGTTTTATATATCACAAATTGAAGATAAAGATCAATAAATAATATATTCAAATTTAAAACAAAAAAGTATTTTTTGGAAATTTACCTGTAAAGTCCAAAGTGTAAAACTTTTTTTTTTAAAAACCACGTTTTCTTTTTTTTTTTTTTTTTTTTAAGTGCTTGTTAATAATTTCTTTGAATCGTGTCACAGTGTGGCCATCTTGGATTTCCTGGTAACCATTTTGAATTTTTCACAGTGTAATGATGACTAGGGCTATAACAGAATATTCTTTTCATTGTTTTGACTCTCGAGTATATATCCGGCACAATTAGACACAGTTAATCAACTGAGAACCACATCACTCTATATAAAAGCATATAAGATATCAACGGATACACACTCGAGAGTCAAAACAATGAAAAGAATATGCTGTTGTCCTAGCCCTAATGATACAAATCATAATGTCCATCAGAATAATATTTTGCATGATGATAAAGCCTTACCTCCCGTTTTTTTAACTGTTTTTTTATTATGCTTCTACTTAAAACTGCTAAAATGAAACTTTAGTATGCTAATCAGTTTAATGTACTTGAAAACAGAATTCTGATTTGTACAAAATTTCCTTTAATTTGATATACTACAAACCATATTTTGTTAATAATTTCTTTGAATTGTGTTGTGGTGGCCACTTTGGATTTCCCGGTGGCCATCTTGGATTTTTTATGTGATAATGACAAATGATAATGTTCATCAGAATAATACATCCTATGGTGATAAATAAAGTCTTAACATTTTTCTTAACTGTTTTTATGGTGTTTCTATTTAAAACCGTTAAAATTAAACTGAAATATGTTAATTAGTATGCTAATTAGTCCATAAGTTACCAAGTGAGATGGTCGTAAATAACGCCAACTGAACCTTTGTGGTATTATGATATGTTCAAAATTTCATCATAATATCTTAAAAAGGTCAGAAGGTACAGCTTTTCAAAGTCACAAGCTTATATGCATTTAAATAGGACTGACTCAAGACAAAATATCAAGTGAACAATACATTTTTTGATACTTTGAATAGTCATAACTTCAGTTCTAATGGGCCGATTTTAAAAAACTAAAGATAATATTTCTTTGTTTTTTTTATGCTCTTTTCAATAATGCTTGATTTGAGTTTATTTGATCTAAAGAAAAAAATGGTGTGGAATTGCTACTTTTATCTTCTTGCAACATCGTGAGGTACTTTGCATATTATAATCGAATCGTAAAACCAACTTTACAAGTGAAACAAAGAAATTTCTATGAATTGAGATCCAGGTCACAATAATTACATTTATCTTAGTAGCCGCAAAGATTAGGAAACATTAAAAAATGCCTTACATATGGTATTCACTTTTTTGTTTTACTAAGGTATCACTACTAATTATGGCTCAGAGGCCACTCGAGGATAAGGGTTAAATGAGAGTCGGGTGAATGACAAGACAACACCATGCTAATTGGCAATAATGGTGGTGTCTGGGTAGAATTTTATTATTTACAAGAGCAGCTCAACATTGGACTTGAAAACGACCATGTTGTAGCCAGCTGGGAAACAGCCTTATGGTATTGTGTCCCACAGATGGACAGTTTTAGGAAAGAAACTAAGAAAGTAGTCGGTTTTCGACTATAGCATTGGAATTGGTTAGCCATATTGTGAGAGTTGGATTGGGATTATTGAAAGTAGTTTAGTATTTTCTCAGGAGGAAAAAAGTATGTTTACCTGTTCAGAGCAATAATTATTATTATTAGGTGAACCATTCCATGTCACGTGTGTTACAGTTTGGAAGGGTTTTCAGCAAAAACATTTATTTAAAATCGCTTTCATAATAATTTATTCTCTTGGCTTGTTTAGTCTTAAGACATTACTCTTTCATGTAGTACATAAAAAAAAACATACCTATGACTATTTTTTTTAATAACAGTCTTGTTTCTAACGTCATGTTCATTACATTCAGAAGGATATTTTAAACATTGCTAAACAATGCATAAACTCTGTGAATTGTGCCTTTATTTTTTTATAAAAATGTTTTTTTTCTAAATTTTTATATTCTTCTAATTATTACAATAGTCTTAGTAAATTTTTATTCATTGAAACCCCGAGAATCAAGGTATTTGTTGTCACGCGTGTTACACCATAGCGTCACACGCATTACCCATGCAAAATCTCATTGATTTCCAAAGTTCCGTGAAGTGGGAAAATACTCAAATTTGGCAACCAATCAGAATAAAGAATTTTCTTAAACCTTAGTTTTTGTCCTAAGCGAATTGGTCATTTGGTTTGGACCGTACAGTCTCTTAAAGTTCAGGCTTTATAGCATAAACAATTTTCATTGAAAAGATTTCAAACATGCACAGGTTAATGTAAAAACCTTTATTTTTTCATGTATGTATTATAAAAATATATCAAGTAGTTTTTTTTTAACTCTTTGAACGCACACATATAAGAATTTTGGAGTAGAAATTTTTCAGACTGTTTATTTTTCAAGCAGCAGCAAGCACCAATAATCCACATTAGTGACTTAGTGTAAAAAAAAATCGACAAGGCCAGCTTAGTTTTCCATATGGTTGATAAAGAAATTTATTTTCTCAACCTTTGAATATTTTAACTTGTGATGAAAAGAAAAATTAAATACTTTAATTTTTTTTTTTTTTCTTCAATTTATGTTTAACATTTAGACAAGGACCTATTTAAAATAAAAACATTTCATATCAACAGAGCTGAAAACTACTGGTTACCAAATGCTGCAGTTTGAAATTATAGGCAAATAAAACAATTTATTTCTTTTGTTATAAAATTTGAAATGCATTGATTAAGTACTTTTCAAGCAAGTGTCACTTCTCTACTCTATCATGTAA
The DNA here is from genome assembly GCF_053919585.1 of Euprymna scolopes. Lineage (NCBI taxonomy): Eukaryota > Metazoa > Mollusca > Cephalopoda > Sepiida > Sepiolidae > Euprymna > Euprymna scolopes. Next base: position 22,791,856 of record NC_136495.1, read on the forward strand.
ACGCATAACAAAATGTCTGTTTACAAAGTGGTTTAGAGCAATGAATTACACATTTAAAAAATTTTATTTTTAATTATTTAGAAAACATTACAAGAGTGTGATTATAAAAAGAAAATGTATATTGGCTATTGCATACCTTTTGAATGAAGTTTCTATCTTGATTTATTTTTGTACTAGAAAACCTCAACTTTATGATGTGCTAACATTTGAATGAAAAGTTACTTGTTTTGTTCAAATTTCATGGTTTTATATATATATATATATATATATATATATATATATATATATATATAGTAAATTTAGAAAATATGCGACATATAAATATATATATAAATATATATATATAGTAAATTTAGAAAATATATGACTATATATATATATATTAGTGGAAATGATAATTAATAAAAACTGAAGAAAATGCTCAATACTGTTGTAGAGCAAATATGCGTTTTATTTTTTATTACCGTATCTTTCTGTTAAGTTACATTATTGTTTCAGCTACCCGGCCGTTTTTTTGGCCGTCTGTAGCTTCCTCAGACTTTTACAGAAATGTTCGTTATTATTATCCCATAATAACGAAAATTTCTGTAAAAGTCTGAGGAAACTACAGACGGCCAAAAAAACGGCCGGGTAGCTGAAACAATAATGTAACTTAACAGAAAGATACGGTAATAAAAAATAAAACGCATATATATATATATGTTCAGTAATGTCCTATTTTAGCGTGGAATTTTTTTTTTTTAAATGTTCAATTAGAACAAAAGAATCTAATAGAAAGTTTATTTCCTAATGAAGTTTTATCAATTATAGATACTGATATAATAATAATGGCAAGCAATCTACGAAAGATTAATGAAAGCAACAGCTTCTCGAACCAAAGGTTCTCAAGTCCTTCGCCACCCTTATTCAAGGCACGCCTCCATGCTGGTCTATCTTCGGCTAGCTCCTCCCACACATTCACATCAATGCCAAGAGCGATCAGATCTCGTTTGGCCACATCTTTAAAGCGTGGTCAAACGGGATCAGTTACTGATATAGAAGTATCAGTAATGAAGTATTCCAGAAAAGGCCAGAAAAAGCCGATATAATTGCATACCGGTCCGAGAATGTGATCGGAAAACTGAGTCCACCAGTTCCACTAGGAATGGTAGATATTGGAAGAAACCAGGATATGTTTCATTATTTTCAACCTAAAATTTCTCAATAAATAAATCTTTTATAGCATTGTATGAGTATGTTATTTATGTTTAAATTCATTGATTATTGAAGATTTTGAAGTGATATTTTGGCATGTAACGTCACGTGTGTTACACAAATTCAAAGTGTTCTTTCAATAAGAAAAAATAGCTACATTCTTTTTTTTTTTTTTGCTATTATTTTGTTTGCAGTAATATACTAGCTTATAACCAGAAAGGATTTTTTTTCCTCAAGGGTTTTATTGAAGAATGAGAAAAAAGTCGATTAAGCGTCATGTGTGTTACATGGACATAGGGCTAACTTTACGAAAATAGCTTCCATACATTCATATCTGATCTACCTCTGCTTTCATTGTTTAAAAAGGATGTATCCTCTATAGTATCAGACCTGACCGAATGGTTAATTGTAGACATAGATCGATTTATACCATCCAAAAAAATTCCAACAAAAACCTAACAGCCAACCATGGTTCTCCCCAGAATGTGCTGCTGCCATTGCACACAGAAATCACTTTTTCCATAGCTACCAACATAATAAATGTACTGAGACTAAAGCTGCCTTCAGGACTGCCAGCAACCACTGTAAAAGAGTAATAAAAAATGCAAGAGAGCTATATGCTCAGTCCGTGAAATCCGAAGTAGCTGAGCAGCGGCTTGGTTCCCACCAGTTTTGCCAAATAGCAAACAAGATCATGAACAGATGCGTGCGTTCTATCCCAACCATCATCAATGGACCTGAGGTCATCTCATAAGCATCATACAAAGCCAAAATATTTACCAAGAACTTTGAAGCTAATTCTACCCTCTGCGACGAAGGGCATCAACTCCCCGTATTTCCTCCTACAACAGACAACACACTATCCAACATACAAATATCTGTGCACGAGGTTACCAAACTAATCAAGAACCTTGATTCCAGTAAAGCAACTGGCTCAGACGGCATTCCAATTATAGTATTGAAAAAGCTTCGACCAGAACTTGCCCCCATACTTACAAAACTGTTTAAGTGTTGCCTTAAGGAGAAGTGCTTTCCAACACTCTGGAAAACCTCATCAGTATGCCCTGTATTTAAGAACTCAGGTGATAAGTCATCTCCCTCTCATTACAGCCCAATGAGTCTATTGTGTGTCATGAGTAAGTTGCTGAAATCCATATTAAATAAAGTAGTCAACCACCTCAGCAGAAATAACCTTCTTAGTGACATGCAATATGTTTTCCGTTCTACTAGATCTACAGCTGATGTGCTAACAGTTATATCCCATAGGATTAGTGAATCTCTCGATAAAGGCTTCCTTTCTAGGGCAATTGCTCTTGACATATCAAAGGCCTTCGATAAGGTTTGGCATAAGGGCCTACTCCACAAGATTTCCAGCTACGGTATAACTGGAAATGTTTTCTCAATAATTAAATCATTTCTCTCTGATAGGTTCATAAGAGTAGTGGTTGATGGGCAGCAATCACAGGCCTGCAGTATTAATGCTGGAGTCCCTCAGAGGGTCCATCCTGGGCCCAACTCTCTTCCTGATCTACATCAATGATCTCCCAAAACACATACTTAAATCATTCGTTGTCATCTATGCTGATGACACGACCATCTATGGCAACATATCAAAGGCCGTAAATGACAAAGCTCTCTCTGATTCCCTCTCCTCTGATCTTGAACACATGGTTCAGAGGGGGAAGAGATGGCTGGTTATCTTTAATGCATCTAAAACCAAGCTCCTAATTTACATCATCAACGCTCTGTTCCTCATCTAGCATCAATTGAAATGGATGGTTCTCGTCTTGGGGAGGCTTCATGTTTTGATAAGCTCTTGGGTTTGACCTTTACTCCTGATCTGAAATGGAACACGTATATTAAGTCCGTTGCCCGGGCTGCTGGGAAAATGGTGGGGTCCTTCTACCGCTCCAGAAGATATCTCACTACTGATGCAATTCTTTATCTCTATAAAAGCCAAGTACGTCCAAAGATGGAGTACTGCTGCTACATCTGGGCTGGAGCTTCAAAAAAACAGTCTATCCTGCCTTGACAAAGTACAAAATAAACTTTGTGGCTTAGTGGGGGATGCTCTCTTCTCTTCCCTGCAACCTCTCTCCCACAGAAGAGACATTGCGAGCCTGTCTTCGTTTTATCGTTATTTCCATGGCAAGTGCTCGTCCAAGCTTCAATCTCTGGTCCCCCCTCACCAATCTTTCATGATAAACACCCGTCTAGCTAAAACCACTGTCAGTAATTTCCTCCACTCTTTATCTGTGTCTAAATCAAAACATAGATTCCATGAACATAGCTTTTTTCTGAGAAGTGCACGCCTGTGGAATTCTCTTCCATTTGCCTGTTTCCCACCTCACTACAACTTGGACGTCTTCAAGTCCAACATAAACAAATTCCTGATTAATCGCCCCCTTAAGTAAGACACTTTATCAAATCTCCAATACCAACTATTACTACGATATTATCCCATTGATTTTTGTACACAAAATAACCCTTATCCCCGAGTGGCTTCCAGGCCTTGATAAGTGGTGATCTCCATGTAAAAAAAAAAATTTAATGCAAAAATGATTAACAACAGAAACTCAGAGCCTCAATTATTTTGAAATCTATATATGTCCCAATCATGAAAAATATAATTAAACATAATTCTATGTTATTTATTAGTAAAAATGAATGCCTGAAAAATAGGCAATTCTTTAATTTTCTGACTTCAATAAATAGCCGATGTTTATAGCCTCGGCACAGACAAAACAGAAAAGATCAAAAGTGAAATTTTTAATAGTTTAGGGTATTGTCTTTCAGAAAAAACATAACAATGTTAGAAAATATTGAATTTAAAATAGCGCGGATCACTCTCTGCATTACCAATGTTTTTGAATGCAGGCACAACCCATTACAGCAGAAAAGTACTGTCAACAAATGGATAAAATGCATCAGAAACTTCAACAACAACACCCAGCATTAGTCAACAGAAAAGACCCAATTCTCCTCCAGAACAATGCCTAACCACACGTTGCTAAACCGACTCTGCAAAATTTGAAAGAATTGGGCTACAAAACTGTTTCATCTGCCATATTCTCAAAAGCTCTCACCTACTGACTACCACTTTTTCAAGCATCTTGACAATTTTCTGCATGAGAAATACTTAAAAAATTTAAGCAATATCAAAAATGCCTTCAGCCATCAGAACACATGATTTATGTTACTGACATAAATACACTTGTTTTGTGTTGGCAAAAGTGTGTTGATTCTGATGGTGTTTATTTTGATCAATAAATTTTTGTTTGAGCCGATATATGTTCATCTGAATTTAAAAACCACAAGAACTGTTTTGTCAACCTGATATTATTTCAGTAGCATTTACCCCAAGTGGCTTGAACTGGCTTTCTCCAAAGGAGGAAGTATTATGAAAATATTAACTTCACAAGCATTCCCCAGTCGTGCGTATATTCCAGTCAGTGGAGATGACAGCATTACATTTTTGCAGGGAGGTGTCAAAGTTCTAAATACAACACCAGGTGCTCCCAAATGGTCACCCATTTAGTACTGAGCAGGCTCAATGAATGCCACTTATTAAGCATGCAACAGAATCATCGTCACGTTTTATCATAACTGGTTGACACACAAACATGGGTTGGCCAGCATTGTCTACGGTCCACATTTCAAGCGTGCATCTCATGGTATATGGCATACAAATATACACTTGCAAGTTTGAATTATTTGGAGTTCTCTCCCTTGTTATTTCAGCTTGTTTTCAAGATGGCATCGCAATATCATCTCAGTTTATTAGGTACCTATAAAGTGCAGAATTAAACTCCTATACATAACGCCATGTAAATAATATAAGTTGAAAGTCATCATAACTTTTGGATCATTTCAAAGAAAAAGCCTAAAATTGTTTTCATTGTACAAAAATAATGTAAATGCCAAACCAAAAATCATGTTTATGCAATAAAACGATGCTCCTATATATAGTGGCCATTTTTAACGAGCAGATATGCATGTATTCAATAAATCTAGCAAAAAATCAACTAATGGTCAGCACTAAATTTAGACAAAAAAAAAAAAAATAATAATTTATTGGGTTTACAGTCATTCTTCTCGGATCATTCTACTTAATAAAATCTAATGAACTCAACTAGTCTGCAAATGAATTTCTTCACCACCATATGTTTATAAAAATCATAACAGAATTATGTTAATATGAGTAATAAAAACGCTTGTGCATTTTAACATTTCTTTGCTTTCATTTTAGGAGAGTTCCGTCTCGGACAAGGAAAGAGTTAACAAATGTGTCTCACTCCCCATGTTAAGAATGGCTTTCTAAATCTGCATGAAGATGTTAAAATGTACAAGTACTGCAATGAAAATAAACAAAAGCTTATATTGAAGATTTCAGCTTTAAGATAGCTGCCATTGAAACATTTTCTTAATTAAATTAGTTCTATAATTACTATGTTATATTATTATGGTCATTTGTTTTGTCATTAAATTATTTTAATTGAACCAAAGTGTTATGATTTTATAACTAATTTGGTTGATATGATGTTTTAATGGCAGGCATCTTAAAGCAGTAATCATAGCCATACAAAGTCTTTTGGCACCGATATAATTCTGGATTAACTACTCTTAAATAATCTATACACAATCACAACAAACTTGTTCTGTTCTTTAAAACTAAAGATTACTTGCTACGACGTGTCGAATCTAAAAAAAGCTGCGTAAAAAGACTTGTCTTAAGTTATGAGTCTTGTTTTCTTACGAAAAAGTCAATTAAAATTGTTGAATTAGTTGTCCTTGTCCTTTAAATTTGTTTTTTTAATCAATTAAATTAACCAGTATGTTATTAGCAAGGAAAAAATAAAATATTCAAAGTAAAAGATATACATATACTTTTTAGTTGTTTTATATGAGCATTTATATGTCACTACACATTCATGAACATGTTTCAGTCCACCAATTAGAAGTAACTAGATGCCTCTTCTGGCGATACTGCTTATACAAAAGTGGAGTACTTATATAAAACAACTAAAAAGTATATATTGCCCTACTTCGGTATTGAGCACTCTTGTATAAACCTTGTTAAAAATTAATTGCCGGTTCACCTCTGAAAAATATTAACCTGAGGAACAAGCAGTCCCCAGTTGCATATATATGTTGTGTGTGTAAATATATATATATATATATATATATATATATATATATATATATACATACACACACGCACGCGCACAGTGTAACCCTGATATAAGAGACATCAATATAAGAAAAACGGATATAAGAGAGACAGTGTGACTCGGAGATAAGAGAGGTTATGGACCGGAGAAGAGGTTTCTTATATTCGGGTTACACTGTATGTGCATATATACACACACGTAGGCAAGTGTGCTGGTACAGTGGTGTACACTGGTACATATATTTGTATACACATGTAAGAGGTGTGTGTCTGATATGTTATATGTTTTGATAGTTTTAAAAATAAACAATTCTTACCAAAACCAATTACAACCTATTTAGAACTGCGTGTCATTTTTGTTTCAATTCATAAAGATTATTTTAAAGCATAAATTAAAAAATTCAATAAATTTACAGGATTTTTCATTTCTAAGAATTGTGTAAATAAAAATTTAAAAAAATGAAATAATTCTTATGTATCCGGTTCCTAATAAATTCAAAATAGTGACTACTTTAGATGATCGAATTTAATATTTTAAAAAAATATATAAACTTATTCCATAAAAAATTGTCGGTATCTTTAAATAGATAAAAATATATAAACAGAAAAGGTTCAAATGTCGCATTAAGTAAAACAATAAATGTCCAGGTTGGTTTTAAACAATGTAAAAGAAAAAAAATCTTTAAATGAAAATAAAATCTCTCAAGTTCTTAATTTCTACAAAATATTAAACGATGGTACTTAGGAAGAATACGGGCCGTGCTAAAATAACGTTATTATTTAGAAAACCCTTCTTAACATTAAGAGAGAAGGGCGTTTTGTAACTATTCTGTACTTTCGCCTAACAATTTGATAAACAAAAGGAAAGGTAACAATTTAAATCCTTAGAAATATGACACGGTTCATATTCTGAATAAATACCAAAGTCTAAAAGTCCATATTTATTTGTCTCCCCACGACAACAGAGCTTGATTTTTAATGTTAAAAGAAAATCCAGCTCCCCTAAGTGGGGATATTCTTGATTAAGACAAAAATGTAATCTGCCTCAGTCTAGAAGGATTTCTTTAATTAAGCAAGAACAGAAAAGATATCAGAGCAGATGCTACAATTTGATCCTAGTCAAGAAGGCGTAAACATAAATAAGATTGAATTGGCGAAATTATAAACACACACAAAAAAAAAAAAGCACGCGGTCGGAGTGTGATTTTCGTAGAACTAAACTGGAAGAAAGTGAATTAATGGCTGGAAACGAAAATGAAGAATTAATAAATTTAGCTGACTGTGAAAAAGAAGTTGTTGATTGTCTCACCTGTGTTGTCTTTTTGTCTCCAAACGGATAGATACGGTCGGAAATGATGGAGAAAACTGACGCGTGGAAGTAGCTTCCTTCGTTTTCGATCACTTCCTTCCAAACAGCCGCTGTAACGGCGATTCTCATTGGTCCACGTCACGACAGTCTTGTCTGCATTAAACCACGTGACAACAACAGCTGCGAAAAATGGTAAACTTTAAATATTAGAATCGCTTCAATTTTTCTTTTAAAAAATCAATGCGCTAAGTGTAAGAATAATCAAATAACATTTACCACCTGATTATGCACCTCAAACAAATTAAATACATATTCAGTTAGTCTACGTAAATGTAGCTATTGAATGTGATTGACGAACACGGGTACCTGGCGTTGCCTGGGCATTGATAATAAAAACTAGAAGAGTCCTTATTTATTTGTTTCCCCACGAGGACAAAATCAGACACTCTAGATTAGGACAGAAATTTAAATTGCCTCAGTTTAAAAGGATTTCTGCCGACTGTCTAATAAGAAAAAAGAATTATATATTATTTTTTATAGGAATCCTTTTTGAAATGAGTAATTTGTATATTTACTTATTTGCGGACTTATCCTCATCTTCATAGTTGCTGCTGTTTCACAACGTTTTGGCCAACTCATCCTCTGGCCTTCTTCAGGTAGTTAACCGCAATGGGATAGGAATGCTGAGTCTCTTAACTGTATCCTCAGTAATTACTGCCTTCCATGGTTGCTGTTGTCTCACCACATTTTGGCCAACTAATTCTCTGGCCTGCTTTGGGTAGGATTGAAACCACTATCTTCAGACAATGCTCACCTGAAATTGTAGAGACTCAATGCCTCTATCCACTGCGTCACAAGCCTCAAAATAACGGTTTCAATCCTACCCAAAGCAGGCCAGAGGATTAGTTGGCCAAAATGTGGTGAGACAACAACAACCATGGAAGGCAATAATTACCGAGGATACAGTTAAGAGACTCAGCATTCTTATCTCGTTGCGGTTAACCACCAGAAGAAGGCCAGAGGAATAGTTGGCCAAAACATGGCGAAACAGCAATAACTATGAAAATATAAAAAAGAAGTAACAAAAACAAATAGATTACAAACCTGTAGTTTTCATGTTGCATTTACCAATTGTAAGATTTATTATCTATGCATCTGTTATTGTACCTTTTACTTAGCCAAGCAAGTGTAGTTTCCAATGTGGCCACCAATTTTAGTGGGATTTGCTTACAAACTTCAGATTCAAATGATAGCTTTTAAAAAATGAGGATTAGTAGAAATGTAAACTTAAGTTTGAAGATGGTTGCCAATCAGATTAGAATAAGCATTTTTTTTTCTATTATTAAATTTGCTTTTTCTGTCTGAAATTCGTGACCAAGTTCAAGTCTCATCGAAATTGGCGGCCATCTTGGAAACCGTGCTTCTTTTTTTTTTTTTTTTTTGTCACTTCACCGCAAACAAGGCACAGAGCCACTTAGCCTTGAGGGGTTATTATTTGTGACCAGATTTGGAGGGATACTATTTACAGAGTTGGGTAGCAAAATGTCTGTTTATATTACACTTGAATTTCTGCATGTCAGAACAGTCAGGGAAGCAGGGGTCTGGTAGCGAATTCCAAAGTCGAGCAGTCTGAGAGAAAAAGCTATTTGAGTAGAAGGCTTTACAGCATCTAGAGATTTCTACAGTGTAGGGGTGGGATTTTCCTGCTTGTCAGGTTTGTTGAGGGTATTGCTGTCGAGGGGGTATTAGTGCTTTGAGTTCATCAGAGCACTTGCCATTAAAATACTTGTAAAACAAGCACAAGGATGCCATGTTTTGGCGATGAAACAGAGGTTGGAGTTTAGTTGATAGTTCAGGACCTATTAAGTTGGTGACTTTTTTTTAACCCTGTCAAGGAGCAAGAAACTAGTGGCAAATGCAAGAGCCCTGATGTAGCAACAATACTCCATGTATGGGCAAACCGTGGCCTTGTAGAGATTCAGGATACTCTCAGGTAGCACGGTAAAGAAAGCCCACCTTCCTCACAGCAGTCTTGGCAATTGCTTCTATTTGTTCCAATTCATGTTATCTGTGAATGTTAATCCTAGGAGCTTGTGCGAGCCCTTTCTAGTCTCACACAAAAACACGCGTTCACATCTCAAGTCATTTTTCTTGTCATACACATACATGCACATAAACATACATGCACACGTACACACACGTAGATATATTCACATTCGCTTACATACACTCACATTCACGTGCATACACACACACCCTAATGTACACACATGTACGCACACATACGCACACACGTACGCACACATGAGCAACGTCACTTCCCCTTTGATGGAAATCCACACATGTGCAAAAGACCATCGGAAACAACTATAAAAGCAAGAGACCTGACCTGGTTTCCTTCATTTTTCGACTCAGCTCCCAAGCTGAGCGGTCAACGGACCATTCGCTCTCTTTTGGGGCGCGCGCGCCCGTGCGCCCGTGCGCTTCATGTCACCTGCTACTATGTGTGGAGGCAAGAGTCAACAGACAGTACGTACACCTTACACGCTTTCTATTTCCATGAACTGGATTGACTTTCTCTCTCTCTCTCTCTCTCTCCCGACAACAATAGACTTTCCCTCTCACCAGCTAACAGCGAGAGACACACGCCAAACTGGATTAACTTTCTCACTCTCTCTGTCTACAACAATAGACATTCCTTCTCACCAGTTAACAGCGAGAGACGCACGCCAAACTGAACACGTGCTGTACCCTTTTCTTTCATTTGTTTCTTCACAAAATAAATTCTAGTTCATTTACTTCAAATAAACGTGTTATTCATTTCTTCCTCAAAACAATTCATTTTTCCTATTTTGTATGACACGCTTGAGGGAAGTACGTTCAGACAGTGTATTATTAGCCATGGCAATCAGTGGTTGAGAAGGTTTTTTTGTAATTATTAAAGATTTTTCTTAGCAGTATTAAACATTACCAACAAGTTACGACCCCATTCCACTACAGACTGGAGGTCTCTCTCTCTAGAGTTTTAGCAATTCCCTTAGATATGTGTTCATTAGTTTTACTCTCGTGCCTATTATAGAGCATGGTGTCATCAGCAAATATCCCCATCTCAGAGAAAATTTTATCGGGGAGGTTATTTATGAATATCAGGAATAATAAAGGTCCAAGGATTGAACCCTTTGTGGTACATTTGCATTTATATCATGTTGTTTTGATGTTTTGACAACTTGGATTTTTCTATTACCTAAGAAGGATTTGCTTTTGCTCAGGTAAATAAAAGTGACAATAACAAATGCATAGATAATCATGTACAATCAGTAAATAAACATGAAAATTGTACTGATAAGTATATAAGTAAATTTTCTTGCGTTTGGTAGCAAGTTATTTTTGGTCTTATTTGTTTGTTTTTTTTTGGGGGGGGGAGGGGGGTCACTCCTTTTTTTACCATTATTAACTATACAACGCAATCGCCGGCTTTCTCCAGAAAAGATAGAGTGTAGTATCAGAACAGATACTATACTTTGCTCAATTGGTCCAGGACTTAAACATCTTCCTTTTAAACCCCTTTCCCCATCTCTCTCTCTCTCTCCTCTCTCTCTCTCTCTCTCTCTCTCTCTCTCTCTCTCTCTCTCTCTCTCTGGCAACTGAATTAATATAATAGACAGAAAGCAAGAAAAAATCATTAGTTGCTGACTCACTGTTTGACTTAATTTTTGGGGTGGAACAACATCCAGTAAGAATGGAAAAAAGTATTTTCTGACCTCCTAGGCATAATTTTTTTTTTTTTTTTTTGGGGGGGGTCTTTTTATGGAAATTGCTCCATACAAGGCATGAAGCCACTTGATGTAAGGAGCAGAGAAAAGATTAGACAATTCTGAAGAGCACATGCCATAATAGTATTTACAAAAGAGACTGAAACTAACAACTATGTTGTGGCAGAGCCGAAGGGTTACGATATCTTTTTTTGTTTTTTTTACGGTTTTTTTTTTATTTGGGAGGGTACCTTAACCCACTTGGGGTCATACAGTATACAATGATATCAGCTTTGTAGGTTTACTTTTGGTAGTTTTTTAGTTTTAGTTAAGGACACAAACAAACATGCACACAAACAAATATACACACAAACATACTCACAAACAAACATACACACACACAAACATACACACAAACATACTCACAAACAAACATATACACAAACATATGCACAAACAAATATACACACAAATAAATATACCCACACACAAACATATACACAAACACAGATGAAAATATGACTTTTATTTACCTCCTTTCCCGGATACAAAGTCAAGTGTGAGTTTGATGAAAGTGTGTACGTGAAACAAATTAGATTCAAACTTGGGACACCCACGTTTTGAGTCCGTGTCATTAACCAGTTAGCTATAATAGATCATTGATCATGAGAGCAAAAAGTGAATGCTGCATTTAATATGCTTTTGCAGCTAGGATCAATTGGATTTGAATCATCATCATCATCATCATCATGTTCGGTTTAACATCTGACACACGAGGTAGTCAAAGTATACCATCGTTTATGATCTGAAACCAGATCTGCATCATGCCTCTGGCTTCTTCCCATTACAATCAAATTTTTCTTGATTGCTTGTTTCCAGTTCATTTAGATATTTCCTCTTCTTTTTCCATTAAAGGTCCATTAAAGCACTTCATTGGCAATTTTCTCTGGAGCCAATCTGAGCTTAAACATCATTTGCAGATTATTGACGATATTACCTGTTAGTTAGTGCAGTTTTTAACTTCTTAGTCGGTAGTTTGATCGCTTCATATAACCCTGAGAATCTTTCTAAGACACTTGGCATTAAACGCGTCTTACTTCCTCTCTTGGTTGATTTGCCAATGCCAAGTTTCACTTCTATTTAGCAGTGTGGATAAGATAGTGTTGTTATAAAACCTTAATTTAGATCAGAGAGTGATTTTTTCCTGTTAGCCAGCCTTGTAACTTATTCTCTTCCTCTCGAAGAGATTATTTTTTGGCTAAACTGTTTGAAGTCCAAAGGATTGACTGTTGGTGGCTGGATTTTTTTTCAGACTTGGTTTATCTTAAAGTGAGAAAAAGATAGAATCGTTCTTCTCCGTTTTCATTATTATGCCTTCTCCAAATCCACACAGCAAACACCTTACTATTTTCTATGATAATATCAAAGGGTCTAGATATTCAGTTCTTTCTCTTGGAAAAATCTTACATACTTTCTCTTTGTGAGATTGATCTAGCTATTTATATTGGTAGGAAGGATCAACATGTAACGGTTATTTGCTTCTTGTCCGCTAAGACTCTTTCACACATTTGCATTGTTTTGCTCTTTCCTTTGCAGAGATATCCCCATTACACATGACTCCAGTCTGGAAATTCATAGTATTTTTATCTATCTTAGATTGTCTTTGATACATTCTACTAGGTTGACAAGAAGGTTCTTGCAGAATTTTTCATTTTTATTTCAAATGATGTATTTTCAAATAAGTTTTCAACCCTAACCTTCATACCTTTACTTTATATATCATTTTTTTTTCACTCTATCCAAGCGTTTAAATTACAATTGTTTTTAAACAATTATATCTTCTTTTCAGAACATTGAATACAAGATGGAAAAAAAGCAAAGTCGCACAATTGTCTTATTTCAATTCAAAACAGCTCGCAATATCAACAAAGTGTTTGGCCCAGGAACAACCACTGAACGCACAACACAATGATGGTTTAAGAAATTTCATGGCGGAGACAAAAGTCTTGGAGATGAAGAGTGTAGTGGTCGGCTGTTCGATGTTGACAATGATCAGTTCATGCACAACTGTTTGAGAACTTGCTTCTGAAGTAAACATAATATTACAACGATTTCCACCCACTTGAGAGAGAGAGATTGGAAAGAGAAAAACAGTTGATAAAAGGGCGCCTCACGAATTGAACGATAACCAAAGCCAGAATTGCACCAAAAGAAGGTCATACTGACTGTTTAGTGGTCTCATCCATTACAGTTTCTTGAATGCAGGCAAAATCATTATGACAAAGAAGTACTGTCAACAAATGGATGAAATACATTAGAAACTTCGACAACAACACCCAGCATTAGTTAACAGAGAAGGCCCAATTCTCCTCCATGACAATGTCCGACCGCAGAAGTTAAACGAATTGGGCTACGAAACTCTGCCTTATCCACTATACTCTCCAGATCTCTCACCTATTGACTACCACTTTTTCAACCATCTCAACAACTTTTTGCGTAAGAAATGCTTTTAAAAACCTAAGCGATAGAAAAAGCATATTCAGCGACTTCATCGCCACCAGAACGTAAGATAGATTTTTATGTTACTGGAATAAATACACTTGTGTTGCATTGGCAAAAGTGTATTGATTCTGGTGGTGTTTATTTCGATCAATAATTTTTGTTAGAGCCGAGATAAGTTCATTTGAATTTCAAAGTTAAAAACCTGCAAGAAACTTCTCGCCAACTTTATACTACTTATTTGTTCTTTTTGTACAATTTTCCTTCTGACAATGACTGTTCTGTTGTTGACCTTATATCCAGCAGTATTGATAATCCATTGCAGCATCAATCGCCAACCTCATCATTGTTTTTACAGACAAAAATACTCATCATTTTGACTGACTCCCTAATGCTAATCGCACATATCTAACTGGTGAAATCAGTCTTATTTTTTCTCAGTTTCATGACTTGTCCCAAATTGTCAACTACTCCATATGCTTTATTCTTCTTTGGAGGTAGCGTATGTCTTTCCTAATACAAAATCCAAAATAACTGCCTGGCACTCAACAAGCCCCATTTCCCACCTGATTCCGTAAAAACACCTGTTAATCCAAAGCCACAATTAGTTCAGAGCTATAATCTATAGAAATATAAATAAATTTCACATGCAAAATTTCAGCTAGATCAGACAACTGGAAGTGAGTTAGGAGTATTGCTTATTGAATGCTTCTCATATATGATGTACCTTGAGGTTCTATCTTTGGTATGTCTCCTAGTAGTGCCATTAAAAGTATATTACTGGCTGGTTTCTTGTTGGAATTGACACATTCATTTCTTATCATAAGTTTCAGCTAAATCTCGTTCTTCTTTCTGGTTTTCATCTGTTAGTGCTTCTGTGATTGTCCATTGTAACTTTATTCAGTGTCATCAGGATAATTCTGAGACTTCCAAAATTCTTATAGAAGAGATAGATATGTCTGCAAGAGAGCAATCTCTGAAGCTAAGCTTAGTCATTCTCAAAAGATTTGTGCCTCCCATTTTAGAAGGTTAGGTCACATGATTTTTAAAGAATCCACGATAGTGTAGTAAATTATGGTAAATCTGCTATTTTTTCTCTTTTTAGTTGTCTTCAAGTTGTTTCATCTTCTAACGATAAGGCTGATCTCTTTGCTCGTCTTTTTGCTGATAACTCTTCTTCTTGGTGCTGTTCTTCCTGATTTTTCTTCAAAACTGATCACTTTCTTAACTGTATAATCATCATCATCACTCTGGAGATGGTTCATTCTGATCTTGACCAATCTAAGAGTTCCAGTTCTAATTCAATTCCTGTTGTCATTCTCAAACGTTGTACGTTTGAACTTTCTTCTTCTCAATAATTCTTTAATCTTTGTTTATTTCAGTCCTGCTAGCCTTCTTATCGAAAAGAGGTCTCTGTTATCAGTATCTTAAAACTGCTAATGATTGGTTTGATTCAACTACATATCCTGTTAGTCTCCTCTCTCTCTCTCTCTCTCTCTCTCTCTCTCTCTCTCTCTCTCTCTCTCTCTCTCTCTCTCTCTCTTAATAGCCTTTTTTTTTTTTTGAAAGTTTGGTCAATGGCAAGCTTATTCATTTTCTGGGGAGTTTCGACCTGTTTAGTAATGTTTAGTATAGCTTTCACGATTTTCGTTCAACTACTCATCTTTTAACTGTTGTAACTGAGCAGATCTGTCTTTTATGGAAAATTTAGGAGAGGGTAAAGCTTGACATTACATAGACTTTTGACAGTGTATGATATTCTGGTCTTCTAGATAAACTTCAAGGTTTTGGTGTTAGTAGTGAGATTCTTGACATTATTAGATCATTTCTTTCAGATTGAAATTTGCAAATAACTCTGGATGGTGTCTGCATAGCCCCTTTCCCTATCAATGCTGGTGTTTCTTAGAACTCTATTCTAAGCCCAATATCGTCTTTTCTCGATATCAATGATCTTCCTGAGAATATTTATAGAATTAATATCTCTGCTGATGATACCATTCTCCATTCATTTAGAATCAGATGGAATGTGCTGTTGATCTAGAAGTTGACTTGTGTTCAGTTGTAGATTGTAGTACAAAATGGCTTATTTCGTTTAATCTTGTTATAACTCAGCTTGAGTCTTTCAATCAGAGTGAATCCCTTTTCTTTCTTAGATTTTCCTACAAAACTGATCACTTCCTTAATCATTACTCTGCAGATGGTTGCTATAATTCGTTTTGATCTTGACCAGTCTAAGGCTTCCAGTCCTGATTCAATTCCTGTTGTTATTCTCAAACGTTGTGCTCCTGCACTCAGAACGATCCCACTTTTCCTATCATCCCGCTTGGGAACATCAACCCAAAAGAACAGTTGAAAATGACTTATATATCATACATTACGACTATGTAATCCCTACAGCCACTTACCTGTAAAATGCTGCTGTCAAACCTGACATAATTATATGGAATGTCAGAAAGAGTGGCAACCTTGGTTGAAGTAATAATGATAGAGGTCTGAACAGAGCTAAAAGAGAGAAACAGAGCAAATATCAAGGTCTCATGTATGATATGAAAAGAAACTGTAATGTTAGGGAGATATCAATCATACCAGTTATTATAGGTGCCACAGGCTTATAAAGAAGAACCTGAAGTTTTACCTAATTAATATTCCTGGTAAATCAAGTGCAAAAGAGATCCAGATGATTGCACTTAAGGGAACAACGAGGATACTAAAAAGAGCTCTCGGCTGGTTTCAATAAAAAGCAGGGCAATGTTGGCAGCTGGTTTGGCTGCCCCAAACTCAGCATTACAACCTTCAAAGAAAGAAAATGAAAAAAAAAAAAAAGAGATGCCATAAGGCTCCACTAATGGTGCTTGGGACTATCTTCTCAATATTTTTTATCTCAATTTCTGTTCTCAAACGTTATGCTCTTGAAGTTTCTTCTCAATATCTTTTCATTTCTGTTTATCTCAGTTCTGCTAGCCTTCTTATTGAAAAGAGTCCTCTATTCAACCTATCTTAATAATGCTAATGATTGGTTTATTTTGAGTAAATATCGTCCTGTTAGTCTCTTATTAGCTTGTTTTTTGAAAGTTTGGTCAATGGCAAGCTGGTTCACTTCCTAGCTTGTTTCGCTTAATCTTGTTTTGACTTTCAATCAGAGCGTATCGCTTTTTTTAATAAGATTTTTATGAATGTTCATGAGGAGAAACGACTTTGAAGCTTCTTGTTTTTTTTTTCTTGGTCCCCCAACAAATGGAGGGTGGACCTATAAATTCACCCTTGTCCGTTCGTCTGCCCGCACTTTTCTCAATAACTACAACTTGGAATTGTTTCAAATTTTGCACAAACACTAAACATGATACAAATAAAAAAGTAACAGAACGGATTTTCCGGGAAAATTCCGGTGCCCCCCCCCCAAGGGTGCCTTTCAAGTTAAAATGGCTAAAATTGACACTTTTGTGCTTATTAAAAAAAAATTCATGCTTTGAATTTTTATAAAACTTCCTGAAAAGTTGTAACTAACTGATTTCCATATAATTTTGTTTGTCTATACTTTAGGATAACTCTTGGGTGTGCCCCAGGGGCTCTTTTAGGGCTAATAAAAACACTCCATTTTTGGGACTATTTTACCATATTTTTCAAAAATTTTCTGTATATGTCTATTTAGCAGTTTTGCATGGTGCTAAACTCAAATTTAAATATATTAAGACTGTGACATGATTGACTTGAGGGAGCGATTTGCTTCCAATTGGGGAGATTGAGACCCCCCTGGGACCTGAGGAAGATGGGGTAAATATGCTAAGATTGTTTAATTGAATCCCGGACAACAGTAAATATCAAAAATACTTGAATTAAAATATATAGATATATATATTTATTTTATTGTTAAAGCCAGATATATATATATATTATTGTTGAATGAGAGTTGTACTGATTAACCTAGAAGGACACCTGTTTTCAGACAGGGATTTCTGAATGATGGGTGATGACCCCCGGAGTCATGTGAAATTGATTTCATTTTGGTCTCAGAGTTACAGAACTCTGGACTATGGCTGAACTGCACACCCGCAATTCAGATCTGGGAATCTCCCCAGATAGGTAGCTAGTTTTGATTGGTTGGGTGGATCATCCGGCCCACCCCGTTCCTGAATATAAAAACAACGGCTAGTTTTTTTAGCCAGATTGGAGAGAGATTTGCGCCAACCTAGAGAGGAACCAGCTCTGAATGCCTGACCACCCCCCTCTCCATCCGCCTGAGTGCCATCCATGAAGAGAGATTTGTGAATTAAATATGTTTAAGAACTGAACATGTATATATATGTAAAAAGACTGTAAGCTTTGTGAAATTAATTTTTAGTAGATAGAATCCCGCTTGTCTGTCCTTCTTTCTAGCATGTGCAGCTTCGCTTTTCACTTTCAGCAAAATTCTACACAGAGGCGTTTAGAATTCATGTGGAGAACTCCCAGAAAAATAGACATCACGAGCCACATTTTCCGAAGAAGATCAGAGGTCAGTTGCTTGACCTCAGCCCGGGAGTCAGCCCACAAGGCCTTGGGGACTTTTGGAGCTAAAGGGGAGGGGTAAATGATGGACTTAGTTATTTCTTTTTTTTTTTTTTGCATGATTCAGAACTCAAATTTACATATGTTTAGGCCTAAAACTGCACCGTTTGTTCATTTTCACCAGGATTTGACGTCCCCTGGGAACTTTTGGGGCTAAATGGGGGTGGAGGTAAATGCTGA
This sequence comes from Euprymna scolopes, assembly GCF_053919585.1. NCBI lineage: Eukaryota > Metazoa > Mollusca > Cephalopoda > Sepiida > Sepiolidae > Euprymna > Euprymna scolopes. The sequence goes on from NC_136495.1 coordinate 22,810,505, forward strand.
ACTTAGTCATTTTTTTATGCCTCGTTCACTGTGCATTCACAAGGGACCATGCATGCTTTACTTGTTTCATTCAAATTTTTCATACATTACATGTATTGCTCTTTCTACTTCATGTAAACTCTGATCTCTCTATCACTTCAAAAACTTTCTAATATCTGAAACTATTCTCTATCTCTACAAATCTACTATTATTAGACCATCTATAGAATATTGTTGTCATATTTGAGCTGGTGAATCTTTATTCCATTTGAGGTTTCTTGATAAGGTTCAGAAGTGTATCTGTAAGTTGATTGACCTTATCTCTTTCACTGCAACTTCTCTTTCACTAATGATTCACTAATGATGATAGTCTCAGTCTTTTCTATAAATACTACTATGGCATGCGGGCTTCAGAATTGTCGGATCTAATTCCTGTTTCCTTTTTTCTTATTTATTTGATTCGTTTGTCAAGTAATTGTATACCTTGTTATAATACAGCTTCCAATTCCAATAGCTTCATTGCAAGAACTGCTTGTGGAATCTTCTTTATTGCCGACTTTTTCCTGCTACCTATAGCTTTGTTTTTTTGTTTTTTTATTTTTTTGTTTTTTTCAAAACTGAGGTCAATAGTCATTTCCTACTTTTGTGATAATTATCTTTCGATTTTTATAGTGCTCTATATCAAGTGGCTTCATGCCTTGTCTGGAGCGATCTACATAAAAAAAATCCATTCTTATCACTCCCCTCTATGTTTTTCTTAGCCTTTCTACAAACCAACACATGCCAGCATGTAAAATGTATGTTAAACCAATGATGATGATGATGAAGATGACGACGACGATGGCAGCAACGGCAGCAACGGCAGCAACAGCAGCAACGGCAATGATTCCATTTTATTTCTCTTCCAAATTAGATCAATAAATCACACCACGTAACAAAACTAAATGTATATTTTTATTTGACTACATGTAAATATATTTAAATTTTATGTATCGATTTATCTCCTCCCCCCCTCTCTCTCTTTCCCTCTCTCTCTCTCTCTCTCTCTCTATGTATATACATATGTATGTATGTATGTATGTATGTATGTATGTATGTATGTATGTATGTATGTATATGCATATATATATATATATATATATATATATAGTTTTTTTTGTTTTTTTTACACAGTGATCACCACTTATCAAGGCCCGGAAGCCACTCAGGGATAAGGGTTATTGCAAGTACATTACGTTAGTGTGGAGATTTGATGAAGTGTTTAATTAAGGGGGCGGTTCATTAGGAATTTGTTAACATCGGACTTGAAGACATCCAAGTTGTAGTCCGGAGGGAAGCAGGCAGACGGAACAGAGTAGTAGAAATGGTAATTAATAAAAACTGAAGAAAGTGCTCAATACTGCGTTTTATTTTTTATTACCGTATCTTTCTGTTAAGTTACATTATTGTTTCAGCTACCCGGCCGTTTTTTTTTGGCCGTCTGTAGCTTCCTCAGACTTTTACAGAAACCTGTTTCTGTTCTGAATTCATGTAAGTGCTTAGCAAAATTTTTGGAATTCATGTAAGTGCTGAGGAAGCTACAGGCAGCCAAAAAAACGGCCGGGTAGCTGAAACAATAATGTAATTTAACAGAAAGATACGGTAATAAAAAATCAAACGTATATATATATATATATATATATATATATATATATATATATATATATATATATATATATATATATATATATAGGAGTAATTTATAAAATATATATGGCGATTAAGCTACACTGAATATTCGGCGTTTCATCCACTCTAGGATTCGTCAGGCTTATATATATACTAGCAAAAGTACCCATCGTTGACTGGGTTCTAAAACAGCCTACAGAAAATGGACTCTGATTTATCAAAGTATGATAGGTTATGAAAAGGAAGGGTTGTAAAGAGATAGCTTCGAATTTGGGGGTATCAAAACCAAAGTAAAATATGATGAAAGTAAAAATAAAATAGATAAACCCAATAATTTATTATACCATACCTGTTCACACTGAAACACTTATCACAATATTCTGTGGATCTATATTAGAAAACCTTGTTAAACATTTTGACATATTTCCATTCTATGGAGGTCAGGTGCGAACGAACACCCCATAATTTTATTATACCATATTTCTTCAAACTGAAACATAATTATCAAAGTATACTTACGCAGATAGATATGAAAAGTCTTTATTAAAGTTTGTGCCTATTTCCATTTTATGGAGGCCAGGCGCAAACGCAGACCCCACAATTTTATTATACCATCCCTATTTAAGTGAAAACATACTTATCTTATGTACATCTATATCAAAAACACTTGTAAACGTTTTTTTTTTAATTTTTAAATTTTTTATTTCCATACTTTGTGGACCAGGCGTGAACGCGGACCCCACAATTTTAATGAACCATCGTTCTGCCAGATCAAACATACCCATTCCTGTGTCTCGATACATCTTCTATCATTATATGTAATCAGTTTTTTTAAAATAGTCAACCATATAGGAGCCTATTCGTGACCAGACCCACACACACACACACACACACACACACACACACACACACACACACACACACACATTCAGCTTTATATTATATATATATATATATATATATATATATATATATATATATATATAAGATATAAACATATATATAATTTCAAAGCAGCTGTTTCATGTATTACAATTCTCAAGATAATAATTTAGTACACATCAGATTAGCGGTTGTCAACTATTCTTAACTTTATTCACTACTAAATATATAATTTTAAATTTTGCTAAACACTTACATAAATTCAGAAAAGAAACTAAATACATATATATAATAATAATATTAATAAAGCTTTTTTATTAGGAGCATATAGGCTATAAATCTTGCCACTTTATGCATGACAAGACTTAATTATGAACACCGAGATTCACCTCCGTTCAGGGATGGAAAGCATAGAAGCCACAATAATAAGATACCGTCTGCGCTGGGCTGGATACCTTGGCTGAATGACTGATTATCGCTTACATAAGCAAGTCCTTTATTCAGAACTCGTCAACAAACAACTGGGAAGTCAATGCAGCCAACAGGGAGAGCTGAAGAAGAAAAATATGTGAAAACAGCGAAATGTTCGAATAAGAAGACAAAACAAAAAACAAAAAGATCCCAAAGTAAAGCTGGAGGTCAACAACCTGTGACCCCTTCGTACTATCGCCTCTTCCGTGCACAAATAGGACTTTTTCAGATCGTAGGAAGAGTGAATGTCGTATCCGTGTTCTGCAAACGATGACGGCGATAGGGTATACGCACCTCAGGAGATCAGAGGCACAAAAGCACATTTTCGGGTGACACCAGTTGACCTTGGCCTTTGCATACGGCATTCTGTAAACAAACATAAAAAACAAGTTATTCAGTTTTTTCACCAAGAAGCTTTTTTTTTTTTTAATGTAGGGTGCATTTTTTTTTTTTTTTTTTTACAGGATGCCATGTGCAAAGGTCAAAGTCAACCAATGTTGACTGAAAGATGCACTTTTTGTGCCTCCACTCTCCTGGGGTCCTTATATGCCATATGGTTCTTTTATTAATATGAAATGCATTTATTAACAGTAACGACATTTACAGTGTTATTTTTTTTTTTACATAGGAGTCACTACTTATCAAGGCCCAGAGGCCACCCGAGGATAAGGGTTAAACAGTGTACAGTAGTAAAATTGGACAATATAGCAATCGTTAGTAATGGAAATTCGTTAAATTTGTTAACTTATATGGAACGGCTCATAAAGAACTTGTTTACGTTGGATTTGGAGACAACCATATTGTAGTCAGCTGGAAAGCAGGAAAATGGAAGACAGTTACACACGTTTGTAGTTCTAAGAAAGAAGCTTTGTTCATGGAATCTACATTTAGGTTTAGGCACAGATAAAAAGTAGGGGGAATTATTGATAGTGTTCAGCTAGACGAGTGTTTCTTGTGAAAGTTTGGTGAGGGGGGGACCATAGATTGGAGATCAGTCGAGCATTTGTCATGAAAATAACGATAAAGCAGAGACAAAGTTGCAACATCTCTTCTGCGAGAAAGAGGCTGCAGGGAAGAGAAAAGGACATCCCCTACTAGGCTACGAAGTCTATTTTGAACTCTATCAAGGCAGGATAAGTCCTTTCTAGCAGCTCCTGCCCAGATGTAGCAACAGTACTCCATCCTTAGACGTACCTGGTTCTTATATAGATAGAGAATTGCATCAGCAGTGAGATATCTACTGGATCGATAGAAGGATCCCACCATTTTTCCAGTGGCCTTGGCAATGGATTTGATGTATGTGTTCCATTTCAGATCAGAAGTAAAGGTCAAGCCCAGAAGCTTATCAAACATGAGGCCTCCCCAAGCTGAGAGCCAAATTGAAATTGAAAATTTCGAGTTTATTCATCTTCCTGGCTCATTTTACTGGTGCCAAGTTTTTCAAATTCATATCTTGTTTTATCAGTTGGTGTACAACTTGGACAACAGACTCGTTCATGTCTTGTTTCCAGAAATTTGGTTCTTTCAGCAATGACTAACCTTTTCTTCAGTCTCACATTTCTTTTTATTATCTCGGAAATTTCTTTGAAAGAATCTCTTTGATATGCTATCATTGAAATTTTCTGGATTGCTTTGAACCCAACTCTTGCCAGGAACATGTCAGTAATTTCATTTATTTATCCTTTAGTTTATTTATTCTGGCCAGCAGCTCAAAGCATCTTAGCCACGTTTCTATATAATCTAGATCATCCAGTGTGTTCATCCATTCCAGCAGCAATGCTGTTGTTGTTGTGCCATGTTAATCTCGTATCAAGTCACGGGTTTACAGCAATACCCAATACTCGAGGTTTGCTCTATTTATTTATGTATCGCATTTACTGTAATAATTTTTTCTGTTTGCTTGAAATCGGTTTTTTGAATTTTTTGTTCAAAAGATAAAGAATTGTGTTTATTTCAAGTCAAGATGATTACCAAGTTTTAATTGATGTAAAAGATGAAAATGTATTTTTGCACAAATATGTTGTTGGAAGTAATTGTCTGTATTTTTGAGATGAGGTGTTTTCATTTTCATTGTCCTAGTGACATATGGCCGAGTGGTCCTAGACGTTGTATCAAAGTTTACAGTTACCCAAAGGTGCTGAGTTCAATCCTGAATGAAGGCAGTGAAAAGTAACATTCACAACAGAGAATCAGCAAACTATGTCCCAGAGCCTAGCTGGAGTCCGAACACGGTACCCCCGTAATAATAATAAAGGGTTGGGTTCGAGACTCCTAACAAATGGATCCCCAGTTCGATACAAAACACCTGATGAAGGCCGGAGGGCAAAACAGCCGACACATTGTGACTATAACAACCAAGGTGAGGAAGTCAGTCCGACAATCTCAATCAATGTTGTTGGAAATTGAAGCAAGATTTCAATTGCTTTTTTACACATGTATAAAAATATATGGCTTTTTCACACATGTATAAAAATATATATATGGCTTTAATATTTTCTTCAGTTTCATGTTTTTTCTGATCATCAGATAGCCCTGTCAGCAGAGCCACGAATTTGTCGATTGCAACCTCATGTGACCTTCCTCCTCAAAACGAGTCATCCGTAGGTCATAGGTGGCAATCTGTGATATCTTAAAATGGGATCCTAGTGACTGAACCATTTTCTATTTCAGCTAAACGAGAAATCAAAAAGGCCTAATCTGGTCAATTGGATGATCACATCATACCCTAGTATGTATTAAGTTGTATTATTCAATCTGATTCTACAAAAAAACTAAACCTTTTTTTTTTTTAAATTTTTTTCCCAAATGGATGTTAGAAGGTGATGGCTGAGGATCAATCATATTGAAAACAAAGAAAATTATGAAAACCAAAGAGTAATCAATTCTAAGAGTAATGTTACTAATGAGGTTCCTCCTTTGAGTTCTCCATTTTTCTATTCCTGAGTAATGATGGTACCCTCTGAAATTTTTGTTTCTATGAGTGGTGCAATGTGTTTAATGAATATAAATAGTTATATTTGACAACTTTATTCATTTTGTTAATGTGTTATATTGTTGAAGAGATATATATGAATAAAGTTGATATTATCTTTGAAACAATCATACACAAATCTAAGTTGGATATTAAAAGGCGGTGGCTGAGGGTCAATCATGTTGGGAACAAAGAAGATTACCAATGTCAAGGAGTAATGTTTTCAAAGAGTAGTGTTTTGGGGAGTATAGCCATACCCTTGGTTCTTTCAGCAATGACTAACCTATTCTTTGGTCTCACATTCCTTTTTATTATCTCAGAAATTTCTTTGAAAGTAAATTTTTCCAAATTTTTTTGATATGCTATCATTGAAATTTCATACACAAATCTAAGGCAGTGGCTGAGGGTCAGTCATGTTGAGAACAAAGAAAATTATCAATGGCAAGGAGTAATGTTTTCAAAGAGTAGTGTTTTTAAAGAGTAGTGTTTTTAAAGAGTAGTGCTTCTGAGAGTATAGCCCATACTCTCTGTGAAATTCCTTCTACAAGCATTGGATTCTGAGAACAGTTTTTTTTATTAATGATAGCACCTTCTATGTGAAATTCCTTTCAAACTGTAATGTTTTATAAGAGTAATGTCTTTCAACAAAATTATCCTATGAAATTATATTTGCCATATTTATTCGATATTAATAGATGGTTAATAATTAATAGATGGTTAATAATTCAGCACCCATATATAGTTGGTATGTCATAAACGAAACCAAGCAGAGGTATCAAACAATGTTTTTAATTATTTGATCATTATTGACAACCATTTTTTATATGCTGCAGTTTTTATTTTTATTTTACTTTTGGTCTGTATATATTAATTATTTGTTCACTAACAGACAATTTTTTTATGGAAATCACTCCAGACAAGGCACTTGGATGTAAAGAGCTAAAAAATAAATAACACTTCAAGGTCAAAAACTAGTCAATGGCAAGTGTTAGACGGAATAGATGCCAACCCAGAAAACAGCAATTCTTCCTCCTTTGTCAGAAACATCGCTCATGGAATGTGAGGACAAAATATGGAAAGCGAGAATTATGGAGCTCTGTTCATAAGTATAAGGCTGGAAGATCATAAAACACCATAATACGATACAAAGAGATCAGGTGTTGTTTATCACGTATGCAATATTGCTCAGTCCATTTACTTGCTGTTCATTGTTTTAATTATTTGGACAATTGTTTTTTTTTAATCTACAATTATTTTTAAATATTTATTATATTTCATTTTTTTATTAATTAATGTTAAGCAGTTATTTGTTTTATATATAGCATAATCACGTTGACACACCGGTTCCTGTCAGATCACCGAAGTTAAGCAACGTTGAGCCTGGTCATTACTAAAATGGGTGACCAATTTGGGGAGTATAGCCATACCCTTGGTTCTTTCAGCAATGACTAACCTATTTTTTGGTCTCACATTCCTTTTTATTATCTCGGAAATTTCTTTGAAAGTAAACTTTCCCAAATATTTTTGATATGTTATAATTGAAATTTTGTACACAAATCTAAGGCAGTGGTTGAGAGTCAGTCATGTTGAGAACAAAGATGTATGTAGGAGGACATTGACACCTCTCTTGCAAAAAACCTAACGTCATCATCTCCCCTAACACTAGGGACCGCTTGTAAATTTCATACTCCCATGAAACTTCCTCCTTTGGAGGAAACAAGTTAAACCTGAATTGAGTTAGTGCCGACTGACACAATTATTTGTTTAAAAGACATAAATTATTGGCGTTGTGACCTTGCAAAGGTTATTCATAACCATTGCACCTTATTTCACGATTGCGGATCTCAAGGAACATGTGCTATCAAATTTCATTAATTCTTTCTTTTATTACTCATTAAAATAGGTACAGTGACTAATTTGTCTGTACTGAGATGCAGAAAACCTATCTCGAGTAATTCTAAATACTGAGCAGACTGACAAAGTTTTTCAAAGTGATAGGAAGCATTTCTTCTTTAATTAATGATTAAACAATTTTGTAAAAGTAGGAGCTAGTTCCCGGATGCATTATGATTGGAATATTGTTAGGACCAGTTGCTTTGCTGTCATCAATGTTCTTGATAAGCTTGGCAATCTTTCAGACAGATATATGAACGTCGCTATCTTTTTCTCAACATCTCCCATCCTCTTTTTTTTTTTTTTACTATGATTTCTTTTGTTTTCTCAACCTTTATTATATGTGTATCTTCTTTTTTTACATAGACATCAAAACAGGATTGATAATTTTCATTTAAAGAAGTGATTTTTCCTGAAACTATGTTTTATGAATCCCATGTTCTGGCACCGAGATCATACATAACTCTATCTTTTTGTCTCTATTCCTACAGAGTCGACTCTTGTTTGAAATTGCATCTTTTTTGACACAATTCCCTTCAAAATGGAATACACAAACAGCCGTACTTCAAAATTTATCATAACGGTAAGAAACTTGAATCTTAGGAAGATCTTCATAATTCCAGTAATTATAAGAGCAACTTGACACATAAAAAAGTATTTTAAAAACTTACAAATATTTCCGGTTAATCGACTCGCGCAAGGAAGATACAAACAATTGTACTTAAAGAGACAGTTAGAATCTTAAAAAGATCTCTCGGTTGAAATGTACCAGATAGAGGATGAATGTTTGGCATCTGGAAAGATGCGCCATCTTCACCTAGAACAAAATGAAAAAAAAAAGAAAAAAAAAGGCAACATCAAAAGAAAGAAACATACAAAATTTCTTTTTTTAACAACTTGTTTGGAAAACCAAAACTAAAAAGGTAGTTAATAATGTCAGTGCAATCGCATCCACAACAGCTAACGCGGTATAAATTCACGGGTAGTTAGGATAATGTGTGTAAATTGAGTATTTGTTCCCCCTTTTTGCCTTGCCAGCTAATTGATAAACACCCGCCATCGGTATATATAATTATTTACACAATCAAACAATGTCGCAGCTCACAAGAGCTATGAAAGCCAACAAACCAAAAGTTCAGGACTCGAGTTTCACCCTCATTTGCACTCATCAGTTGAACACATCCGAATACTAGAATGCTTCAATTAAAAGTAAAATATGAACTGGTAAAATTATAGAGGAATAAAAGGCGAATCAAATGAGGTATAGGTTGTTTAAATAGTTACATTAAATTTAGCTTAAATTTGCAGTTTTTGAAAAAAAATGACAAGTGCAGATTTTCTTTTTGGCGCCACTATATATATATATATATATATATATATATATATATATATATATATATATATATATATATATATATAGACTCTCCCAGTCGATTACAGCATATGAGGTTCCACCACAACAACTACATTGTTCAGAAATCCACACAGATGATTACAGTGGTGAAGGGTTTTTGTAGAATCAACCACACTTTGTTGGTGCACTGACTGCCACAAGACAGTGCATACAGTAGACCGCAAGTTTTTACATCAGAGTTTTTCATTCTCATATATATATATATATATATATATATATATATATATATATATATATATATATATATATATATGTATATATATATTTGCTGCTGCATAAATCTTTGTTTTACAAAAGAAAAACCTGATGGCATTTAATTTATAATAATTTAAAATACTTTCCATGATGTACAGGATGTCTAACGCAATCTAAGATGAATACATATCCTAACGTAAACTAAATTAATTAAGCTTCATGTTGAGCGGATGATTTTGCATTTGCCTGTGAAACAATAAAAGATTTATGGTAGATTAGAAATGGATGTGTGAGGCAAACGAGCATAAGAAAATTACTCTTTTTTTTTTCTTTTTTTTTTTTTTTTTGTACATTGGACTTACTCTTCCTTCTTCATTTCTTTCATGGCAGTTTGATGTTGGATTTTTACAATGAGTGCTAAAAAGCAAAAGGCAATAATCGCTACTCTTTTTCTTTCTCCACTTCATCGGAATTCGATTTCTTCACCACTTCACAAGCAAGTAGTTTTCACTGGAACGTATTAGTTCAAAATATTTTCCAAACAATAAAAATGGTTTCAAACTCCAAAAAGTATCAAGTCTATTTCAGATTAACAAACCGATGCAAACTTAGAAATTCCTATAAAACAGTGGCTTGCTGAACTAAAATCTGTGTGACACCTGTGATGTGGCTTGACTCTCCACATCAACAACACCCATCCTAGAAGAGTGGAATGTCTCACACTGAAATTTCTTTAAGCCTGCTGCTATATCTCCAGTGAATTCAGCCACCCAGAAGGTAAACACACCCACACACACACACACACACACACACACACACACACACGCACACACACACACACACACACACACACACACACACAACAGAACTTTGAAACAAACTTTCTAATGCTTTTGTGAAATTCTTATCCAAGAACTTTAAAACTTCTCAACAAACTTTGATGTTTCAACATATATTTTACATCTCTGTAAAATTGTTGATATAAATATACCTTCTTTGTTAATTCATGTTTTCTCATTTCATTCCCAAAATCCCATTATTGAGTTAGCACTTGCTAACTGGTGACCCATTCATCACATTCATGTTTTTATCCATCTTTTTAATTCGCCAATTTGACTACATGTATATTAATTGTTAGTGCTGTTCTCAGCATTTTGCAAAGATGTAGACAGGAGTGGCACTATAGATCTACCTGTTAAATTAAACACTTGGGGGAATGCTATGGAAAGTAAAGGTCTGAGAGTGAATGTTACCAAAACCAAAGTGATGATCATGTTGGTTGTGGTGTTGGAAAGTTCTCAGAAAGAAGGAAGTGTCTCTGTTCAGATTGTGGAAATGGAGTTGGATGTCACTCAAAGTTGTTGTAATACTTGTAAAAACTGAGTACTCAAGAAGTGGAATTATAGGTAGGTTGAGAGAGAGTTTGTGAGCAACAAATATAAGAAATATGAAAACAAATGAGAATTCAGATTTGAATGAAGCATATTTGATGGCAAGCTATTGTGGTTATTTCAAAGTTTTACTTGGTGATAACATTTGAACACAGGGATATGCAGGGTTTTTTGTTTTTCTTTTACAAAGGAATCACCACTTATCAAGGCCCAAAGGCCACTCGAGGATAATGGTTAAAGAGGGTACAGTGGTGAAAAGGACAATATCATAGTAATCATTAGAAGTGTAAATTTGGTAAATTGGATTTCTTCAAGTGAATAGGGTAAGTTCAGGGAACTTCTGTTATTACAACATAGCATTACCATTGTTGACCAAGAGAAGACTCTATCATATGTACGCAGTGTAATGATATACGAAAGTGAAACTTGACTATTGATGAGATGTGTTGCATAGTGAGAAATTATGAATTATAAGGAGAAAAATAATATGATAGCTGTGTAATGTGAGTCTTAAAAACAAGCTTAGATCTAATGACCTCTGAGGAAGATTAAATCTGGACAATATATGGAGATCTGAGCAAAACAGGAGACTTTGTTGGTTTGATCACATTGAAAAAAACAGATATAAGTTCTTGGATTAGTAGATTGCAGAAAAGTTGAGGTAGCAGGGTCAGTTGGTAGAGAAAGCTAAAGAAAACATGGGAGACGGTAATAAGGATAGATATGAGAGAAAAGGGAATGTTTAGATAAAGACCTGGCCAGAGACAGATTAGTTCTGAAGTCAAGAGCTGTTCAACACATGCCACCATGTAAAGCAAACATTTCTATATCTTTAGATGATTCATCTCACATGGAAATATGGTATAATCTACGTTATTTGAAAAAACTTTGGAAGCAATGGTAAAGTGCCTATGTGATACTACAGATACCCCTTCCCAAGTGTCAGGGAATGGGGGAGAAAGCAGGAAGGAAGTATGACAAAAGACAAGAGGAAATAAGTTTATCAGATAAACAAAGGTATAGGAAAAGGCGGAAAGACCATAGATAGGAAGTTGTTCATCAAGAAAGATAAAAAACAGCTGAAATAATATTATTAAGCAAGGTGGGGGTAGTTATTTTAGGACAGAGGACTGAATAAGGGATCGGTCAGTATATTTTAGAGTTTGTGTGTGGATGTGAATTTTCTGACAGTCTTTTATGACGGTTTGGAGCGGTTTACAACAATTGCCGACGTTAGGGGTGGCCAGTGACATCAAAAGCAGATTGTGGCTTGGACCAGTCAGGAGAGCTTCAGGAGAAGTAATCAACTGATAACAAATGGCAAATTAATCATCTGGTTGGCTTTGGGTAGGATTGAAACTGCTATCTTCAGATAATGCTCACATGGAACTGTAGTGATTCAACGTCTCTATCCACTGCGCCACGTGCCCCCGAAGGCCAGAGGAATAGTAGGCCGAAACGTCGTTAAACAACAACCATAAAAGATGAGGATAATAATGTGGAAAAAAATATTTCCTTGTTAATTATTATTAATACTTATTAAAGTATTGTTTGAACGAGTTTTTTGATTTGTACCCCCCAAAGGATTTTGTGGTTTTTGTTTCCCAGTACTGTCTCTGGTTTCGGATTTTTATTTGTAACTGAAATCTGAAATAGTGCTCTCCAGTTTGTGCCAATACAATTTGTCTGCATGTTCAAAGTGCAGTCATTTGCAGAGTTCCCGATGTACTGCTTTCCCCATGCAGTTGTGTCTGTTTTTGTATTTTTGGAACTAGTTTGCTGCATTCACTTATTATGTGGTTTAACATTTCATCTCTTTGTATTGATATTATTCGTACTCACTAGGAGTTCTCGCACAGGCCATCAGCAGAGATTACTCACTGACAACAACTAGTGGTGTTCACAACAAGTCTCCTTGAATGTCCAGTACTCTCCACCGATTTCGATAATCTTTGCAAATGTCTTTGCATTATCACAACAGCAGCTTTTGATTGACTTCTCAATGGCAATAACAATTGGTCTTCACTGGAATTAGGGTGGTGACAAGCCTCCTAAAAATCCCAGTCCTCTTTGCATTCATCCAGTAGAAGTCTGGTTAGTGCTTTCTCTTTCCATCCTCCCTAACTTTTCATGATTATTTGGTATGTCACTAGTCTATGTAGACACTACCATTTAAAACATTTTTTTGGAGAAGGTGGAGGCGTAATTAAGTTACTGGTTAGCATATGTGGTTCATGTGGCTTAGTTTCTGCATTCAAAGGTTTTCCTTAAGATTTCAGCTGATTTCATTATTACCGTCTATTGTATAGCCTCAGTGTTCCTCCTGATTCAGATTTCTCTTAGTCTTTTTTCAAGTTCTTTGGAATTGTTCATACAATTATTTGTATCATATTGATTTTTTTCATTATAATCTAAATATTAATTTACTTATCCATACGTCCAGTATCACAAAAAAGCATCATCATTACAAACATTAATTAATGAGAAACGGATTATCTCCCTTTATAGTTGCTTTTTGCCAGTTAAAAATCATTAAAACCATTTCCTCTCCAAAATTAAAAAAAAAACATGGCTGTCTGTTTACGGCTATTTTATTTTATAATTAAAAAAAGATCATGTTGGGAGTAGACTATAAGTTTTTTTTTATTATAGTTTCTTTTTAAAATTATTAAAAAAAACGTGAAAGTGAATTGACATCTGTTTCTTTATAATTTACATAAAAAAAATATTCAGGAAAAAAAAACGCTGAATAAAATGTGTTGTGCATTGAATTTTAAATCTAATTTTTTATAATCATTTTTTAGCTTTAAAATATCAAAAAACAATTTGCTAAAAAATTGTTTTAAATTCGTTGTTATTTGTTTTATTTTATTTTGATTCATTTTATTTCTAATGTCTTTTAAAAATTTTCAACTACCGTGGAATTTCCACGGGTTCTTCTAGTTATTATTATTATTATTATTATTATTATTATTATAATTCTTCTAGTTATTATTATTATTATTATTATTATTATTATTATTATTATTATTATTATTATTATTATTATTACTACTACTAATACTAATATTATTAATATTATTATTATTATTTATATTATTTTATTTATTATTAATAATATTATTATATTTATTGTTATTATTATTATATTATTATTAATATTATATATTTATTATTATTAACATTATTATTATTATTATTATATTTTATATTAATATTATTATATTTATTATTATTAATATTCTTAATGCTATTAATATCATTATTATATTATTAATAATATTATTTATATATTTATTATCATTAATATTATTATTACTTTATTATTATAGTTATTATTAATATTATTATATTATTATTTTTATTATTATTAGTAGTAGTAATATTATTGTTAATATTACTACTAGTATTACTATTGTTATATTATTAATACTATTTATATATTTATTATTATTAATATTATTATTAGTATGATATTTATTATTAATATTATTATTATATTTATTATTATTATTATTATTATTATTATTATTATATATTTTATTATTTATTATTATTAATATTATTATTATATTTATTATTATTATTATTATTATTATTTTATTATTATATTCATTATTATTGTTTTTATTATTGTTATTATTATTATTATTATTTTATCATTATATTCATTATTATCGTTATTATTATTGTTATCATTATTATTATTATTGTTGTTATTATTATTATCGTTATTATTATTATTATTATTATTATTATTATTATTATTATTTCGTTTTACATAAATATACTGAATAAAAGTTTAATTTCTCCTAGCAGATGATGAGATCATTTGATAATTTTATAAATAGTTAATAAAATGAAATTCCAAAAATCTGCATAATTCTACAAATGATAAAATCAAATAAAGCCGTTTTCACAAGTGAGATCTACAAAGGAATAAATATTTTTATATATGTTGGTCTTTCCATTCTCCTCGACCCTTCACACTTATTTTGTGCAGTATCAGACGATGTTCATGCCATCACATCGTTTTTTTTTTTGGGGGGGGGCGGTTTCAGTTTCCTTAGTTTCATGTGATGGTTTTTAAATACATTTTTTTATCATTTCTATTACAGCTTTAATGTGAGAGCGTTCACAATTTATGCTTGTTGGCTTCGACCCTACTACCTTCATAATCAAACCACAAAACTATCCTAAATTGTGCCCTCCTCTACCCCCACCCCACCCATCAGAGCTGCATTAGAATCCACCCCTGTTCATGGTAAAGGTGTAACAGGTTGAAGTTACCAGGTTTCATGCCACACATGTTAAATAAACTTACAAGTCTGATATAAAATTGATCCAGATCCCATTTGCATATCATTTGCATATCATTTGCATATCATTTGCATATTTATCTTCGTTTTATGTTTTTTTAATTCCATACAACCTCTTCCATTAACCTATTATTCCCATAGAGCTAGATAAAGCCCTGTCATATTAATGATATAACGTTTTAGAGCAATGATGCTCAACCTGTGGTCTTTGTACTCCTGGACCTGTTTTAATCTGCCTTTAAGGCACATTTACCAGATAATTTGAAACAATGGTAAGAGTTTTCACTAATGAGTCAAGAGACCTGGGTTCCATCTGTTGTGCATCAGTAACACAGTTAATGCTTACTTGTGCTGAGTAGGTGCAGAAAGGTCAAGGGGTGACACATCAAGCTCTGTGACTTCCATTGACAGAGCGTAAACCTGCGTGCTAAAAAGTGAGTTGGTTCATTTTAGGTGCAGTTTTGTTAACACACATACACCCATATAAATGAAAAAGCACACGGAAATTTTTAGTCAGAGTAGAAGAAGAGAGGAAACAGTTGAGTCAAATGAAGTTCATGAACAGTTGAGTTAGTTTCGAGACCAGAAGGGTCAGAGGAAAGATCCCTTGATGGAAAAATTGTGAGAAAGCTTGAATCAACAATGCAAGGGATTCCCCAGCTCACTTGTACACGAAATAAAGTGATCCTTGGCAGAAAATTGGCGTCGTGTTTTCATCTTAGATGTTCCTTACAGCTCATCAACCAGTGACGAGAAGAAGCACATCCCAGAGAAGACCAAGAAAACAGAAAAAATTTAACACACATATATATACACACACGCACGTGCACAGTTCAGAACTACTAAGGTAAATACACAACTAAGGGTCCTTAAAAGACTGTTAGATCTTTATGCAGTTTCATGGTTGAAGTCTCATCCTTAGAAGGAAAGTGAGAATTTTTCTGTCGATATCTTGCCATCCATCCCCCTCTTTTGTTGCCTCCATCAGAAGTTTTTATCTTTTCGGAATCATGACAGACTAACTGCTTGCAATTAACTGTAGACTCTAGACTGTAGATTGTTGAACTGACTAGAAAACACATATGTGTCTCTATTTATTTTAAGGTGTATGTGTGTGGAGGAGGTTAAGCCCCATTAACCGGCTTGCACTCAAAATGCACTGACTTGCCTCGTGACCCCTTGCTACATGCAGATGCATGCATTGTCAATGAAAATCAGTGGGTTTGAAACCTGCCAGTCTCAACCCTTCAACCTCTATGCACTTAAATTAAAATACAAACCAGCCGCATTCAACTTGTACTGCGTTAACCATGTTATTGGCACACATCTGCCCAGGATGTTTCCAATCTTATCAAGAACCTTGATATCAGCAAGGCAACTGGTTCTGATAAAATTCCAGTCATAGTGCTAAAGAAATTGCAACCGGAAATAACTTTTATTTTTAAAAAATTGCTTAAAAGAGAAATGCTTCTCATCACCTAGTATTTAAAAATATTGGAGATCAGTCTTCTGCATCTCAGTATTATCATTTCAGGCATGTGTGCGCCATGAGTAAGTGGTCACAATCTGTGATAATAACAATATGTTGTCAACTACCTCAGCAAAAACAATCTATCCAGTGACAAGCAATATGGATTTCATCTCACAAGAAGAACAGCAAGCATGCTCATTGTAATATTACACAGAATCAGAGAATCTATCAGCAAGGGCTTCATTTCTAGGATGATAACACTCAATATATCTGTAGAGGTGGAATCGAACGCAAGACGCCCAGTTACAAGACCGAAGTGGTCTTGACGTCACACCCCCATAGAGGTAGACTCACCTGCTTGCATGAGAGGCGAGAGCGGGCTACTTAAACAAGATATTCCTGGTAACGAGCATGTTTCCAAATATACGTCATCTTGCCGACACTTTACATGGCGTCGCCGATATAGGAAACCTGCTACAAACAACATTAGAATATGGCCGAACAAACACAGCAGACATTACTGCAACGGATCCTTGAACTACAGCAAGAGAATATCGCCCTGCGAAGAGACGAAGGACAGTCCAGCAAGCTATTTATAAGGAGACCTGACAGACCTACCATAGAACCGAACTCAAGTGATGGTGACTGGGCGATATTCATTGACTCCTAGAATAGATACAAGAAGATGTGTGGGTTGATGGAGACAACAGCGTTAAGAAACGAGCTGAGAACGGCCTGTTCCCCAGAAGTAAACAGGCTGTTGTTCGACATGGTAGGAGCAAAAATACTGAACTGTGTCACAGAAGAACAGCTGTTATGATACATAAAGCTCATAGCCGTCAGAAGCCTACACAAGAATTCCATTCTGTAAGGCAGAAGGAAGGGGTATCGGTTATGGACTTTGTGGCATGACTTCGATCAGTTGCAAAATTCTGCGACTTTTCAGTGACTTGTCCAAACGAGATAGGATGCGGTTGGAAAGTCAGCTACTCCAACGATATGGTAACAGGACAAATGATGGCAGAGCTGGCAAACCTGGAGCATCAAAGCAAGGTGCTGTCGGAGGCTGCGACACTTATGACACTAGAAGAAAAATTTAACAGGCTTGTAAGCCTAGAGATCATGGACAAGTAGTGTATACCCTACTACAACGAGCATACAGAGGTCGGGCCGCAGGCAGTGGCCTCGGGAGAACCAGACTGTATCAACTCTGAGAGACACTGAACCCTGTAAATGGTGTAGGAAGAGCTCACACCTTGATGGCTCAAAAGGATGAGGGGGCTGCCCAGCAACAAAGATGACTTGTCACAATTACGGTTGATCGGACATTTTAAAAGAGTCTGCTGAAAACCGAAACAGAGGTCCAGCAACAGATCTACAGTGGGAGTGGTCGGAGCAGAATCTAGAACTTTCACTACCCAAAGACACAAAATGGGTCGTAACTGGATGATTTGTCAAGATGGGCAAATAAAAAAGAGAGGTGAAGCCAACCTGACAAAACCAAAAGCCGAGTCGCACCTTATTTGGAACAAAAATAAGTTCCGAAGAGCCAGCACCAATCATGACAGTAGAGATAACTCTGATTCCAGAGGCCCATGCAGAATTTGGGCACATTTCCATAGGGCCAGCAGACCTCCATACTCACTGCATTGATGCAATCGCAGACACTGGGGCACAGACATGCTCTAGCAGACCAGAAATCCAAAAAAAATAAAGTTTCTAAGCAAATATCTAGTACCGACCAGTCACCGAATTCAGGGAATCACAAAAAACCTTCTAAACATAAAAGGCGTGATATTTGCTAAAATCAGAGTAGGATCACGGGAAACGCGTCAGATTATGTATAAAAAAATACATCAGATTTCTGCCTGTCCAAGTCAGCCCTAAAAGACCTTGGTCTGGCACCAGAGAACTTTCCAGACCCAATTTCCCAGCAGAACGTGGCAAGTAGTGACGGTGGAAAGGCACCATGTGGGTGCCCACAAAGAACTAATGTCCTACCTAAGCCGGACAATATCCCTTTTGCCCCTATGGAAGAAAACAGACCCCGATTGGAACAATGGATAAACGAGCATTTTGAGTCTAGTGCATTCAATGTATGTCCACATCAACGGCTCCAGGCGATGAAAGGAAAACCCATGGACATCACGTTCATCCCGGGGGCCAAACCCTCAGCTGTCCACACCCCAATTCCAGTATCACACCATTGGAAGAAAAGAGTTAAGGAGGACTGCAACCGAGACATAGCATTGGGCACCATAGAACCTGTACCAGTGGGTACACCTACAACATGGTGCTCCAGAATGGTGGTTGCACCGAAAAAGGATGGGTCACCGAGGCGTATGGTAGACCTACAAAAGCTTAACGTTGCTACTCTGGTGCCTGCGAAAACTAGAAAAACCATCTTGGATGCATGGAATGGCTATCATAGCCTAACCCTCTCCCCATCAGCAAGAGATGCAACTACCTTCATCACAGAATGGGTAGATACCATTATCTTCGGGCACCATAAGGATTCCAAGCATCAGGAGGTTCGACAATATCACTATAGATATGCCCAGGAAAACAAGATGTATAGACGACATGATACTATGGGACGACTTTATTGAAACGTCATTTTGGCATACTATAGAGTACATAAATAACTGCAGTAAAAATGGTATCGTATTCAACCCCGAGAAATTTCACTTCGCAGAAAAAGAGATGGAATTTGCCAGGTTCTTGATAATGGAAGACAGGATAAAACCCACCAAAAAATGACTGAAGGAATACGGAATTTTCTGACACCAAAAAATATAACTGACATAAGATCCTGGTTTGGAATGGTAAACCAGGTAGCCTACGCTTTTTCTCAGGCCAAAGTAATGGCCCTGTTCCGGGAGCTGCTGAAAACAAAAAATCGAAAGTTCTACTGGGACAGCACACTTGATCGAATCTTCAAAGAGTTGAAAAGAAGGATCACAGAAGAGATTGAGAACGGTGTAAGAACCTTTGAATTGAACAGACCAACTTGTTTGTCGATTGACTTCAGTAGGACAGGCTTGGGATATTTTCTTTTCCAGAAGCACTGCAACTGTGCCACTGAAGCCGGACTGAAGTGTGGTGAAGACCACTGGAGATTAATCCTGGCCAGCTCCTGATTTACTAATGATACGCACAGTTGAAGGAGAGGTATTGACATTAGTCTATGGACTGGAAGCATGCCGCATGTTCGTTTTGGGATGCCCAGAGTTGTTAGTCACCGTAGACCATAAGCCCTTGGTGAAGATCTTCTTGGACAAAGCCCTGGAGGACATGAAGAACCCAAGACTGTTCAACTTCAAAGAACGGTCCTTGATGTACAAATTTCGAATAAAGGCTCTCCCTGGCAAACTCAATGCGGCACCAGACTGAACATTGAGATGCCCAGTAACGTTAAGCCAGGAGGAAGCAAACGAAAAGGACATTGCACAAACCATGGATAGTGTCATAAGAGCGTCATTTAACTCCACCTATGAACAGAACCCAAAATTAAGGACAATAACATGGGACAGGATTGTGGCAGCAGCTGCTACTGATAAGGAATGTTGTACCCTCGCCGAATTCATACAAAATGGTTTCCCTAAATCTTGGCACAAACTGCTGGAAACAATTCGCCAGTTTTGGCATATAAAAGAGGAGTTATATTGCTTGGAAGAGGTAACAATAATGGAAAATAAAATCCTCATACCCCGAAAACCACATGCGCATCAGGTTGTCAAACGCCAGATAATGGCTGTTTTGGCCAGGACTGGATGCGAGCATTCGTCAGACTCGGACCCAGTGCAAAGTATGCAATGTAATGGCTCCATCACAATCTAGGGAACACCTAATGCCACCATCAAACCCTGAGTTCCCATTTCAGAAAACAGCGACAGACTTTTTCGATTTACGAGGGAAGAACTATCTAGTATATGCAGATAGATACACCAGATGGGTAGATGTCACTCTGATGTCGTCCAGGAATGCCAAGGCCACATGTAACGCCCTACAAAACTGGTTCTGCATGTACAGCATCCCAGAGGAACTGTCGACTGATGGTGGATCACTGTTTGACTCCAGTGAATACAAACAGTTCCTAGATAATTGGGGCATAAGGAAACGAGCATCATCCGCATATTACCCTCAAATGGGAGAGCAGAATTGGTCATTAAAAGGATCCTTATTGATAGCACAGACAGTTGCGGTCGCCTATGCTATGACCGGGCAGCTAGGTCCATACTGACTCATTGCAACATCCTGGTACAAGACCTACATATATCTCCAGCAATGATGCTCTACGGTCGTGTGATAAAGGACCCTCTCCCAGTGCTCCAGAACCAATATCAAATCCCCATAAATGCTGGAGAGAAATCAGTCATTATAGGGAAACAGCGATGGCAAAAAGACACTTATGGAATGAAAGGGAATACAATCTAAAATGTCACCCACTTCAGGAACTGAAAATTGGGGAAACGGTGCAGGTTCAAAACCAAGTTGGTCCACACCCGCGCCGATGGGCAAAGACTGGAAGGATGGTGGAAACACTGGGTAACCGGCAGTATAATGTATGCATTGATGGGAGTAACCGCGTAACCCGTTGCAATCGCAGATTCCTCTGAAGAATAAACCCCGTGCTAGATACCCCTTGTCACTCTATACCTGAGGAGCCACCAGGAATGTTAGATACCATAGACAACCTAACAGATACCGGGACATGTACGGATCAACACCAGCCCGAAACATTTTACACTCTGCCAGAACACATGAAGGTGGATGGCACAGCTCCCCCTGAGATAATGGAGGTTGAGGAAGATGAACCGGTGCGTCCTAGCAGGAGGGTGATGCAGCTACCGAGGAAACTATCACCACAGACATGGGACACATTGCACAATTACTCCAGAACCTCAAAACATTGGACCACAACACGAGTATCTTGTGGCCCTGGAAGTTGGAGGGTGTGTAGAGGTGGAATCGAACCCAAGACGCCCAGTTACAAGACCGGAATGGTCTTGGCGTCACACCCTCATAGAAGTAGACTCATCCGCTTGCATGAGAGGCAAGAGCGGACTACTTAAACAAGACATTCCCGGCAACGAGCATGTTTCCAAATATACGTTGTCTTGCTTACACTTTACAATATCAAAGGTCTTCGATAGGGTTCGGTACAAAGGTTTGCTTCAAAGGCTAATTATGGTATCCTTTCAACTATCAATTTTTTTTTTATCTCTGATAGGTCTATAAAAGTAGTTGTTGATGGGCAGAAATTAAAAACACATCTTTCTGATTTTCTGATAAATCATATTCTGAGATCATTTGTTTACATTTATAGAAACAACACAACCATCTATGACAGCACTTCAAAGAGCATTGATGATCAAAATCTCTGATTCACTCTCTTCAGACCTGCAGCATGTAGTTCAATAGCAGGAAAAATGGCTCTAAAACTAAGATTTTCTTCCTTCATCACCAATATTCAAATCCTCAATTTTCTCCAGTTGAAATGAATGATACTCTCTTAGAGGAAGACCTCTGTTTTGTTAAGCTCCTAACACTGACCTTCATTTCATTGAGGGAAAGAGTATGAGAGAGAAAGAGGGTATAAGAGTATGAGAGAGAGTATGCCAGAGAGATAATGAGAGAGAGTATGGGAAAGAGAGAGTATGGCAGATAGAGAGAGTATAAGAGGGAGAGAGATTATGAGAGATTATGAGAGTATGGGAGAGAGAGAGAGCAAGAGAGAAAGAGCATGAAAGAGAGAATGAGAGTATAAGTTTGAAAGGGAGTATGAAAGAGAAAGTGTGGTAGAGAGAAAGAGGGAGAGAGGATATAAAAGAGAGAGAGAGGGAGAGATAGTATGAAAGAGAAAGGTAAAGATAGCAAGAGTAACGTGTTGAGAGACTATGAGAGAGAGCATGAGAGCGAGAGAGGGGGGGGGGATAAAGAGGTTATAAGCAAAATGGAAGACTTCACCAAATTTTATTTTTTTCAAATCGATTGCTAAGGTCCTTGAAAAAATGGTTTAAACATTCTACCCTCCAGAAAATACCTCGCTCCGAATGCAATTCTTTAATTATATAAGTCAAATATGTAAAAAATTGTATACGTCCAAAAAATGCATCGCATTACAACATCTTTTAAATCTAGTGGAGGGTGATTTCTTCTCTTCTTTTCTCTACTCTGTCATTACTTTCATTGGAAGTGCTCGACTGAGCTCCCATCTCTCTGTAAAACCTTCAAAGCAGAAACTCGTTTAACTACAAGCACTATAATGAATTTTCCTATTTTAAACAGAACTTCCATGAACAAAGTTTATTTCCAAGAGCTTCTCATCGGTGGAATACAGTACCACAGACTTCTTCCCTGCTAACTACAACATAGTCATTTTCAAGTCTAATGTTAACAAATTTTAGTTGAGCTGCCTACTTAAATAATTAAATTCTGACCATCATTTCTAATCTACTCATGGTATTATCATCCAAATGAAAATGAACCATTATCAAATTACCATGAAGCTGTATCCCTACAGACTGCAGCATGATCGTCTTCAAATCCAATGGTAACAAATATTGAAATAATCAAATTATGTCCATTCCCATCTTCCTTTCCAATCCTTTTAATATGTCGTTCATCTTCCAAGTGAAAATATCATTAACCTGTATCCTCAAGTGGCTTTTGGACCTTGATAATCAGTGACTTAGTATTAATAGAAAAAGAAACAAAATTAAAATAATATTGACCTTGTGGCAGACTTATATAAAGCTCCACAAATTTTCAATATTTATAGTACCTGTCACATGATACACATTATGTAAGTAGTCCAGCTTTTGACAAAGATGCTGTAACATGTCATGCGTAACAACCTCTAGCGCCTCAGTGATTCTCAGCTTACGTTACTATACACTGGTAGGAAGAGAGGGGAGGTAATCCAGTAAGTTTTAAAAAGAAAATTGCAAAGTAATTTGTGACCCTCTGTGTAGCAATGAATTTCATGTTTGGATTTTGATGAATAACTTGTTTTTATTTGTTTACCTCTCTTTTTTTTCTCTTTTTTTTTTTTTTGGACCTCTTGTTATTTTTTGGTTGTTGTTTTTGTTGTTATGATTGTTGTTTTTTACTTCTAATTCACTTAAAACCATGTATATTTCCACTTAGACATAAGCAGCTACTATGTGGAGCCACGTCTACATAGGTATATGTTTAGTAGTGAGATTTCTATATTCATTCTTTTGCGGACTGTTGTCCATTGACTGATAACAGTTCGCAAAGGAATGAATGCACCAATTATGAAGCCTCATCTCAAAGGATTCCAAAAAATAATATATTGTGAGATTTCTGTTCACATTACATTTAATTTTCTGCATGTTGGTACAGTGAAGGAAACAGGGATGAAATTCCACCGTTGAACAGTTTGTGGGAAGAAACTATTTGGGTAGAAGACTTTCCTGCATCTAGGGATGTCAACAGTTAAAAGATGTGATTTTGCTGCTTATTGGGTTAGACGGAGGTATGTACGTCGAGGGGGCACAAGTGCTATGAGTTCATCAGAAAACATTCCATTAAAGTATATATAAAACAGGTACAGGGATGCAACATTGCAGCGATGGGACAAGGGATGGAGCTTGATTGATAATTTGGGACCTATTAGATTGGAGACTCGTTTTTTGACACTGTCTGAGAGGGAGAAAATAGTAGTAGATGCACCAGTCCAGATATGGAAAAAATACATCAATATGAACAAATGGTGGCTTGGTAGAGGTATTTAAAACAAAAAAAAAAAACAAACAAAAAAAACTATAAATACACCAAGCCTCAATAAAGAAAAAGAAAATGACAGCAACAACAATCACTCCCGATAACGATCGGATATAACAATAGAAAGAGCGCTTGAGAAGAATATGGCCGAACAACAACTTTTGGGTGCCATAATATACAACATACCAGCCGAAATAAAAAAGAACGCTCGGCAAATTGAAAAAATATCCAACAAAATCAGAATAAAGAAGAACTGTGTCATGTTCAATCAGATGTGCTTCTTGAATAATGACTTGCTGCCAAAATATACAAATATTAATATACTGCATATATATATATATATATATATATATATATATATATATATATATATATATATGCATAGCATGGTAGAAGGATCCCACTCTTGTATTGATCATCATCATCATCATCATCATAAGATCCATTTTTAAATACTGGCATGTGTTGGACAATTTTCACAAATAGACTTTCAATAATCTATCTCTGACCAAGTTTTCATTTATCCCACTTTCCATCTTTATCACTTCCTCAACCATTTTTTAGCTCATAATGCTGCCACCATTGTTTTACATCTTCTAATCTAAGCACTCTTATCCACTTTTCCATCATCATCATCATCATCATCATCATCATCATCATCATCATCATCATAATCATAATAATAATAATAATAATCATCATCATCATCATAATAATAATAATAATAATAATAATACATTTGCATGTTGTTTTTATTTATTTATGTATTTATGACAGATCTATGAGAATGGTTTTATGTGATTATTTAATAAAGATTGTCCTTTAATTCGCACAAATATTTTCTCCTCTCCCATCCTTTGTTGAGGATTAGATAAGAGACTAAAATAGATAAACATAGATTAATTTTGCCATGGCAATTTCTGCACTACATAATAATAATAATAATTATAATAATAATAATAATAATTATAATAATAATAATAATAATAATAATTATAATAATAATAATAATAATAATAATAATAATAATTATAATAATAATAATAATAATAATAATAATAATAATTATAATAATAATAATAATAATGATAATAATAATGATAATAATAATAATAATAATAATAATAATAATAATAATAATTAGTTTCAAGTTTTTGTTATTTAGATTCTTTTTTTTACATGGAGATCACTACTTCTCAAGGCCCAGAAGCCACTCGGGGATAAGGGTTATTGTGCGTACAGTAATTAATGGGATAGTATCGTAGTAATAGTTAGTACTGGAGATTTGATAAAGTGTCATTACTTAAGGGGGCGGTTCATCAGGAATTTGTTTGTGTTGAACTTGAAGTTGAAGTCGAGGGGAGGGAGAATAGGCAAGCAGCAGAGTTCGACAGGCATGCAGTTCTAAGAAAGAAGCTTTGTTCATGGAATCTACGTTTTGATTTAGGCACGGATAAAGAGTGAGGAAAATTATTGACAGTGGTTTCAACTAGTCGGGTGTTTTTCATGAAAGATTGGTGAGGAAGGATCCCACCATTTTCCTAGCGACCTTGGCCACAGACTTGATGTATGTGTTCCATTTCAGATCAGGAGTAAAGGTCAAGCCCAGAAGCTTATCAAAACATGGGGCCTCCCCAAGATGAGAGCCATTCATTTCAATCGATGCCAGATGGGGATCAGAGCGTTGATGATGTAAAGTTAGGAGCTTGGTCTTAGATGCATTAAAGGTAACCAGCCACCTCTTCCCCCACTGTACTATGCGCTCAAGATCAGAGGAGAGAGAATCAGAGAGAACATTGTCATTTACAGCCTTTGATGTGTTGCCATCGATAGTTGTGTCATCAGCATAGATGTCAACGAATGAAGTATGTGCTTTGGGAGATCATTGATGTAGATCAAGTTGGGCCCAGGATGGACCCCTGATGGACCCCAGCATTAATACTATGGGCCTCTGATTTTTGCCCATCAGCCACTACTCTTATGAGCCTATCAGAGAGAAATGATTTAATGATTGAGAAAACATTTCCAGTTATACCGTAGCTGGAAATCTTGTGAAGTAGGCCTTTATGCCATACCTTATCGAAAGCCTTTAATATGTCAAGAGCAATTGCCCTAGACATGAAGCCTTTGTCGAGAGATTTGCTAATTCTATGAGATATAACCATTAGCACGTCTGCTGTAGATCTAACAGAATAGAAACCATATTGCATGTCACTAAGAAGGTTATTTCTGCTGAGGTGTTTGACTACTTCTCTATTTAATATGGATTCCAGCAACTTACTCATGACACACAGGAGACTTATTGATCTATATTGAGAGGGAGATGACTTATCACCTGAATTCTTAAATACTGGGCATACTGATGAGATTTTCCAGGGTGTTGGAAAGCACTTCTCCTTAAGGCAACGCTTAAACAGTTTGGTAAGTATGGGGGCAAGTTCTGGTTGTAGTTTTTTTAACACTATAATTGGAATACCGTTAGGGCCAGTTGCTTTACTGGAATCAAGGTTCTTGATTAGCTTGGCGACCTCACGCACAGATAATTATATGTTACCTAGCATGTTGTGTGTTGTAGGAGGAAATCCAGGGAGTTGATGGCCTTCGTCGCATAGGGTAGAATTTGCTGCAAAATTCTTGGCAAATAGTTTGGCCTTGTCGGATGCTGACGAGATGACCTCAGGTCCATTGATAATGGTTGGGATAGAACGCACGCTTCTGTTCAGGATCCTATTTGCTATTTGGCAGAACTGGTGGGAACCAAGCCGCTGCTCAGCTACTTTGGATGTAACAGATTGAGCATATAGCTCTCTTGCATTTTTATTACTCTTTTACAGTGGTTACTGGCAGTCCTGAAAGCAGCTTTAGCCTCAGTACATCTATTACGTTGGTAGCTATGGAAAAAGTGATTTCTGTGCGCGATGGCAGCAGCACATTCAGGGGAAAACCATGGCTGGCTGTTGGAATTTTTTGGATGATATGAATCGGTCTATGCCTACAAGTAACCATTCAGTCAGATCTGATACTATAGAGGTCACATCCTTTTTAAACATGGAATGCAGAGGTAAATCAGATATGAATGTACGGAAGCTATCCCAGTCAGCCATAGAGTATCGGTATACAGTACAGTGGAGAGGTACATCTATAGACTTATTATATTTCCTTTTTATTTTAACTGATACAACAAAGTGGTCAGAGGATTCCAGAAGAGATAGAACGACACATGAGCATAGCTCCGGGAAAGCGGAGAGAAAAATGTCTAGAAGGCTTGCGTACTGACCAGTAGTATCGGGCACATGGATGGACTCACAAACAATCTGAGTGAGGTCATAGGCAATGGCAAAATCATGACAGAACCTTCCCTCATCATCAGTCTTATTTGATTTGTTCAGCCCTTCCACATTATGGACATTGATTGCATTGCAAATGTGAATGTTAGCCGCAGGATGAGCAGACAGGAGGTGGTCAATTTTCTCCGATATATTCTTAAAGATAGTAACTCCGCTGTTGTGGGGGGCGACCCTTCAACTAGGCACTTTTCTACGGGGGGGGGTCACTTTTTTCGTCAATATTTTTTAAAGTTATCCTCTCCTTTAGATTATCTAGCCTTAATTTTAAAAAATGTCGCTTCCGGTTTGGCGGTGGTCGTAACAGCATAAACGTTCTTTTCGTCCTTTGTGGTATTGGTTCGAGCCTGCCTTCCTACTAAAATTTTTTTTTAAATTTTTTGCTCAACATACACATCCAAACACCCGCGCAACACCGGGCTGAAATGCTAGTATATCTATAAAAGTGAACGTGTCTGTGTGTCTGCGTGTCTGTCTGTCTGTGTATATTTCCCTACGCAATAACTGTATCAATTTTTAGTCTACAGACTCGAAATTTGATATACAGGGTACTGAGATTTGGAAAAATGTATGTGATCTGATTTCGGCCTAAAATTTGTCTGTTAAGGGGTCAAAGTTCAACGATTTAACGTTTGAGAACTCTACCAAACTCCTCCGACAATTTTGGGTCTAAATACTTAAAATTTTAGATATAGGTTCCTTGGACATGAATCTAACGTAAAAATTGATTTGAGCCCAAAGCAATAAATTTTAAGTGGTCATGATAGGGGTCAAAGTTAAAAAAATTGACAGTTTTTTGGTTTTTTTTTTGCTCAAACACTCGGGCAACGCCCAATACCCATGCTAGTATATCTATAAAAGTGAACGTATCTGTGTAGTATCTGTGTGTGTGTGTGTGTGTGTGTGTGTGTGTACATTTGCTTACACAATAACTCTCTTAATTTAAAGTCTACAGACTCGAAATTTGATATACAGGGTACTGAAATTTGGGAAAATCTTTGGGATCAGTTTTCCACCAGAAATTTGGCTGTGAAGGGGTCAAAGTTCAACGATTTGACCTTTGAGAACTCTACGAAACTCCTCCGACAATTTTGGATCTAAACACTTAAAATTTTAGATATAGGTTCCTTGGACATGGATCTAACTTAATGCATTGATTTGAGCCCAAAACAATAAATGTTACCGAGTCATAATAGGGTTCAAATTTTTTAAAATTGACCTCTGCGGTCTCTACCAAATTATTCCGACAATTTCTGGTCTAAACATTTGAAATTTTACATATAATGTATTCAGAGAGAGAGGGCAAGCTTTTTAATCGGTTTGTGTGGAAAATTTTTAGTTACCAATATATAAATGTATTTATGTATGTATGTTTGCATGTCTTCCTAAAACTTTTGACAGAGGCGACGTATTTTACCATGATCAGTATCGTTTTTAAGTCGGACCTTTCAGACGACAAATATCGAAAAATTGGCTGAAAACATTAATATCTTCACCTTCAACTAGGCACTTTTCTACAGGCTGGATGGGTCGCTTTTTTCGCCGATATTTTTGAAAGTCATCCTCTCCTTTCGATTGTCTAGCTTTAATTTAAAAAAATGTCACTTCCGGTTTGGCAGTGGTCGTAATAGCATAGACGTCAGGTTTTTTTCCTGTTCTTTTTCTCCTTCGGGGTACGGGTTCGATCCTGCCGTCCTACTATTACTTTTTTTTTTTTGGCATTTTTTTTTTTTTTGCTCAACAGACATATCAAAACACCCGGGCAACACCGGGCTGCAATGCTTGTATATCTATAAAAATGAACGTGCCTGTGTATCTGTGTGTCTGTCGGTCTTTGTGTGTACATTAGCCTACGCAATAACTTTGTCAATTTTAAGTGTGCAGACTCTAAATTTGATATACAGTGTACTGAGATTTGGGAAAATCTTTTTGATCCGTTTTCGGCCAGAAATTCTTCTGTTAAGGCGTCAAGTTCAACGTTAAGGGGTCATAATAGGGGTCAAAGTTAAAAAAAATTTGACCTTTGTGGTCTCTACCAAATTACTCAGACAATTTCTGGTCTAAAGATTTGAAATTTTACATAAACGGTATTCAAAAATAGGGCAAGCTTTTTCATCGGTTTTGGTCGAAAATTTTTAGTTACCAATATATAAATGTATGTATGCATATATGTATGCATGTTTGCCTAAAACTTTCGACAGATGCAACGAATTTTACCAAGATTAGAATCGTTTTAAAGTTCCAGCTTTCATACGACAAATATTGGAAAATTGCCTAAAAACATTAATTTCTTCACCTTCAACTGGGCACTTTTCTACAGGGGGGGGGGTCGCTTTTTTTGCCGCTATTTTTTAAAGATATCCTCTCGTTTCGATTGTCTAGCATTAATTTAAACATAAGTCACTTCAGGTTTGGCGTTGGTTGTAACCGCAATATGTCAGGTTTTTTTCCCTTTCCTTTACTCCTTCTGGTACGGGGTCGAGCCTGCCTTTCTACTACCACTTTTTTTTTGCTCAATATACACATCCAAACACCTGGGCAACGCCGGGCTGAAATGCTAGTATATATATATATATATATATATATATATATATATATATATATATATATATATATATATATATATAAGTTTGGTGATTAAATTTTACATTTTGAAAAAACAACATAGAGACACATATATTCGAATTAAGAATTTATTGTTTGACAAAAGGAATATATAGAAGGGG
Organism: Euprymna scolopes; assembly: GCF_053919585.1. Classification (NCBI taxonomy): domain Eukaryota; kingdom Metazoa; phylum Mollusca; class Cephalopoda; order Sepiida; family Sepiolidae; genus Euprymna; species Euprymna scolopes. The sequence continues at coordinate 22,840,981 of NC_136495.1, forward strand.
TTATGTAAATTTCCTTTATCCATGGATTTACAATAAAGGCTCATCTCATCAGAGGAAATGAAATGTGGTTAGCAAAATGTTCATCTGTGAATGGAAGCTTATTTTGCTTTTCAGCACAATTATTGAAAATTGTTTTTTGAGTGGTTGTGGATAATTATATGGAAAAAATTATACGAAAAGAGAAGTTGATACAACCTGGGCAGTCCATTCTCAGAAGGAGTACAATATCCTTCGGGGTTATAAATCTAGGTGGGCAGAAAATAGGTCCAGGGGAGAAGGTAATATTCCCATATAGCAGAAGTGTATTGCTCCTTATTGATTTTTTGAAACGTATATGGGGCAGACGTATTTGTTGGTGCGTTGAGTTTGTGTTGGTTGATGTAGTCCAAAAGCTTTCTCAGTGTTGACAAAGTGTATCCGCTGTTGGGTGGATATACCATTCCATTGCAATTATCCCCGTGAGTAATAGAATTTGAGCATTGAGTTATGTATGCAATGGACCTCGCAATCAATAGCAAAACAGCAAAATAATTCGGGAAATGATATTCAGAATGATGCGTTGGACGATTAGCTTCTGATGTGAGTCCTGGTAGAAAGATAGTTCGCTTTCTTATTGATAGTGGGTGAAAGCCTTTTAGATGAGGGAAAGAGGAGAGTGGGGTGAAGTAGAAAGGGTAAAGAGAGAGGGGAGAGGGTTAAAAATGTTGTCTGGATATATATATATATATATATATATATATATATATATATATATATATATATATATATATATACAAGCAAACAGTTAATAAAACATGTTAAAAAAACACTTTGAAATGAGTTAAAAACATATTTAATCCGAAAAGGAAACACTAGATAAGTGGATAGTCCTTAATCCGCGGAGTTTCGAAGAAATACTTTCCTTCTCATCAGGGGGTAGAAATTAGCAAAATGCGGGATCGGATTTTGCATGCTAAAGTATTTGATGATACAACAAGTAAGTCAAAGATCTTACTTGAAAACAAAAAAAGTTAAGCAGAGGGAGTATGGTAAAGAAAAAGGTGATTACACATGAATGGATAGTCTGGTTGAAGATAAATAATCCAGTGATGGTAAAATCCAAAGTTAAAAGAATTTCCATTTGCACTAGTAAAATCCAAGGAAATCCCGTAATTGGAAGAAGATGGTCCATAATAATCCAAAGGCATAAATCCATGGAATAATTCACAAAAATGTGTACAAGGAAAAAAAGGAAAAGATTCGAATAATATTAATAAAAGAAAAATAAGATATGCTTTTCACTCTACTTCCGAGACATAAATATAAATAAGAAAGATCAGGGAAGAAAAAGAGGAGAGAGAAAAAAAAAAGGAGGAGAGAAAAAAAAATGATGATAGAGTTAAATATAAAATATAAAATAAAGGGAACCATATGTCAAAATGACCCAGACAGGAAATGTTAAAGGCGCAAAAAAAAAATATATAGGGCAAAATAATATCATTTTTTTTTTGGAGCATTTGCTGTCGATCATACTGGGCAACTTGGATTCAATGGTCCACAAGGTCCTTTCACTATATGCGCCATTATTTTTGCATGAAGGTCAAGGTCTTCCTCTTTGTCAGGGATCATTTGTTCTGGTTGAACTTTGTCCTCTAGGGCCTCCTAGGTAAGGATGTGTGCATGCGGGAGTTCTCTCTTTTGATATTCAATGCTGTACAGGAAAACCCTCAACCTGCAAATCTTCCTTTTTTAATAAATTCCATTAGCTTTTTTAGCTTCCGTCTAAAGACCCTGGCAACAATATCTGGACAATCCTGAGACTCTTGTCCTGGAAGACAATTTTCTTTAATTTCTGCCCACTTTGGATTTGTTGAGAAAGTGATGAAGAGGTTGGCTCAGCCCATTTGCTGAACATAAGCCATGACATCACTTTTGCACTCAAACATGTACTGAGGGCCTCCTGTGTAAGTTGTCAGAAGAACCACTTGTTGACCAATCTGTTCTGCTTCCTATCCTCCCTAAGAATTGAATCCTTCAAGTTGCCATAATTGTCAACTTTCAAGGTCTGTTGTTCCCGCCTCAGAGACTGTAAACTTTCTGTTTCAATCTTACAGTACACATCCACCAGTCATTGTTGAAACAACCTTTGATGCTGGAGAAAATAGTTTCTAGGCCGAGTCATCAAATGGTAGGAGTAAAACTGCTGTACTTGCATATATTGGATACCTTCATGTAGATTTCATAAGATGGAGAACAACAGGGGTACATTAATGGCTATATTAAAGTATCGTAGAGAGGATGTAGTTCGGGTATCCTTTTCAATGTATTATTTTTAAAATGCAAGACAATATCTCAGTTTGCTGTCGGTTCGTCCTCCATTAATATTCGAGTTTCATACATTGTTGTTGGAGCATTGAATCCCCGTGAGTGTTCTCTTTGCTGCCTTCGGTTTCTCTTATGATAACTTTGTGTTCTTCCAAGTTTTCTTCTTCAATCATCTCCTTTGTTGTTTTCAGTTGACAAATTAGGCTGTTATTCTCATGTAAAAATTCAGTCAACCTCCAGGGAATGTCTTGATTGAGTCTATTATCACGTCCCTGGCTATGTAGTTCCTCTTCCAAGAAGTAGATTTAAATAAATTTTACTGCTCCATCTTCAGGTGGCAAAAGATTTTTCTGGTAAACCTGGCCTCAAATTCTAAAAGGATTCCACCCATGGACCACCGCATTTTTCGTGACCAAATAAAGCCATTGCAAAACAGTTGTTGTAACTATATAGATTTTGCAGGAACTCTTTAGAGACGGGACCTTTGCCTGAGAGCAGATCTTGCAGCAACTGAGGCAGTGGTGGAAAGCTATCAAGCACAACATTGCCAGAAGAACAACAACCAGAGGTTTCTCCTTTAAATTTCATCGCTGAGCCAACATACTTTGTCCATATTTCCTATGTCAGCTGTAATAAGAGTCATTTTTGTTGTAGAACGATCCTTTTCTTTTGCAACATTCTATTTCATGTTGTCTCAAAGCAACCATTCATTGTCTAGCTGCCTCTTTTTCCATCATTTGCTGGGGCAAAGTTATACTCTCTCACTCACGTTCTTGGGAAAGATTCGTTTGGTTTCTGATTCATTCTCTTATCTTTGTTCTTTTCTAAACTGACCTCGTTTACGTCTTGTTTTCTCATTTGTTTTATTGTCTCAGCATATTGCTTCTTTTTCCCGACCATGTCTTTGTTTTTCTTGAATTTCTTCTTGTGATGAATTTAATCGCCTTGCAACACGTCTAGTTCTGTCAGCTCCATGTTGGATTGCTCTTTCCAAATTTGCTAATCTTGCTCTCCTTTCTCTTTGACGTATTCTGTTTAGCTCCTGACGTCTTTCTCTATGTGAAGCATTTTTATTCGAGTGAATTGCGGCAACTCTTAGTTTATTAGCTTCTAATCTTGCCAATCTTTCTTTCTCAGTGTCGTTTCTATTTCGTTTGGGTGGCATCTTTAGTACATATCTGAAAGGGGAAAATATTATATTAAATTTTGCAAAATAATTACATGCATCTCACAAAAAAAAAACAGATCCTTAATGATCCGTTGCATTGTTTTTGGCAGCGTTATTTTGGGAGGTCAAAATTAAGAGATAGAATGCAATAAATTTTTACCTATGTTAGGGACCACTATCATGCCAAATTTCATCACAGTTAGTTGAGGGGATGGAGATGAAGGAGAGTGATTTGACTAAAATTCACAAAGAAATTTACCAGCGCCATGGGGGTAGCCTCCGGTATGGTGCCAAACCCTAGTGTGCATCATTCCTAGGTGGGGAAATTTATGAAAAGCCCGACCAAATATGACCTTTGACCTTGACCTTAAAAAATGGTATGCACCATCTTTAGGTCGGAGACCATTATGCCAGGTTTGCTCATGATCGGTCCAGTGGTGTATATATACATAGGCTATGATCTTAATCTTTGACCTTGAAAAATGGTGTGCACCACCATAGGTGGAGGACCATCATCATTCCAGGTTTGGTCATGATCGGTCCAGTGGTGTGGGCTGTACACACAGGCACACACACATACAAGCACTACTACTTTATATATACGCACGCACACGCATATATATGAATCATTAGTATTTCATTGTCATGATATAGTTCACCAAGGTTTTATTTTACCTCACTCTATATCTTTTTTTATTGGGGGAGTGTAGTATCTGTTCTGTTGTCATGTGATCACCCTCCCAAGCATTATCTCCGTTTCAGGAGATTAAGTAGTGTAGTATATGTTCAATCATCATGATACTTTTCTCTCAGGTATTACCTTCTCCATTTGGGAGGATAATTTAGTATATATTCGTTTTTCATATATATATATACTAGCAAAAATATGTGATCAGTGCGAAGAGGGTTCATATTATTGTTTGTATATTTAATGGCTTCATAAGAATATGGGATCGAAACATCATTGCATGATATATTTGTTAAGATTTTAAGCAAAAACAATGTTTTTATGCCGAAAATAATAATATATGCAAAAATTACAAAAAGTCATCAAGTAGGAATTTATTTCTAGTTAAAAGTAACTTTTATGGAAAATTGGGTAAAATCGTATTTTTCTTAGACGTTATTATAGAATAAGAGACAACGCAATGGAGTTTCATTCTATATTAATAAACAACTTTATTTGTCATCTTTGTTAGTAGCATTAGTAGAAGAGAGATGCGGGTTAGTAGGTGGAATTGTTCTTGTGTAAAGATAGAATTAATATATTGCCGGCTGGTTGAAGAAGAGAATAGTATAGTTCTGTTACACGTGTTTATAGCTAGTAGTCGTTGGTATGAAGGAAGCCAGTTAAAGGAGAAAGAAAGAGCAAAATCTTCAGTGTGTTCACGTGTTGTCGTGTATGTGTGTGTGCGTGTGTGTGTGTGTGTGTGCGCGCATGTGTGCGTGTGTGTGTATGCGTGTGTATGTGTGTGTGTGTGTGCGTGTGTGTGTGTGTGTGTGTGTTCTTTAGCATGATAAAGAATATTCGTTTGAGTAATACACGTGGAAACAAATGGGAGTTTGAAAAAGCCATTGTTAGCTCGCAGTACTCACGTTCAGCCTCGAGCGAAAGCCCCAGGCTAATGTCTGCTACCAGCTGAAGCCAGTGAGTGAGAGGAAAAAAGGTTTGTGATTTTGCCTTTTATGGCCTCGGTCACGTGATTGAGAACTGGCTTTTGATTGGACAAGCCAGGAGGAAATGGATTTCAAATCTCGAATCGTGAGAATTAGCTCCTGCCTGTGATTGTAGTGAGTGTCAGCTGCTATATTATAAAGTAGGCAGTAGGAGACAACATACAGTGGACATAACTTTGAAAAGAATATTTTAGATTACTTATGTTATAGCTTCAATATTTGTTGTCTATAGCACTAGAGTTTCCTTTTTGTTTTTACTAAAAACACAATAGCAGTTGTTCAACTCGATTCATAATTTTTGGATATATTACTATTTTCGACACAACAATTAAGTACATAATACTGTTTTTTCTTTTAAAAATTCAATATGTCGACTATAGCTTAACAAGCACCGCATTGTTATATAACAGCTGTTCAGGTGAATTAATTCATTGCAAAAATGTACAAATATTTATATATATACATGTACCTTTTTGCAGTAAATTACTCCACTTTGGCAGTTTAGAAAGAACCTTACATAAATCTTTGTATCCCTGTCTCTGTTCTTATGCAAAATAAGCTTATAATATTTAATTTTATTTGTGGATTTGTTTTTGTTAATGTGAAAGTCAAATTGAATTATTACGGTATCGTTTTACTATTCAACTATTAATGTAACCAAATTGTTGTGAAACTATAATTAATTCTGCTTAAAACCTGATTTGCTTTCTGTGGTTAGAAGCTAAGAAAAAACAAGTCTTACCGTGGGTGCTCAGCGAGTGAGTTCAGGCCGAGAAAAGGAAAAACAAAGATGGCGGCCAGCATTTTATTACGTGCGTTCTTGCATTATCTTGTGTGTGTGTGAAGCTGGAAACTACAAAATGAGCTTCATTTCTCGGTGCTGAGCAGTTCCAGATCGGGCAGGAGAGTACACGCTTCGGCAGTACATAGACTGAAATTATAATCCTTTTTTGTGTGTAAGAAGTGACCCCCCCCCATTACGGAGGTCCGCCTGTTCTGAGACTGCTTTATTCTTCACTTTCTTATGTAAAGGAAGAGAAGGAGAAAACGGAAGTAAATAATATTTATGGCTAGAACACAAAAAAGTCAATGCAACGATGCCCTAAAAACTTAGCTGTTAGTCATCGTTTTTGTGCAATTTTAAAAATAATCACCAATAATTATACTGCTCTATGTTTCTATTTGCATTAACTTGCATTATTAAAAAAAAATGTGAGAATTTCAAGAAATCAAAAACTAATCTTAACTAAATATTCATGTTCTTGGATTTTTTTAGATGAAATTTGTCTTATTTGGGTTTTCTGGACTACTGTTCTCATCTTCAGTGCTATTTGCCCGTCCTTCTTCAGGATACATTGGTTAAAACGTTATGAGAATAACATTCAAGATAAAAACAGTTGTCCAAGTAGTACAAAATATTAATAATTTAATTTATTTTGTTTTTTATTGATTTGATTAATTGACATTAATTTAAGTGAGAATCGAGAAAAAGAAGAAAAAAGATTAAAGTTTTGTCATTAAAAAATAAATAAAAAGAAGAAACTTGCTTAAAAAATAATATAAGTTAAGTAATGTAACACCAATTTGTTTTGTTTCTAAATAAATAATTGTTCCCAATTTTATGCATTAAAAATTTCACTTACCTCCATCTACTAATCAGACATTTAATGTTCAAGAATTATATCAAAGGCCTCTTGTAGCATTTTATAAAGACAACATACTAAATAGATTTTTATAAATACATTTTTGTACCCTTTATTATGATATCTGAAGCCGAACACAAAGCAATGTAAAATTTTTATTCATTTACTTTGTAAGAAGCTCATACTGTTTAAATGCCAAACGTCTATCAGTACTTTGTAAAAAAATGAAACGAATTACATTTTTTAGCTTAAAGAATATGATAAACAGGAAGAAATTTCTAGTCAGAATCAAATATTGATTTTGAACTTCAACTAACTTAATTATGTGTGTGTGTGTGTGTGTGTGTGTGTGTGTGTGTGTGTGTGTGTGTGTGTGTGTGTGTGTGTGTGTGTGTGTGTAATAGAATTAACTTTTGCTATATTTGAAATTATTCAGCTGAATATGAATTCTGTGAAGTAAGCAGGAACTCAACATTTTTATTTAGACGGCCGTATTAATCCATAAGCATTTGATTTACATTCTCCTTGGGCTGTCAAACTGTTTTTGTTTCAGGAGGCAGGGGAGTTCAATGTAACTACCGTTTTTATTCTTACTGCAACATTTCGAAAAATAGCAGTGAGTTTTCATAAAGAGAGCATATTAAATAGGTTTTTGTAAAAGATTATTGTACCTCTTATTATGATATACAAGTAAAATGTAAGAAATAAAAAGGCTAATAATTGTCAGTGCATAAATATCAAACAAATTAAAAAAATTACTGTTTTTAATATGTGTATAAATGTTATAAAAGGTTTTTATTTTTGTCTTTCTTTTTTCTTAACACCAAAATCTGTAGTCCAAATCTAAATAAATCATAATACAATCGTTGAACATTTTCTTCTTTTTTCTTGATTTTTCTTTCCCTGTAAACTTTAATCTGTTTTCTATATTTAAAACATATTCTGTTTAAATTTATCTTATGTATTTATTTCATTTTATTTATCTTTTTTTGCAGGAGTTTTATGGATTTCTGATGTCCTCATTTCTGGTTCTTTGGATACTATCAGAAAGTCGAAAAAATTGGTGAGATTTGTTATGTGAACTTATGTAGGGAGTCGTGTAGACCTCTACCATGACAGTTAATCTGAACTCCTTTATTCACACTTTTTTGAGTTTTGATCTTCAATCAAAGCAGATAACATTGTTCAAATGGAAGTATAGATAGATAGATAGATAGATAGATAGATAGATAGATAGATAGATAGATAGATAGATAGATAGATGGGAATTGGGAGAGAGATACGTAGAGAAATGGATTGGAAAATTTTTTTGATTAATAGATAAATAAATATGAACTTATTAAATAGATCTCTAAAGAATAAACTATTGTGTTTGTGTGTGTGTGTGATGATCGTCTGCTTGTCGTCTTCATCCAAATTCGATGTTTGATTTTGACATTGGCCACAGTGTCAATCATGTTGTCGTGATCACTGCAGTAACTAATGGGGTTTTCTTCTAAATAAATGTCACAACAACAACAACAAAAAAAGGTAACAATGTTTTATTTTGGGAGGTTTAAAATAGCACTTCGTTTCTTTAACAAATGACAGAATTGCCGTCAGAACAAACATTTCTGAACAACACAAATCGTCTTTTGGCTTAAAGTAGAAGAGCCCATTTTCGTCCTAAGACCAACGAAAATTAGAAATTCCCTTTTTTTCTGTTTCCCCTAGCTATATATATATATATATATTTCACTGGACAGTACCTAAACTTCAACTCCCACTATCCATATCCATATAATATAAAGAAAGGCATCGTCTGTTGCCTTCAACACTGAGAAAAAGCAATATGTAGTAACAGCAGTGCATATCAAGAGGAGATGGACAGTTAAAGAGAAACTCTCCACTGAAACAACTATCCAGAGAGCATGACATCAGCTCCAAGAAATCTTAACCAGACATAAAAGGACACCATTCAGAAACTCACCACAGTTTGTATACCATATATGAAGGGCTTGTATGAAAAAAACTTCAATGAATATGTAATCCATATGACATCAGGACAGTATTCAGGTGTGATTCAACTCTCCAGAAACAGCTTGTGAGAGTCAAGCCCTCTACAGAAAAAAATCTTGACTAAGAACTGTGTAGGAAAAGGGAAACCATCTACCATTATGGAATGAAGTAAAAATTATAGACAGAGAAGAACGGTGGAGAGTAAGACGACTGAAAGAAGCAGCACCTGGGGAATAACTAATTACTAAGTAGACCTAGTATAGAATTTTATATGATATGGGAACAATTAATCATAAGCAATAGATAATATATACAAGTAATAAGTAAAAACATTAATGTATATACATATATAGATATCAATATATAGTAATAATTAGTAATAAATAGTGATATTTACAACTAGAAATAAAAATAAGTTCAAGGCTCCTAAAATTTATACTAGAATTGTCCGCAAGGACCCGTGGTGCAGTGATTAAAGTACTTGGAAAAATCAATTGTAAAAAGTGATATTCCCCTGAAAGTTGAAGGTTCAATCCTCAGTGGAGGCGACTGAAAAATGCAATTGCGAATTACTTAGATGGCTGATGGAACAAGAGCATGCTACCTCCGTGCAATAAATTTCATCCAAATTCCCTAGTTCGGCAGAAAAATTTCTGAGTTCAATAATATACACCTGAAGAAGGTCGGAGGTTATATTGACAGAAATGTTGTGAAAATCACAGTTAAGATGAGAACAGTAGTTCGATGAATCCAAATAATACAAAAAACTAGAAATGTTTAAAATGACATTTGATTTTGCTATAACAGACTTGCAATCAAAGCGACAATCACTTCCAACTGAATACAAAATAACAGTCTGTTCAAAATCCTGTCTGTACTCTGAACCTAACCAAATCAAAAACATTTCCAGTTGAATTCTAACAGTCCATCAGAGTCTCATTTGTGTCTGAGACTGATGAAACCCAAATCTCTATCAAGCAAATCCTGCAGCTCGGCTCAAGCATCAAATCGTCTCTTTTCTGTGTTACACAAAATATATCCAAACATAAAACGGCAGTCTTGTTTCGAGCACTTAAGAATGATCAGCTGTTTAATCATTGGACATAAAAACTGATTCACCAGAGGAGTCTATCAGCCGTGTATGATCTCAAGTGACTCACTTTCTAAGCCTGGAACCTCGTTTTTGATTACTTTTTCAAAATGGCATTCCATTTTCTGGGTTATGAAATCTCGAACCATATATTTTCCCTTCACAGGCTTGTCGTTTGTAACACACATGCAATGTTGGATAAAGGTGGTGCATGAATCGAAAGGAGAAAGTATTTTTCAAGCTAGAATCATTTCCCTTTGGTCTGGTATCCATTGGTGAAAAAAAAAAAAAGGGCAGTTTCCAAATCTTGTTGGTAACATGAGATCTCATAGCAATTCTCATACCAAAACATGATTGAGAATTAAGACCAGAATTCTTCCTCAGATGCTGCCTAGACATTTTACAGACAGGGAAAAATGTAGGTTTTTGTCATGTGTTTAGTACATACATATTTTATCTTCTTATTAATAACTTGTGCATTATTTATTGTATGGGAACAATGCATTTACTTATATGTTAAATCTATATATACATGCATCAGTTATTGGCTTCATAGTTTATCGTAGACTAGCTATTAATAAATGAAATGTCTTTGTTCACCACAAGCTTTTTATTGTCTTTTAATTTCTATGCAATACATATACTTATCAACTAGAAATGAAAATAAATTTAATAATCTAAATCCTCAACTCACACGGATTAGAATATAAAACACTCTTATTCTTCTAAAAAATACATTTCACAAAAAGAAACCATTTCAACATTTCAGATGTCAATGATTAAAAGTAAAATATTACTAAATTTAACTTATGTCTTCTACTTTTAATAAAGTCATCTGGTTACCAGGTTCAGACTGTTTGAAAATAATGGCTTCTTGACCTAAAATGCTCTAAACATTGATGTTATTATTTCCCCTTGCCAAACTTAACCATGATCTGCAAAGTCAAAAACAAAAACAATTTTCCTCTAGAAAACAAGCAAACCAAACACCCTGAATAAATATTTGATTCAAAATGGCGTAATGGAAACATATTATAAAGTATTTACATCTTCTCTTCCAATTTTCAGATTTTTAATCATGTCAAAACGCATTTTGTTTCCTTTTGATGGATTGATTGTTACTATTTCTTCTGATGAGTTAAGGGCAAAATAGTCACTGATTGATAGAATAATTAAGTAATTGATTTTATGCTACGAAACAGATACTTTCAAGAATTGTACATGTCAACTGAATTAAAGGAATAAATTGTGAGATGGTTAACAGCATGAACTTTAGAATATAGACTTTTGTCATTCATTCATTATATATATATATATATATATATATATATATATATATATATATATATATATATATATATACTAGCTGTACCCTGTCACGCGTTGCTGTGGCTCAAATTGGCACAATGGAAAAAGTTCCAAAATGAGAAAAAGCATGTTTCTTATAGGTTTAATTTTCCATTTTGCATGGGTACACAGTTTTTGTTGTTCCATTTTCTTAGCTGATATAGAGATTTTCCGGTTTGGTGACTTTTGAATACGTAATATAAATTGTCCATGTGAAAAAACAGTGTGTAATTGTAAGGCCCACAATTGTAAAGATTGTTCCCTGTGCTTTGTTGATGGTTATTGCAAATGACAATAAAATTGGAAAGTTCAATTTCCTAAAGTGTAATGATGTATCCGGTGGAATCATAGGAATGCATGGAATGAAGATATATTCATCTGTGAAAGGTCCTGTTAAGATTGTTATTTCTATGATATTGTTTGTTAATTTTTTTTTACTGCAAGCTATGCGCCATTGCAAAGCTTGGATTGGTTTATATTTCACAACATGATAATTAGTACACCAAATTTCAGTTGCAATACATGCGGTGGCATCCCTGGCAAATATAGCTGTTTGATAATTAACCACTTTATCTGCTTTCACAACAGTGTCGATGGATTTGTATTTCACTTGGAATTTTACATTGAATAATAGCGTACAGTTCATGGGCATCTTTGTATTGACCTGCAAGAATAGCTCATTCACTCAGTCAAATGGAATTCTTATAATTTTAATATCTGCAAAAACCTTTTAAACTAACTATTCTTTTGATGAAATAAAATTACAGAAATTACAGAAGTTAAAAGTCAAAGAATTTTGCCCTTAACTCTGATAAGCTGGCACTTTTTCGTACCCAATTTCCCACAAGTGATGCAAAAGTTTTTGTGCGGATCGAACAGTCGGCAACTGGACATGCATATTTTGAGTTAAGTTTAATGTCTTCACATTGAACAAAAAAGTAGAGTATTTGAGGCAAGCATTTATTTCATCTGCTGGTATTGATTGAAGAATAACAGGTAACATTTGTCTGAAATCTCCTGCAAGCAATATTACTGCATTCCCAAATGGTCTGATATTGCCACGCAAATCTGGCAAGGATCGACCAAGAGCCTCAAGTGATTTTTTGCGTACCATTGTGCATTCATCCTAAACAATAAGTTTGCATTTCTGCAATATTTTTCCCCATATTGGATGTTTTGGAGATGTCGAACATGAGATTTTTGAAAAATTGAATGTTTTAAAGTAGAATAAATAATTCTTCTACTTGGCAGCAAGGTCGCAGTTATTCCTCATGCAGCAAGGGCTAAGGCTATGTCATTTTGTTACCAAATGACTGCCAAAATCAATTTAATTAGAAAGGTTTTACCAGTTACTTCTGGTGCTGTTCAAGGTAGCAGTAATTTCCAAATAACTTCTATTCTCACAGTCAGTAAATTAAGTGACTAAAATAGGATTTATCCATGTTTTGACAATGTCTTATTCACTGTAATTAATTTAGGAGACTAAAATAGGATGAGGGATTAGAGATGGACAGATAGAGAGGAAGATATATAGATAGGAAAGAGAAAGGGAGAGGAAAATAGAGAAAGAGAAGGAGATAGAGAGATAAAGGGATTGATAGATAAACAGAGAGAGGGGGAGAGTTAGAAACAGAGAGGGATGAGACAGAGGAAAGGAGAGAGATAGAGGGAGTTAGAGAGAGAAAGGGGCTCAAAGAGAGATCGAGAGGGTGATATAGAGAGAAAGATAGATTGAGAGAGGGAAAGGGAGAGATGGATAAAGAGATATTAAGAGAGGAAGAGAGAGGGGAAGAGAAACAGAAGGTGAACTACACTTCACCGTTTTATTCCTCGTTCAGTAGAGAAGAAATCTTTCGAGACTGAGGCAATTTTAATGTTTTGTTATTATCCAGAGTACCCCTTTTTTTTTGGGGGGGGGGGGCTAGATTTTCATCACATTAGAAACCGACCGGGTTATCTGTACTTTCACTTAACAAATTAATAAAAGAAAAACATATTGTAAAATTTGAATTTAACATGAAAATACTATTTTTAAAAATAGCACGATAACATAAGTGTATAAGTGCCACTTTAGGTACTCCTTGGGCGTTGAGTTCCATGACGACCAGCATAATTATTTAATGGTCGCTCCTTAGCCCCCCCCCAGTCAAGGCTAATGCATGCGCACGTAACATTTTTTTTATTTACTGACGTTGGCTTAGTAACTAAACGATTTATTGATAATTTCGTAACCCTTAAACGCATGCCGGAAGATTTAAATTGGTTCATTATTGTTGTAATGAAAAAAAAAAAGTTTCATTCAACACAAAACCAAAAACACATATTAATGATAAATGATTTATTATTGTATTCATTGAAATTTACTAATTTTTAAATAAAAAAGTAAAAAAAAAAAAGTTAATAAAAAATAGTTGCTTATGTGCGCATAAAAAACTTTTTTTTCTTTTTTTTTTTAGATTAGGTCCACCTTGGAATCCCCCCCCAACCTCCAAATCTTAACAGCTTCCGGAATAAACATCACTTTTGGAGGGGGGATATTTAAAAAAAAAAAGTCGATAAAAGTCGTCATTTAAAAAGAAATTTAAAATCAAATGTTTGTAAAAGTGAGAAATTATTAATAAATGTTTAGTAACATTTTTCGGTGCTAATACAGAGAATGATCTGCGCTATTTTTTAAATCATGTTTTTTCTTTTATTCCAACCAATCTTATATCGAAAAACAAAAAAAAACTCAAAAAGCAAGCGAAAAACTTTTTTTTTGGCCTTATATAATAAAGAAAAAATGTGTAAATTAAAAAATTTGGAAGATAAACAAATGAATTATGTTTTTTTTTGTTTTTTTTTTTACTTACTAAGCAGAAAATGAAATCTTTCGTCAATTCGTGGCTGTGAAATGAATCGAACCGGAAGTTCAATTTTATCAACAGAACAGATTCGCACCACGGTTAAAAAATATATTTATTTTATTTAATATTTTAATAATTCGCGAGGTAAATTTATTTTAATAACATAAAAACATGCCTCGACTCTAAAGATGGGTTGTCTGAAAATTTCAAATAAATTGGTAATGTAGAAATATGGTTTTATTCGTTTGGAACGAACCCAATTTACATTTTTATATATATAGATATATATATATAGGCTTAGAAATATATATATACATATATATATATATATATATATATATATATATATATATAGGCTTAGAAATATATATATATATATATATATATATATATATATATAGGCTTAGAAATATATATATGTATATATATATATATAGGCTTAGATATATATATATATATATATATATATATATATATATATATATATATATATATATATAATGAATGAATCACAAAAGTCTATATTCTAAAGTTCATGCTGTTAACCAATTTATTCCTTTAATTCAGTTGACATGTACAATTCTTATATATATATATATATATATATATATATATATATATATATATATATATATATATATATAACTTTATTAAAACATTCCAAGATCACAGGAATATACACTTGTGTTACACGTGTTAGAGACTTTACCTTAGTTCATCAAAGAATGAAATATTCAGTTTTTTTTTTTCTTTTTTTTTTTTGAACGTGTAAACCCATTTTCATTGAGCTTAATAAACCGTTGCAATTTTAAGATAACCTTATTGAATATATATATGTTATAAACATGTATTTGTTTAAGGAAACACACACACACACACACAAACACACACACACACACACACACACACATACACACATATACCTAACTTTATATTTATAGATATGGTCATATTTCACCTTTGAATAGAGACGTGCAAAAAGGAAATGTATGTAAAGCTAGTTGTTATTTAATGGACAAATGAATTAACTACTTTAGTATGTAATTATGTAGTTATAAAATGTTTAAATTATTAAAATAATTGCTCTTCCATAAATGGTTAGTGTCTACTTAAGTCATTATGTTTTGAAAAACATGCAGTTAATTACTTGAAGGAAACTACTTTGGCACTTTGTAAATAATCACATACTACAACAAGAACATATGTCAGTCGTGAGATTGCATACTTTTGTCTGACAATGTAAGGATGGACCAAAGTCTTTGTGGCATGTCCCCTGGCTTGGTAGAAGCCATTTTGGGATGATAGTGTATTTGTGTATAGACAAGAACAATACCAACATTTAATATGAATTGTCTTTTTATCTTTATATATATATATATATATATATATATATATATATATATATATATATATATATATATATATATATTACATGGGGTCACCACTTATCAAGACCCGGAGGCCACTTAGGGATAAGAGTTATTGCGTGTATAGTAATCAACGAGACAGTATTGTAGTAATTATTAGTATTAGAGATTTGATAGAGTGTCTTACTTAAGGGGGCGGTTTGTCAGGAATTTGTTTATGTTGGATTTGAAGACATCCAAGTTGTAGTCAGGTGGGAAACAGGCGAACAGAAAAGAGTTCCACAATCGTGCACTTCTGAGAAAGAAGCTCTGCTCATGGAATCTACGTTTGGATTTAGGCACAGATAAAGAGTGGGGAAAATTATTGACAGTAGTTTCAGCCAGACGGGTGTTTCTCGTGAAAGATTGGTGAGGGGGGACGAGAGATTGGAACTCAGACGAGCACCTGCCATAGAAATAACGATAAAATAAAGACAGGCTCGCAACGTCTCTTCTGTGGGAGAGAGGCTGCAGAAGAGAAAAGGGCATCCCCTACCAAACCACAAAGTCTATTTTGTACTCTGTCAAGGCAGGATAGGCTGTTTTTAGCAGCTCCTGCCCAGATGTGGCAGCAGTACTCCATCCTTGGACGTACTTGGCTTTTATATATATATATATATAAAATAAAATCTATCCATTCACGTGAAATCACCTTTTTCTTCCCTATGCTTCACATTTTGTTATCAAATAAGATCTTTGACCTACTTGCAGTTTCATCAAATACTTTTGCATGCAAAATTCGATCCCGCATTTTTCTAATTTCTAACCTCTGATGAGAAGAAAAGTATTTCTTCGAAACTCCACGGGTTAAGTTAAGGACTATCCATTTATTTAGTGTTTTCTTTTCAAATTAAATATTTTTTTAAACTCTTTTCCAAAGTGTTTTTTAACATGTTTTATTAACTATTTGTTCTTATATATATATATATATATATATATATATAAATTGACATGTGCATGTAACATCTCATCATCTCCGTTGTCTTACAAGACGCTTCACCACTGAATCCAAATGACTTCTCCAGTTCTTTCAATCTCACATGACACTTTCCAATCCTGTGTTCTGTAGCAAGTTGTCAATGTAGGTCATTCGTCTTCTACCATGGTTTGGGCGTCCATCTGTTGGTATCCAGAGAACTAGCTCGCTGGCTTCCTCCCCGCTGTACCTCCTGCAATGACCAGCTACTCTCATCCTTCTCTGCTGTACTTTCAATGATACTGGTGGCAGGTCACCATAAAGTTGTTGGTTTGCTGTGTGGCTCCTCCAAGATGTATTGAGGGCCATCCTGAGCATCCATGTGTAACAGCCGTCCAGTCTCTTCTTCAGCGCATTTGTAAGAGTCCATACTTTAGCACCATAAAGAAGGACTGTTTCTACTGTGGCAATAAAGAGTCTTACTTTCAACTTTTCTGAGAGAGTGGATGACCATATTTTCCTCAGCTTGTGACATGTACTCTATGCCAGTGCTTTTCTCACTTCAAATCTTGAAGTTTTCGACAACCTTGAACAGTCCCATCAAGTGCAAAAATATTGCAATATAAGTAATATACATATTTGGCAGCGTGGCATTGTGTATGTATGTGTGTTGGATTACTTTGTTTTTGTTAGTGCATGTATGGATGTGCATGAGTTGATAAAGGCTGATAAATGAGTCATTGAGTCCATTTCACCTCCTCCATACCCGGCACAGGGGTGGGGTTCCAAAATTCTTAATGATCAATTAATTAGTTTAGGAGTGAATCCCATCCACATAAACATAGCTGACTTTATATATAAATAGGGATAACTAATAACCAAATTCTAAGCTTTTGAAAATGAATTGATAGATTATCAATTGAGTATCGATCTGCCTGAAAAGTTTGACACTTCGATTATGAAATTTTATTGATTTCTTAAACGAATTAGAATATTGAGACGTTGAATCTGAAACTGAGAGAAAAAAAAACGTTCGGATATTTATTTTTTTATTTAAGCAGAGTTCATAAAAGTGATCAATAATTTTATTTTTTGTTTTTCTTTGATCTTTTTCAGAAAGAATTTTTGGCTGATTTTTTTTTTTATCAGAGAGTTGCCATAAAATGAAAGTCTGATTTCCTCACCCCTTACGAATCTGGTGAAGCAATCGCTGTAGTGACTATATAGCATAGTTATCTGTTTCAACCAGTTGTTTGTGTGTGCGTGGGGGGGGTGCAGCATCACAGTTAAACAGTTGGTCTAAGAACCAAACTAACTGCAAATTAGCTCCTTCGATTCGATGTCCTTATTGATATCAATTCTTGAACCACTTTTAAAACTCAATATTTAAAATTAAAAATATGTAAAAAAATAACGTTAGAAAACAAATGTTCCGCCATTTCTAACAGCATCATATATTTCCACAAAGCCACCATCCGCCCATGAAGCTTTGTTGCCAAATCTGGGCTGGTGTATCTACCACTAATCTCTCCCTTTTAGATAGGGCCCAGAAAAGGCCCTCCAACCTAATAGGTTGCACACTATCAACCAAGCTCCAACCCCTGTCCCATCACCACAATGTTGCATTCCTGTGCCTGTTTTACAATGATTTTAATGGAATGTGCTGTGATGAATTCGTAGCATTTGTCCCCCCTCCCTTGACATAAATACCCCCAACTAACCTGCAGCAGAGTCCCACTTTTTCATTGTAGAGGTCCCTAGATACCAGAAGGCTTTCTACTATAAAAGTATCTCCCTTCAAACTGCAAAACTTTGGAATTCTTCCCTGTGTCCTGCTTCCCTGACTGTACTAATGTGCAGAAGTTTTAATATAATGTGAACAGACATCTCACTGCTCAACTCCTTACATAATGTCCTTGTAGATATGGCCCCAAATAGCAGCCCCTAACGTCTATATGGCAATATGCCTTGTTTAGGGTGAATAAGAGAAAAAAAAATTGTTTAGCGTTCTCTTTCCAGTTTAATATTTTTAAGTAAGAAGAGTAAATAAACACATTTTTTTTTTTTTTTTTTTACACAGTGATCACCACTTATCAAGGCCCGGAAGCCACTCAGGGATAAGGGTTATTGCAAGTACATTACGTTAGTGTGGAGATTTGATGAAGTGTTTACTTAAGGAGGCGGTTCATTAGGAATTTGTTAATGTTGGACTTGAAGACATCCAAGTTGTAGTCCGGTGGGAAGCAGGCAGACGGAACAGAGTTCCACAGGCATGCAGTTCTAAGAAAGAAGCTTTGTTTATGGAATCCACGTTTTGATTTCACAGATATAGAGTGGGGGAAATTTTTCACAGTGGATTCAGCTAGACGGGTGTTTTTCATGAAAGATTGGCGAGGGGGGACCAGAGATTGGAGCTCAGACGAGCACCTGCCATGGAAATAACGATAAAACAAGGATAGGCTCGCAACGTCTCTTCTGTTGGAGAGAGGTTGCAGGGTAGAGAAAAGGGCATCCCCACTAAGCCACGAAGTCTATTTTGTACTCTGTCAAGGCAGGATAGGCTGTTTTTAGCAGCTCCAACCCAGATATGGCAACAGTATTCCATCCTTGGACGTACTTGGCTTTTATATAGATAGAGAATTGCATCAGTAGTGAGATATCTTCTGGAGCGGTAGAAGGATCCCACCATCTTTCCAGCGACCTTGGCAACAGACTTGATGTACGTGTTCCATTTCAGATCAGGAGTAAAGGTCAAACCCAGAAGCTTGTCAAAACACGGGGCCTCACCCAGACGAGAGCCATCCATCACAATTGATGCCAGATGGGGATCAGAGCGTTGATGATGTAAGGATAGGAGTTTGGTTTTGGATGCATTAAAGGTAACCAGCCACATCTTCCCCCACTGAACCACGCGCTCAAGAGCCATCCATCACATTAAAATAAGTGAATTTTATTAGTCAAATCATCACACATATTTGATGTCTTCTTATTAAAACGTACACAGAACGCATTCGTAAATATGGAGCAGTTGCAGTTTTTGAATTACGAATGCGTTGCTCCATATTACTCTAACAGAAGTCTGATGAGGATGACATAAAAGTAGAAATATTTCATTTTTGCAGATGTTGTCCAAATCAGGGAAGTAGCTGACTCAGCCGTTCTCGAATGATAGCCAACGCAAGTACAAATCAGTGGTTAGTGGTAGGAATAGTCATTTATTTTTTCAAACTTTTCAGGAATTACCCCCCCCCCCTCCAGTTAAGTGACAAGCAGCCATTTTTTATTTCTCCTGTGTGTAAAGACAGCTTTGAACAAAATAATTATTTTTAAATTTAAACAAAAAATGAAATAAACAGTTTCGGCATGTTAAAAGTATACAGGTCGATAGATAATTAAATTTCACTGAGAGGTTCAGTCAGTTGTGTTTGTTGTTGTTTTTTACATTTTTTAAAAAACTATTCTGCACTTTCTAAACCAAACAGAAATGGGGGCTTAGTATCCTGAAACAATTCCAATCTTTTTGTGACCAAATTTTTCTTGCTTTGTGCCATTTATTCCTAGTTATATAATTGTGCCATTTTTATCAGTGCCATTCTTCCTGTGCTATTTTTCCAGTGCCATTTTTATATGTGCACATTTTATCTGTACTATTTTTTTCCAGTGACATTTTTTATATGTACAATTTTTATGTATATCAGTTTTAGTAGTCCCATTTTTACAATGCCATTTTTATCAGTGTCATTTTTACCGAGCACTGATAGCCGACACAAACACAAGCCAGTAAGATGCATTTTAGATGCACCGAAGAACACTGTTTTAAGCACAAGTGTTAGGCCTCTGTTTATGGCCGAGGAATTACACTTTGATTTTTTATTTAAGATTTTTAAAAACCATTGAGAAAGCCTGCTGAAGCCACTAAGAACCGCTTCTCTATAAGACTGAGGAAGACTTGAACTCTAATCAAAACTAATGAAATAAAGACTAAAGGTTTAATTCGTAAAAGTGTCCACTTTTAAAGGTTGAGAGAAACACAAGTCATTTGACCTCAGCCTGAGCAAAGAGGTCACATGTCTCTCTATCAAAGGTCACGTGCACTATTGGACATTAAAGCAATATATTGTGTTGTACTTCAACTGCAAATAAGAATGGGGTTCAGCACATTTTATACAATGATTCTGTCGAAGATAAGATTCCTTGGGGTTCACCATACTTACACGATTTCATTTCTTATAAAGTTTCGAAATTATGACCGAAAAAAGGGAATTCAGAACTTCCATGACTGTGATGACGACATAAAGGAATAGAGAATGGTTTCTTCTTCTTCTTCTTCTTCTTCTTCTTCTTCTTCTTCTTCTTCTTCTTCGTATTATTTGGATTATTAATACTACTGTTTTCATCTTGAGTGTTATTTTCACTGAGTGTTATTTTAGTGTCATTTTTTAGTGTTATTTTTTAGTGTCATTTATTTTAGTGTTATTTATTTTAGTGTCATTGTTTTAGTGTTATTTTTAATGTTATTTTCACTGAGTGTTTCTTTTTTTTACACAGGCATCACTACATTATCAAGGCCAAGAGGCCATGCGAGGATAAGGTTAAAGAGTGTACAGTAGAAATTGAACAATATAGTAATAAATTCGGTAAATTTGTTTACTTATATGGAACGGCTCATCAAAAACTTGTTTACGTTAGACTTGAAGACAACCATATTGTAGTCAGCCGGAAAGCAGGAAAATGGAAGACAATTCCACAGGCGTGCAGTTCTAAGAAAGAAGCTTTGTTCATGGAATCTACGTTTAGGTTTAGGCACAGATAAAGAGTGGGAGGAATTATTGATAGTGTTATTATTTTAGTGTCATTTTTTTTTAGTGTTATTTTTAGTGCCATTTTTTATTGTTTTTTATTGGTGTTATTGTTTTAGTGTAATTCTTTAGTGTCATTTTTAGTGTTAATGTTTAGTGTCATTTATTTTAGTATTGTTGTTTTAGTGTCATTTTTTAGTGTCATTTATTTTAGAGAAAATAACAGTCAATATGAGAATAGTAGTCTGAATAATATGAATTATCTCAAAAAAAAAAATTATCATCGTCTCAAAAATTCATCACCATCATCATCATCATCATCATCATCATCATCATCATCATCATCATCATCATCAACATCAGTTTAATGTCCATTTTAAATACTGGCATGCATTAGATGGCTTTAAGAAATTGACTAACCTATTCGGTCTTTATTCATCTCTTCTCCCTTTGGGTCCATTTTTATCACTTCCGTTCATGTTTTTCTTAGCCTTCTTCTGTGAATTGAACCTGCTATTTCAACTACTAGCCCAAGAATTGTCATCCATTCTTTTAATGTGGCCATAAAATCAAAGTCTCCTAAAACACTTATCATTTGATAAAGAAGTCTTACCTAAAAATATCATAAAACATGGTCATACACATTAGATCATGTGTAGAAGTTGTGACTAAACAAACAAGATTTATTTAAACAAAAAATAACTTCGTTTTTGTGCCCTTTCCCCACACTGACTTATTTCCATTTTTTGCATTGTGATAAGCCTTCTATGATTCCTCTGTGTAAAATTGAATCGCCTCGTATGCAAAATAGCTTGGGAATCAGGTTTATACATGCAACGTTTAAACCCAGAAACCTCAGAAATGTGTGAGAATGTGCTGACCTTGATTTCTGACTATCCAGTTATTTAGAGACATGAAATTATCTACTTCTTGTGACATTGTTTTTCTCAAGATCTTTGTGAACAATTTTAAGGCTATTGACGGAACTATTTATCTTTGAAAGAAGTGAAATCATATAAATTGTTGGTTAAAGAGAAATAGTCTACTTAATGGCAGCTTCCGGTTTTGAATTTTGAAACTAACAAGCAGTGTTGTCCTCGATGGTCGTATGTCAAAACAATATGATATAAATGCAGTTCTTGGCCCTTTATTATTCCTGATATTCATAAATGACCTTCTTGATAAAATTGTTCTGAGATGAGCATATTTGCTGATGACACTGGGCTCTCTAATAGGCATGAGGGAAAAATGAATGAACACAAATCCAAGGAAACCCTAGAGGAAAACCGCCAGTCTGTAATGGAATGGGGACAAAAATGGATGGTAGCATTCAATGCTGCTAAGACTAAGCTTCTTTCCTTTAATAATTACAAGAAACCTTCTCAACCACTAATAGCCATGATTAATAATATATTTTCTGAAAGTACTTTGTTCAAACTCCTTTGCTTAACATCCACAGGAAACATAAGTTTGAACAGATACATTGAGGGCATTGCCAAGGCTGCTGCAAAGAAGGTGGGCTCCCTCTATGGTGCTAGAAAGTTACTTACACCTGAGAGCATTCTGTACCTCTACAAGGCCACCATTCACCCATGCATGGAGTATTGTTGCCACATTCGGGCTGGTGCATCTTCCACTAGCTCCTCACTCTTAGAACAGGGTTCAAAAGAGAATCGTCAACCTAATAGGTCCTGCACTGTCAGCTAGGCTTCAACCGCTGTCCCATCAATGAAATGTTGTATCTCTCTGCCTGTTTTACAAGTATATTAATGGTAGGTGCTCCAATGAACTATAAGCCCTTGTCCCCCCCCTCGACATAAATACCCCCAACAAACCAGACAATCAGCAAAATCCCACTCCTACACAGTAGAAATCTCCAGATGTAAGAAAGCCTTCTACTTTAATAGTTTCTTCCCTAGCACTTTGGAATTCTCTTCCAGGTTCCTGCTTCCTTGTCTGTACTGACATACGGAAGTTCAAATGTAATGTAAACAGACATCTTGCTGCTCAACTCCCTACATAGTACTCCTACAAATTATGTTCCAGAAAGTAGCCTCCTTCATCAAAGTGGCACTATGCCTTGTATAGGGTGAAAATGCAATTTAAAAAAAACCAGTCTGCTTAGAGTTTGACAAAATTTTTAATTTCACTATTTACAGTCATCTACAGGAATTTCTTTGATGGCCTTGAATGAAAAACAATTTCTTTGGAAATATTCTGTATTGGATTATGGTAACAATGTGGAGAAGCATAGTAATAAGCGGCAACTCTTGGCATGTTTCCGTTGTAAAGAAGCTCTGGAACTCGAACCTGGAACCCTTCTGATACAAGAACAATACAAGTATACAAATGTAAGTGCTGTTGTGAGGCGGCAGCATAAAAAGGCAGATATTTTGTTTTTAGATGATGTCTCATTTGCATATGAATTTGTTGTATCAACGAGCACGTGGTGCAATGGGGAAAAAGATGGCTGGTTAATTTTAATGCATCAAAAACCAAGCTTCTCTCTTTTCATCATAATCACTCTGACCTCCACCATACTCCAATTGAAATGGCTCTCGTCTTGAGAAAGCACTATGTCTTGACAAGTTTCTGGAACTGACCTTCACCCCTGATGTGAAATGGAATATATATATCAAATCTGTTGCTCAGGTTACTGGAAAAATTATTGGATCACTCTACCACTCCAGTAGGTATTTCACTGCCGATGCAATCATCTATCTGTATAAGAGCCAAGTACATCCTAAAATAGAGTACTGCTGCCATATCCGTGCAAGAGCTGCTCGGCGCCCTATCTTGCTCTGATAGAGTTCAAAATCTGCTTCAAAAGTCGATGCCCTTTTCTCTTCCCTACAACCTCTTTCTTACAGAAGCCCATCTCCACTCTATCATTATTTTCATGGCAAGTGTTCCTCTAAGCGCCAATCTATGGTCCCCCCTTGCCAAACTTTCACAAAAAAAACAGTCCACTAGCTACAACCGCTATCAACTATTTCCACTACTCTCTATCTGTGCTTAAATCTAAACGCAGATTCCATGAACAAAGCTTCTTTCCTAGAACTGCTCACCTGTGGAACACTGTTCCACTGGCCTGCTTCCTGGCCGATTACAATATGGTAGTCTTCAAGTCCAATGTAAACAAGTTCTTGTTGAGCCGTCCCCTTAAATAATCCTAATTCTACCTATCTTACATTCATTAAACCTTATTCTCGAGTGGTCTTCGAGCTTTGATAAGAGGTGACTCCTTTGTAAAAAAAAAAAAAAAGAAAGTTGGGAGAGAAAAAGAAGAAAAGAACCGTTGTTGCTGCTGCTGCTGCTGCTGCTGCTGCTTAGGTCAATAAGCAAACGTTTTGCCATGAAAGAAAGACAAAATAATTCAAATCGAGTGTGTGTTTTGTTCTCAACTGTAAAGAATTTATTTGACTGAAATAGAAATTAATTCCCTAAAAATATCTGTCAGTCATGAAAAACTATACTTTCATAGATATGTATTTAAACTTATTTAAATTTTGTTACATTTTTATTTATAAAAAAAAAAACTATTAGATTATTTAAAATATAAGATAAAATGTTTAAAAAATATTTTTTTGATATCAACTATTTAACAAGCATTTATATTATGCCTGAAATGTCAAGGTGAATATTTCTACACCTGTGATTGGTTGAAAGAAGCTAGTAATTCAGATTCTGTCTAATCAAGAGTCAATATTTTTAAACACCTTGCGGCTTCTGCTACTGCTCCCATATAAAGTATGACGGTAGGTAAGAAAAGAAAAGGACCTATCCCCCTCCCCCCCCCAAAAAAAAATAAAGCAGTTGAATAAGCATCACATGTGGAAGTGACCTTGAAAGATTCAGCATTAAATAACATGAACAGAGTTGATATGCCATAAAAGAAAACAACCAAACTGTTGTGGTTCCATACTTGTCCAGTAATTAGTGGAAATAAAAACATTGAACAAAAAGCAAATGCAACAAATAAAGAGTTTTGTGGGTCGGTGGGTTATATCATCTCTTTGTAACGGAGCCATGTGTCTTTGAAGATGATCCATTTATTGTCTGACGAGTCTAGTTCTATCAATGGGCGGTCAGGTTTAACGCATGGATGACGCAAAAATGGTGTGGACGTGTGTTGCTCAGTAGGTAATAGATGTGTCATGAGTTAGTTGTGTCAATTGCTCCTGCATGGCGAGCTGCTGCTGCTGCTGCTGCTGCTGCTGTTGCATTTTTTTTTTTTTATTATTAGATTTTCACCCCAAACAAGGCACATTGCCACTTTGGTGTAGGGGCTACTATCAGGGGCAACAACTACTGGGGCACTATGTAGGGATTTAGACAGCAAGATGTCTGTTCACGTTACACTTGAACTTCTGCATGTCAGTACAGTTGGGGAAGTAGGGACCTGGAATGGAATTCCAGAGTCTAGCGGTTTGGGGGAAGAAACTGCTGGAGTAGAAAGATCTTTTATATCTAGGGATTTCTACTGCATGGGAGTGGGATCTTGCAGCCTGTCGGGTCTGTCGAGGGTGTTCATGTTGTGGGGGCACAAGTGCTTGCAATTCGTTAGAGCATTCACCATTAAATCACGAACACTACCGGGTCAATTCCTGTTTGTTTTGGTGGGGGTTGAGGTGGGTTAGACATTTTCAGTAGTTGTTGTATGTCAAAATGTGCAAAATGTATGAAGCGTTAACAATTTGGTGTAAATGTGAGAGTATAGATTTAAAAGGTATTCAGACTCACCCACATGCGTCCGTTGTCCTGTAGTTGTCTCCGTTCTTGACTCCGGATGGGCTGTTCTATTAACGATTTATTTATTTATTTATTACATCCCACTTCTGACACCATGTATAGTTAAAATATGGGATATTTTATGTGATGGATTAATAACAGGACACTTACTTCAATAAGAACAGCATGGGAGGACGTGCCTTTATTCAGGTCGCCATGACAGTTTTCCGTTACATCTCCCAGGGGAGTTGCCCCCAATACCAAGGTAGCCGAGTTCCTATCAAGGACACATAACTCAGGTAATATGTTAGCAGGTGTATGTCAGTCTGACTACCATGAATGCAAGGCTCGAGCAAGTGGCACTGTGCTTTGTTTGGGGTGAAAATGTAATAATAAAAAAAAGCGTTTATCAGAAAACATCAGTCTGACTGCCACAAATGCAAGACTCGAGCATAACTTGTGTGCTAATGCCGAGAGACATTCTCTCAGTTTTTGTAGCAAGTGGGAGAGTTCATTATTACCTGTTGGGTGGACACACCACAACATAAACCAAACACAATGAATAAATATTTGAAGGCATTCAGAAGTTGAAGCATAAAAACTTTTGTGGATTTGGCATTAATTAACCTGAAAAGGGTTGATATGCCGTAAAACAAAACGACCAAATCAGAATTTGAGACATAACAAATTTTGCCAAAATGATTGGATTTTCAGCATTAAATAACTCAAATGGTTGATATGCCATAAAAATAAAACAGCTAACTCAAACAGTATGAATAAATATTTAAAGATATAAAGACTTTGATGCATGAAAACTTTTACGAAAATGATTGGATTCGCAATTAAATAACCTTAAAAAGATTGATACACTGTAAAACAAAACAAGCGAATCAAATGCCATGAATAAATATTTGAAAATATAATAATTAAATATAAAGAATTAAAGCATAAAACTTTTACCAAAATGACTGAATTAGGCATTAAATAACCTAGAAAGGGTTGATATGCCATAAAACAAAACAACCAAACCAAGTGAACAAACACTTCTAATAAGATGTACAAGAAGAACAACAAATGCACCTGTCAGAGATAATAATGGAGTTTATGTGTCAGCAACAAGTTCAAGTAGTTATCTCCCTTGTATGGGTTTCTAGTATTTTATAAAAGTGACATATTCTTCTTACTTAGTTTGAGTGGTAAAGGTTGGCCACTTGGAAACAATTTAATAATTCACCAAAAAGAGAGAGAAAAAACCCCTAGGATGTGTTTCTTGTGTATCTATGTGAATTTTCCATCTGTTTCATGCATTTTTTTGTATTTCGTTCTATTTACCGCGTCGTCTGTACTATGTTTATTTTAATTTATGATGACTTATGATCTGACTATTGAAGAAGAAGGAAAGCAGACACAAGCAAAAAATAAACATCTGTTGAATACAAAAAAAAAATTCTTTTGTTCTTCACTGACTGGTACACTGTCAATGCAAACTTCATACAGACATCAATATTGATTTCAGTTCCAACTTGCATTCAAATATGTACTGACGTGTTGGATATAAACATGGTTGACGATTGGATCTACCCTGAAACTGCAGCAAAATGTTAAGATAATTCCTCTTTTAATTATTTGTCATTGTTAGGCATGATGAAGCAGAGAAGATGAACGTTTCTGAAATCCATACTTCTCAGCATAATCACGTTGACACAGCAATTAGATCATTGGAATTAAAACCAAGCTTCTATTTTTTTCAGGCATCTGTGATTGAGCTTCACTCCTAACCTGAAATGGAAGACTTGCACTGGAAAAATGGTTAGATCATTCTATCACTCCAGAAGGTATCTTACTCCCGATGCGTCCATAGAGTGAGTACTGTTACCACATCTGGGCAAGAGCTGCTCAAAGCATGCTTTCCTGCTTTGACAGGGTTCAAAACTGACTTTGAAATCTAGGGGGCAATGTCCTTTTCTCTTTCTTGCAACTCTTTTCTCACAGAAGAGATGTTGCCAAGCTATCTCTGCTCTATCGTTATTTTCATGGCAAGAGCTCAACTGAGCTTCAATCTATGCCCCCTCCTTGCAAAACATTCACAACAAATACTTTTCTGGCTAAATCGGCTGTCAACAATTTCTCCTACTCTCATCTGTGCCTAAACCTAAGCGCAAATTTCATGAACAAAGTTTGGGTTTGCTTTAAAGTATACATTTGTATGAAAAAGTGATCAAAAAACAAATATATAACAAATAAATGTTATCAAAGGCAAGGTAAGTTACTCTTCTACCTAGATGAATAAGTATTTGGTATTTTTACTTGCATTAAAACATTTATTTCATCTGAAAAACAAATAGTGATGACTGTTAGGTGAGAACAAGAAAAATGGTCATAAATTGAGACCTGAATATTTGAAGTATTTATAATAACTTAAAAATAAAGAAAAATACTCTTAGAAACTCACCTTATAAATGTCACTGTAATATTCATTGTTTTGGGTTTCTAACAGTATTTTGTTTTATTTTCATTTTTAAGTCATTTTCTTAACTTCAAATATTTAGGTGTCAATTCGCAGCAATTTTTCTTGTTCTTGTGTAACACACAACACTATTTGTTTCTGAACCGAATTAACATTTTAAAATGAGTAAAACAACTAAAAACTTTTCCAGCTAGGTACAAGAGTAACTTATGTTGCCTTTGGTAACATTTATTTGTTATATATTTGTTTTTTGACCATTTTTTCATACCAATGTGCATTAAAAAACAAATCGAAAGTTTCTTTTCTAGAATTGCTCCATCTGCGGAACTCAATACTGCGAAACTGCTTTTCAGCTGACTACGTCTATTTTCAAGTCTAATATAAACAAGTTCTTGTTGACCTGTTCTCTTAAATAATCAAATTATATCCAGTTTCCACCACTACTGATCATTGCACTGTTGTCTCACTACCTTACACTCATTAGCCCCTATCATTGAGTGGCCTTAAGGCTTTGATAAGCATTGTAAATAGAAAAAAAGAGTTAAGCAATGTTGAGCCTGGTCACTACCAGATAGGTGACTATTCGAGAATACAAGTTGCTCTGTCTTCTTCCCTGACCATGGTGCAGCTGAGGGCTGCTTATGAATTTGATATTCCCTTGAAGCTTTCTTCTTTAGAGGAAGCCACTTCAGCCTGCCCAGAGTAAATAGCACACCAGGTTATTTTTCAGACCCAGGGGGTGAAAAGTATATCAGAAAGGTTTAATTCAGTTCATGATGTCAGGATTTAAAGGTTTTTAAAAAATTTTTTATTTAACCTGTGTTTAAATAACAACATAAATATTTTTTTATATGGCTGCATTTAGTTGCTATGAGTTCTTGTTTTTTGTGGTGGTCAGAATGGAAATCGCTCAAGACAAGGCATGAAGCCACCTGATGTAAGAAACCAGCAATAATCAAAGAAGATGCCTATTGGCCTTAGTCTTGAAAAAAAAACTGAGGTTATATGTAGGAGGAAAACATTCAGCAGGAAGAGAGTTCCACAAACTGCAGTTCTTAGAAAGAAGTTACTGGAAACCGTATTACGATAAGTTATCAAAACAACAAATTGATGGAGACCACTAGACTAACGAGTCAAACGAGCTGAAACAAAGGAAGTAGGGAATGGATCAGACATAATAGTATTTATAGAAATGATTGAGACAAGCAATATCACATCTGTGAGGAAGAGGTTGCAGAAAAGAAGAAAGGATAGGGCTAATTAAATTGCAGATACGTTTCTGCACCTTATCAAGAAATCTTAAATGGAACAGAGATTCACCAGCCCAAAAATAACCACGGTACTCCAGAGAAAGAGAAAAGCCTCAGGTGTGATAAAGAATCAATTTTACTAGAAGCAGCCAGAGCAATGGATCTAATTTATGAACTCCAAGAAAGATTTGATGAGAAAGCAAGACTAAGAGTTGATTGATTTCTCCTCAAGAGTTGAGCCATTCATGAGAATCTCAGGAAAAAAGGGGGGGGGGATGCCTATGTCTTAACAGGATTAAAAAAAACAACAAAATAATAAATCAATTTGTTTTTTGATGTTTATGATCTGGTGTTTTCCTCTTTGCATAATGTCCATTTTCTATTATTTATATTGCAAACTTAAGATTTCCTAATTGATATTAGAAGTCATACCTACCAGACACTATTGTCGTCGAGTGTTTAAAGTCTCTCTCTACACGAGTTTGTCAGGACAATCTGGCATGAGGATAATTTTCCCTACAAGTAAACCCTGACTAAACATTCAAAATCACATAGTATTCATAGCACAAATAAGATCTCCTCAGTATGGTCAATCCACACTGGCTTTTGCGAGGAATGATGCATCTTCTCTAAGTAATGTTACCTTAAGTAACAGTCCAAAGCTAGATACTCCACCAGACTAGATGTATTCTTGTTCTGGAATCAAGTAATACCAAGAGACCAAAAATAAAGATATAGTATAACATTTTAGAATGGTCAATTAGGAGAGGAAAATTATGTTCCTAACTTCTTTACTGACTCAGTGTTTACATCACTGTGACAATTCTTGGAGTTTTATATTAATACGGACTGCATGATATATATGGTGCAACAACAGTTCTTATACACATAGAGAGAGGAGGAGATGCTTCACTT
Organism: Euprymna scolopes; assembly: GCF_053919585.1. NCBI lineage: Eukaryota > Metazoa > Mollusca > Cephalopoda > Sepiida > Sepiolidae > Euprymna > Euprymna scolopes. The sequence goes on from NC_136495.1 coordinate 22,871,538, forward strand.
ATGATGATGGTGGGAGGACACATAATCTTCGAAGGATAAGACAATGTTCATTATAAGATGATAAACACAATTACCTTTCGTTTGTGATGAAGGATGACACAAGACAACAGTTACAAAACATAATGATGATTTCTTTATTCTTCTGATCGGCCGGTCGATGAAGTCAAGAATTCAAACTTGGATCTACATGGTCAAATCTTCTACCCTTCGCTTCTAAGGGCTCTCCCCTCCAACTGACTATCTCTCATCAACTGTCGACACTCAACTATCGACTCATCAACTCACAACTAACTTGTAACTCCCGAATTCCTATATTGAGACAACTCCTTTGTTTATAATGTCAGAAGTGTGTTTACAAAACATGACTAATTTTCACGTGGCTTTACATATCTTTGTCCAACACACTTCTGACAAACAAAAGAATCCTCAATTCTAATACAACCTATTTTTAAACAATATAATTTAATTTGCATTTTCCATTCTTTTACTGGCATATTTAATATTCGGATTTCTAAAAGAATTAAGAATAGACTTGATTTCTAACATTCCATTTCTTAACCTTGGCTACTAATCTCATTTTCACTTATCTAGTATTCTTCTTATTTACATGGGAAGGGGACAACCCTTTCCATGTAACACAAACATTCATGACCCATTGGGTCAAATATTTAATTCATAATAATGTTTAATTTATATATTAATAATAAGGTCAATAAAACTAATTAAGACAATGCTTTTCTATTTACAGCATCTTTTTTGTAGTTTTTAAGAAAACTTTTGTTATCCTTTCGCTTGATTAAGTGAGACTTCTTATCAGGTTCTAACAAGTCTCTTATATCCGGCTTATTTATATTAATCCATTTCTTTTATTGAATATGTATCGCTGAAAAGCATGGTTGCTTATGCATTATTGTACAGCAAATAAATATTTAATTTATATGTTAATGATAAAGTCAATAAAACTAATTAAGGCAATACTTTTCTATTTACAACATTTTTTGTACAATTTGAGTGTTTAAAAAAAAATTGTCATGTTATCCTTTCGCCAACCTCTACTGAGTGCAACATATACTTGTCCATGTTGAAAGACAGGTTTGTCTAGATAAACTAAAACTTTGTGTAAAGTCTGTCCTTGAGACTTATGAATTGTCTTAGCAAATGCTAATTGTATAGGAAACTGAACTCTGGCAAACGGAATATTGTCACCTTAAGATAAAACAATTTTCAATCTTGGAATTAAACCGATTTCTTATTCAAACTATGATGCAATAATTTTAGCAATAATCAAATTATTATACAGCTTCTCTATTATTAGTCTGGTACCATTACATAAGCGGATCAATATTGCTCATACACATGATTGGAGCTCCTTTCTTGAGTTCAAGTTTATGTGGAGGTAATCCTAATAACTCTATCGAATCAAGAAATGTGTAGCTTCTGTTCCTTCAAGAACAGAATTAAATGACAATTATTCTTTGACTTGTCCAGGAAATTTTTCAATACAATTATGATTTATTGTTCTAACTGTATCATTAAATGGTACCAATATGCAATTTTCAGCAAACATTTCTAGATTGTCAAATGAAGGATAGATGTATTTAATGCATTGGTCATGTTGCTGACCAGGATATAAAATACCCTAACTCGCTACAAGAAAAAATAATGAAACTAATTGAATGAAAAAAACAAAGAACTCAAATGCTGGAATAAAATAAACATGTCATTTATTTTCTGTTGAAAAATGAAAGTCTTCGCTGTACACGTGTTCATTCAGGCGTTGACGACTACGCGTGTGGAAGGAAAGGGAACGCAATAGAGAAACGTGAAGTGGCAAGCTGTCTGTAGAAAGAAAGGGTTAAGCTCAGTAGAACGTTGTGCACATGTCTGTGTCGATGGGCCAAAGCAAAGGGGAGATAGAGTGAGAAAAGTCAATTCAGTTCATGGAGAGAGAAAGCAGTTCATGGAGAGAGAAAGCATATAAAGTGTGCTTGCGCTTGCCCCACATTACAGTAGCAGGGAAAGTGACGTTAGAGTGTGTGATCGGTTCGTCGACTAAGCAGCTCGAATGCTGGTCCAGACGAAAAAGGGAAGTCAACAGGAAGTTAACTGGAGTTAGTGTTCTGGGTGTGCATGAATGTGAGTGTGTATATGAGGCTGTGTATATGCGTGTGTGTGTGTGTGTGTGTGTGTGTGTGTGTGTGCGTACGTACGTGCGTGAGTACATGTGGGTGTGTATATGTGAGGGAAAACATGTTCGAACAAGACTCCCCCTCCTGGGGAGAAAAAATATATATATATATACAAGAGAAACGTATTTCGTTTTTGTTTTTTATGTATATATATATTTTTTTTTTTTATTTAAGTTATATATTGTTTGAAATGTTTTGGCCAATGAACTTTTCAACCAGTTTTTGCTGTTGTTTGTGGTGTGTTGTTTTTTGTAATTTCTTTGTCCGTGTCTGAGTGTGTATGTTCTTGTATTGGAGTAGGAGAAACGTGTAATTGTTCGTCTATGAATGCAGGTTTAAGTCTGTCTATTGCTATAATGTCTTTTTTTTTCTCTTTTTAATATCGTAAAATACTTTTTACTCCTGTCGAGAACTAAATAAGGTCCGGAATAATTTGGACATAGTGTTTTTTTTGCTGTGTCATTCCTGATAAAAACGTATTTACATGTGTAAATATCGCTTGGAATGAAAATGTTCATGTCTGGCTTTTTGGTTAGAGTAAATTTTAATTGTGATATTTTGTGTTTTAAGTCCGTCACAAAAGTTTCGTTGGGGAAATGTCTGTATTGTTTTCGCAGAATTGTCCTGGTAAAATCAGTGTTGATCCGAAAACTAATTCTGCAGGTGTGCTCTGCAAATCTTCCTTCACAGTGTTGCGAATTGCTAAGAGAATGAGTGGCAAATTGTCTGACCAGTCCAATTTGTTTTCGTTCATAGCCAAAGATGCTTTTAATTGTCTATGCAATCGTTCCACCATACCGTTTGCGCAAGGATGATAGGCAGTAGTCTTAATGTGCCGTGTTCCCAACAAATGGTTGAATTCAGTGAAAAGTGTTGATTGGAACTGTGAGCCCCTGTCCGTTGTGATTACGGAGGGCACTCTGAAAATCGCTATCCAATCTTGTAGAATCGCTCTGGCTATTGTTGCAGCTGATATGTCTTTCACTGGTATTGCTGTCGGCCATCTGCTGAATCTATTGACTATAGTAAGGATGTGTGTATGTCCTTTTGAAGTAGGCAAGGGTCCGACCAAGGCGATATGCACATGAGTAAACCTAGCGTCTGGTACACGTATAAATGGAAAATTTTCTGCCTTTGAGGAGGTTTTAAAGTGCTTAATTGCAAGGTAAATTGCAAGTAACTCTCTCAAGAAAGTGCTATATTTAGTCTGCGCTTTGTTTAATTTGGCAGAGAAGAATGAAATAGGGGTAATTTTGTTGTCAGAAATTTGGTGAATGACAGCTCCTACTGCTATTTCCGATGCGTGCGTCATAAGAGTGAGTTCCGTTGTATCGCTGTCTTGGATATATGTAAGTTTGGTGAAGTTTGCCAAAGCAGTTTTCGATTGTTCGAAGGCCTGTAGTGCAGGTCCTTCCAAAACTAACTGTTGGTTTTTGGTTTGGTTTTTTAACAAGTCCGTTAAAGGTGCGAGTAACGTGGAACAGTTAGGCAAAACACGTCGGTAATAGTTAATTATGCCTACAAAACGGCGTACTTGTCTGACAGATGTCGGTAGAGGGAAATTCGAAATAGCACTTACTTTTTCAAGCAAAGGGGAGATTCCATCCTTGTCAATTAAATGACCGAGAAATTGAACTTCCTGGTGGCCAAAAACACATTTATCGGTGTTTAGTTTAAGACCGAAATGTGACAGTCTTTCAAAAGTTTGTTCCAGGTGTAGCCAGTGTTCTTCGAGGTTTCTGCTGGCGATTAAAACGTCGTCCACATAAGCGAATATGAACGGCAGACCTCTGAAAACTTCATCAATCAAACGCTGGAAAGTTTGGCAGACGTTTCTCAACCCGAAAGGCATCCTTAGAAACTTGTAAAGGCCAAATGGTGTGGTTAGTGCGGTTTTATGAATGTCTTCTTCCGTGACTGGAATTTGAAAATATGCCTTAACGAGGTCCAGTTTAGAGAAAATTGTGGCGCCTTGGAGTCCATTGGCGAAGTCATGGATATGGGGAATAAGATATCTATCTGGAACAGTTTTTGCGTTTAAGCATCTAAAATCTCTGCACGGTCGCCATGTGGTGTTGTCAGCTTTCTGTACCATATGGAGTGGTGATGACCAAGCACTTTTCGAGGGCCGTATTATTCCCATCTGGAGTAGGTTTTGAAACTCGGATTTTGCCAATTTGTATTTATCCGGTTTCAAGCGTCTAGGGGTTGAATAGACGGGCAGTCCTGTTGTCTTAATATAGTGCTTAGCGCTGTGTTTGATGGGGTCCGTGTTTTTAAACGGCTGGGAAAGTGGAGGAAATTTTTGGAGTAACCAGCGGACATGTAAATCTTCGGGTAAGGCAATGCTGATTCCGGTGGTTAAAAATTTCGAGGTAGTTCCTCTCACTGAAATCTTCGTTTCGTTGTCTGTCAATGTGTGATGAGTCATGTCGACAGACAGGTTGAAATGGGCTAAAAAATCCACCCCCAAAATTGGAGTGGTCACGCTGGCTATGGTGAAATTCCATAAAAAATTCCTTCGCATTCCAAGGTTTAAATTTAAGGTTTTTTCGCCAAAAGTGGGTATTTTGGTACCGTTGGCGGCTTGTAAGTTGAAAAATTGGGTCCCTGTTGGATGGCCATGCGGTGCCGGTATGACGCTGATTTCCGCTCCGGTGTCTATTAAAAATTTATATCCGTGAATTTTATCTCGGATATAAAATAGATGACCTTTTTTGTGTGCTCCAGCTACAGTCGTCGTCGTCGTTACTGGCTGGAAGGTTCGTTTCCCTGTGCCGGTTTTTTGAACGCGCAGGGTTTAGTGCATCTTCTCACGTTGACGCCGAATCTCTTCTGGTAGAAACACACATCTTGTCTATGTCGTAACGTGGATCGGTTCCTGCTTGAATTTCTTCGGCTTTAATTTCGCCGCGTGTCATCATGGTTTCTGTGAGAATGTTGACACGTTTGAAGTGCGTCGGCTAGCTGCTTCGAAAGCTTCTCGACCGCCGACTTTAATTCTGCTAATTCCTCGTCTCGGTTTCGGTTAGGTTGCCGAATGTTTAATGCCATGGTTTCGTCGAAGTCCATCTGTTGAAGTTCCATTTTGTTTTGTAATTTTTATATTTCAATTTCGTATGCGCATTGAAATTGTTCCTCCTCGTGGTCGACAAGTTTTTTTTGTTTTTTTGGGAAAAATTATTTTTGATGCGTGCCGTGAATTATTGTGGAAGGGTTTAGCTTACACCGCGTGTTTCATTCACACTCATTCATTTCATTTTAAATAAAGGGGTTAGGGTTAGGGTTGTGGACCAGGATATAAAATACCCCAACTCGCTACAAGAAAAAATAATGAAACGAATTGAATGAAGAAAACAAAGAACTCAAATGCTGGAATAAAATAAACGTGTCATTTATTTTCTGTTGAGAAATGAAAGTCTTCAGTGTACATGTGTTCATTCAGCCGTTGATGACTACGCACGTGGAAGGAAAGGGAACGCAATAGAGAAATGCGAAGTTGTAAGCCGTCTGTAGAAAGAAAGAGTTAAGCTCAGTAGAACGTCGCGCACATGTCTGTGTCGATGGGCCAAAGCGAAGGAGAGATAGAGTGAGAAAAGTCAATCCAGTTCATGGAGAGAGAAAGTATATAAAGTGTGCTTGCGCTTGCCCCACATTACAGTAGCAGGGAAAGTGACGTTAGAGTGTGTGGTCGGTTCGTCGACTAAGCAGCTCGAACGCTGGTCCAGACAAAAAAGGGAAGTTAACAGGTTTTGTTGACTTTTATACTGGAGTTAGTGTTCTGGGTGCACTTGAATGTGAGTGCATGTATGAGGCTGTGTATATGCGTGCATGTGTGTGTGCGTACGTGCGTGCGTACATGTGGGTGTGTATATGTGAGGGAAAACATGTTCAAACAGTCAACATTATCTGCATGGATTATCAAATCCTCAGGCAGTTCAATCTCACCATTTTAATTTTTTTCAATTTTTTCTTCATCAATCTTCATAAGAAATTTTGAACTCTCATGTTTTGTTTTAAATAAAATTTCTTAACTTTACACCACAAAACGACTCTTTGATGCAAGCATTGTAAATGTCAGCATCATTTCCTCTCTTTATAACTGGTAGTAGTTGCCTGAAGTCACCACTGCACACCGTCAATATCCCTCCGAGTGTTTCATTGTTTCTGCATATATCCTTGAGAGTCCTGTCCAACGTCTCTAAACTCTTTCTTTTTATCATTAAACACTCGTCCCAAATAATAATTTTTGCTCCCCTTATCAAGTTGGCTGTTTCTGGATGTTTATCAAAATAACAAACATCATTTTCTCTTACACTGAGAGGAAGCTTGAATCTGGAATGAGCAGTTCAACCACCAGGCATCAATGTTACGGCAATACCTGATGATGCTACAGCCAGTGCAATTTGTCCCAAGCTCCTTACTTTTGAGAGAAGAAGTTTTATTAAGAAGGTCTTTCCTGTGCCTCCCGGAGCATCGATGAAAATCGATGAAGAAGAGCCTGTGTTTAAGCAACTGCATATAAAGTTGTAGACGATCGATTGTTCCTCATTTAATAAATGTTGATGTGTCTTTACATATGTCATTTGCTCTGCTATATTGTAGTTTTGCTCATCCATTATGGCTCTATTCATGTGAACCACATTAGGTAAATTCTGAGGCAAAAGCAATCCAAAGTCTTGCAGTGATTTGTCAGCAACTCAAAGTTTATCCTATATGAACCTCAATGGCATTTTTATTGATTATGTTCTGATTGTTGACTTGGATTTGCATTGCATTGTTGTAATCCATTGCCATAGAGTTGGAAAATCTTTCCCACAACTCAAGAGGATTTGAACATTCTGCGTTTAAAAGTATCACAATGAACAGATCCCTTATCGCTCTTGGCATTCTCGTTCTCTCTGCATCTTCCATTGTTTGTATACAGTGGTTGTCATGAAGCAGTAATCCTCTTTCTTTGCAAGCAGTTTTAAATAATGGACATAAATGACCTGCTACAGTTTGCAGTGATTCAAAAGAATTAGGTCCTTTTACATGGTGAAGTAGTAGCCGCAAAAAGTACAATTCATCACTGTTTGGTGAGACTGTGTACATACGACCAAGAATATTCACTTCAAAAACTCCTGGGTGATCAACTATTCTTCTACTTACTTTTCTTCATTGCCATTTCTTATTTTGCCACACATAGTATTTTGGCACATCCGAGTAATAAAGTGTTCTGGCAAATTCATCATTCTGGCAAATATCAAAAAACTCTGTTAGAGTTGTGCAAAAAGCATTTTCATTAAGGTCTCTGTTGCTTGTCCTTTGAATATAGATCATATGTTGATCAGGGAGATGTATCTGAAGACGAACAACTGCAGGTTCTCTAACATGAATTGGAAATCCCAGTATCATCGAAATTGCTTCTGATGATCCAATATATCTTCCTGTTAAGTATTGCTTAATTTCATCTTTGTTTACACTGAAAACTGCCTGATCGCTTCCCTTTAATGTATATTTAATTACATATTTAATGGATTTTACAGACGTACATATTTCTACATTTAAGTGACAATTAAATAACTTCAATAGAGTCATGTTGTAAGGTACAACTCATTTTGAAGTTATAGCTTCATTTCTACCTTCTTAATAGTTTTGATGACCTCCCATTTCTGGTGACCTTCGCCTATAAATAGGGTATGAATCATGTCCACATCCTGTTTCATCACTATTTGGTTTTGTGTAACTCTTTGAACAGTTCCCATTTTTCCAGCACAGAGATATACTGTTGCAGTTTGGTCCATGTATCACATGCGTTAATACCAATTCATGTCCTTCTGGATCTTCGACTTTACTTGGTATTTCAGCTTGAACAAAATTATCATAATTCTGGGGTCTAGGTTTACATTCTTCTTCCATCCATAGCAGGCAATGTAGGTGTGGTAAACCTCTTTTCTGATATTCAACACTTAGAACGTAGGCAATACAATTACCCAACAGACCCTGTGTTCCTGTTAAATATTTAATGAAAAGCTTCCTTTTAAATCAAAAATTCTTGCAATTATGTCAGGTCGATCGTGAGGCAATTGGTTCTCAATGTGATTATCTTTAATCTCAGTCCAGTTTGGATTGCATGTCATCGTGATGAAGTAAGTTGCAGTCCCATATTTTCTAGCATACATCATAGCATATTGACATCTCTCCATCATATATTGTGGACCACCAACAAATGTTGATGACAAAATAACTTTTCTGCCTATGTTACTAAGATCATCATTATCATGTAAGACATCGACAAAACCTCTGTATGTTGTAGATCTAAGAGAAGCTTGATTCAATCTAATATAGTTCAAACGATCTACTTCAATTTTTCCTGCCATATCAACAACATACTGCTGAAACAATCTCCCATCCCTTTAATAGTTGATTAAATTCATCATCACGGATCAGAATGCGGTAGGCATAATAACGCATAGCAGTTAATTTTTTGGTTATTAGTCATTGTCGTCTCGGGATGTCAGCCATCCTCATCATCAGGGAAAAACAGTACATACTGTAGTGGATGACATGATCGATGATATTCCGATATTGTCTGAAGCTGTTCACCTCTTTCTCTCAATATTATATGGCGATGTTTGCTGTTCACTGTAATTTTGAGCAATAATTCCTACTTCATTAGACATCTGATTATTGTATCGCCTTTCGTGTTCATTAATTGGCTTCTTTGTAGGATCTATAACAATAACTATATTAGGTATGTTGTATAGCATGTCGTTAGTTTATTGAAATGCAATCACATAGGTTTTATCACGTCTTATCATGTACTCGATATTTTCTATGATATTCCAACGTAACTCAATGTTCTGCTACATATTCATCAATACTATATTCTTTGTCAAGAAAATATATCTGAATAAACTGAGCTTGATTGTCTGGCTCGGGTAATAATGATCCAATACTGTGATGGATCTGCCCTTGAATAACTATAGATGGATTCCATCCGTGTTGTGGATTTATTTCTTTTAAACCAAAAGATGTCATTTGAAACAGGCTATTATATTGTCTTAGGTGCCTTCTGAAGTGGCGAGCTTCTTCACCTTGATCAGCATACAAATAATGGAGTTCATGTGGCAACTTGTGCAACTTTGGCAATCTAACATTGCCATTCATGCAACAAAAATGTGCAGTTTCTCCAACAAAAACTTTTGCTTTACAATTAGAACATAACTTATTCAAATTTCCAACATTTCCCTGTAAGTTTGCTCTGCGCCGTAAATTATTTTGACTATTTTGCAAACCAAGTCTGTTGTTTCTTTCCACAACATTCTCGTCACTTCGCTTTCGTTCATCTCTTATTTGACTACTCAGTCTTTCTTCTCTTTGTTGTGCTGTCTCGCTAGCTCGTCTTTGTCCAGCTCTAATTCTCTGGATGTTCAGTCTATCTTCTCTCTGTTGCAGTGTCTCTTCATTTCGGGTTTGTTTATCTCTTTCTCTCATTTCTATTGTTTCATTATTTCTGGTCTCTTTTATTCTCATTCTCTCGTTTCTCTGCTCTCAGCTCGGGCGCTTCTAAATTTCGATATCTAAAAAATTTTTTCCTTTTGTTTTTGCAAGCGAATTTCTCTTTGTTCACTTGTTTCAGAAGCTCTCCAAAGTCTGTACGTTTCTTTATGACGAATCAGTCGAATTCGTCTTTGTTGCTCAGTTTCAATAAGTTGTGGCATACAAGAGGGACCGGCTTGTTGCTGATCCACATTGTTTTCTTCGTTGATTTTGGGTCTTTTACTTTTCACTTGATTGTGTGCCATATTAGTGAAGTATAAACCCAAGAAAAAAGTTCTACAAAGAATGTAAAATAATTTTTTACATTCTTTGTTAAGAAAAATGGATTTAATATACGTAAAAAATATGACAAATATATTCAAGTACTTGCTGTTAAAAAAAACAACAAAAGAAAACACTATTTAATGTAATAGAAACATGTGCATTTACTGATCCGGATTTCTGTTTGGCACGTGCAGATAAAATACAGGAGTATCCCAAGCTATGGTATGGTTAATCAGCTACTGGATAATCGTCAATAAGAATGTAAGCAGACGACTTTTAATAAATTGGAAGAAGAAAAAAATACAGGTTTTAATCACGCCCTCTAGTTATAAAGGGCCGCATTAGTTCTATGGTTATTAATAGTGTAAGGGGGATAACTATCCAATTGACTAATTAATTTTGTTTGTGTGTAAATTACGCAAATCGATCATTGAAATGGTTTTGGGTGTTGTTACATAAAAATGATTCTCTTATAGTTTTGGGGCAAGATTGGAGATTATGTTTCAAAAATGAACAATTATAAATAGTATTGATGGAAAGAACGTGTGTTTATGCAGTTATTCTACGGATGTGGGACGCCAGAAACGTACTATGATTTTGTATTTTAATGAAGGTTTTATGGGCGAAACGTTTTTTGTATTTGTAACGAAAAATTAAAAAAAAATGTTTTCGGATTTATTTATTTATGTTAAGAGTGTAGATAAAAAAAAGTTCTAAGTGTATTAAAAAACGGATAAGAAAATGTAAAAAAAAAAAAAAGAAAAGGAAGGCAGTGGGTAAATCGCCATTGTAAAATACTCTTATGGTTGTCAACGGGTTAAAGTAGATTTATTTGTAAGAAAATTGTGTTAAAATAACTTAAATGTAATACGGAAATGAACGATGTAAAAAAAAAAAGCAGAAAGTATTAACAATTTTTTATTTGGATAATTTAAACGTGAAGAAAAAACAATTGGGACGCTGAAAACATACACAGTAAAACAATACGTTTTATTGCCGTGTTGATTATTTATTTGTAACGCAAATTAAAAAAAAAACATATTTTCGGGATTATTTATTTATGTTGGTAGTGTAGAAGAAAATGTATGAATGTTTTTAAGAAAAGTGTATTAAAAAATGGAGAATAAATTTAAAAAAAAAAAAAAGGAAGGCGGTGGGGAAATCGACGTTGTAAATTGTTCTTATGGTTGTTAACAGGTCAAAGTTGATTTATTTGTAAGAAAATTGCGACACTATAGTTGTAATACAGAATAGTTGCAAAAGATCCCCACCCTTCCCATGTTAAATAATAATTTCTAAATAATAACGTTAATATTTCAGTGCGCAGGACAAATTCTGCAAAAGTAGCGATTTGTGTTTATTTGGTTACGCTGTTATGGGTTTATATTTATGTACGCATGTGCAACCGGATGTCGTAAACCGGATGTGGGGTTATAACACCCATTACAAGGTCATTTGAGTTTTATAATTATCCAGATTATAATGAAGCTTTAATTAGTTTTGGATATTAAGGAAAAATCAAATACATAGAGGAGATGAATAATAAAATAATAAAAATAGCAAAACAAACTCCACAATTTCATATAACATGACAATGAAAGAATTAAATAGGTATCAAAAGAATGAAATTATAAATAATGAAGAAGCGTATAATAGTAATAATACTATTAAGAATAAGGGAAATAGACGCAAAAATAAGTTTGATTTAATCCTCCTTTCAGAGAACATATACGAAATAATATCCCTAAAAAGCTTTACAAAATAGTTGATAAGAACTTCCCCCCCCCCAGAAAATAAATTAAGTAAAATAATTAATGAGAACACAGTTAAACTTTCATTCTCAACCACTGCCAATCTAGGTAATACTATATGTTCTAATAATGGGAAAATAAACAAAACAGTGAATGATAAATGATTGTTATGCTTAAGGTCAAAACATCGTTTCCATCCATCTGCTATACTCAAGTTTAAAATACCATTTTTGTTTGTCCGTCATGGTCAGATCTTAATATTCGTTCTTGCTAATCAGCTTCAGTATGGACCCCTTTTTCGTAACAGACCACATACCTTGAAGAAAAACATTTCATTGAAACAAACGTTTTTTTCAGTTGTTCATTTTTGTTTGAATGCCTATCCTCACAATATAACAGCAAAGCACCCATGGAGAGCAATCTAAACCATTACACAGTGTGCCAATTATGTCTAAAAATGATTGGAAATTCTTTTGAATTACAAAATTTATATATGTATAAAAGAAAATGTAATTGTAAAATAACTAACGAATGTCCATTGGAGGGCAATTGCTTAATTTTCGAAAGTGTATACAAATGTGAAGTTAAGGTGGATAATAGTAAAAAGATATACCTAGGGGGAACTGAATGCTTTTTTAAGGCCAAATACCGAAACCATGATGCATTATTTAAAATTGGACTAGAGAATAAACCATATAGGGATGAAGATAATGATAACCATAAGGATAGAACGATAATAATTATAAAAATTGAGAAAACAGAAAAAAAAACTAAAAGGAATTAATTAAAATGAATGTTTAAAAGGATATGTAAATTAGTTAGATCTTTTGCAGATGAATGCAATTCAACGGCCCATATATAAGAAAGTTGTATTTTCTTTTTAAATAAGTAGAAAAAAGTATTTTTATTGGATAATAATAATAAAAAAAAATACCTAGTGGGGACTGGATGTTTTTAAGGACATATACCGAAACCATATGGCATCATTTAAAATTGAACCAGAGAATGAATCCAATACGGATGAGCATAATGATAGAAATAAGGACAGAACAAAAATAATTATTAAAAACAAGAAGAGGAACAAAACTGTATCAGGTGATTGGGTTACTGAACTATGTAAAAATAAAAAGATTTAAAAATTAAAATGGCCAATAGTAGATATATATATTATGTGTGTGTCTTTTCTGCTTTTAAAATCGGTAAAATGTGATACATCGTTTTTATGTGTAAATAAATTTTCTGAATAAAGAAAACAATCCTTAATGCCACTCTTTAGTGAATGAGGCTCGTTTATTCTGATTGAATCATAAAAAACTGCAACTTTTGCTGTTAAATAACAATATCTTTTATAAGGGCCGCACGGAGTCTTGAAAAAGGCAACGTGTTTGATATGCTTGGTTTACTATTTGATCCATATCAAAGAGTATTAGTAAAAACTGGACTTTTTACTCGTCAAAAACGGGCAAAATTGTAACTGTATGCAAATGTCAAGTTGTGTGCGAAATGACGTTACCATAAAGAAAACGAAAAAAATTATAAAAAGGAGAAAGATCATGTTAGAGATGTGGATGATGCCATGGCTGTAATGGGAGGATGAGGAAATAAATATCGTCGTTACAAAAAAAAAGTCAAGTTATTACTTAGCCTATGTTCCTTGTGACGCACTCTGTAATGTGTTGGGTCTACGTGTGTAAACGAGTGTAATGTTACAGAATGAGTTCTTTATGCCAAATTGATGGTTAAATATGATTAAATTTGTGCTTAGTTTTGGCATTCAATAATAATCCTTATTGATCCCTAACAGCGAACAGATACCATAAGACTTAGTTCACAGCACCTTATCATAACAAAGGTCCATACAAAATTTTGGTTAGATCGGTCCAGTACTTTACTAGAAAACTTCTAGAGTAAAATGTGGTATTCTAGTGAATAATCTCCATTAATCCCTAACTCTGCGGTCCTGGATATGACCTTAAACTATATCCGATGGTGAGGCCCCAGCTTGCGGGCTTTGGGGAGTGTAGAGCCACCCTTTAATTGCCATTACTCCCAGGTCCACTCTGACCCAGAGTGGTAGTACCTGTTAGGGTCCCAACTATGGGTTAAATAGAAACCGACTTAAAGAAACAAATATACTGCATTAAAAATCGTTCCTCAAAATAACTAGATTCGGCATTAAATAAGCTGAAAAAGGTTGATATGCCGTAAAATAAAAACAACCAACGAACCCTAACTCTGCCTCGAACGAATACCATAATACTTAGTTAACCACCTCTTATGACAAAAGTGTATTAAAAATTTCAGCCAAATCGGCCTAGTAGTTTCCAGAAAAAAAATTGACAAATAGACAGAACGATAAACTAATAGAAATATAATAATAGATGAGACGACGGCAATACAAATAGATCATCTACAATCGTCCTGCTAACCCAATTTCACATGAGTACATACAACCAAAACAAATGTCTGTGCGGGGGCACATGAACTTTCCACGCACCCCTTACAATTTTTTTTTTTTTTTCATTTTCATCCTTTTTCAACTATTTCTGCAGATTATTATTAAAAGAAACAGAACTAAACTACCAGATTATAAAAAAAAAAAAATTGAAAAAAAATCAATATTTAAAAATTTAGAAGGGGGGTTCAATTTTACATACAACGTTCTAGTAAATCCGTAACCCATTTCTTGAACTAATTTACGATAGATTCATTTTGATGCTGGGTCCTCCAGCCCACACCCAGCACACCACCACCATTATCATTATTATTAATTTGCGATTTTTTTACTTTGACAAAAGTTCGGTCTGCCCCCACCCCCACCCCCACCCCGTCATTATATATTTTTTTATTTACAACTCCCTCCCTATCCCTCCACCGCTATTATTATTATTATTATTATTTATTATATTAAAATTGTTTTCAGGGATTCAGTTGTTCAATATTGTCAAGCCAAAAAATTAAATGCCTAAAGCAAGTTTTGTTCATGTGAGCATCCTATGTCCATACAGGCTTATTCAAAAGCTAAATTAGATAAAGTTTGTTGGAGATTTTGTAAGTGTAAAAAACAACTTTCGATAAGGAGTGGGACCTTCTTTGAAGGATCTCACCTTAGTTTATCAATGTTATTACTGTTAATTTTTTTATTTAGTCTGTTAGCTACCTGTGACATGTTCAGCAACTTTGAATGTAATTTCACGTAAATCTGCAATTCAGTGATATCAATATTGCAGAGATATATGTACTAGCAAAAAATGGCTAAAGACGGGAATATGATGGATGGCCCTGGACATATAGTACAAATTGACGAAAGTCTATTATTTAAAAGAAAAACACGATGCTGGTAGAGTCCTTGGTGTAAGATATATGCTTCATTTGCTTCAATACTCCAAAATTCACAATGTTTTCTCGTTTGGAAGTTAGATAATCTCTCAAAAAGTCGTAAATAAATAATGTAAGAAATTCTGCAGAGATAAGCAAGCTTTTTATTGGACGGTTTCTCCATCCACGCATTTATTTTAACCAATCAAATCATGTTATAACTAACTGCCTTGCATGTTATAACTAACTGTTCTTGGCGCCAATATTCCCTTTTTCAGATCAGAATCCAAAAAGACGCAGAGTTGGGCAGACATGGATTTCTCACTCGAATCGAGGCAGCAAAAAAATACTTTGTTGCTTTGAGACGTTTTAATGGCTAAACGTGGAGCGGAACATTATCATTGCAATTACCAATACCCTTAAGTAGGACAAATTATATTTGCATGCTTGTGCTACAATTTGATGTCTGTCAAGACGAAATTAAGGTCTACGGTTTGACTTGCTTGTCCGCCATTGGACTGACTCGAAGGACACCTCGTGAATGCCCAGCTAGCAGTATCCATCTTGGAAGTCACCTCAACACTCCAACCTGCGCATTCTTCGTCAGCGGGAATTCAACCCAGTCTTTATCGAAGACGAACTATTATTCCCTTTGGGGATGTTACCCGCCCATAGTAGCAGATAGCTGATGATGACGTATCTTTTGCAACATGGACTTTTTTACTTTAATAAAATTTACGTTGAAGTCTTAAGGTAAGCTTGTAATTTCTGTTTGGTTTTCTTCCATTCTACCGAGGGCAAAAACCTTGTGAGGGAAATCTCACAATAAATAAATAAAAATAATGACGGTTTGACAATATTGAACAACTGAATCCTTGAAAACATTTTTTAATATAATAAATAATAATAATAATAATGGGGAGATGGGGTGGAGGCTAAAAGTCGTAAATAAAAAATATATAATGACGTCAGATCGAACCCCCCCCAAAAAAAATCGCAAATTAATAATAATAATAATAATAATAATAATGGCGGAGGGGGGGGGGCCTGAAGGACCCAAGGTCAAAACGAGGTTATCGTAAAAAATGGGGGGAGGTTGATTTATTAGAACGTTGTATGTGAAATTGAACCCCTTTCCAAATCTTCAAATATTTTTTTTTCCCAATTTTTTTTTAATAATCTGATAGCTTAGTGTCCAATCAATAATAATCCGCAGAAATAGTTGAAAAAAGACAAAAAGGAAAACATTTGTAAGGGGGGGGGTGCGGAAATTTCACGTGAACTCAAATGTACATGATTGTAGTTTCTGCCACATGAGCCCAGATCATGTTATCAGACAACAACAACAACCAAAAAAAAAAAAAAAAATACTACCAACATGCACACTCGCAAATGACTTTACTAATTAAACCCAGAAGAAAAAAAAACTAATGAAATAAATATAAAAGTTATTATGAATAAAAATAATTGTCGAAAATGACAAAATTACAGTATCTTTTATGAGGGTCGCAAGTACACTTGCAAATGGCCGCATGCAACCCTTTGAAAGGGCATTAGTAAAATTATCACTAAAGCTCAATCAGAATTCAAAAACATCTGCTATATTACTCTAAACCAATTTCACTTCCGTATAACCAAGCAAAACAAATAAATAGCCATAATTGTAGAACCTCATGAGCCCAGATTAGAATATACAATTCGTAATGTTTGTTTTATCATTTTGCTGCTAATAACATCATTAGTTTGCTGCTGCTGTTGCTGCTGTTGTTGTTGTTGTTGTTGTTCTTCTTCTTCTTCTTCTTCTTCTTCTTCAGCAGCAGCATCATTCATTCATTCATTCATTCACCCCCGCCGCCTCCCCTATATATTTCTAGTCAGAACATAAAGGTTGCCAACATCTCAAGTGAAAGAGTCAAGTGAAAGCCAGATAAATAAATAAATAAATAAAGCATAAGTACGATCGCCCTCCCTTCACACATACACACACACACACTCTCTCTCTCTCTCTCTCTCTCTCTCTCTCTCTCTCTCTCTCTCTTTCTTCAGCTATGAGTTAAATTATATTAATACTATGGTGACATTCTCTGTTGTTGAGCAGCATTCATTTCAAATAAATCCGATGATTATTTTTGGCATTTATTTACTTGATATCTTTCAAGAATCTGTTCAAGAAAGATATCAGGTACTTACAAGAGGGACTATGTGAAGGTTGCCAACATCCTAAGTGAAAGTGTGTCTGTAGAACAAACTGGATTCGCACTTGACACAACCAGGTTGTCAGTCCCTGTTGTTTATCACGTAGCCACCGTCACTTCCCTGATTTTGTTATTTTGTGCAACTGTCGGTAGTGATTCCATTTCTCTATTCATGTGTCCTTTTCATAGCCATGTCGACATGTTTTCATGTGCTATTTCTGTAAATCGTCTATGTAGCTGCCGCTCTTCTCATTCTTTTCTCTCCTGGACTTTTTGTTTCCTGTTTCACCTTTCTGCACATTGTTCATCTTGGCAGTAGTAACCTGGCTCTCTGTATTATTTAATGAATCCTTTAATTGTATAATTAACACAATCTTCAATAATTATCACTCTTCTCTTCCCTTCTTTCCTTTTTATAAAACAAATGAACTTAAATAATTGTAATGTTCTTTATAATTTTGTCGGTAATCATCCCAAATGATTATTCTGATGGTGCTGTTTTGTGCGGCTGTCAGTAGTGATTCCATTTCTCTGTTCAATTTTCCATTCTGAGTGTTTTTGTGTTTTTTGGTCAGTCTCATAAATTGTGCATGTAGCTGTTCCTCTTCCCATTTTGCTTTTCTCAATCTTTTTTGTTTCTCAATTTTTTTGCTCTTCATATTGTTTATTTTAACAATGCCTTTGGCGACAATAATTAGTAGAACGACTCATACTTTATTCATTTCTATGCATAGTACATGCTCTTTCCAGGAGTTATAGTGTCCCTCCTAAGCACTCCACACAAAGATTTCATTGTTATTATTATTACTAATGTACATTTCATTGTTATTATTATTACTAATGTGCATTTCATTGTTATTATTATTACTAATGTACATTTCATTGTTATTATTATTACTAATGTGCATTTCATTGTTATTATTATTACTAATGTACATTTCATTGTTATTATTATTACTAATGTACATTTCATTGTTATTATTATTACTAATGTACATTTCATTGTTATTATTATTACTAATGTACATTTCATTGTTATTATTATTACTAATGTACATTTCATTGTTATTATTATTACTAATGTACATTTCATTGTTATTATTATTACTAATGTGCATTTCATTGTTATTATTATTACTAATGTACATTTCATTGTTATTATTATTACTAATGTACATTTCATTGTTATTATTATTACTAATGTACATTTCATTGTTATTATTATTACTAATGTACATTTCATTGTTATTATTATTACTAATGTGCATTTCATTGTTATTATTATTACTAATGTACATTTCATTGTTATTATTATTACTAATGTGCATTTCATTGTTATTATTATTACTAATGTACATTTCATTGTTATTATTATTACTAATGTACATTTCATTGTTATTATTATTACTAATGTGCATTTCATTGTTATTATTATTACTAATGTACATTTCATTGTTATTATTATTACTAATGTACATTTCATTGTTATTATTATTACTAATGTGCATTTCATTGTTATTATTATTACTCATGTACATTTCATTGTTATTATTATTACTAATGTACATTTCATTGTTATTATTATTACTAATGTACATTTCATTGTTATTATTATTACTAATGTACATTTCATTGTTATTATTATTACTAATGTACATTTCATTGTTATTATTATTACTCATGTACATTTCATTGTTATTATTATTACTAATGTACATTTCATTGTTATTATTATTACTAATGTGCATTTCATTGTTATTATTATTACTAATGTGCATTTCATTGTTATTATTATTACTAATGTGCATTTCATTGTTATTATTATTACTAATGTACATTTCATTGTTATTATTATTACTAATGTACATTTCATTGTTATTATTATTACTAATGTACATTTCATTGTTATTATTATTACTAATGTACATTTCATTGTTATTATTATTACTAATGTGCATTTCATTGTTATTATTATTACTAATGTACATTTCATTGTTATTATTATTACTAATGTACATTTCATTGTTATTATTATTACTAATGTGCATTTCATTGTTATTATTATTACTAATGTACATTTCATTGTTATTATTATTACTAATGTACATTTCATTGTTATTATTATTACTAATGTACATTTCATTGTTATTATTATTACTAATGTACATTTCATTGTTATTATTATTACTAATGTACATTTCATTGTTATTATTATTACTAATGTACATTCCATTGTTATTATTATTACTAATGTACATTTCATTGTTATTATTATTACTAATGTACATTTCATTGTTATTATTATTACTAATGTACATTTCATTGTTATTATTATTACTAATGTACATTTCATTGTTATTATTATTACTAATGTACATTTCATTGTTATTATTATTACTAATGTACATTTCATTGTTATTATTATTACTAATGTGCATTTCATTGTTATTATTATTACTAATGTACATTTCATTGTTATTATTATTACTAATGTACATTTCATTGTTATTATTATTACTAATGTGCATTTCATTGTTATTATTATTACTAATGTACATTTCATTGTTATTATTATTACTAATGTACATTTCATTGTTATTATTATTACTAATGTACATTTCATTGTTATTATTATTACTAATGTACATTTCATTGTTATTATTATTACTAATGTACATTTCATTGTTATTATTATTACTAATGTGCATTTCATTGTTATTATTATTACTAATGTACATTTCATTGTTATTATTATTACTAATGTACATTTCATTGTTATTATTATTACTAATGTGCATTTCATTGTTATTATTATTACTAATGTACATTTCATTGTTATTATTATTACTAATGTACATTTCATTGTTATTATTATTACTAATGTACATTTCATTGTTATTATTATTACTAATGTACATTTCATTGTTATTATTATTACTAATGTACATTTCATTGTTATTATTATTACTAATGTACATTCCATTGTTATTATTATTACTAATGTACATTTCATTGTTATTATTATTACTAATGTACATTTCATTGTTATTATTATTACTAATGTACATTTCATTGTTATTATTATTACTAATGTACATTTCATTGTTATTATTATTACTAATGTACATTTCATTGTTATTATTATTACTAATGTACATTTCATTGTTATTATTATTACTAATGTACATTTCATTGTTATTATTATTGCTAATGTACATTTCATTGTTATTATTATTACTAATGTACATTTCATTGTTATTATTATTACTAATGTACATTTCATTGTTATTATTATTACTAATGTACATTTCATTGTTATTATTATTACTAATGTACATTCCATTGTTATTATTATTACTAATGTACATTTCATTGTTATTATTATTACTAATGTACATTCCATTGTTATTATTATTACTAATGTACATTTCATTGTTATTATTATTACTAATGTACATTTCATTGTTATTATTATTACTAATGTACATTTCATTGTTATTATTATTACTAATGTACATTTCATTGTTATTATTATTACTAATGTACATTTCATTGTTATTATTATTACTAATGTACATTCCATTGTTATTATTATTACTAATGTACATTTCATTGTTATTATTATTACTAATGTACATTTCATTGTTATTATTATTACTAATGTAAATTTCATTGTTATTATTATTACTAATGTACATTCCATTGTTATTATTATTACTAATGTACATTTCATTGTTATTATTATTACTAATGTGCATTCCATTGTTATTATTATTACTAATGTACATTTCATTGTTATTATTATTACTAATGTACACTCTCCATAAAAAATAACAAAAAAATTCTTCTTCTCCAGTATTCACATTCGCTATAAATCTAGACATATTATTAAACTTTTTATATAAAAATGATACAATTATGTCAGTAATTTAATTTTTCATATATAAATTACTAGCAAGAAGTGTGGCACTCGGCTTTTCCCAGGTGTAAAATACGCTTAAATATGTTTTTTTAATTTATCCAGATTTCGTATATATTATTATAGAGTTGTGATTTCAAAAGTAAAAAAAAATGTATTTAGGGGCATTCAGCTAGAATCGAAATCAAAGCATTCAAAGATGGTGACGTTACCACTGTACAAATGTGATACGCATATAAACTGATTAAAAATTAAAAATAAATAAGATGAATGGACAAAGTGTTTAACAGTTTTTTCAATTTTGACCCATTTTTGCCCCCTTAAAAACAATTTTAACCGGCTAAAAACCCATAAAAGAACGGCCAATAAAAAAATCCAATCATTTGAGGCTCTTAGCGCCGCTCTGTGACTTTTAGTTTCAGAGGAGATAGAGTTTGAAAATATGGAGTCCAACAGACAGACCGACAGACAGACAAACAAACATGTAGTTTATATATTAGATTATCATTTCTGATGACCTAAAGAAAAAGCAAACATCCACCATTGATTTTCTATTACAGAGTTCACAACTTCTTTCAATATTTACAAGTCCTCTTCCCTCTTCTTTCCTTTTTACAAAGCAAATGAACATATACGGTTGTAACCTTCATTTATGATTTTGTTGAAGTAAATGCAGTGCTACCAATTAGATAAACTCGGTGATTGCCTAGGGTGCCAACATCTGGAGGTACTATAAATTCAGGACAACTTAAATGAAGTATGGTTTGTTTTGGTGGGGGGTGTCAATGTTCGGTGAGAGTAGACAGATGGCTGAAAGTAACAGTAATTGCTTATTTGCATGGATGGAATAATAAAGCCACAAGAATAAAACGATGGTATCGGCTGCGTTTTGAGAGAAACGTTGTCATAATGAATAATTACTCATATTAGCTTATCGAAGCTTTCAAAGGAGCGCCTTCCTATGAGCTTGCCTAAGGCACCAAATCGTTGTGCATTGGTCCAGTTTTGTTTAGAAAGGCTGAAAATGATTCCAAAAAACCTTGATAGGTATGAAAATTAACCATGCTGCCATGTATGAGGTCTTAAAACATTTAAAATCAGAAAATATTTCAACAAAAAATGCCTTACACTAAAAACTCCACTTGAGTGAGTGTTATGAGTGTGTTTATAGCTTCCATTCAGTTATGAGAGACAATGGATACCCCTTGTAAGGGTGGCTGCGTATGTAATTATCGAGCAAGTGTTGCACAATCTCCAGCCATACATCTCACTGAATCGGCACTACGTTATTTTAGTGACAAGGAAAAGTGCAAAATGACTGGAAACAATGCGGAGATAAGCAGAGAGCACATACTTGGTCTTTCCAAATGGTCTCCCATTTTAGTACTGACCAAACTCAATGTTGCTTAACTTCAGTGATCTAACAAGAACTGGTGTGCCGACATGATTATGCCCTATATATGGGTGTATGACAAGCATGTGGCTTATTGCAAGCTTTTTTGCAGCCCATACTGACTACAACTTTCAAAATATGAGTTGTCAGAAAACTAGCGAGGAATTCTTATCTATTGTCGGTTTAAGAAAGTTTTTTTTTTTTAACATTGAATCTACTGATCGAAACTTTAAAACATCACAGACACAACGTTTTTTCGAGTTATAACTATCTTTATTGACAAACAAGTTACAATTTTTTATGAAAACGCAAGAGGAATTTAGAATCATTAGTGGCAATATTTTTCAGAGAATTAGGTTGACATTTGTCATCTTTGATAAAAACACAAAACTACACAGAAATTTCAGTCTGATATAACGGCATCGGCTTTGAATGCTATAGTTTTGATTTCGAATCTAGCTGATGGCACTGTCAAAAGGAATCAAGCATCGATGTCAAACATGATAATTTTTTGAATGCTTATCCATTGTGAATTATTGTTATTTATGTGCATTGAATTTGTGCTGTTGCATTCAAATAAAAGTGAACCATGTTTGTTGCCTTTTAAATGTCCGTTATATTCAAATAAAGAATATTTTTAGGAATGCGGTCATTATGACAACATAAACTGGCATTTACAGGACCTTGAGTTTGTCATTTAAGTATCATTTAACCTTGAGTTTGTCATTTAAGTATCATTTAACCTTGAGTTTGTCATTTAAGTATTATTTAACCTTGAGTTTGTCATTTAAGTATCATTTAACCTTGAGTTTGTCATTTAAGTATCATTTAACCTTGAGTTTGTCATTTAAGTATCATTTAACCTTGAGTTTGTCATTTAAGTATCATTTAACCTTGAGTTTGTCATTTAAGTATCATTTAACCTTGAGTTTGTCATTTAAGTATCATTTAACCTGCACTCGGCTGAGTTAAGGTTTATGTATAAAACGTTATTATGACTGTTAGTATCATTAAATGTTTTTCTCAAGAGGGATTTACGATCATTCAAGTCAAAACTTTCAGAAAGCTAGAATGACTAAATATCACTTTTCATCTCTGATAAAACTCAAAACTCAAAACTCAAAAAAGCCTTGTTAGAACGAGTTCTACACCATTATCAAGAATGAACTGCTAGTTAGTCCAAAGACTACCTATCGGTTATTCATAGCTGGCTATCTGAAGGACGTTTCCAGATCTGCCACCTGAGGACTTGATGGATGAAATGGTCCCTCCACACCATAAATCCATGCATAACATACTATACTTTATTGATCACTTTAGATCAATGAATAAAAGACAGGTGTTAGTAATGAAGACGTTAAACGTCCATATGTCTTTATGGAGAAAATCCATATTTTTATAAATCTATGAATCTGGACAAGGAAAACTGCAGTCCATAAAAGTCTATACATACACAGATAGGTCTCACACCATCCAAGCTTCAACTTCTGTCCCATTGCCACATTGTTGCATCCCTGTGCCTGTTTTGCAAGTACTTTAATTGAATATGCTCTGATGAACTCATAGCACTTGTGCCCCTTCGATGTACTCCCCACAAACCCAACAAGCAACAAAATCCCACCCCTTCACTGTTAATTCCCTTAGATGCTGGAAAGCCTTCTACTTTAATAGTTTCTCCTCTTGGCCTACTAGACTTTGGAATTACCTCCTTGTTTCCTGCTTATCTGAGTGTACTAACATGCAGAATTTTAAATGTACTGTGAACAGACATCTTGCTGCTCAACTCCCCACATGATCCTAAATAGTAGCCCCCTGCATCCAAGTATCAATATGCCATATTGGGGGTGAACAAGAGTAAAAGAAAAAAGTGGGGTTAGTTTGTAAGACTGGCAGAGTTCATATTATTCCTTGGAATAAGTTTGTGCCAAAGTCTAAGTAAAAGTAAGTCCACATACTGATGCTGATAATTCAGAGGCTAAATGCAGGTTTTGTTTTTGTGGCAGTAGAGAAGTTTGGTGATCGATTTGAGTAACGCCCATTAGTTAGCTAATTGAGCAAAAAGCACCAACACAATTCTTGAAATAACAACTGAAAACAAGCGTGTGGCTCCAGGGGAGATTGTGTATGACTGGTTAAATTCCGATATAAAGAACCAATCAAAATTGAGTATTTGCTCCAAATAACTACCAAGCATTGAAGTCAAGCAAATATTTTACACATTGTTCTTCTACTGTTGTTGTTGTTGTTGTTGTTGTTGTTTTTTTTTTTTTTTTTTTTGTTTTTTTTTACAAAGGCAACACCACATTATCAAGGCCCAGAGGCCACTCAAGGATAAGGGTTAAAGAGTGTACAGTAGAAGTTGGTCAATTTAGTAATCATTAGTAATGAAAATTTGGTAAATTTAATAACTTATATGGAACGGCTCATCAAGAACTTATTTACTTTAGACTTGAACAAAACCATATTGTAGTCAGCCGGAAAGCAGGAAAACGGAAGACAATTCCACAGGCGTGCAGTTCTAAGAAAGAAGCTTTGTTCATGGAATCTACGTTTAGGTTTAGGCACAGATAAAGAGTGGGGGAAATTATTGATAGTGTTTACAGCTAGACGAGTGTTTCTTGTGAAAGTTTGGCGAGGGGGGACCATAGATTGAAGCTCAGTTGAACACTTTCCATGAAAATAACGATACATCAGAGACAAACTCGCAACATCTCTTCTGTGAGATAGAGGTTGCAAGGAGGAGAAAAGGACATCTCCTACGAGGCTACGAAGTCTATTTTGAACTCTATCAAGGCAGGACAAGTTCTTTCTAGCAGCTCCTGCCCAGATGTGGCAACAGTATTCCATCCTTGGACGTACCTGGCTCTTATATAGATAGAGAATAGCATCAGCAGTGAGATATCTACTGGATCGATAGAAAGATCCCACCATTTTTCCAGCGGCCTTGGCAACAGATTTGATATACGTGTTCCATTTAAGATCAGGAGTAATGGTCAAGCCCAGAAGCTTGTCAAAACTTGAGGCCTCCTGAAGACGAGAGCCATTCATTTCAATTGATGACAAATGTGGATTAGAATGTTGATGATGTAAAGAGAGAAGCTTGGTTTTAGATGCATTAAAAGTAACCAGCCACTCCTTTCCCCATTGTACTACGTGCTCAAGATCAGAGGAGAGAGAATTGGAGAGAACTTGCTCGTTTACTGTCTTAGATGTGGTACCATAAATGGTAGTGTCGTCAGCATAAATGTCTACAAATGATGTAAGGATATGATTTGGAAGATCATTAATGTAGATCAGGAAAAGAGTTGGGCCCAGGATGGATCCCTGAGGGACACCGGCATTAATATTGTGAGCTTCTGATTTTTGACCCTCAACTACTACTCTTATGAATCTATCAGAAAGAAATGATTTAATAATTGAGAAGACTTTTCCAGCTATACCATAGCTAGCGATCTTGTGAAGTAAACCTTTATGCCATACCCTATCAAAGGCTTTAGATATGTCAAGAGCAATTGCCCTAGAAAGATTGCCACCGTCGAGAGATTTGCTAATCCTATGTGATATAACTGTAAGGACATCTGCTGTAGATCTAGCAGAACGGAAACCATATTGAGTGTCACTAAGAAGGTTATTTTTGTTGAGATGTTTGATTACTTCTGTATTTAATACAGATTCTAGCAACTTACTCATGACGCACAGGAGACTTATTGGCCTGTACTGAGAGGGGGATGAGCGATCACCTGAATTCTTAAATACAGGGCATACTGATGAGATTTTCCAGGGAGATGGGAAACTATTCTCCTTAAGACAACGTTTAAACAGTTTTGTAAGTATGGGCGCTAGTTCAGGTTGAAGTTTTTTGAGTACTATAATTGGAATACCATCAGGGCCAGTTGCTTTACTGGAATCAAGGTTTTTGATTAGTTTGGCAACATCACGTACAGATATACGTATATCACATAGCGTGTTTTCTGATACAAGAGGAAATATTGGGGGTTGGCGGTCTTGGTCGCAAAGGGTAGAATTAGCTGCAAAGTTCTTGACAAAGAGTTTGGCTTTGTCTGATGCTGACGAGATTACCTCAGATCCATTGATAATAGTTGGGATGGAGCACACGCTTCTGTTCAGGATTCTGTTTGCTATTTGCCAAAACTGGTGGGAACCAAGCCGCTGCTCAGCTACTTTGGACTTAACAGATTGAGCATACAACTCTCTTGCGTTCCTTATTACTTTCTTACAATGGTTGCTGGCAGTCCTGAAAACGGCTTTAGTTTCCATACATCTATTACGTTTGAAGCAGTGGAAAAAGTGATTTCTGTGCGCAATGGCAGCAGCACATTCTGGAGAGAACCATGGCTGGCTGTTAGGTTTTTGCTGAAACTTTTTAGAGGGTATGAAATGGTCAATACCTACAATTAACCATTCAGTTAGGTCTAATACTATAGAGGACACATCCTTTTTAAACATGGAATGCAGAGGTAGATCAGATATAAATGTACGGAAGCTATCCCAGTCAGCCTTAGTGTATCGATATACTGTACGATGAAGAGGTACGTCTGGGGACTTATTACATTTCATTTTTATCTTAATTGATACAACAGAGTGGTCGGAAGATCCAAGAGGCGACAGAACAGAAACTGAACATAGTTCAGGGCAAGTTGTGAGAAAAAGGTCTAGTAGGCTCGCATACTGGCCGTCATTATCGGGCACACGGGTAGGTTCCTGAACAATCTGAGTGAGGTCATAGGCAATGGAGAAATCATGACAGAACCTCCCCTCATCATCGGTCTTGTTTGAGTGGGTCAACCATTCGACGTTGTGAACATTGAAGTCTCCACATACGTGAATGTTAGCTGAAGGATAAGTAGAAAGGACTTGGTCAATTTTCTCAGATATGCTTTGAAAGATAGTAACTCCGCTGTTGTGGGGGCGATAGAGAGTAAATATAAATGCAGTAGTGTGAGCTAAAGCAACCCGGAAGCACATATAAGGTAAGTTAGGATCTTCCCTGGAGATGTCCCTCCCACATGGAAAGCTATCTTTAATATAGGCACATATTCCATGCCCATGGCGATCTTGGGGGTCAGATTTAGAAGTTAAGTTAGAGTATCCTGTAATTGCAAACTCATCAAGGGAAATAGCCTGTCCAATGCCAGTTTCACTTAAAAATAAAAGGTCTGGTTTAGTCTCCTGTAATTGGGTTTCAACCTCTGGAAGGTTAGAACGTAGACCCCTGATGTTGGAGAAGGAGACATGGTAGTAGGGGTCTACGTTGGAAGTTGGAGAACCGGGTTTAATCGTGTATTTTTTCTTGAAACTTGTCATGATGAAATTTTGGAATTTGTGGACTAGGTCGACAGATTTACTTAGAGCAGGACAGAGAGGGGAAACTAAGAGAGAAAAAGAAACGAAGAATTTTTTTTTTTTTTTTTTTTTTTTTGTACCACATGATAAGGTAAAGCCGTAACAATTACCCACTAGTATGGCATCGAGAGGCCCCACCAGAAGCTACTGCATGGTCCAGATTCCATTCACCAAATGGCAATACAGCAGCCCCAGTACTTTGCACCTGCTGATAGGACAGCCTCCTTAGTGGTTAATCCAAGGTTCGGGTCCCTGACTATCAGGCGGATAACGTCAGCCCAGACAAAACGTTTACCTCCAGCACCCTTACTAGTGACATGGCTACAAGGATAGACATAGAAACAGAAAATTTCCACCAACTCTGCCAACTGTTCACGCAAAAATACTGCCAACCTAGAAAACAGCTTTTTCTTCTCCCTTTGTCAGAAAAATCACTCATTTAAAAATGAGGACTGAGGGACAAATAAGAAGAAGCGAGAGTAACAGGAGCTGCCGATAACGCATCCACAATGCGTTTTCTACTCTCCATTAAAAAAAAAAAAAAATAAAATAAAAATAAATAAATAAATAAATAAATAAAAAATAAAAAATAACTATTAAGTATTGTACTTAATAAAAGTCCAACGGACCTGTTTAAGGGAAAGTATGGTGATAGATTCCCCTCCCACGAACTAAAAATGAGTACAATTAGGTAATCTATTTTTGCAATCAACTCGGTAGATAAATAAACATTTATGGACGAGAAAAAAAAAAAAAAAAAAAAAAATTAAAGCTAGCATTTAATACAACAGAAATACATAAATTAAATACTGAAATAAAATGTTATTAATATTTGAATCTTAAAATAAAAAGTGCGAATTAATAGAGAAAATCACTTATCACAACAACGCATTCCGTCTCCAAACTAGTGAAGAATTTAACTTTTAATAGCGTTCAGAAGATTTTTTTTTTTAAATTAACCGTTAAGAGAAAGCGTGATTTTATTCTGAACTTTAACTAATCACGTTTTAAGTAACTTATGATATAAAACAAAATCGGATGGGGGGGGGTTCTTCCGAAGTTCGTTGGTGACGTTATAAGTAATTGCGAGATAAGATGGGAGCCAGAAATTAGGGGTGGGGGACTGAAAATGATAATATAATGGATTGATTATACAATATTTAAGATCAACTTGGTAGATAAACATTTATGGACGAGAAAAAAAAAAAAAAAAAAAATTAAAGCTAGCATTTAATACAACAGAAATACATAAATTAAATACTGAAATAAAATGTTATTAATATTTGAATCTTAAAATAAAAAGTGCGAATTAATAGAGAAAATCACTTATCACAACAACGCATTCCGTCTCCAAACTAGTGAAGAATTTAACTTTTAATAGCGTTCAGAAGATTTTTTTTTTAAATTAACCGTTAAGAGAAAGCGTGATTTTATTCTGAACTTTAACTAATCACGTTTTAAGTAACTTATGATATAAAACAAAATCGGATGGGGGGGGGGGTTCTTCCGAAGTTCGTTGGTGACGTTATAAGTAATTGCGAGATAAGATGGGAGCCAGAAATTAGGGGTGGGGGACTGAAAATGATAATATAATGGATTGATTATACAATATTTAAGATCAACTTGGTAGATAAACATTTATGGACGAGAAAAAAAAAAAAAAAAAAAAAAAAATTAAAGCTAGCATTTAATACAACAGAAATACATAAATTAAATACTGAAATAAAATGTTATTAATATTTGAATCTTAAAATAAAAAGTGCGAATTAATAGAGAAAATCACTTATCACAACAACGCATTCCGTCTCCAAACTAGTGAAGAATTTAACTTTTAATAGCGTTCAGAAGATTTTTTTTGTTGTTGTTGTTGTTGTTGTTGTTGTTGTTGTTGTTGTTGTTGATGATGATGATGATGATGATGATGGTGATGGTGATGATTCATAGGGATTTTTATCCTCAGCCCCCAAAATGAACAGAGATTAGACCATTCTTGGAATGATCGGGTCCCTGTTGATTTTGCAGTGGGTGTAAAGTTCTGTGCAGTTGTAGCAGATCCACTCTCCCACGCTTTGCCTTCTCTCTTTGAAAAGGGGTTAATTTATTGCTAATCGCCTGAGGCACCCACACTGGAGAATATCGACGGGCTGCTCAAGCACTTTTTTCAGGTCAGAATGCTCTTCCTCAGGGTCGCTGACTTCTCAATCCCACTTTCCAACCCTGGTGTCTAAGTTCTTGCAGTGGGAGAGAACTAAATACCATTCATGATGATATTTTTGGTGTTCATTTCCCTGATAGCTTTCTGTTAAGAATTCTTTCTTACTTATAGGAAGGACCAAGTGAAGGTTGCCAACATCCCTAAGCGAAAGCGTTTCTGTAGAACGAATTGGATTTGAACATGGCACACTCAGGTTGTCAGTTTGTGTCGTTAACCACTTGGCTATTGTCATTACCACTCCTACTGTTGCTGTTGTTCTTGCAGTAACTACCAATGATCTTGAAACCGCTTCTTTGCTTTGTAGTAGTAATAGCTACTATTACTACTGCTACATATCTTTGATTTGAGCGTTAATGCCAAGCCAGTATGTTTTTATTTGCTTCCCAAAAAAGCAAAATGTGACACAAGGTCATTTTAAATGGGGGGGGGCAACTTTCCAAAAATAGGCACTCTAAAGGTAGGCAAAAATAACATTACCTTAGTATGGAAAACTTTCTCCCTATATTGACTAAGATCAAATTATCTTGAGTGTAGCATCAGAACCGATTCTACACTCTGATCCTGGCCTGTATATGCAACCGTTGACTTGTTTTGTACATTTTTTAACACCCATTTTTGTTGTGAAGCTTTTCTACATAATAATGTACCTTTTAAAATGAATCAACAATTGAAACACCTTTTCTAAGTCAATTACCAATCAAGGTGAACAGTAATTACTTGACCAAGTCTTTCTGTTAAATTTTCTGGCGCCTAACACCCACCCAAAATCATTTTTTTTACTACAGGCATTTTCTCGTGCATTTCATGGAGACCCATCTGACTAAAACGAGTTCTACACTATCTTCTAGAACAAACTATCAGTTAGTCTAGAACTACCTATTTGTAATTCACATCTGATCATCCAAAAGTCGTTCTGCAATCTGTCAACATGAGTGTTAGTTTACTCATTACATAAATCCACAAGTCTGTTTGTCTAAACTGCCATCTTTGTTTTCCCAGCCAACAACCAACAAGCAAGGAAAATCACTCTACAAAAAAACTTATAACTCATAACGGAATAGAACTCTTATATTTCAATACAAGGGAGATAACTCATTGAAGACCTTGTAGATGAGAGATTGTTGCCCAATGCTGCATGATGAGCACATATTAAGTATATTTCTAATTTGAATGTTGATGCCAAACTAGTATATGCATTCTTTGGCTCGTGCTGCGCCTTTTTCAATATGCATTTTTGTGGTAAAACTTCTCTATGTAACGATATATAACGATATATAACGATATATAATGATATAAAACGATATAAAACAATATAAAACGATATATAATGATATAAAACGATATAAAACGATATATAACGATATATAATGATATAAAACTTCTCTATAAAACGATATAGGCATAATAATTCTTGAACCTTTTAAAACAAATCAATCAACGATCGATATTTCATCACAAAAGAATTGATTGGAGATTCGCTGACATTTTACCGTTTGAAGTTCACTTTGTTTTTTCCTATGTGAACAAGTGTTTGTAGAATCGAATCGTCTGCAGTGGCTTCTTTACAGGGTGACCCAAAAAAAAAAAAAAAGCTAACTGGAGGCCATCTAGAACATATTCTGTAGAATGGAGAAAAAAGGCCAAAGACCCTAGCGTTTTGATGTGATGTTTTAAATATAATAAACTAGTTATGACCAAAGTTTCATTTCATTCGGACAAAACACTAAGAAACGGGGCCTAATTAGAGTTGGGTCCCGTTTTGGGGGGTCACCCTGTACTAGCTAAGTATTCATTGTTATTACTTTATGTAAATGCGCTTTTGTATCTGTGTCTGGTATTTTCAGAATGTTTTGTTCAAGATATGTGCATTTGTATGTGTCTGGTATTTCCAGAATGTTTTTTTCAAGATATGTGCATTTGTATGTATCTGGTATTTCCAGAATGTTTTGTTAAAGATATGTGCATTTGTATCTGTGTCTGGTATTTTCAGAATGTTTTGTTCAAGATATGTGCATTTGTATATGTGTCTGGTATTTCCAGAATGTTTTGTTCAAGATATGTGTGTTTGTATCTGTGTTTGGTATTTTAAGAATGTTTTGTTCAAAATATGTGCATTTGTATCTGTGTCTGGTATTTCCAGAATGTTTTGTTCAAGATATGTGCATTTGTATCTGTGTTTGGTATTTCCAGAATGTTTAGTTCAAGATATTTGCCTTTGTATCTGTGTCTGGTATTTCCAAAATGTATTATTTAAGATATGTGTATTTGTATCTGTGTCTGGTATTTCCAGAATGTTTTGTTAAAGATATGTGAATTTTTATGTGTCTGGTATTTCCAGAATGTTTTGTTCAAGATATACGCCTTTGTATATGTGCCTGGTATTTCCAAAATGTATTATTCAAGATGTGTGTATTTGTATCTGTGTCTGATATTTTTAGAATGTTTTGTTTAAGATATGTGCATTTGTATCTGTGTCTGGTATTTCCAGAAGGTTTTGTTCAACATATATGCATTTGTCTATGTGTCTGGTATTTTCAGAATGTTTTGTTCAAGATATGTGCCTTTGTATCTGTGTCTGGTATTTCCAGAATGTTTTGTTCAAGATATACGCCTTTGTATATGTGCCTGGTATTTCCAAAATGTATTATTCAAGATATGCGCCTTTGTATCTGTGTCTGGTATTCCCAGAATGTTTTTTCAAGATAGGTGCATTTGTATCTGTGTCTGGTATTTCCAGAATGTTTTATTCAAGATATGTTCATTTGTATCTATATCTGGTATTTCCAGAATGTTTTGTTCAAGATATGTGCATTTGTATCTGTGTCGGGTATTTTTAGAATGTTTTGTTCAAGATATGTGCATTTGTATGTGTGTCTGGTATTTCCAGAATGGTTTGTTCAAGATATTCGCCTTTGTATCTGTGTGTGGTATTTCCAGAATGTTTTGTTAAAGATATGTGAATTTTTATGTGTCTGGTATTTCCAGAATGTTTTGTTCAAGATATGTGCATTTGTATCTGTGTCAGGTATTTCCAGAATGTTTTGTTCAAGATATGTCAATTTTTATGTGCCTTGTATTTCCAGAATGTTTTTTCAAGATAGGTGCATTTGTATATGTGTCTGGTATTTCCAGAATGCTTTGTTTAAGATATTCGCCTTTGTATCTGTGTTTGATATTTCCAGAATGTTTTGTTCAAGATATGTGCATTTGTATCTGTGTCTGGTATTTCCAGAATGTTTTGTTCAAGATATGTCAATTTTTATGTGTCTGGTATTTCCAGAATGTTTTTTCAAGATATGTGCATTTGCATCTCTGTCTGGTATTTTCATTATGTTTTGTTCAAGATATGTGCATTTGTATCTGTGTGTGGTATTTCCAGAATGTTTTGTTCAAGATATGCACAAGATAGAACATTAGCAACAATGACAATTTGGGTATCTCTTGTCATTAGAAACAATTTAGATTGGGATAGCTTCCATACATTCATATCTGATTTACCTCTGCACTCCATGTTTAAAAAGGAGGTGTCCTCTATAGTATCAGATCTGACCGAATTGTAGGCATAGACCAATTCATACCATCTAAAAAATTCCAACAAAACCTAACAGCCAGCCATGATTCTCCCCAGAATGTGGTGCTGCTATGGCGCACAGAAATCACTTTTTCTATAGCTACCAATGTAATAAATGCACTGAGACTAAAGCTGCTTTCAGGTCTGCCAGCAACCACTGTAAAAGAGTAATAAAAAATGCAAGAGAGCTATATGCCCAGTCTGTTAAATCCAAGGTAGCTGATCAGCGGCTTGGATCCCACCATTTTTGGCAAATAACAAATAGGATCCTGAACAGAAGTGTGCGTTCTATCCCAACCATTATCAATGGACCAGAGGTCATCTTGTCAGCGTCAGACAAGGCCAAACTATTTGCAAAGAACTTTGCAGCTAATTCTACCCTATACGACGAAGGCCATCAACTCCCATATTTCCTCCTATAACACAGAACAAGTTAGGTAACATACAAATATCCGTGCATGAGGTCGCCAAGCTAATAAAGAACCTAGATTCCAGTAAAGCAACTGGCCCTGATGGCATCCCAATTACAGTGTTAAAAAAGCTTCAACCGGAACTTGCTCCCATACTTACAAAACTATTTAAGCGCTGCCTTAAGGAGAAGTGCTTTCCGACTCCCTGGAAGACCTCATCAGTTTGCCCTGTATTTAAGAATTCAGGTGATAAGTCATCTCCCTCTCAGTACAGACCTATAAGTCTCCTGTGTGTTATGAGTAAGTTGCTGGAATCCATATTAAATAGAGAAATAGTCAACCACCTCAGCAGGAATAACCTTCTTAGTGACACACAATATGGTTTCCACTCTGCAAGATCTACCGCAGATGTGCTGACGATTATATCCCACAGGATTAGTGAATCTCTTGACAAAGGCTTCCTTTCTAGGGCAATTGCTCTTGACATATCAAAGGCCTTCGACAAGGTATGGCATAAGGGTCTACTTCACAAGATTTCCAGCTACGGTATAACTGGAAATGTTTTCTCAATCATTAAATCATTTCTCTCCGATAGGCTCATAAGAGTAGTGGTAGATGGACAAAAATCGGAGGCCTGCAATATAAATGCTGGAGTCCCTCAGGAGTCAATCCTGGGCTCAACTCTCTTCCTGATCTACATCAATGACCTCCCTAAACACATACTTAAATCATTCGTTGACATCTATAACTGATGACACGACCATCTACGGCAACACATCAAAGGCTGTAAATGACAAAGTTCTCTCTGATTCTCTCTCCTCTGATCTTGAGTGCGTGGTTCAGTGGGGGAAAATGTGGCTGGTTACCTTTAATGCATCCAAAACCAAACTCCTATCCTTACATCATCAACGCTCTGATCCCCAGCTGGCATCAATTGTGATGGATGGCTCTCATCTGGGTGAGGCCCCGTGTTTTGACAAGCTTCTGGGTTTGACCTTTACTCCTGATCTGAAATGGAACACTTACATCAAGTCTGTTGCCAAGGTCGCTGGAAAGATGGTGGGATCCTTCTACCGCTCCAGAAGATATCTCACTACTGATGCAATTCTCTATCTATATAAAAGCCAAGTACATCCAAGGATGGGATACTGTTGCCATATCTGGGCAGGAGCTGCTAAAAACAGCCTATCCTGCCTTGACAGAGTACAAAATAGACTTTGTGGCTTAGTGGGGGATGCCCTTTTCTCTACCCTGCAACCTCTCTCCCACAGAAGAGACGTTGCGAGCCTATCCTTGTTTTATCGTTATTTCCATGGCAGGTGCTCGTCTGAACTCCAATCTCTGGTCCCCCCTCGCCAATCTTTCACGAAAAACACCCGTCTAGTTGAATCCACTGTGAAAAATTTCCCCCACTCTATATCTGTGCCTAAATCAAAACGCGGATTCCATGAACAAAGCTTCTTTCTTAGAACTGCACGCCTGTGGAACTCTGTTCCGTCTGCCTGCTTCCCTCCAGACTACAACTTGGATGTCTTCAAGTCCAATGTTAACAAATTCCTAATGAACCGCCCCCTTAATTAAACACTTTATCAAATCTCCACACTAACGTAATGTACTTGCAATAACCCTTATCCCTGAGTGGCTACCGGGCCTTGATAAATGGTGATCACTGTGTAAAAAAAAAAAAAAAAAATGGAGGTCTGAATAGTGTTTTCTGTAAAAACAGAAACTCACTGAAAGTCAAACGAAATACTAAGCTAGCACACTACTACGTAAATATACTGAAAGAAGCTGAAATGCATTAAAAAATTAAAATGTTGTGTAATTATTTTAAAACTTTTTTACTCAAAAGAAAATTTTAAAATTTTATTTTTTGTTTAATATAAAATTAAAAAAATTTCTTTTTAATAAAATGTTTGTTAAATAATTACACAAAACTTATGCTATTTAAATTGGTACCGCTCTAATACATTAGCACAGACTTTTTGGGAAGATATTATTTTCACAGTATTTCGGCAATATAACTTCCAAGTTTCTTCTATGTTGTTTGGTACGTTCTAGCAATTTTTCTATTTTGCTTTTTGTTGTGGTTCCGTAAAGGTCAGGAAGAAAGACACAACATGGTGATCAGTGGAAATAAAATATCTAGAACAGAAAAGTAAATACAACAAAGTGTAGTTATACATCAGTCCGACTGCCAAGTATGAAATACTTGTGTGCAACTTGTGTGTTAAATATTTATTAATAAATATTTAATGCAGGGTATTAAAAAATTTTTAATATGGAACGAGGCCAAAAAATGGACCATGTGAGGGGGGGGGTTCAATGTCGACCTAACATTGATTAACTTAACTAGTCACATTCACAAAAACAAAATCGCACAATGAATAACCTACAAGGCTCGTTCCAAATGTAAAGCCTCCTATTTTTTTAAACTTTAAATGTTGTAGAACTATGAAGACGAAAGTAGTATCATTAAATTGAGCGACCCTTTGTGCTGCAGAATTAATTTTTCTACATAGCATTCTCAATGCACTTTTGTCAGAAATTCAATAACGCATTTCTGTTTCTGATACACATCCATGACAGGGGTTGTTTTCTTAGAATCTCACATTGACAATATCTGCAAAAGAGAGATGAAACTTTCAGGTAATGAATGCATAAGTTCAGTCATCATAACAATGCAATTTGCCAATCCCTACTGATCTATTTGGGTGGAATAACAAACTAGGAGGCTTTACTTTTGGAGCACCTCTCGTATTTAAAACTCAAAATAACATGGTATGGGGAGTTGGGGAATAAAAATTTTATATACAAAATGAATGAAATATTTACAATACAAAAAAATGTGTTAGTATGAGAACCTCCACCAGAGAATGTAGCAGATAAATAATTTTGTCAGTCGAAAAAAAAATGCAGTTTTCCCTAAAAAAAAATAACTTTATTACAACACCTTTTTCAAAAATTAAAAAGTGAGCCTATATCTCTGACAAAACAGCCTATTTGTCACCTCTGAATATCACCCCTGAATGGAAATTATCAAACAAAAGTGGGGGTAAAAAGAAACAGGGTTGAAAGGGACCAAAATAAAAAGGGGCTTTACGACGTCATGCATATACTAGCTAAGTTAAGAAAAGAGGGACAAACCTAATACCAACCTACTCTAGTCTAACCAAGTCAACAAAGTGTCTGTTCATTCTGACTAATCAAAATCCTTTACCTAAGGTTTGAATAAATACCATTCAAGATTAGCCTCATTCACTCAACACAAAGATGCAATTTTCACCCACCTTTCATTAAAATTTGACAGAGACGGTTTTTTCTTCTCCAATTTGATATGTCTTTTCAAGCGGTATTTGAAAATGAAAACAAGCTGGAGAGTTTTAGAATTCTGGACAGTCTCTTATTGGAAGTTAAGTGAATGGGACGCAAAAATAACGTAGATAATCAAAGTGAATAATTGCCTTACTCACCATTACGACTAAGTTAAAAAAATAAAGTAAATAAATAAGTGGTCTCTCCCCCAATGAGCAAACTCTTCCTCTAAATGAGACCTTGAAAACTTTGCAAGTCTCAATTTGTGTTTTAATGCATAAATTTGTCTTAAATTAAACAGAAAATTGATGACCACTAGATGTGACAACATGGTCACTCAGAAAAAGTGATGCCGATGAAAGAAGCGACAATGCAGAAAATTTCTATGTATAAAAGGACGTTATTTGATTTGGGTCTCACAAGAATGTACATTTGCAAGTTGGATGTTTACCATGTGCCAATGTGTAACCGCTTCATTTAATAAAATGTTACAAATTAAATAAATACCGAATTTTTGAGACCACATATAAAGTGACATTAAATTATTGAATTCATATTAAGCTTCTTGGTGCAATTTTGCCAAATATTCATCGAATTTCTGATATTTCACTAGTTTACATACAAAAAACTAGTGGGGTGGGGCAGATTTGCCCGGTCATGAAATACGCTTAAATATGATATTTTAATTTGTCCAGATTTCGTATATATTATTATAGAGTTGTGATTTAAAAAAAAAAAAAAAGTATTTGGGTGCCATCAGATAGAATCAAAACTGAAAGCAAAACTATAGCATTCAAAGCTGGTGACGTTACCACTGGACCAACATGACACGCATGTGAACTGATTAAAAATTAAAAATAAATGAAGATGAATGTACAAAATGTATAGCGATTATTTCAATTTTTACCCCTTTCTGACCCCTTAAAAACTATTTTCACCAGCTAAAGACCCATAAAAGAACGGTCCATAAAAAATCCAATCATTTGAGGCTCCTAGCACAGCTCTGTGACTTTTAGTTTCAGTGGAGATAGAGTTTGAAAATATGGAGACAAACAGACAGTCAGACATAGTGCCTTTTATATATTAGATTTGTGTGTGAAAAATATTATACTCCTTCTCTGTTGATAGTATATGTCGAAGTTCAATTACAGTTTGAAGTTATGTTTCAAAAATCTTAAGATGGAGATTGACGATAATTTGTATTATTTCGATTTTTCTGCATGGACTTGAACCGCAATGGATAAAAGTGCTAAATAGTAATTCTAAGTGACATTCTTCTGAAGCTTAAAAGTTAAATCTTCAGTTCGGATAGTATTATGAATACAATTAAAAATTATTTTTAAGATTGGCTGACAGAACAAGAACAAGCTTCTCCCATGAATCAAACCAGTGTTTCCCAACCTTTTTACCTTTCATGTCTCGAGGAACCTTCTATATAAACAAATATTTTACAATTTTATTTATTTCGCCTTCATAATGCAAGCAATATTTTTCGGTTTGCAACGGGCTTAAGTTAAAAAAATGAATTTTTTTCAAATTTATTAACAATTTAAAAAAACAGATTCAACATATTTTTCTGACTAGTTCAAACACATAACTGAATTTTTTTTTTCAGTTCATTCAAAATTCAAAAATAACTGAAATAACATTATACATGTACTAGCAGGGAAACCCAATGTTGCCCTGGATTGAATGATGATCAACAAATGTTTTGAACTCCCATATTTTTAGTGTCATTGAAATTAGTGAAATTGCCCATTTTCAATCAAATCGATTCATTACCTGCTCTAGTTGGGGAACTATCACAGTACACTGGGAGAAAACTTCACATGCTTCTCTGCAGTGACTTAGTTCACAATATATTGTCGTCTACATTGCACTGTAGAGAACCTATTGTTAATTTTATGAGATTACATTTTATATATATTGGCTTGAATTAAAAGTTTTAAATGCAAAAGTCAAGTATCATGCTTTCATTGTGCTCTAAATAGAAACATTCGTTTCGAATGCGCCGCTGTTATATCAAAAAAATCTACTGTTGATCTTATATCCATGCCCTTATTGTTTGTGTGGTGATAATGGCCTAAATTTAACTTTAAAATGAAAAAGCCAAGTATTATGCATTTTTAAGAAGGAACATTCATTTTGAACGTGCCCCTATCATATCTGAGAACCTACTGTTGATTTTATATGTTTGGCCTTTTAGCTTGTGCAGTAATAAAACTTCTCAAATGTAACGTTAGGCTGTGTAAGGTGATAACTTTAGTAAAAATCACCTGTTCCTTCTTTCATCTGATTATTTTGATTATCAATACTTGTCAAAGATATTCTGACACGAAACCTATCGTAAGAACACTGCCAGGCACATAAACTACCTTCATGTGAAATTTCATAAAAATCAGCTCAGCTGTTTTCGAGTACATAGGGAACAAATTCATTTGCACGTATGTACAAAGGCATAATAATCTCTGCCTATTTATCCGTATCTCCTGAAAGAACCTTAGTGTCCTGTGATGAAATCTTGCTCTAGGAGGCCCCTGTATTTGGACAATTATTAAATCTGAAAGACTCATAGTGGCACTTCAGGTGACATGCGCCTTCTCCATAAGAAGGAGTTAATGTCTTGGAGGATGGTCTCCTTGCATCAAATAGAATCAGACCAAAGAAGCGACAAAACAGTGATTAAAGTTGGTAGAATGGTGCTAAATATCTGCCCCTTCCACCACTGAAAATAATGTGAGCTTGAAAAGCCAGTTAAATAAAAAAGACAAAAATTAAAAACTAGTCTTACTGCTTGCACAAGTACAGTCGCTCTCTCTCTCGCGCGCTCTCTCTCTCTCTCTCTCTCTCTCTCTCTCTCTCTCTCTCTCTCTCTGCCTGCGGCTATGGGTCAAATAGTATTAATACTGATGCAATTCTCTACCTATATAAAAGCCAGGTACATCCAAAGATGGAGTACTGTTGCCACATCTGGGTAGGAGCGGCTAAAGCTTAGAAAGAAGTATCCTGCTTTGACAGAGTTCAAAATAGACTTCATAGATTAGTGGGGGATGCCCCTTTCTCTTTGCTGCAACCTCTTTCCCACAGAAGAAACGTTGTGAGTCTGTATCTGCTTTATCGTTATTTTCATGGCAAGTGCTCATCTGAACTCCAATCTATGGTCCCTCCTCGCCAGACTTTCATGAAAAACACTCATCTAGCTGAAACCACTATCAATAATTTCCCCACTCTTTATCTGTGCCTAAACCTAAACATAGATTCCATGAACAAAGCTTTTTTCTTAGAACTGCACGCCTGTGGAACTCTCTTCCGTTTGCCTGCTTTCCAGCTGACTACAACTTGGTCGTCTTCAAGTCCAACATAAACAAATTCTTGATGAGCCATCCCCTTAAGTAATCCAATTTACAAAATTTCCACTACTAATGATTACTACGATATTATCCCATTGACTACTGTACACTCATTAGACCTTATCCTCGTGTGGCCTGGGCCTTGATAAGTGGTAACTCCTATGTAAAAAAAAAATACTATAGTAATACTGTTGTTGATCATGATCAACAACAACAACAACAACAACAACAACAAACTTAAAAATCAAACTTTCATTATATTTAGGAAACAGGAATAAGGCTAATTGTATGAAGAAGCCTTTACTATTTTGAAGCACAGTCTACAAAATTAACTTTATTAATAAACAAAGAGAGAAAGAGAAAGAAATGGAAGCTAGTGAAGAGCGGGGTTGGGAGGGTCCAACGAGATAAAGTGATAAATTATTTTTCTGAATTTTTTAGATGAGGATTGATGATTTCTATTGATACTTGTACAGTTTAATCACGACATTAAAAAATGAAAATATCGAAAAAAAGGTTATATTGTACATATCCGCTTTCGACTGAAGTTCTCAAAAAAAAAAAAAAACACTTAATTTGATCGACTTTTTTATGACAGCGCGCTCAAGGTAGGCATGTTTAGATTTTTCGAACACGACACGGTGAGATAATTTGGTCTAAAGCGCCGACACTCGTTCTCCATGTTAAATCATTGTTTTTTCGCTGTAAAAAAAAAAAAAAAAAAAAAAAAAAAAAAAGATAAAAAAAAAAAAAAAAAAGAAATCTACTTGATCAAATTAAGTGAATTTTTTTTTTCGGAGAACTTCCTTCCATAACAGATACGTACAATATAACCTTTTTTTTTTTTTCTCTCGATATTTTCAGTTTTTAATGTCTTGATTAAACTATACAAGTACATTTGTATTATTTCTATTATTTGGACTACTACTCTCATCTTGTGTTAATATAACAACAACGTTTCGACCGATGTAACCTCCGACATTTTCGAGTGTATCTTGTCGAACTCAGGAATTTCAAACGGTAGCATGCTCTCATTGCGTCAACCATGATCGGGTAGAAGTCTTAAATAATTAACAATTGTATTTTTAGTATCGCCCGTACTGAGGATTGAACCTTCAACTTTCAGAAGAGTGTCACGTAGCCATTATTTTACTTGCGAACAACAACGTGAGAAAAGTTTGAATAACGAAAAGGCGAAGGGGAGGTAAGTCATTCGAAAAAAAAAAAAGAATAAAGGGAGAGAAGAGGATAAAGAAAGAAGAAAGCAAGAAGGTTTAAAATGAAAAGGTACAAATATAAAAAGCTTAAGTAAAAAGAACAAATTAATTTTGGTCTCACGAGAAAAAGTAAAAATAAAATGTAAAGTAAAAATAAAGGAAAGGAAAAGTATGGGTACATTTTTAACAAAAAAGTAAAGACGGAAAAAAAATATGTAAATTAAAGAAAGATGGAAAAATCGAAGAAAACAGAAAGAAAGTGAATTATACAAAAAACAAAAAGCCAAAATGCATTCTGATGGATTTAATTTCGTAATTATTTTAAATAGAAGAATATTTTTAGTATTTTATGCCGTTGCATTTTTATTTTAATAATCGAGTAATGGTTAAAACAATTTAAAATAATGACATTTTATAGGTGGTTATTTTACTAGTCTCCCCACAAGGGTAAAAGGTCGACAAAAGATCATGTTTTTAATGTGAGGAACCTCCAGCTCCCTCCAAAAAGGGCACTATGGGTTAAAAGAAAAAGAAAAATTGTAATGTCTCAGTCTAAAAGGATATTTCATTTCCTTGGTCGTGGAGTGGAATGAACAGAAAAAACTGCGATTGTTCAGAATCCCACCTCCTCTCTCCATAAAGAAAAAAACAATTTTTTTAATGTGTGATGTACGTATTCGTGGTGGAAAGAAAATTACGTAAATTGATCAAGTAGTTTTATTTTTATATTAAAAAAATGTTTCTTAAGCGAATTTGAAATTTTCCAATGACCCCCCCCCACTTCCTTTCCATATTAAGAAATCTCGATTTGGAATTATCTCCCTTGCGCCTTCAGTCTGTTTTCAAGATGGCGTCGCAAGAGCCGTTGCTCCTAGTTAAGCCATAACATTGATTTTGTTATTTAAAATTAAAACTACTTGATCAATTGACGTGATTTTTGGTGTACGATATTAATTGTACGTAAACAAGACAAATTTTTCTTTATTTTTTCATGAAGGGAGTTTTGGGCAAGCACAAAAAATAGCAATAAAAATAACATGTTAGTACCTATTTATTTTAGTACCTTTTCTACTTGTCTCCCCACGAGGGAAAAGTTAGTCAGTGTCTTTTTATGTGAGGGATATCCAGCAACTCAAAAGAAAAAAGGGCAATCTGGATTGAGGCAAAAATTAAAATTGCCTCGGTTTTGGAAGATCTTTGTCCTCCTCTACCAAGAAAGAACAGATACTGCATTTTGATCTCGGCCTGCCGAAACGTCACTCATGTGCAAAGGAGAAAATCAAACGAACACACAGACACGCGATTAAGAAGAAGAAGAAGAAGAAGAAGAAGAAGAAGAAGAAGAAGAAGAAGAAGAAGAAAAAATCGTTATAGCAATACGTTAGCAAACCTCGGTGGTGGGGGGTTGATTGAAAGAAAAAGAGAAACCGGGGGGGCATTTTTCTTTTTTTTTTAAAGGGTAATAAGGGAAGAGTAGGAGGAGGAGACTGAAGACGGGGTAGGAGGGGAGGAAATGGCGTTTCATGGTTGACAAATCAAAAAGTAGCGCCATTATTGGAATGAGAAGCGGAACATTTATAAATAAAAGGGTGGTAATCAATTCGTGGGGGAGGGAGAGAAAAGGAAAGAGAAAGAAAGAAAAAGAAGATATGACGAATGAGAGAAAAAAGGGAAAGAAGAGAAAAAGAGAGCGAGACAGAAAGGAAAAAAGAAAGTATAACGAACGGGAAAGGGGGATTATTTTGGAGAGAGTGAGAGAGAGCTAATAGGTAGTGGTTTTAAAGATGCGCGCTAAAAAATGATTAAAAACCAAAGATTATACAACTGCCGAATAGAGAAGGGGACGGGTAGATAACACAGATGACGTTGGGGCTATTTTTATACTGAAATAAATTAAAATATTCCGAAAAAACAAACAAACTTGTTTTAAGTTTTTCCCATTATAAATAATAAAAACAGGGCTTAACGTTCTCTTTCCAAGATTTTTTTTAATGAAAAATGATAAAACAAATAACATTTTTTAGATCACTCGTGGCCCGTTGAGTCAGTAGTCTTTATATATTATAAAATATATAATTTCTAATAAATAAATAAGTAATATTGTTAATAGTAGTATTATTTATATAATTTAAAATATACAATTTCTGAATCTTTT
The DNA here is from genome assembly GCF_053919585.1 of Euprymna scolopes. Classification (NCBI taxonomy): domain Eukaryota; kingdom Metazoa; phylum Mollusca; class Cephalopoda; order Sepiida; family Sepiolidae; genus Euprymna; species Euprymna scolopes. The sequence goes on from NC_136495.1 coordinate 22,915,709, forward strand.
CATTGATTGATGATCGTAGTTTTACAAAGTATTTCACCCAAATTGGAATACATTGTGATGTCATATTTATGAAGATTAAAATAAATATCTTTAACAATAGTGTGTAATAATTATGCTTCCTTCACCATAACTTAAAAAAATGAACTGGCCTTCATGTTAGAATCAAAATTTGTTATCTTTCGGAGAAGAAATCTTTCCAGACCGAGGCAATGTTTTATTATTATTGTTTATACAGTGTCCATTTTTTTTTAAAGAGTTGGATTTGCCCGCGTGGGACTGAGATCAAAGTATAATATCTGTTATGTCCTCGGTTAGAGGAAAGGTGATCCTTCTTGACTGGGGCAATTTTTATTTTGTCCCAATTCAAAAGATTCTGAATACACCCCCAATACACACGTGCACAATACGACCTTGTGTCTAACTTTGACCCCGTGGGGAGTAAGGGACAAATAAATAGGTCATAAAATAGTTTCTGAATTGCCAATTTTCACACACACACACATACACACACACATAATTACATATATATATAATTGTCATTATTTCATGTGTCAACATAAAATGAAACAAATAAATAGGTAAGAAAATATTATTCCTCAATTGTCAATTTTCACATAGACACATGCGCATATATATATATATATATATATATATATATATATATATATATATATATTATTTCATTGTCCACGTAAAATGAGAAAATATAATTAATATTTTTTGTATCGACTTTCAGTATTTACTTCAACAGTGCTCAATACGTGATCAGAGCTAGGTAGTAAGTTATGAAAAGAAGAGATCGTCAGGCTAAAAATTTAACCCGATGATTTCTTACGGGAATGAAACGCGCAAGATTATGTGTACCTATTTATAATGCCTCCCCACGGGACAGTTAGACACCAGGGTCGCTTTTTAACGTGGAGAAAAGGTACAAAAATAAAAATTGTTTCAGTCGTGAAGGATTTCTCCACTGAAAGAGAACGAGAAATGGAAGTGCTGCATCTGAAGAAAAGATACTACACTTTGATCTTGGCCAAAAGGCCATGTGTAGCTAAATTGACATATATTTTCAAAAGTTATATGTGTGAAAAAGTTTTCGTTTGAAGGGCGTAAAAAAGTGGGGTTTCAACCGAAATAAAGGAAAAGAAAGAAGAAAATGACAAGTAGAGAGAGAATGACAGTGAGGGGGAAAGACTTGGATTTGAGGCGAAGAGAAGCAGGTCGTATAGTACAAAATACACACACACACAGACACACACACAGACACACACACACACACACACACACACACACACACACACACATAGAAGTGAGGGAAATGCTTAAAGACGAAAGAAAAGAAAAAGAGAGTAGGTAATAATAAAGCTGAAAGAGATTGATAGGTAGAGTTTAAAGACATAGAATGGGGGTTTGCTTTTAAAGACGGGGTTGGAGGGTTCATAGTTATAATGGAAAATAACTGTTGAGAGTGGGGAAAATGATGTCTAAAGAGAGAGGGATAAAGGGTGTAGGCGAAGTAGAGTCGAATAATAAAGTAGAGATGTGGTGGAAGTGAAGTAAGGGTAGAGAAGGAAAAGGAGATAGTTAAATGACAAAGAGAAGGAGTCTAGTAATGAACGAAGCAGGGAAGGGAAGAAAGAAGAAGGAAAATCACAAGGCGAAGCAAGCGAGGGGAGAATACGCTGAACAAAGAGGAGGGGGTAAGGTTAATAATATTAATAACCGTTACGAAGAGTGAAGGAGGGAGAGGGAGAAAAGCAATGAAATAATAGAACGTAAGGCAAACAAAGGAACAACAGACGGTGTTTGGGAAGGGGAAGGGAGGGGTTGGGAAGGAGGGAACAGGAAGAGGTAGACAAAGATAGAGAGGGGGAGAGAGGGCTGCAATAAACAAGAAAGAGTAAGTATGGCTTTATTGTCTACAGAAAGAGTACGAACAACATTGTGAGGAGGAAGGTGGGGTGGGTTGGGGGGGGGGAGAAACTAAAAAAGAAAGAAAAATAAAAGGTGGTTGTCAATAACGTCCCATACCAAAAGAAAATTATAAGAGTTGAGCGTCTGCTATAGAGTTACCACAGTGATCTGAGTTCGATCTTCTCTGACTGCTCTTTTTTTGTGGCTGATTCATGATATTGGTCAATAAATAATAGAATACTTATTGAATAAATAAGAGGGTTTTTTTTGGGGGGGGGTCATATTTATTATCAAGCTTTTGCGTAATATACACGGTACACGGATGATTTTTTTCCAAAGTGGAAACAACACATTTATCATTATTATTATCATTATTATTATTATTATTATTATTATTATTATTATTTGGTAACCACTTATTAAGGCCAAGATCATTTCGATCTCCAAATGTTTCTCTAAGTATGGCCTTGTACATGGTGGAACAATAAAGTTGGCGCTCTAAAGAAAACAACGCTACAGCTTTATTCTAAAACTTTTATAAAAAAAATCAATTCAGGTAACTTGATTATGTAGTATAGCTGCCATCTATTCAATGTAGCCGCCTTCAGCCTCAATCATTGCCTCGATACAAATCCGGAACTGGGAGCATACTTTTTTCACAAGCGCCAGCGAGAGCTTGGCGAATACTCGGCGGATGGCGGTGATCAGGCTGGCTTTGGTGTTGTGGGAGGTCATATTGGTGATGTTCTCAACATATGACCAAACGAAGTAGTCCCACAGGTTCAGTTCAGGGGAAGAGGGAGGCCAATGAGAGAAGGGTACAAAGTCATAGCACCCCGGAAGTCGTGGGTCTCTTTGGATTTGTGGGCTGGTGCAGAGTCCTGCTGTCACATCCAGTGTCTGCCAGCGGCCACCTGATTGCACCAAGGGATCACCACACTCTTCTGCACATCCAGGTACACTTTGGTGTTGATTTTCGAGCCGACTTCAAAGATGTGAGATGGCATGATGTGACCCTCACTTTAAATCACACCAAAGACCATAACTGTGGCCTGAAACTTTATTTTCATCACCTTGGGCACATCCCTGTTATTCGTGGCAATCGAGTGATGCATTTTAGGGGTGCTGGCAAGGGTCCTATTATCATAACTTGGATTGGTAGAGAGCATGAGTTGTATTGTGGCACATCTCCGATCTTTCTCATCGAACATTGTGTCACTTTCAGACATAATAGAAGGCTCCTATCACTCTTGGGATTTGTACACAACTGGCCAACTAGTCTGCAACAAAAAAAGAAAACCAGCTTTCCTCAAACGGAAATGGAATCATGTCATCTTTTCTATGGTGACAATTTTATCATTTCACCCTGTATCATACTTGGACAAGTTTTCTATCAGAGTAGAAAAAAATTTTCTTGACTGATGGAATTTTTTTATTTTTGTACTTAACCCAGATTACCATTTTCCAGTTATTAAAAACTGACCCCATGTCTAACTTTTCCCTCATGAGACAAGGTAGAGGGATAAATGGAGATGTTTGGAGTTGAAATTGGGTGACACAATAGAATATAAGAAAAATTATAGGAAATGATTAAGAAAGAGAGAGGCTAAGAAGAAATAGAAGGAAAATAGAGGAGTTCTGGTATTAGCACGATACCACATTGAAAGTTGCATTTGGGACGCTAAACCCGTACTATAAAAAATGGTCTTAAATCAACGATCTATTTTTTTCCTTTCTCTCGTTTGTCAATTATTAATTATAATAAATTTTTAAGAAGATAATTTGTCTTTCAAATTTTCATTTATTTAAAATCAACGAAAGTGGAAAACAATTTATTTTTAGTTATTGTTCAAACCCTCAACATTGAAATTAAGTTGAAGATGATTATGATCTACTTTTTATTTCTTCATGCAAATTAATAAAGCATCCATTTTTTTAATAAATTAAAATGACATTTAAATTCAACTAAATTGTAACCCTACTTCTCCCACGGACTGTTGTCCACAGTTGCAGTGGATGACAACTTAAATGCAATCCCCAACCGTAGGATCACAAATGTAACATCGTCTAGTCTTGGATTCCTCAACTGTATTTAAGCATTTACTGGCCGTCGGAACCATGCAGTTTTAGTTCCGAGGTGCACAAAACGCACATGTCCTAAGTCCGTGTAGCAACACATTTTGTACATTTGCTCTCAAGGACGTCTCCGAGGTTGGTCGTCGGTTGCTGGTTGTTGCTAGTGGTTTCTTCTCTCACAAAAAGTCATTGGTTTGCTTGAAAGGTTTGGTTTGTTGATATTCATGAAAAACTGAATCACTTTCAAAACGCATGTGGTGAATTAGTAGATCTCTCCAGTCACTCCCTCTTATTGTTCCGTGCAGAGTTGTGTCCTTTTGTTTTACATTTTAAAAGTCTCCATATTAATTAATGGAGGCTAGCTGTTGTAAATACCTTTTTAGATTTGTTTGCAGAATAAAGCTTACTTAAGCTATTCTTGTCTCCTTTTTTGTCTGTCCTCGCTCTACTCGGTCCTCTTCCATATCTATTTCATAACAATTTATTCTGATAACAAATATAATATGAAAAAATATCTCAAACACGAATGTCTGGACCTGGATCTGGGCAAACCTGACTCTGCAGACATCTGGCGACATTGGAAGAGGTCTTTTGATATATTTCTCGATGCAGCCTATGAAACCTTCTATCAGACAGGCTTAATTGAACTTATCAACTTAATCTCACTAACTATCTTTAAACATGTTTCGGATGTCAACAGCTACAGTATATCCATGGATATTTGAGAAGGAGTCTTCGTCCAGCCCCAAAATAGTATTTTCTGCAGGCACCTACTGGCTACTCATCGACAGCAACCTGATGAAAGCATAGGCTAGTACATCCAGGTTTTAAAAACCTTGCTAAGGACTGCAAGTTCTTAGCAGGTACAGAAATACAGATGAATATATCCGAGACGCCTTTATCAACATCGTTTCGTCAAATTATATTCAACAAAGACTCTTAGAAAATAAGACACTAGATTTAAAAACTGCTTATGACCAAGTGCTCACATTCGGGACAGCTCAGCAATTAGTGTCTTACTCCCGACCTTACTCTTCAGTAAATGCAACTATTTGAACTGATGAAGTGGACGACAAGATTTAATCTACAGATGGTCGAGAACATTTAGTAGCCATCGTCTGAGGTCAACAATGTTTCTTTTGTAGGAACCAGAGACATAACAGGAGTAAGTGTTCTGCTCAAAACTCTATCTGTAAAAATTTTAAGAAAGGACATTTTGCTTGAGTCTGTAAATCGCCTGCAGCTGCAGCTATCGATCCTGGTAAGTCTATCCTTGGTTCTTCTCTTCAGACATATAACTTCTCAGAGTGTTTAACTTGCTCGACTTTATGTGAGAAAATCAAGGGTACATCTATCATTATACTCGTTGATACAGGGAGCTTCTAAAATTTTATTTACCCGGACAAGGTGAAAAAGCTTGGACTAATTATCTCACCAAGTAAGAAAAGAATTTCATGGCTGACAGTTCCCATTCGTCCACCTAGGACATTGTATAGTATCCCTCCACTTAAATAATAGAGAGTACCGTAATGTCAAGCTATCCGTCATGACTAACATGTGCTGTGATGTCAGACTTGGGCATAATTTTCTTTGCCAACTTTCAGAAGTAAAAATACCTTTCGAGGGATTGCTTCCACCCCTTACTGTCTGTAGACTGACGGCCATGAATAATTTTCCTTATCATTCTCTATTTGATAATCTAACTTCTGTTATGCAATAACCGTGAAATCCAGGAGACACAGCTCACCTAACTTAATATTCATTCAGTCAGAGATATCACATATGCTGAAGGAAGGAATTATAGAACCTTCTCAAACACTAGTAATATCTCCAGTAAATCACCCGAAAAGACTCATCGTGTATTATTCCCAGACTATAAACCATTTTACTCTACTGGATGCTAGAGGACATAGTAAATGAGAAGAACGATAATATACAACATTTGAAGCTGCTGGGTTTCTGTACCAATTCTGTCAAATTCCTTTTGGAATGACTAATGGGGCGACAAGTTTCCAGCGAGTGATGAACGATATTATAAAATATGAAAAATCTCCAAGGTAACTATGCCTATATCGTCAGTGTCACTATATGTAGTCATAATCAGGCAGAGTATGACAGCAATCTGAATGGCTACGTGGAAAGTATGGCCTAACTCTGAATAAAAGTAAGTGCCATTTCTCACTTAGCTTCGTGGATTTGCTTGGTTATACCATAAGCAAGAAGTCAGCAAATCTTAACCACGATAGACTCACAGGATTGATGGACCTTCCGATACCAAAGAACCTCACCTCTCTTCGACAAGCGATGGGAATGTTCTCCCACTATTCTAAGAGTTGTGGTTACCGTGCATTTTTATATACGCACATGCTATTGAATTTTTAGTTAGCCAATCAGCTCCCTAGTTTCCACCACGCCAAACCTAATCAGCCTAGGTGTAGTTAGATATTTAAAAAAAAAAAAAACTACAACGATGTTAGTTATGTGATTTTTTTTCTATAATTTGGATATTATTTTAGTTTATATATATATATATATAGTTATTTGTGTATATGTATATGTATGTTTATTTTATTTTTTATTTTATTTTTATTTTAGTTATTTATTTTCTATTGTTATTGTCAATTTTAAATTTTTTTGTATCGCTATCCTAGAGTAAAGTTTATTCTGTGCACACAGTTGTTCACTATTTCTCTCCTTCAGTTTAATAGATGGTGGGGTTCTTTCAAGTATAGGATAGCAAATTTTTCATTCAGGAATAATCTGCATCGATCGCCTAGGTCTCTACATTTGCTTGCTTTTCTTACTATTTTCCATTCGACTATCGGCGAACATCCGCTTTCTTTGAGTTTCCAGTATTGGTTTGCTAGTGTATTTTCATTTGGTGTTTTTTGTTTTTGAATGTACTTTTAGTTGTGTAAAAAGATTATAGTAAACACAAAACTCTTTATATATATATATATATATATATATATATATATATATATATATATATATATATATATATATATATCTATATATATATATATATATATATATATATATCTATATATATATATATATATATATATATATATATATATATATATATATATATATATATTTATGTATGAGTATATATATTTGTTTAAAAGATTTTGTGTACCAAACTTCTCTGTCAGTTTTTGGTCTACAGACATGAAACTTCATATATAGGGTATCCGAACCCTATACAAAACTTTATGTGTGGGTTTTAGCTGGGAAAATCAGTGCAAAAGTGTGAACATTAAAAAAATGGAATTTGCCAGGTGAAGGTCGAATGGCAGCATTACGAATATGCATGCATAATGTAATAGCTATTGGTTCATGTTTTAATTTTTAGCCTTGCAGCAAAACACGCATGTCTTCATAGGTCAGGCATTAACGTCAAAAGAAAAGTAAATCATAAGTGAAATGTTTTTGGTTTTGATTCTCGGTGGTGGTGCACAAGTCATTTGGTTTTTTTTTTACTTTTAAATCATTACTATATATTGGGTCCAATCTATATATCTATAAAAGTGAATGTGTCTGTGTGTGTATCTGTGTGCCTGTGTGTGTGTCTGTGTACATTTCCCTTCGCCATAACTCTGTCAATTTTTAGTCTACAGACTCGAAATTTGATATACAGGGTACTGAGATTTGGGAAAATCTTTGTAATCCGTTTTCAAACAGAGATTTGGCTGTTAAGGGGTCAAAGTTCAACGATTTGACCTTTGAGAACTCTACCAAACTCCTCCGACAATTTTGGGTCTAAACACTTGAAATTTTAGATGTAGGTTACTTGGACATGGATCTAACTTAATAACTTAGTTTGAGCCCAAAACAATAAATGTTAAGGGGTCATAGTAGGGGTCAAAGTTTTAAAAAATTGACCGCTTTTTTTTTTTTTTTTTTTTTCTCAACATACACCTCCAAACATCCAGCCAACGCCGGGCTGAAATGCTAGTATATCTATAAAAGTGAACGTGTCTGTGTGTGTGTGTGTGTGTGTGTACATTTCCCTACGCAATAACTCTGTCAATTTTTAGTCTACAGACTTGAAATTTGATATCCAGGGTACTGAGATTTGGGAAAATCGATGTGATCGGTTTTTGGCCAGAAATTTGGCGATTAAGGGATCAAAGTTCAACGATTTTTCCTTGGAGAACTCTACCAAACTCCTCCGACAATTTTGGGTCTACGCACTTGAAATTTTAGATATATGTTCCTTGGACATGGACCTAACTTAATAACTTGATTTGAGTTCAAAACAATAAATTTTAAGGGGTCATAATAAGGGTCAAAGTTTAAAAAAAATTGACCTCTGCGGTCTCTTTCAAATTACTCAGACAATTTCTGGTCTAAATATTTGAAATTTTACATAAAGAGTATTCAGAGATAGGGCAAGCTTTTTCATCAGTTTGGGTCGAAAATTTTTAGTTACCTATATATAAATGTATGTATATATGTCTGTTTGCATGTCTGCCTTAAATTTTCAATAGAGGCGATGGATTTTACCAAAATCAGTATCGTTTTAAAGTTCGACCTTTCATACGACAAATATCAAAAAATTGGCTAAAAACATTAATATCTTCCCCTTCAACTAGGCACTTTTCTACAGGGGGGGGTCACTTTTTACGCCGATATTTTTTAAAGTCTCTCCTTTAGATTGTCTAGCCTTAATTTTAAAAATGTCGCTTCCGGTTTGGCGGTGGTCGTAACAGCATAAACGTTAGGTTTTACCCCGTTCTTTTCGTCCTTTGTGGTACGGGTTCGAACCTGCCTTCCTACTACCACTTTTTTTTTTTTTTTTTGCTCAACATACACATCCAAACACCCGGGCAACGCCGGGCTGAAATGCTTGTATAATATATTTATAAATATAATATATTTATAAATACGAAATCTGCATTAATCAAAATATCATATTTAAGTGTATTTTACGACCGGGGAATGCCAGGTGGCCTGCTAGTAAATGAAAATTAAAAAGAAAAATTATCTTCTTTAAAATATTATAATAAGTGTACATAACTTTTTGTACATAACAAAAAGAAATGTAGACAGTATATTTGAGACAATTTTTGGATGGTGTAAGTTTTAACGTCCTAAATTTACCTTCCACTTTAGTACCATGATACACCAGTTTCCGTTAGATCATCGAAGTTAAGCAATGTGGCGCCTGGCCAGTACCATATGGGTGACCATTTGGGAATGCTAAGTGCTGATGTCATCTTCACATGACCGGGATATGAATGCGGATGGGGATCGTTTATGAATTTCATATTCCCTGTAAACTTCCCCCTTTGGAGGAAGTTAGCATAGCCCACCCAGGGTTAATACCACACCAGGTATTAGTGGTTCGTTAGTACCGTGCTACTATGAGAGTTCCAAAATAGTTGTATGTGGAAATGAAAACTTATGAGAGATGTTGGGATAAAAGACGAAGTGGGAGGGGAGAGATTTATTAGGGAGGGCGCAAAAAAAGTATGAAGAAAATATGAGAGGGGGGAGGGGAATAAAAGTGAGGGGCAAATAGAGAAATAGACACTTTAATTAGAGGGTGAGCGAATAAAATAAATTAAACAAATAGGGAGGGGATGGAGAAATGAGAGTAAAAGGAATAAAAGAGGGGAAGAGAAACATTAATTAGAGAGTCAGTACATAAAGTAAATGAAACAAATGGAGGTAAGACGAGAAATTATACAGTAAGGAATAAATAGAAGAAGAGAGATTAATAAGAGGGTGAATAAATAAAATGCATGAAATAAATAGAGGGTGAGCTGTACACATTAATTAGCGGGTGGGTAAATCAAGTGTATAAAATAAATACTAGGGATTTGGAAATGATAGCAAGGGGCAAAGAGAAAAATAGACATACTAATTAGAGGGTGAGTAGATAAAGGATTTGAACCAAAGAGGTGGAGGGAGATAAATGAGGGTAAGACTCAAACAATGAAATCGACACATTAATTAGAGGGGGAGTAAATTAAAGAGTATGAAAACAATTATGGGGAGTTGAGAAGAGGGAAAACAGTTAATAACACACATTAATTCTAATTAATGTGTGTTATTAACTGTTTTCCCTCTTCTCAACTCCCATTTGAAAAAATATGGGGTAGAGAAATGTGAGTAAGAAGCAAAAAAGAAAAAAGAAATTTGACACATTAATTAGAGGGTGAGTAAATAAAATCTATGAAACGAATGTGATGCCCTTTTCTATTCCCTGCAACCTTTTTTCCACGGAAGAGACGTTGCGAGCCTGTCTCTGCTCTATAATTATTTTTATGGCAAGAGCTTGCCTGTGCTCCAATCTATAGTTCCCCCCTTGCCAAACTTTCACAAACAACACTCGACTAGCTACACTCTATTTGTGCCTAAATCTAAATGCCGTTTCCATGAACAAAGCTTCTTTCCTAGAACTGTCTGCATTTCAGACGCTGTACCATTGGTCTGCTTTCAAGGTGATTACAATATGGTAGTCTACAACTCCAATGTAAACAAGTTCTTGTTGAGCCGTCCACTTAAATAATCCAAATTCTACCCAATCTATATCATTAAGGATTACTAAACTACCACCTTACATTCAGTAGTTTTTAGTCATCGTTTTCTGTTTCTAACTGAAACCAGGTTTTACAGAAGAAGAGCATCATGGTGTCCGTGTTATACAAGCACACAATGCAGTCATCTATAGGGATGCTAATGCTGATGCTGATGTGCCGTGGATATATTTTTCATCAACCCCATAGCTCTTACTTTTCTTACTGTGTTTCTTTCTTTTTCTCTTTTTGTATGAATCAGATCAATCTATTGTTGGCATTGGTTTCCCTGATATTTTTCTATTCAGAATTCTTTCTAGAAAGACATTGAGTACTTGTATGAGGGATCACATAAAGGTTGTGAACATGCTAACTGAAAGTGGTTCTGTGGAGCTAATTGAATTTGAACTTGGTATTCTCAAGTCAACAATCCATTTCGTTGACTAGAACGGAGGTTACATTGGCTGAAACGTTGTGAGAATAATAGTCTGATTAATCCAAATAAAATAAATTATTAATTCTTATCTTAAAAAATAATCTGAAACATCTCCACTGAGTATTTACAGGATGGACCGCATGAAGGTTGCCAACATTCTAAGTGAAAGTTGCTTTGTAGAATTAATTGGATTCGAACTTGGCACATCCAGGTTGTCAGTCAGTATCATTAACCACTTAGCTACTTGTAGGGAAAATTGTGGCTTACCATTAAAGCACCTGTGTGTGTGTCACGTGGAAGAAAGCTGTTGGGGGGGGGGGTAAGATGGCAGCACCCACAACTTTTATAACTAAGCAGTCTCACAAAGTAACGTAAAATCTTGCGACTCATACAAAAAATCTCGCCGCTCAACTACATAAAAGGAAACAGCCGGGAGAACACAGACAAATGGTTATGAGAATCTTTGGAGACTGTTGTTGCTGAATCACTTTGCTATCTTGCCTTTTTTTATTACTTTTTTTTTATGTTGCACTACTCTCACGTCTTACATTGTCCTTTAGTCCTCACCTTCATGAGTGATGTTTCTGACAAAGGAGAAAGAAAATGCTGTCTCCTGTTTTTTTTTTTTTATGTAACTAGTATGTAGAAATGGCTCAATTTTTGGGGGGTTCCCTCAACAAAAGGAGGATAGACCTGTAAATTCACCCTTTGTCCGTTCGTCCGTCTGCACTTTTCTCAATAGCTATGCCTTGGAATATTTTGAAATTTTCCACAAACATTAAGCATGATATGAGTAAAACAGTAAGAGAACAGATTTTCCGGGAAAACTCCGATTGCACCCCCCCCCCAGGTGCCTTTTGGGTTCTGAAAAGTTGTAACTAACTGATTTCTATATAATTTTGTTTGTCTATACTTTGCGATAACTCTTGGGTGTGCTCCAGGGGCTCTTTTAGGGCTAATAAAAACAGTCCATTTTTGGGACTATTTTACCATATTTGTCCAAAATTTTCTGTGTATGTCTATTTAGCAGTTTTGTATCGTGCTGAACTCAAATTTAAATATGTTAAGGCCTTGGGGACTTTTGTGGCTAAATGAGAGGGTGCCAAAAATGGACTTAGCCATTTTTCTTTTTTTTTTGCATGGAGCAGAACTCAAATTTATATATATTAAGGCCTAGAACTGCACCGTTTGTTCATTTTCACCAGGATTTGATGTTCCCTGGGACTTTTGGGGCTAAATGGGGATTGGGGTGGGATAAATGCTGAACTTATGCCTCGTTCACTGTGCACTTAGCGGGGACCATGCATGTTCACTTGTGCTTTTTTTGTGATCTCATTAATAAGGATGCTGGACGTGAATGTTTTATCTCAGCTGACCTCATCTGCTTGAGAGTCCAAAGATCCAAGCCTTGAAGTAACCCAAGAAGGCTGTCCTATCAGCCTGCATAAAATATTTGGGCTGCTGCATTGCAAGTTGGTGAACGTAGTTTGGACTATGCCATATTGTTGAGAACTACTAAAACTTTTCTTTCTTTAATGGTTTGCAAAAATTGTTGTTGCATATAAGCACTCCTGGGGCGTCACCAAATTACCTGAGCAAGAAAATTATTATCATCATGTAGTTGAATTAGATTTGTTTTAATGATAAAGATGCAATTCAAGAACAAATGTGGGTTTTAGGAATTTAATTTGATTAGATTCTATAAACAATAACAAGAAGAAATTTGTGATAAATAATAACAAATATGTTTTCAGAAAAAGGGAACGTTAGTTTTCATAACTAGCACAAAGAATAATTCAAAAACAGGTTTGATCTCCAGTCTGACGTAGAGGTCACTTAAAAATTATGTGGATCTTAGGAGAGAGAGCTTGGAAAGACACATATCGGTCAGTCAAGAGTTGGGAGTCAGAGAGAGCAGGTCTAAGAAGTCAGTCGAAGAAGGCATACGAAAAGCCGGGGAAATACATTGTGAAAGTCAAGATCAAAATGTAAAGTCAAAGATTAAAATTTCAAAAGTCAAGATCAAAATGTGAAGTCAAAGATCAAAATTTCAAAAATCAAGATCAAAAGGTGAAGTCAAAGACCAAAATTTCAAAAGTCAAGATCAAAATGTGAAGTCAAAGATCAAAATTTCAAAAGTCAAGATCAAAATGTGAAGTCAAAGATCAAAATTTCAAAAATCAAGATCAAAATGTAAAGTCAAAGATCAAAATTTCAAAAGTCAAGATCAAAATGTGAAGTCAAAGATCAAAATTTCAAAAATCAAGATCAAAAGGTGAAGTCAAAGATCAAAATTTCAAAAGTCAAGATCAAAATGTGAAGTCAAAGATCAAAATTTCAAAAATCAAGATCAAAAGGTGAAGTCAAAGATCAAAATTTCAAAAATCAAGATCAAAACGTGAAGTCAAAGATCAAAATTTCAAAAGTCAAGATCAAAATGTGAAGTCAAAGATCAAAATTTCAAAAATCAAGATCAAAAGGTGAAGTCAAAGTGTTGTAATTTCTGAAATGTTGACACGGTGTGTGAATAAATGTTGTATGAAATATAACTTTGTGTGGTGTGATCTTTTGAAAAACAGGTATGTGAATTCATCTCTGTAATTGTCATATTAAATGTTTATAAACTCTGTCTATTATATGAACTATTGCTATTATATAGACTCCTCCTCTTTTTCACCAAAAAAACACTTGTCTAACTCTCCATCAATAAAACATTGTCTCCTCTCATCGTTTGAAGCCCCTTATGTAAAAGTATTTGTTATCCCCTCAAACTAACATGTCGATATGTCCATGTCATTGTTTTAGTCCAGCTCAAGCAAAAGATTGTTCATCGTAAAAGTTATATAAACCCGGTCTTTCGGTTTATATACACCGACATTTATTCATCGATAATTTGATACACCAACATTTATTCATATATAATTTGATGCACCAACATGTATTCATTGATAATTTGATGTGCCAACATTTATTCATTGATAATTTGATACGTCAACATTTATTCATATATAATTTGATACACCGACATTTATTCATCGATAATTTGATACACCAACATTTATTCATCGATAATTTGATACGCCAACATTTATTCATCGATAATTTGATACGCCAACATTTATTCATCGATAACTTGATACACCAACATTTATTCATCGCTAATTTGATGCGCCAACATTTATTCATCGATAATTTGATATGCCAACATTTATTCATCGATAATTTGATACACCAACATTTATTCATCGATAATTTGATACGCCAACATTCATTAATCGATAATTTCATGCGCAAACATTTATTCATTGATAATTTAATACACCAACATTTATTAATCGATAATTTGATGCGCCAACATTTATTCATTGATAATTTGATACACCAACATTTATTCATATATAATTTGATACACCAACATTTATTCATCGATAATTTGATACACCAACATTTATTCATCGATAATTTGATACACCAACATTTATTCATCGATAATTTGATACAGCAACATTTATTCATCGATAATTTGATACACCAATATTTATTCATCGATAATTTGATACACCAACATTTGATACGCCAATATGTATTCATCGATAATTTTATACGCCAACATTTATTCATCGATAATTTGATGCACCAACATTTATTCATCGATAATTTGATGTGCCAACATTTATTCATCGATAATTTGATACACCAACATTTATTCATCGATAATTTGATACACCAACATTTATTCATCGATAATTTGATACACAACATTTATTCATATATAATTTGATACACCAACATTTATTCATATATAATTTGATACACCAACATTTATTAATTGATAATTTTATACACCAACATTTATTCATATATAATTTGATACGCCAACATTTATTCATATATAATTTGATACACCAACATTTATTCATCTATAATTTGATACACCAAAATTTATTCATATATAATTTGATACACCAACATTTATTCATCGATAATTTGATACACCAACATTTATTCATCGATAATTTGATACACCAACATTTATTCATCGATAATTTGATGCACCAACATTTATTCATCGATAATTTGATACACAACATTTATTCATTGATAATTTGATACACCAACATGTATTCATCGGTAATTTGATACACCAACATTTATTCATCGATAATTTTATACGCCAACATTTATTCATTGATAATTTGAAACACCAACATTTATTCATCTATAATTTTATACACCAACATGTATTCATCGATAATTTGATACACCAACATTTATTCATCGATAATTTGATACACAAACATTTGTTCATCTGTAATTTGATACACCAACATTTATTCATCGATAATTTGATATGCCAACATTTATTCATCGATAATTTGATACACCAACATTTATTCATCGATAATTTGATACACCAAAATTTATTCATCGATAATTTTATACACCAACATTTATTCATCGATAATTTGATACACCAACATTTATTCATCGTTAATTTGATACACAACATTTATTCATCGATAATTTGATACACCAACATTTATTCATATATAATTTGATACACCAACATTTATTCATATATAATTTGATACACCAACATTTATTCATCGATAATTTGATACACCAACATTTATTTATATATAATTTGATACACCAACATTTATTCATTGATAATTTTATACGCCAACAGTTATTCATATATAATTTTATACGCCAACATTTATTCATATATAATTTGATACACCAACATTTATTCATCGATAATTTGATACACCAACATTTATTCATATATAATTTGATACACCAACATTTATTCATCAATAATTTGATACACCAACATTTATTCATCGATAATTTGATACGCCAACATTTATTCATCGATAATTTGATGCATCAACATTTATTCATCGATAATTTGATACACCAACATTTATTCATCGATAATTTGATACACCAACATTTATTCATTGATAATTTGATACGCCAACATTTATTCATATATAATTTGATACGCCAACATTTATTCATCGATAATTTGATACGCCAACATTTATTCATCGATAATTTGATACGTCAACATTTATTCATCGATAATTTGATACGCCAACATTTATTCATCGATAATTTGATACACAACATTTATTCATCGATAATTTGATACACAACATTTATTCATCGATAATTTGATACACCAACATTTATTCATCGATAATTTGATACACCAACATTTATTCATCGATAATTCAATAGCTTGCTATTCAACATTATCTGCTTACTCATTCTCTGCGTTTCGTCTTCAACTCTTCTACTAACTTTTTCCACATATTTTCCAAATCCCAACATGAAAGGTTGTAACCAAAAAAAAAAAAGAAAAAGAAAAGAGATAAGCAAAACCACAGATCCCTCATTTTGAATGTATAGCCCTACTATCCTATCTCTTTTTCCAACATAAAGGGTATGCGTTCCAACTTACAAGAGACCAAACTGGACTTGCTATTTCTGTGCGAAACTTGCATGTCAGTTTCTATTGACGACATCATGTTTTCAGATTACTCTAGCGTGACCTCAAAACCTTACTCCCAAGATTGTCATGAACATGGAAATTGTTAGGAGTAGCTTTCCATGTTGTAGGGATAACTCCAATGAAGATTCTGTGTTGCTGTATATGAGTGATGGGATGATTCCAATTTTTTCCTGATTCCAATACAATTACAGGTTATGCACTAAATTCTCGATTCTGATACAATTACCGATTCTGATTCTTCATGAATCTCTAAATATTTAACTATAAAGTTGCTATTTTTCCCGATTACCGTAAAAACACATATTAAATGTGCATATTATTTCTCACACGTAAAAATACACTTGTGGGGGGAAGGGTGATCTATAGATTTTAGAGTTACTGGTAGTTTAAAATCAATGAAAAATTATTATTTTATTGTTGCTGCCAGCAGTGGAAGGCTTCGTTTTAAACAGAATTAAATAAAAAAGATAATCAAAAGAATCGTTTTAGTATCGGAAAATATGCACAAATTTTCTGATTCCAATACCGATTCCGATATAAAAAAAGTTCTGATTTTTCTGATTCTTGATTTCGATTAATCGTCCCAACACTGCTGTATATGTGTTTCCAAGAAGCATGTGTTCATGAAACCGCATTCATCTTCTCTAACAATCATTGGCACAATAATGGAGTTACTGTTATTGAGATTATCTCAGAAAAAATTGACTGCATCATTTCTGTTCACCTTTCTTTTAGCATCCATGGACTCCACAATGTTTATTTGTCTTATTTTATGGCATACCAATACTTTTTTAATTATTTAATGCCAAATCTGATCATTTTGGTAATATATATATCTTTCTGAATCTTGTTTTCCCGATAGCTGGAAAATTGTCTCTGTGGTATCAGTTTTCAAAAACTCTGGTGAACGAATTAACCCACAAAATAATCGCCTCATAAGTTTCTTCCTACACGTAACAAAAATCTTTGAATGATTAATCAATCTTTTTTTTTTATTGCATTGCATTTTCACTCCAAACAAGGCACAGTGCTACTTTGATGTAGGAGGCTACTGTCTAGGATATAATTTGCAGGGATACTATGTAGGGAGTTGGCCAACAAGATGTCTATTTACATTACACTTGAACTTCTGCATGTCAGGGAAGAAGGATCCCAGAACAGAATTCCAAAGTCTAGCAGTTCTAGGGGAAAAAACTATTATAGTAGAAGACTTTCTGGCATTTAGAGATCTCTACTGTATAGGGGTGAAATTTTGCTGTTTCTCGGGTTTGTCGGGGGGTATTTATGTTGAGGAGGTACAAGGGCTTGTAGTTCGTCGGAGCACATACCATTGAAATACTTGTAAGCTTTATTCTGACAAATAGTATGAATTCGGGCAATCTCACTCTACTGCAGATATTCTAAAAGTCATTTATGAATGCTTCATACAATGGATAATACAGGTGAACCTTGGGCAATAGCGCTGGGCATATCCAAGACCTATGACAAAGTCAGGCATGAAGGTTTCTCAGGAAAATAAATTCATACGGCGTTACTGGATGAATATGTAATATAATCAGATCCTTCTTAGCTAAAAGAAAAGTCCAGATCATTAATTTAATGGCTGTGCATCTAATCAACATCAAATTGATGCAGTTGTGCTCCCTCAACTTGAATACCTCCCACAAACTGGACTAGCAGCAAAATCCCACCCCTTCACAGTAGAGATTCCCAGATGCAGGAAACTTTCTACTCTAATAGCTGTTTGACAAGAAGATCAAGGAGAACACAAATCTTAAGATGTATCGTCAAAGCAAGTCAACATCTGAAAAAGGAAGCAAATGCAAACACGTTCAAGTGAAAAGCTCCGCATCTCCATCATCCAATAAGTTCGTGTTTCCACATGGGCTCAAGAAAGTGAGGGTTTGTAGGGTTAGTACACACATGCAGGTTCATACGAGATCAAAAAAAAAAAGTTTTGTCGAATTAGTTCACATCTCCTTCCTTCGTTGAGGTCTCCTTCAGCCCCTTTTTTGTTATGGTCCTTCAAGGCTCTTCTTTTAACAGTGTACATCTATTGTCCTGTCTTCTCTTCCTCCAACCACTCAGCTTTCTCAATTAAGATCAAATTGAAGTTTAGTAAGATCTCCTTTGCCTCTTTTCATCACCAAATGTTTCGATACTCAAGAATGGTTGGGACAGACTTACATCTTTCATAAGTGTGCTGAATTGCAACAATTTAAACATTAAGAATCTGGCATGACACGGGTAAGAAAAGATTTGTACACAAATCTAAAGTAATGGCACAAACCTTAGAAAACGACCTTCAGTCTATAGTGGAATAGGGCCTTAAATGAACACAAGCCTCATCAAGTTGGACCCCCTCAACAATCCATCGATATAACAACAGCACTCCCAAGTTGTGTTGTTATCTTCACAATGTCAATAACACCAAAACTGATGGAATACAGAAAGGCAAATCTGTTTTCATTAATGGAATTCACAAGAGTTCGGCCAACATTGAATTAGAGATGTATCGTGAGGACTCTGTGCAACTCAGATGAACAGATTCAAATTAGAACCCTCAGAATTGGTGTACAACTAGAAGAGCAATCTACAAACTAAAGACTTTGTCCTATAAAAGTTAAATTTCACATTTATTATTATTCAAAAACTTTTCTTAATGAAGCTAAACAGTTTAACTGGGAAAACAAATGTTTGGATTTTCAGGAAGGATTCTCTCTGAAAGAGCGAATTCGTTGGAGAGCCCTGAAGACCGAGCTTCAAATACACAGAGCTGCTGGAGAAATTGGTCTGTGAAAGATTATGCACTCGTCCTCCTGATCATCCTTGATAATTATCTCTAAGGACTCCAAACTTCTCTGGCAGAACTAAAACTAAATTTGGACAAAGAAGAATCAAAATCTTGTATCTAAGATCCCTGAAGAGAGATTAAAGTCCAAATCACTGTACGCTGATCACATACTCAAAATTATTTAAACAAACGTTTGCTCTATCCACTCCAAATTGGATGAACTTCAATCCATTATCGTAGCTGAGAAAGCAAACTGGTAGTGATAATTAAAACTTTGTTATGCTCAAAAGTAAAAGAAGCAGATATTCACCTGCAGTTTCACTTCATTTCACTAAGAAAAGGTGGATGAGTTATGGTGTATACAAGATCTTCGCTCAAGCCATCTCAACTTCAACTCCTTCCTAATATTCACACATCTGATAAATTTGATGCTGTTCTCTGCAATATAAACATGTGCAGACAAAGTATTCCTGTACTTTCTGTATGTCGCAGTCCAAGTTCTGCAGATGCTGATAATCAAAGTTTCATTAATGCTATGAAAGCTGTCTCCAAAATCACTTGGGAGACTTTAATGCACCGACTATTGACTGGGAATCAAGCTTATCTGTTTCCAATTGTGTAATCTACCTCTCGACACGAGGGAGGAATGTTTACTATACCAGCATGTTACAAAATTTACAAAAAACAGCTCTAGTCTATGACCTCCCCTGTTCTGATTTTCATGAAAAACACTCGTCTATCTGAAACCACTATCAATAATTTCCCCACTTTTTATCTGTGCCTAAACCTAAATGTAGACCCCATGAACAAAGCTTATTTCTTAGAATTGCATGTCCGTGGAACTCTCTTCCATTTTCCTGCTTTCCAACTACAATATGGTTGTCTTCAAGTCTAAAGTGAACAAATTCTTGATGAGCCATCCCCTTAAGTAATCCAATTAACTCAATTTCCACTACTAACAATGACTACGACATGTTCCCCTTGACAACTGTACACTCATTAACCCGTATCCTCGAGTGGCTTCAAGGCCTTGATAAGTGGTGACTCCTTTATAAAAAAAAAAAAAGTCGTCAGTGCATCACCTTGTGTTCATTTGTTATCCTAGTTTCGTTTGTTCTCTGTGAATTTTACCTCCAAATAATACTATTGAACTGATGTTTACCAAATGCAGTTCTAAGGTGTTGCATGCACACCTCGTTTGCACCACCTCTTGTTTCAGATGGTACAGTGGGGGAGGAGATGGCTGGTTACTTTTAATGCATCTAAAACCAAGCTCCTATCTTTACATCATCAACGCTTTGATCCCCATCTGGCATCAATTGAAATGGATGGCTCTCGTCTAGGAGAAGCTCCATGTTTTGATAAGCTTCTAGACTTGACCTTTACTCCTGACCTGAAATGAAACACATACATCAAGTCAGTTGCCAAGGTCACTGGAAAAATGGTAGGATCCTTCTACCGCTCCAGAAGATATCTTACCCCTGATGCAATTCTCTATCTATATAAAAGCCAAGTATGTCCAAGGATGGAGTACTGCTGCCACATCTGGGCAGGAGCTGCTAAAAACAGTCTATCCTGCCTTGACAGAGTACAAAATAGGCTTTGTGGCCTAGTCGGGGATGCCCTTTTCTTTTCTCTGCAAATTCTCTTCCACAGGAGAGACGTTGCAAGCCTGTCTTTGTTTCATCGTTACTACCATGGCAGGTGCTCGTCTAAGCTCTAATCTTTGGTCTCCCTTGCTAATCTTTCAAGATAAACACCCATCTAGCTGAAACCACTGTCAAAAACTTTCCCCACTCTTTATCTGTGCCAAAATCAAAACGTAGATTCCATGAACAAAGCTTCTTTCTTAGAAGTGCACGTCGGTAGAACTCCGTTCCGGTTGCCTGTTTCCCCACCTGATTACAACCTTGATGTCTTCAAGTCCAATATAAACAAATTCCTGATGAACTGCCCCCTTAAGTAAGACACTAAGTAAGACATTTTATCAAATCTCCAATACTAACGTACTGTACACACAATAACCCTTATTCTCGAGTAGCTTCCAGGCCTTGATAAGTGGTGACTACCTTCTAAAAAAAAGAAAAAGATGAGAAGAAAATTTGCTGTTATGAATCATGATCTAGTAGTTTCCAACGAGTATGGCCTCACTGAGTATCAGACTGTTGAAACAATGTGGGCAGAAAAAAAGAAATTTCTGTTGCACTTTACAGATATGTCAAAAAGCACTAAAACACAAGAAGTGTAAACCAAAGATTATTAGTAAAATTCTTTGTGAAAGCAAATGGAGAAACGCATAGGTACATTATCAAGAGACAGTGTTTGAGACGGCTTATGAGGTCTACAGGAAACAATGCAATCATATTGAACATAGGGATGTGCAGAAGGAGGGGGGGGCTATTTTGAAAGATAGCTCGCGCTTGATGTTGGTCACAACTGAAAGTGTTTTTATGCTCACCTGCAAAGAAATTAAAAAAAAAAAAATTGGAAAACCAAATCGTAACTATGCAATTCTGAAGGAGAAAAAAGTTGAGCATTCAAATCAACAAATACTTTCTCATTGCTGATATTTTTGCAAATATATTAAAAATTGACGACGGCAGAGGACCTGCAACACTGCACTAATTCAGTCAATCACCACCTCTCAGAGTAAGATCAAGAAGCAGCATTTGTCCTTGCACGTAAATAAGAGTCAAAGTCTAGATGAACTACATCCAACAATTTTATGAACTGTTGTATCTGAACTAGCTGAATCTTTAGTAGCCCTGTTCAACCTTTCATTGAGTAATAGAGTTATCCTATCTTTAAAAAAAGGTTATAAAGACAAAGAAGACCCAATGAATTACAGATCAGTGAGACTCACCTAACAGTCTCAAAATCAATGGAAGTTCTACTCAAGCAAGCAATCACGGTTCATCTCATATCTATTGCTACCATCTCTCCATCTCACCATGGTTTCATTCTTAAATGTTCATGTCGCACAAATTTACTTGTATACGAGTATAATGGACAATGGAGATACTGGTGACATTATCTTTTTGGACTTTTCCAAAGCCTTTGATGCTGTCAATCACTGTTTATTTTTACATGAACTCAACACCTATGGCTTTCATGAATCAATTATAAAGAGGATAAGATCTTTTCTTAGTGATCAGGCGTACACGGTTCAGATAAATGACAGATTTTCATCTGAGATGGATGTTTGCAGTGGTGTTTCTCAAGATTACCTGCTGGATCCTAGCCTCTTTCTCCACGATATCAACAACATGCCAGGTATAATTGGGGGGACCGTGCTTCTTTCCATGTCTTAAAATGGCCTATTGAATAGGATTTAGACCTTAATGTCGATAAATGCTGCCATATTGCAGGGGGTTCTCCATCCAACTCAGCTCTTGCTTTCAGGAGTGACACTGCTCTACTCAAGATGACCCATCCTTCAAGCCATTTTAACGTTGCTTTCAGGCTACTCACAAAGCAAGGAGTCTCCTATGATGTTCTTTTTGCAAACTCACACCTGAAATATTTATTCCTCTTTATGTCTCCCTCGTAAGACAATTATTATCATGCCCAGCCCTATATTTAATATGTGATATTCAACATCTGGAAAGAGTTCAAAGACTGGCTGCTTGAATGGTGTCGGGTCTATCAGATCTGCCCTATAATAGCCGACTCAAGAAGCTTAACCTTTTCTTCTAGCACAGACAATTACATGGTGATCTGATTTCGGCCTACAATCTCTTTAATGGACATTATGATATTCCTCAGAACCTTTTATTCACTCCTGTGGCAGAAAGAGGATTACGGGGACACTAGATGAAACTTTTTCGCTTACGATTTTGATTGAACCGTGTTAAGTTTTGAGACATTGTGTTGAACAAAGATGCCGCCGTAGTTCAGATCAGTAACCAAGATGGCGGCCAAGAATCAAATGCGGTCCGTGGCGTAGTTAACGACGAACTGATTTAATCCAAAATTCAACAATTTTTATAATAATTTTGAAACGTTTTCATTGGTTGTTTAGCACAGCTGGTGCTTATAAAAATGATTGGCGAATCCATTCGTCTCATACCCCCATTACTCGTCTGATGGGGAAGGTCTCCTAGTGGCTTCGGCTGCAGGGAGACAGGGTAGTACACGTCAAGAATTCGTCACTTGACACTCAGCCCAACAGGTGAGGGGCCGGGAACCGGCCAAGCACCTGTTGGACTGAGGTACGCCGCCTGGGTAATACCTAGGAGGTCCACCCTCCCAGGCCTTGCCACCGGGATTTCCGGTGGGGCAAGTTTATTGCTTGCTGCCTGAGGCGCCCCGACCGAGGAATGCCGACGGGGTTACTCAGGCAATTTTTTAAATTGCAGGAGTGCCCCTCCTTTAGGGGAGCCTGCGGGGTTCTCACTTTCCAGCCTTGTGCCACATAATGCTGATGTGGGCAGCATTTAAATATATACCCCCATTAGGAGCCAAAAACATTTTACACCCCCCCCCCTTTTTTGGCATAATGGAAAAATCCTTTTAGGTTCAATTTTGGTTTGACTTGAGAAAAGGAAAGAAAAATAAATAAATAAAAATAAAAATAAACAAAGAAAAATGAACCAATAAAATAATTGTTTTGTTTTTTTTATCTTCTTCTTGTTTTGGGGGAATTTGTCTTTATTCTCATTAGTCAAAAAGAATTATTAATATATTGGTATAATGTGTGCAAAAAGAAGCCATTTTTTTTTATGACATTGAGTTTTTTTTTGTTTTTTTTGATACATAAAAATAAACACTTTTCAAATATATATAAACATACAAATAGAATACTTTTCAAATACATATAAACATATGCACAAATATACATTTTTCTTTTTTAAATTTTTTTTTTACAAAAACTGGAAACATTATGTTAGGTATTAGTTGGTTAATTTGGTTAGTAAGGTAGAAATGGTCGCAGTTTAACGTCGTGCCTGGGACAATTTACAATTTTTTTTTTTTTTTTTGTGATTTTGACTGTTCATACTTCTCTTTTTGGGTTTCTGAAAAGAGATTTATTCATAATTAGATTCCAAAAAGTTCGGTTATAAAATGTCTTAATTTTATTCTTTTTATAGGTTTAGTGAAAATGTCAGCTATATTATTTTCAGACGTCACATAAGTAAGAGTAATAGATTTTTTCCTTATTTCATCCCTTATAAAATGATATCTGATATCAATATGCTTCGACCTTTGATGAATCATAGAAGTATTTGCTAATAAGATACTGCTCTGATTATCACAATGAATTACTATAGGTTTTTTAATTAGATCTGGTTTTAAAATAGATTTTAGAAGGGTGTTCAGAAAAATTGCCTCCTGCACGGAATGAGTAAGAGCCACATATTCTGCTTCACGAGTAGAAAGGGCAACAACTTGTTGCTTTTTAGTTTTCCAAGAGATCATACGTCCAGTCTTTGACAGTCTAAAACAATACTCAATATACTTTTTCTATCCTCAGAGTTACACCAATCTGAATCCGAAAAGCCTTCTAAATTTAGAGGATATGTAGACTTTTTAAATATTAAAGATTGTTCCTTGGTTCCTTTTAGGTAACGAAGGAATTGTTTTGCATGATTAAGGTCTTTAATTGTCAGTTTCGATAAGTTTTGAGATAGCCTTGTTACAGTGTAACATATGTCAGGCATTGTTGCGGTCATCAGGTAGATGAGGCTCCCTACAATTTCCCTGTATATTCGATTATCTATGAATTTTGTTTCGGTCCCTATATTTTTATTTATGTCCATTTCGACGGGAGTTGAACGCGGCTTACAATCTTGCATTCCGAACTTGAGTAGAATTTTTTCAATGTATCATGATAGTTATAGTTTCATTTTCACAGATAAATTTTATACCAAGGAACCATGACAGTCGTCCAAGATCGGCCATTTTAGATTTTTTATTTAATTCATTTTTAATATCTCTTAAAGTGTTGTCACAGTTTGAGGCGAGTAATATATCGTCAACCCAAAAAAACAAAATCAACAATTTATTACCTACATGTTTGGTATACATGCACACGTCTACGGGACATTGTTTGAATTCCTGTTCTATTAAATAATTATGGAGTGTTAAATTCCAATTGTGTGCATTTTGTTTTAGTCCATATAATGATTTATTTAATTTCCACGCCCAATTTTTATTTTTCATTTTAAATCCCTCTGGAGGGTAAATGTAGATTTCACAGTCAATCGGAGCACTTAAATAAGTATTTTTTACATCCATTTGATGTATTTTTAAATTGTATTGAGCGGCAAGTTGTAATAAAATCCTAATTGTCGTTAAATTTGTCGGTGAAAATATTGCAAAATATTCCACTCCAGAAATTTGTGAAAAACCTTTTGCAACAAATCTTGCTTTAAAAGTTTCACTGCCAGAAGCTGTGATTTTTTTGGAAAAAACCCAGCGTGAAGAAATTATATTTTTATCTGTTGGTTTTGCCACTATTTCGTATGTGTTATTTTCAAATAAAACTTTCAATTCGGATACCATAGCTTGTTACCATTCTTGGTGATTTTCTGAATTAATTGCCTCATTATAACTTTCCGGTGCGCTGTTCAACGAATAACAGTAATCCACGGCATAATTCTGTATCTTTTCAATTTGTAAGAAGTCTGGGTTTTTTCGCTCCCTTATTGGGTATCGACGTGTCTGGTTAATATTTTTGTCAGAAGTTCTACTGTAATTGTCATCGTTATTAATATTTTCATTGTGATCGATTAAGATACTAGGTGATATTTCACGTTTTCCATCCACTGGATTGCCATTTTTTAAATTTAATGTATCATTGAATTTTACACATCTAACCCTTTTTATGGCATTTTGGTTTGGGAAGTAGATTAAATATGCCAGACTATTTTTATCGTAACCTACGAAAGTACCTTTTTCGCTTTTAGTATTTAGTTTACTGGTGTTTTCTATAAATGTAAAACAATCAGAACCAAATAGATACATTCTGTTCATTTAAGGTTTTACACCGCAAAACGCTTCATACAGCATTGTTCCTAGCCTCTTATTGAACGATCTATTTCTGATATATGCTGCTGCCATTAAAGCGTACGTCCATAAACTATGCGCTAATTTCGATTCGATAAGTAGGCATCTTGTCATCTCAAAAAGGGTTCGCCATGCCCTTCCAGCGGTGCCATTTTGGAAGGGGGAATACGGCGCTGATTTTTCATGTTTAATACGGTGGTTAATTAATAGAAGTTCAAAGTCTTTACTAGTAAATTTAGTCCCATTGTCTGAGCGAATACATTTTATAGAACCGTACGGGGCAACATCAGCTAAATATTTCTTAGTGGCGAGGAAAGTGTCGGATTTGTTTTTTAGAAAATAAACCATAATTAAACCGGAAAAATCATCAATAAAGTTCAAAACGTACCTTAGATTATTTCTCCCCCGTCGGGCTGATCGGATCTGCTAAGTCACAATGCACAAGTGAGAGAATTTTCGTAGCTTTTTTGTCTGGTGTTCGGCTTATATATTTTGTCATTTTCCCCTGTGCACACACATCACAATTTGGGAGATCGTCTGAAGGTATTATTTTCATGCCTTCGACTATATTTGGTAATTTATTGATATCAGCTGTATTGCAGTGTCCTAGAATTTTATGCCAGGTTTCCAAGTCGTGACAGGCATTTTTTGAGGGAACCATACTTTTTAAATAATATAGTCGGCCATTTTCTTTAATGTTAAATACAGTTCCATTGGGGTATGTCAATTTTGATGTATTTTGGCCAAATTGTATATTCGCGCCTTGTTTAATTGCAGCCTGCATGGAAAATATGTCTTGCTTAAATGTAGGTATAAACATAGCATTTTTTAGAATACAGTTACAGATTTCGCCTTTATTATTTTTTAGGGATATTTTAGCATCGCCTCTTTTCAAGACTATATCATTTATTTGACTACCGTCGGCAAGTTCGACAAAATGACTTTGAGGATTAAAGTTTGAATCAAAATTAATAAAATCAGATTCCTTGCTGATAACGTGCGCTGTAGCACAGTCTACAAGGAGTTTTTACCGTTTGTGGTATTGTCAAAGTTACATGTGAATAGAAACGTATGTTCTTCCTCAAAGAGTCCATTTTAGAGCATTTATATCGACATTGGAAACTTTTGTGGTTGGGTTGTCCACAATTATATCAGATACTTTTATTCTTTTTCTTGGGAAAATTACTTTTGGAGAATACGTTGCGGTGAGGTGCATAATTTGGTAGTGTCTGCTTTCGAGAAGCATTTTTGAACTTCATAATATTGCTGGAGTTATTATTGTCCACGAGCATATGATTAGTCTCTTCGTAACTGCGCAATGCCACTTTAAATTCGCTGAAATTTATGGGTTTGTGTTTCTGAGTTATAACAGTTGTAAATGGTTTAAAATTGGCTGGAAGTCCCTTGAGGGCCATTGATATCAACAAGCTATCGCTTATTATTTCACTTGAGAGTTTTAAGGCATTGGTGGTTGTTTCTGCCCTTATAACGTAGTCGTGATCGTTTCATCCTCGTTACATTTCAGAGACATTAGCTCTGTATATAGGGATATAATTTTCGGTTTCCCTTTTGATAAATAATGTTCTCTTAATATGTTCAATGCTTTTCGTCCATCATCCAATGCGTCTCTTATTATCCGAGACAGACTTCTATCGTCTAAACATTCAATCAGTTCTGCAAAAACAGTCGCGTTCTTTTCAAGAAATTCAGGATCGTTTGGATTCTCTGTTGGAGATTGTATGACTTTGTGTAGTTTTTGAATCCTTAGATATCCCAGAAATGTTACCTGTCACAATTCGAATTTAGATTCCGATCCGTCAAAGAAAAGACGATGGCTGGGCGCATAACCTGTTAAGTTTTGAGACATTGTGTTGAACAAAGATGGCGGCGTAATTCAGATCAGTAACCAAGATGGCAGCCAAGAATCAAATGCGGTCCGTGGTGTAGTTAACGGCGAACTGATCAAATCCAAAATTCGACAATTTTTATAATAATTTTGTAAACGTTTTCATTGGTTGTTTAGCACAGCCGGTGCTTATAAAAATGATTGGTAAATCCATTCATCTCATACCCCCATTAGGAGTCAAAAACATTTTACAAACCGAAGGAGGGCTGCTTCCTCAATCAGAATCCGTGGATCTTCGAATAGACTTCCAAGTAAAGTACTAAATGCAACAACAATGCAATAATGAAGATAAATTTAGACAGGTGTTGAACTATTGTGTCCTTTTCTCTGTAAATTTTTAACGCCTTTTCCCTACATGACATTGAAGTACAAGCGTCTTATGTTTTGCTAAATAGATTGAATTGAACTGAATATATATGGCAGTTGGCTGTGTGTATGTTTGTATAAAATAAAAAAAATACCTATAAAAATATATTAGCGAATATTTAGCAAATATTTTTTATCCATTTTTAATTAAAGACAAACAAACAAAAAAAAGTACAAATGTCTTTTTAAAGTAAACACTATGTAAATATATGTTACTGTGACATAGGCTGACATATATTTGGTGGGTTTCTAACAGTATTTTGTATAGTTTTTTTATTTTTAACTCATTTTCCCAAACTTACAGTCTCAAAGAGAGAGTCGGGCGCCATTTTTAATTTTCCAATACATCAGTAAACACTGTATGTTTTTCGAGATGAATAAACATGTTACATTAAATAAAAACACTAAAAATTTATCCAGTTAGGTAGAAAAGTAACTTATTTTGCCTTTGATAACATTTATTTGCTATATATTTGTTTTTTTGACAACTTTTTCGAATCTATGTGTATAGTAATAGAAACCTAAAAAAAGAAAAGGTCTGCCAGAAGAACAGAAAACTAATTCTTCATGTAAATCATTAGATTGGTATAAGGATTGGCCTTAGTGGAATAAGTAATACTTGTATACTTTGAATGCTTGTAGTCATGTTAGAAATAAAGTTTTAAACTGCTGAGTGAAAAAAAAAAAAGAAAAGATTACTAGCTGCAGAAAAACACAAACCCGGATGAACAAGACGGGTTAAACATTAGGAAAAAAATTCAAGTACAATTTCTTAACATTGGGTTGGCCAAAAAGTATGTTTGTTTTTTTCTTTTCTTTTTTCTTTTCTTTTTTCTTTTTTTTTTTTTTTTTTGCATTTTCACCCCAAATAAGGCACAGTGCCACTTTGATGTAGGGGGCTACTATCTGGGACATAATTTGCAGGGGTGCTATATAGGGAGTTGAGCAGCAAGATGTCTGTTTACATTACACTTGAACTTCTGCATGTCAGTACAGTCAGGGAAGCAAGAACCCGGAAAGGAATTCACAAGGCTAGCAGTCATAGGGAAGAAACTATTAGAGTAGAAGGCTGGGGATTTCTACTGTGTAGGGGTGAAATTTTGCTGCTCGTCGGGTTTGTCAGGGGTATTTATGTTGAAGGCTTTCTGGCATCTGGGGATCTCTACTGTGTAAGGGTTTATTTTTGCTGCTTGTTGTTAGATTTGTCGGAGTATTTATGTGGAGGGGTACAAGAGCTTGTAGTTCGTCGGAGCACCTACCTAAAATAGGCAGAGGGATTTTTTTAAAGTGGATATTAATACAATTCATTATCTATACTCGATTTGGAAATCTTAAGAAGGTTTGCAGGTTGTCTGGTTGTTAAAAGCCAAGTACGTCCAAAGATGGAATACTGCTGCCATATCTGGGCAGGAGTTGCTAAAAACAGCCTATCCTGCCTTGACAGAGTACAAAATCAAACTTCGTGGCTTAGTGGGAGATGCCCTTTTCTCTACCCTGCAATCTCTCTCCCACAGAAGAGACGTTGTGAGCCTATCCTTGTTTTATCGTTATTTCCATGGCAAGTGCTCGTCTGAGCTCCAATCTCTGGTCCCCCCTCGCCAATCTTTCACGAAAAACACCCGTCTAGCTGAATCCACTGTGAAAAATTTCCCCCACTCTTTATCTGTGCCTAAATCAAAACGTGGATTCCATGAACAAAGCTTCTTTCTTAGAACTTCACGCCTGTGGAACTCTGTTCCGTCTGCCTGCTTCCCACCTGACTACAACTTGGATGTCTTCAAGACCAACGTTAACAAATTCCTAATGAACCGCCCCCTTAAGTAAACACTTTCAAATCTCCACACTAACATACTGTACTTGCAATAACCCTTATCCCTGAGTGGCTTCCGGGCCTTGATATGTGGTGACCACCGTGTAAAAAAAAAACAAAAAAACTATGGCTTTCGTGTGCTCATTGTAGATAATCTTTGACCGGACAGAGCAAGGACCATCTTTCTTTGAACAAATTTCCCTTTTGGAATTGAACAACTCATTTCTGACACACCCATTCTGTAACAGTATTCTCTCTATACTCATAACATTTGTAGATTTCTTTTTGTACTTTTAGTAGTAAAAAAAGCATTAGATGTCGGAAGTGCTCTGCTTGATCTCAAGATTTCAAAGCCTGAAATACAAGCAAAAATGTAAGAACTTCTCTGCTCAAAGGTTTATAACACACTGACGTCAACATACTCCCCGAATTTGAAGAATAGTAATAAATAAAAACGATCTTTAGTAGACCGAAAAAGATTGCATTCACAAAAAGAACAAACAATTTGTATAACCCAATAATATTAACCCATTAAATCCCAAGGTATCTAATTTTTGTATTGAGTTGAAACCTTGTGTAAAAATTGGTTTAGAATACACAAATTGAAAGGAATGTTATTTATTTTATTTAGAAAATGAAATATTGACTCTTCTATAATTGGATACATGTGATATATTGTAGAAATCAAGAGGCTATATATTCAAGATAAAATTTACACATTATAAGGAACAAAGCAATTCACATTGCATTCCATTGCACCTTTTTGCAATACTATTGCAAGACTCATTTATATAAGTTCGTATATATCTTTAGACAAATAGCAAATTTCACAACAATTTTAAAGAAGGTTTCAAAAACTTTTGGCGCAAAGTTGATGAATATAGATGGAGTAAACTTTTTGCCGATTAAAAGCTGGCAAAAGTTATAGACCATTGACTTAGAATGAGTGCTTTGTGCCAAATTGATGGTTGAATATGGTTAAATTTGTGCTCATTTTTGTATTAAATACTATCAATCCCTAATTGTGCAGATTATGGATACTATAATACTTAATTCACTGCACCTTATAAGAACAAAGGATCATACAAAGTTTCAGTCAGGTCAGCCCAGCAGTTTCCAATAAAAAATGGGATAGGCAGACAGACAAAGAGTAAGGCAGACTAATAGAAATATTATAAAAATTTATTTGGTATTGACTGGATGGAAAACTCAAATTGTGGCGCATGCTAATTAATTCATTTTGTCAATAACATAAAAACCTGATCACCGAGGCAAAGAAATTAATGAAAGAAAGTTATCTGGAAGTCTTTTCTGGGATGGGTTTGTATGGTGTAATAAGATGACAGTAAATTTCAAGTTGAAATTGGCTTGTAAAACACAGGCAGGTTAAGACTCAGGTAGAAATACACTCAGTATTTTAAACACTTTTACGCATGTATGAGACATCCAGCAATCTTTGTTGGCAGGAAGAGATAAACCAGTTGCTGAACGGGATGTCATAAAGATAAGACATTAAGAGCATACTCACATTCTTTGCCAGAAAACGGTAAGTTGAGATGAAATACTAGAACTTAACATTCCATTTTTAGCTGGAACCTCTCTGCTAAGCAAATTCACCTCATATTTCTACGTTTTTTTTTCTAAATAAAGTTGATTTTTATTAAAGTGGAGATGTTGGTATTTTATTTGGAACTTGGTGACTTCCTGTGCTTATGCCGTTCAGATCAGATCCATCCGATACCTACTTAGTACAACTGAATGAAATGACTATCTTATATCTCAACATTCAATTGGCCAACGGGCCAAGATCACAGTGTAGTATTAGTAGTAGGGATTAGTCATCTGGGATGTCAGGGGAGGAGATCCACTTCCGGTGAAGCTGGGCACCAGGCATGGGAATAATGAATAACTCCAAATTCTTCCTGACCTGGTGATTGTCCCGAAACATGTTGCCCCTCAATACCATACAACGCAGTGCCAAACTAGTGAGTTTGCCTGAGTGTCCCTGTTGCGGAACCTCAGCAGAAGAAACACCAGAGTACGGTTTCTTCGATTGAAGTGAACTCCATCAGTACTGGACGTATATCAACGAGGTGACGACTCACATCGATCCCAAGTATCCTTGCCTGCTGAACGTGTCCCTGGTCGTGCACAATGCCAGGCCGCTGTGGAGCAAGGAGAAACAAATAGTGTTTCTCATGACCTGGCAGTCGCCAGAATGGTTGTGTGGACATCGAGACTGAATAGGGAGCATAGGGTTGAATCTTGGTCAGATCAGGATCTGGTCGCATTCTTCAAATACCAATTGAATGTCAAGATCAGGACTGATAAGAAGAGATTACATTTCACGGCTTTCGAAAGACGATGGATTAAGGCAGTGAGCTTGTGCGTACGGAGCCAAGTTTGAGTATGTGTTCCCTGCCTAGGCATGGCGCACACGGCTCCTAGTCTTGCCGGATCCCAGTTCCAGTAAGGTAAGCCTTGTTTCTCTTAGCTAGCCGAATGAATGGTCCCCCTCTCCTCTCCCTAGAGAGAACTCCAAATTGCCTGCCCCCTCATTTTTTTTCCCCCCAGCTTTTTTTTCCCCCCAAACTTTAAGTGTACCCCCCAACTTCCCCATCTTTTATTTTGTCCCAAACTTAGTTTTTCAAACTCCTTAGGGATCGACCTGCTTGTTTTCGGCCTTCATCAAGCTGGAAAACAGTGGGCGGTCTGCCATCTGGCAAAGGTTGGAAGGGCCTTACTAACAACATTTTTCTTTTTAGATTGTCCCTCCCCCTCCCCACCAATGAAATCTTTTTTTACTCTTGTTGAATTTGTTTATTTATAAATAAAAAACAATCAATCTTTTCTGTTATATAAAAATTTTTTGAAAAAATCGATTTGATTTGGAAATATTAAGTAGGACAGCCCCTGGAGTGATTATTGCAAGTTAAAACTTTAGTTAGGGATACCCTTTAGACAATTAAAAAGATACGGTGACAAGGATGACTACAGACCCTCCTGTCCATTTTTTGAGTTGTGTAACGGGGTCCCAGGCGATGCCAGGTATCCTGTTTAGCTAGATGAAGATGGGAGAGGATGAGGTATAGTTAGGGGGGGGGGGGCATGCTGACGCTTGGTCAAGGAAAAATAGATGTTTAAGAGATTTCTGTCCACCAGAGAGAAATAGTATCTTTTTCAGTGAAAAGAAAATATAAAATCTGATAATAGGATTCGTTGGAACAAGAGATTGTTTTTCTAGTTGGATTTGGTAAAAATGAATTTTAACTACTAATTGAGTGAGCAGGTACAATGACTTGGGTTCAAAAGGTCTGCTTTGGTGTCTGAGAGATGTTGTCATTTGGGTCCACCTGTTGTATTTAACTACCAGACCACCAAGCCAGTGATAAGTTAGTTGGACATATAAATAAATAAATTGAACCTAGGGAGAAATATCATCATGAAAGAGGAAGAAGAGGGTCACAAGAAAATAGAAAATGAAAAGAATAAAATAAGGGGATAGAGAAAGGAGTTCACGAGAGAAGAAAAAGAATTAGATAATGGGATAGAGAAAAAAAAGAGGTTCAGAGGAAAAAAAAAAGAGAAAAGTAATCTTCAATATGACAGAGGGGGAAGAGGCCAGTTTTATAAAAACGATTGGCTTTTTAGAGTTAGGATCTTTTTACTGGCTGGCATCGAGGCGTTCACATCGCTCTCAGCCCGCCTGGTGGGAGGGGGGACCCTCAGAAGAGCTAAGTCGAAAAGCTCTTGTTCTTAGCTAGGAAATTAATTAGAGGAACTTAAGTTATACAACCTGCATCATGAAGCTCGGATCAAAGGACTCGACTTTAAACAAATGTAAAATGATTTATGAACAATTATTTTGTTTAGTTTTTACGAAAATGAACCAGAGTTTTTCTTTGTTTCTCGATTGCCGGCCTAACTGAAGATGCAGTTTATTTCAGGTATGCCCTGACGCCAGATGATGAAAGAGATAGACTGGATCCAGCACGAAGCCAGAGTGACGGCCGAAATCGACAATGTTGCCACACGGACTTAGGGTCATGCACATTTCACGTGCTCTGAGCAGCAGAGAGATATTTTCCAGTGACCAGTGAGAGCCTGATCACCCTTGAGGGGTCCACCACTAGACAAGTAAGAATGTAGCCCTGCTGGGTTGCATCTCTGGTCCTGTGAGCCGGGAGCGATGAACACGGCCAGAAGTACATCACAAGTATGCTCCCGTGAACCAGGTTAGCGATGGATGCGGCCCGGCCCTCGGACAAGAGAGGGCGTTAGGGTTATAGTTGGCCTTGTGCCTAATTGTTTACTTTTTGTTTATTATTTGTAATTTTTACATTTACAAAAATTAAATGATAAAAATCTCACAGTGTAGTATCTGTTCTGATGCTACATTTCACATTTTCTGTCCTCGGTCAGTGGAGAAATTCTTCATGACTAAGATAATTTTTTTTTTTTTTCTTATCCAGAGTGCCCCTTTTTGGGGAGCTGGATTTTTTCCACATTAAAAACCGATCTTGTGTCTAACTCTGCCCTCGGGGGGGGGGGGGGAGCAAGTAAATAGGAACATTCCATTCATATCAACAAATCCACAATAAGGACATGCAATCAGTGTGTGAAAAAAAAAAACGAAAGAAAAAAGAAATGTGCCCTTCGTCTTTTCACGATGATGAACTCAACAAATTAAAAAGAACCAGGGTCTTATCGAAAATGAAGTATAGTACATGGGCATGGTAATTATTTCTCTCCCACAGTGAGAAGATGTGACACAAGGGTCGGAAAGTGGGATTAAAAAACTAACACCCCTTCTGGAGAAGCATTCTGGCCTGAAAAAAGTGCCTGGACAGCCCCGTCGGCATTCCCCAATAGAGGCGCCTCAAGCGATTAGCAATAAGTTAACCCCTTCTTTTTTTTTTTTTTTTTTTTTTTACAAAGGAGTCACTTATCAAATCCCGGAGGCCACTCGAGGATAAGGGTTAATGAGTGTATGGTAGTCAATGAGACAATATCATAGTAATCGTTAGTAGTGGAAATTTGGTAAAGGGGAACGGCTCATCAAAAACTTATTTATGGTGGATTTGAAGACGACCATATTGCAGTCAGTTGGAAAGCAGGGAAACGGAAGAGTTCCACAAGCGTGCAGTTCTAAGAAAGAAACTTTGTTCATGGAATCTACGTTTAGGTTTAGGCACAAATAAAGAGTGGGGAAAATTATTGATAGCGGTTTCAGTTAGACAAGTGCTTTTTGTGAAAGTTTGGCATAGGTGAGACCATAGATTGAAGCTAAGATGAATACTTGCCATGAAAATAACAATATAGCTCGCAACATCTCTTCTGTGGAAAGAGGTTGTAGGGAAGAGAAAAGGTACTCAAAGAGAGAAGGTAGAGCCTGGGAGAGTGGACCTCCTAGAACTGCACATAACCAGAAACATACCACAGTCAATAGGGAAAATAGCCTTTTCAAAAATGGCCTAGACTCTGCTGATATTGGGGTCCGAGGTTAATAGTAAGAAAGTCACAACAGAAACAAAGAGATGGGGAGGGGGAATGAGATTAAGAAGCAAATAATTAAAGAGACACCGTAATTAAAGAGTGAGCAAATAAGATCACAGCGTAGTATTTGTTCTGATGCTACACTTAAGTTAATTCGTCCTTAGTCAATGGAGGGGAAACCTTTCTATTCTAAGGCAATTTTTATTTTTGCCTACTTCCACAGTACCTCTGTTTGGGGAGCTGGTTTCCCTCACAGTAAAAACGACCTTGTGTCACATATTGCTTTCATAGGGAAGCAAATAAATACCAATAAGGTGTACAAAACAAATAGGGTCGGAGGAATGATAGTAAGAGGCAAAAGAGAAATAGACACATCAATTAGAGGGTGAGTAAATAAAGTATATGAAATAAAAAGAGAGGGGGGGATTTGAAATGTGAGTAAGGAGTGACGATGACCAAGTGGTTAACGACATGAACTGAAAAAACTGTGTACCAAGTTCAAGTCCAGTTTCATAAAACACTTCCATGTCAAGCACACATTTGAGCTTGTGTCTAGTCCCCTAGAAAGGAGGTAAATAAAATAAATTAGAGAGTGAGTAAATAAAAGAGTATATACAAAGCAGCAGATTTGAGAAATGAGAGTAAGGGAGAGAGGGGGTATAGGGGCACATTAATTATACAATGCGTAGATAAAGGGTATAAAATTAATAAAGGGTAAGAAATGAGAGTAAGACGCTGAGAAAGATACACAATAATTAGAAGGTAACATTTCTGAATTTTTGAGATGAGAAGTAGTTATTTGTATTATGAGGACAGTAGTCCGTTGAATCCAAATAATATGGATAATTAGAAGGTAAGTTAATAAAGCATATTAAATCTAATATATAAAAGGCTATATGTCTGTCTGTCTGTCTCCATATTTTCAAACTCTATCACTTCCGAAATTAAAAGTCGCAGAGCAGCGCTAGGGGCGTCAAATGATTGGATTTTTTATGGGTCGTTTTTTTATGGGTTTTTAGCTGGTTAGAATAGTTTTTAAGGGATCAAAAATGGGTCAAAATTGAAAAAAAAATTGTCATACGTTTTGTACATTCATCTTAGTTTATTTTTGATATTTAATCAGTTCACATGCATGTCACGTTGGTACAGTGGGAACGTCACCAGCTTTGAATGTTACAGTTTTGCTTTCAGTTTCGATTCTAACGGATAGCACCCAAATAATTTTTTTTTTTCAGTTTTGAAATCACGACTCTATAATAATATATATGCTATCTGGACAAATTAAAATATCATATTTAAGCATATTTTATGACCCGGCAAAGCCCCCCCCCCCGGGGGGGGGGCTAATAAAAAAAAATTGAGGAATGAGAATATATATGATACAAATGCGGGTGTATCTTAGAGGTGTAGCTTTGAACCTTTATTATTCCTAATATTTAGAAATGACCTCTCTGATAATATTGTCTCTGTGATGGGTATATTTGCTGATGACACCACGTGCTATAACAGGCATGAGGGGAAAACAAATGAACGCATATCTAAGGGAATGGCAGAAACACTAGAGGAAGACCTCCAGTCTGTAGCGGAATGGGGACAAAAATGGATGGTCGCATTCAATGCTGCCAAAACTGAGCTTGTTTCCTTCAATAATTACAAAAAAAATCATCTCAACCATCAATAGCTATGGTTCAAG
The DNA here is from genome assembly GCF_053919585.1 of Euprymna scolopes. NCBI lineage: Eukaryota > Metazoa > Mollusca > Cephalopoda > Sepiida > Sepiolidae > Euprymna > Euprymna scolopes. Next base: position 22,953,262 of record NC_136495.1, read on the forward strand.
ATATATTATTTGAATGTACTTCTTTCAAACTCCTCAGCCTAACATTCACAGAGAACATGTTGGAACAGATACATTGACAGCATTGCCAAGGCCGCTGTAAGGAAGGTAGGCTTTCTATACTGCGCTAGAAAGTTACTTATGCCTGTACCTCTACAAGGCCACCATTCGCCCATGTATGGAGTATTGTTGTCACATTTGGGCTGGTGCATTTGCTACTAGTTTCTCACTCTTGGACAGGGTTCAAAAGAAAGTCGCCAACCTGGTAGGTCTTGAACTGTCATCTAAGCTTCAGCCTCTGTCCCATCGACGAAATATTGCATTCCTCTGCCTGTTCTACAAGTATTTTAATGGTGGATGCTCTGATGAACTACAAGCTCTCGACATAAATAACCCTGACAAACCCGAAAAGCAGCAAAATCCCACCCCTACACAGTAGAGATCCCTAGACGTAAGAAGGCCTTCTACTCTATTAGTTTCTTCCCCAGAACTGCTAGACTTTTGAACTCCCTTTTGGGTATCTGCTTTCGCAACTGTACTGGCATGCAGAAGTTCAAGTGTAATGTGAACCGACATCTTGCAGCTCAACTCCCTATATAGTATCCCTGCAACTAATGGCCCTGATAGTAGTCCACTACATCAAAGTGGCAATGTGCCTTGTTTGGGATGAAAATAGAAAAAAAAAAATAAAATAAAAAGAGGGAAATGATAAAAGAGACACATAAATTAGATGGTGAGTATTAAATAACTCTGGGATATCACATAAGAGTCAGAGAATTAAAGAAAGGGGCATATTAATTAGTAAGGAGATATAGGATAAAAGATAGACGGTAAGAAATCGGACTTGAGAGAGAAAAATAGACCTTATAAAGAGGGTGGGTAAGTAAAATGTATTACAGAAAAGAAAGAGGAGAAAAATGAAAGTAAAGGAATAATTAGGGTAGGATAATTTATGTGGTGAGTTGATAAAGTTTATCTAATTTATAAAACTCGCTATGTCTGTCTGTCTCCATATTTTCAAAGTCTATCTCATTCGAAACTAAAAGTCGCAGAGCGGCGCTAGAGGCGTGAAATGATTGGATTTTTTATGGGCAGTTCTTTTATTGGTCTTTAGCCGCTTAAAATAGTTTTTAAGGGACCAAAAATAGGTCAAAACTGAAAAAGTCGGTATACATTTTGTACATTCAGCTTAATTTGTTTTTTAATCAATTTGTATGCGTGTCATGTTGGTACAGTGGTAACGTCACCAGCTTTCAATGCTACAGTTTTGTTTTCGGTTTTGATTCTAGCTGATGGCACCCAAATACTTTTTTTTTTCTTTTAACTTTTGAAATCACAACTATATAATAATATATACGAAATCTGGACAAATTAAAATATCATATTTAAACGTATTTTAGGGCCGGGCAAGACCCTCAAGCTAGTTAAAGAAATAGAGATGAGAAATGTTTGTAAAACTTTAAAAAGAAAGACACTTTAATTAGATTATGATTAAATACAAAGTCTGAAACAAAGGTGGATAAATTTTTTAATGAAGGCAAGAAAGAGATACATTAATTAGAGGGTGAGTAAACAAAGTGTATAAAACAAATAAGGGAGGAGAGATAAATGTTTTCAAGAAAGAAAGAAAGAAAGAGACATTAATTAGAGGGTGAATAAACAAAGTGTATGAAACAAATAAGAAGTGATAAATGTTTTCAAGAAGGAAAGAAAGAATGTGACACATTTATTAGAGGGTGAGTAAGCAAAGAGTATGAAACAAAATAGGGAGGAAGGATAAATGTTTCAAGAAAGAAGGAGATGAAACAAATTAAGGCAGACTAAATGTTTTCTCAAAAGAAAGAGAGAAAGTGATACCTTAATTAGAGGGTGTGTAAATAAAGTGTATGAAAACAAATATGGAGAGTGAGAAATGTTTTTCATGGAGTCGCAAAATATAGAATGAATGCAGGAGAGATTAATACAGAGCGATCTGAAAGGGTAGGAGGAATACGGAAAAATAAATAAATACGACGAAGTCGGTTTAAATAGGAGGTAGAAAATAGAGAGAATCGGAGCGATGGCGACTTTGCGTAGGAGGAGGAGGTGACTTAAGGTGAGACTCAAGGCGCGTACGTGATACAGTTAAAAGAAAGAGGAACGAGCAACGACACAAGATTCATAGAGAGAGGGTGAATAATAATAACAAAGAATCAACCGGAGGGGGAGTGATGACACAAAATTCTACGAAGAAAGCGAAGGGTTGGGTTGACAGTGATCTGACGTTGGGGGTGGGTGCTAGATAGTATGGAAGTAGCGGGAGAGGGCGAAAGAACGTGATTGACATAAAGAGGGGGACGGATCAAATGAGAGAGATAACAGCTTGTGTATTGAGGGATGAGGAGGGGGGGGACAAAGTCTTATAAGAATCACACACGAACACACACACACACACACACACGTACATACCTACAAAAAGAGAGAAAGAGAGAGAAATGGGGAGAATGACTAGTACTGAAAAGAGAGGGAAAAATGAGAGTTTTAAAAGAGAGGGGAAAGGAAAGGTAAGAACTGCGCTCGAGATGGGAGGAGGGTGAAAAGAGACAGAGATGAGAACGACGTGGGGTGAGAGAGAGACAGAGGAAATAATGTGAAGAAGCGAGAGGAAAACGAGACAGAAAGACAGAGTGGAAGAAATAAATAATATGACATTGAAAGAAGTGGGGGGGGGGTATGAATAGTTTGGTTTACAGACAGAGAATTAGAGAAAGCGGGAGGAAAATAGAAGTAAGAGAAAGTGAAGTCAGAATCAAAAAAGGGAGTGTGGTATTGAAGAGCATAATAATGTATAGGGAGGGGCGAAGGAGAAAGAAAGAAAGAGAGAGATGTAGAAAGAGGGAAAAAGAAATCAAAGACACGCAATAGCAATAAATAAAAGAGGGGGGAAGAAGAAGAAGAAGAAGAAGAAGAAGAAGAATCAACAACTATATTTTGGGACACTTTTTACAGTGCATAAATAAATAATCCTATTGCTAAATGCTAAGCTATCGTTTGATTACGTTTTAAGGCGAAAGAGAGAACAGAGAAAGGCGAATGAAATGAGTATGAGGCGAAATAGAACCTAGTGGTTTAGTGTAAGGAGGGGGGGGAGTTTTAAGAAAGCAGAAGAAGAATTCTAATCTCATATTGCGTGGGAGGATAAGGTAAAAAGGAGAAGAAGCTTTCTATTGACCTAGTGCGTGGGAGGATAAGTTTAGAAAAAGAAAAGGAAAAAATGCAAGTAGAAATACAGTGAGAAGAAGAAGAAGAAGAAGAAGAAGAAGTAGTAGTAGTAGTAGTAGTAAAGGAAGAAAGAGAAGAAAAACAAATAGAAGAAAAAGAAATAGATGAAGAAGAAGCTTTCTACTGAGAGTTTAAAAAAGAAAAAACACAAGAAGAAGAAGAAGAAGAAGAAGAAGAAATATATTAGGAATCATTGTCTGATGTGGTAGATATAGAGGTATAAACAGTAAGGCGGGCGTGTACTTCGAATAACCACTTACAACATATTACAAGTGGATGAATTGTGTAGCGCCTATTTCTTCCTTTCTTTCTTTTAGATAAGAAAGGGGATTAACGGATGTTTTGAAAGTTAGCATTTTACTTGAAAGCATCCCTATTTGAAAAATTTATTTTGAAAAGTGTGTGTGTGTGTGTGTGTGTGTGTGTGTGTGTGTGTGTGTGTGTGTGTGTGTGTGTGTGTGTGTGTGTGAGAGAGAGAAAGAGAGAGAGAGAGAGAGAGAGAGAGAGAGAGAGAGAGAGAGAGGTAAACGAATTCCAAAGATAAACCCCTATTCTATTCTATATATAATATCATTATCCGACATTTGGGTTTTTAAACATTCTATTTATTTTATTTAATTATCATTTTCCTTTTTTTTTATACGATATTGTTTTACGGTCTGCTTTTCTTTAAAAATGAAAAATAAATAAACACGATTTTTGCAATTAAACTCTCGCTTTTCTTTCTTTTCTTTTTTTTTTTGTCTATTAGTTTTCACATTTCATGAGCGATGTTTCTGACAAAAGGGGAAGAAGTGCTGCTTTTTGGGTTGGAATCTATCCGTCTAAAACTTTTCGTTCGCTAGCATTTGACCTTTATATATATATATATATATATATATATATATATATATATATATATATATATATATATATAAAGGGTGACCCCCCCCCGAAAAAAAACGGGCCCCAACTTTAATTAGACCCCGTTTCTTAGTGTTTTGTCCGAATGAAATGAAACTTTGGTCATAACTAGTTTATTATATTCAAAACATCACATCAAAACACTAGGGTCTTTGGCCTTTTTTCTCCGCTCTACAGCATATGTTCTAAATGGCCTCCATTTTTTTTGGGGGGGGCAACCTGTATATATATATTAGTTCCTTACATCAAGTGGCTTCATGCCTTGTCTGAAGCGATATCCATAAAAATTTTTTAAAAAAACAACAAAAGAAAACAAACTAGAATTCAAGCTAAAAATGTACATTCTAAGCGCAGGTTAAAGGCTTCAAAATTACGTTTGGCTTCGAATGCTCACCATAGACAACAAGTAGGTTATTTTAATCCATTCATAATTAATATTCTGCATCCGTCTACTTTGCGAGCATTATAAATTCAAAAAGTAATTTTAAAGTCTTTAAACTGTCGATTAGAAAGTAATTTGCGGCTTGAATTAAACTTTAACGACAAAAAGGCGAGTAACTATTATACAGTTGCGTCTCAATGGCAAACAAGTATTGGTGCTAGTGTAGTAGAGCGGTACCAAGTTGATACCGCTCTAATGTATTAGCACGGAAAGTATATTAAAAATAATAAATGAATTATTAACAACAATAATGAAACGAATTAAGTGTTGTGCAATTTATTTACAAAATCATTTTATTTTTAATTCTAAGTCTTTCAGAAGTTAAAAAAATTTTTTTCACAAGTTTGAGTGAAGCAAATAATAATAATAATAATAATAATAATAATAATAATAATAATAATAATAATAATAATAATTGAATTAAAAATATATATATTATGTATAATTGGTACCACACTTATACGTTAGCACCCAAGTATTTTTAGGGCGAGTTTGTAGTATCAAATAACCAGCAATTTTATTTGATTATTTAGTTAAATATAACTGACGATATATTTACCCGGTGTTGTCCGGGTGTGCACATGTTGCAGGCTGTGAGAAAAAATAATTCAAAATATACATTTATAATCATTTTAAATAGTTTTAAAGATTTTTTTAAAATTTTATTTCAGTTATTAGTAAATAATAATGTGAACAATAATTCAATGATTATTTATTATTTATAAAAGTTGCGTATAGACGAGAACCAAACGTACACACGCGATCCGATCGTTTTGTTAATAGAGTTAGACACCAGGGTCGTTTTTTAACGTGGAGAAAAGGTACAAAAATAAAAATTGTCTCAGTCGTGAAGGATTTCTCATCCACTGAGAGAGAACGAGAAATGGAAGTGCCACATCTGAAGAACAGATACTACACTTTGAGATATTAAATCCTTTATTCATGTAAAAATACATTGAAAATCAACAATGAACAAAAAACTTAGGCACATGGCCAACTCAGTTAGGCAGGCACATGGCACTTTGATCTTGGCCAAAGTAGCCATGACACATGCTGCTGATATTGTAGCACAGCCACGAGATCAGCCTTTTAGAACCTTACAATCAGCTAGTAGCTGCTAATGCGGATTTAGAAGGGGAGGAGATATTCAGGTCCGGTTCAGTCCCGAGACAATGGATATCCTCTGTAAGTGTGCTTGCGCAGGTCGTCTATAATAAAACGCGGTTTGCTCCAACCCCCCTTAAATCGAATTTGTATGAGTCCAATGACAAACAAAAGTTCTGGACGTTATTTCGAAGTTTGGCCTTTTAACTAAGACTCTTAGCCTTAGTAAAGTGTAGTTCGTCTTTGCTGTCGTCGGTTAGTGAAGGAGAAATCTTTCTAGACTGAGGTATTTTAATTTTTGCCTCAAGCCAGAATGCTCTGAATGGGTGTGTGTGTGGGGGGGGGGGAGATTTCCCTACAGTGAAAAACCCGACTCGTATCCTTGTTGGGAGGCAAGTAAATATAGACAGTACTTGAGAGTCTAGGCTACCCTACTATTTAGTTGAAGAGAGGGTGTGCAGATTCATACTGTCTCCAAGGATATTAATGAAAATGATTTACTACCTCTGAGAGAACTCGAACTCAACATGTTGAGCCCACAAAACATGCTTGTGATCATTACAAAAACGCCACGCGGTGGGGATGTACAGTGTACACGGTTAAAAAATAAATAGAGAAAGAAAGAAAGAAAAAGTATAATTTCTGCTATAGATATCAATTTTTATGATGAGGTTGGGAATAAAAATAATACTTAAAATGAATTGAAGTGAAAAAAAATAAATAAAACAAACAAAATAAAAACGAACTGCTGATAATATAATTTTGTAATAGGAGTTGCTGGAGAGGGGGGAACTGATAAAGTTAGTGATTTAGTGGCGCTGAGTATGTGAGGGGGAAGAGGGAGGAGAACTGTCGTGGGTGCGTGCCTGGCAAGAAAGAAATGTGTGGGAGGGGTGGGGATGAAAAGTAAAATGAAGTGATACCAGTCTAGACTAAAACGAAATAAAATATAATACAATTAAACGAAAATAAAGGGGGAAAAACGATTTTCTCCACCCCCCTCACTTGCTCTATTTACCCCTCCCTCTGTTTCTATATGTCTGTCTGTCTGTCTGTCTGTCTGATCTCTGTCTCTGTCTCTCTCTCTCTCTCTCTCTCTCTCTCTCTCTCTCTCTCTCTCTCTCTCTCTCTCTCTCTCTCTTCCACTTTCCGCCTCAAGAGAGATGAACGTACATACGTATGTACGCACAGGTCAAGTCAGACAAAGACGATAGAGAAGTGAAGTGTTGAGTGTGTGTGTGTGTGTGTGTGTGTGTGTGTGTGTGTGTGTGTGTGAGAGAGAGAGAGAGAGAGAGAGAGAGAGAGAGAGAGAGAAGGAGAGATAGGGGAGGGCTAGTGGGACGAAGTGATGGTAGAAGGGGGATAATGAGAGGAGAGGCAGTTGATCTGGGCATAGAAAGAAAAAGAAAAAATCTGGGCGAAGTGCACGTCAATGATGGCCCCCATATTAATTTTCTGTTTAAAGAAGGCCGACAGACGACGAAGACAGACGAAGGACTGGGACAGTTTTTGAAGGACTTCAGAAAAACGCGCAGTTGAACAGACTGACGTTTGTGATATATATATATATATATATATATATATATATATATATATATATATATATATATATATATATATATATATATATATATATATATATATATATATATATATATATATATATGTATGTATGTATGTAACACAGAATATGCGTTTTTTTAAGAGAAGGTACAGAGGGACACAAGGACAAAAGAGGGGAAGTGGAAGGGGGTCATGTAAAGAAAATGAAACAGGGCCGGAGGAAGAGGAAGGGGCGAAATGCATTTATAAACCAGAAAGAAAGGGGAAAAGGAAATGTAAAGGCAAGTATAAAAGCAATAAATGGAAGGTTTAAAAGAAACAGTTCAAAACTGTTATCAGCCCCAGAGCGAAAAAAAAAAAAAAAAGAAGGAATATGTGTGTGTGTGTGTGTGTGTGTGTGTGTGTGTGTGTGTGTGTGTGTGTGTGTGTGTGTGTGTGTGTGTGTTCGCTGTTTTTCTCATTCCCTTTTTCCGAATTCGACCTTCATAGGAGTATACTCACACTACGTGTAGCCTTCCCTCTCATTCTTAGAGTTTAAACACCGAAATGTTTTAAATGTTATGAATTAAGCTTGCTAATTCCAGGAGCGCACTAGTTTATTCTTTCCTTCCTTTTCCCAATTCGACCTTCATTGGAGAAGACTTTCACATACACAATACGCATAGCCTTGTGTCAAACTATATACATCCTCCGTTGTATAATAAAGACTAATTAGTAAAGTATGCTATTGTTTACAGAGATAATATTACTAAACAAGTGATTATTTAGTCTGCGGGGCTGGAAATATGTAACGAATATTAAGATTGAAAAAGAATTTTGTTCACTTTATGTTATCCTTTGCTTATTTCCAGCCCCGTGAACGAAATAATTAATGGTTTAGTAATATTATCTCCGCAAACAATAGCGTCAACAAACGAAAAACAGCTTAATGCATACCATGCAGTATACTGTATAATATTAAACACTCTGGCCGTCAAAAAATACCTGACCAGCCCATCAGCATTTCCACGATAGTGAGAAAGGGGCGCCAGGCGATTAACAATAAATTAACCCTTTTTCACAGCAGCAACAGCGGCAGCATTCATCCTAGGATGATTGCATGGTCTTCTTCTGAAGGAGAAAGTGCCATGGGAATATGAAATTCATAAGATCTCCCCAGTGGCTTGTATATCCCGGCTGGGGGAGGTTTCGCAGTTTTTGTAGGGAGGTGTCGACATTCTCCTGCATACAGTGCTTGGTATTTCCAAATTGTTGCCTATCTGATACTAACCAGGCTCAACGTTGCTTAACTTCTGTGATCTAACGAGAACCAGTGTGTCTGTCATGTTCTGTGGTGCATGAACGTGTATTAATAAATAATGATAACTCGAACAGGTGTGTTAATTATAACTGAGAAGCTGTCATGGCGTATGTTTTATTGATAAATGCGCATATATATATATATATATATATATATATATATATATATATATATATATATATATATATATAAGAACAAGTAGTTAATAAAACATGTTAAAAAACACTTTGAAAAAGAGTTAAAAACATATTCAATTTTAAAAAAGAAGCACAAAATAAGTGGATAGGCCTTAATCTGCGGAGTTTCAAAGAAATACTTTCCTTCTCATCAGAGGATAGGGATTAGCAAAATGCGGGATCGGATTTTGTTTTCAAAAGTATTTAATGAAACTACAAGTAAGTCATAAATCTTACTTGGTAAAAAATAGTGAAGCAGAGGGGATAGGGGGAAGAAAAAGGTGATTTCACGTGAATGGATGGTCTGACGAAAGGTAAAATATCCAATAACGGTAAAATCCAAAAAAGTTGATTAAATTTTCATTTTCACAAGTAAAATCCAAAGGAATCGCGTTAATGGAAAATGGTTCAAAGTAATCCAAAAGGCAGAATTCTGTGGAATAATTCACAAATGGGTACAAGGAAAAAAGGGAATGAGTTCAAATAATATTATTAAAAGAAAGATATATATATATATATATATATATATATATATATATATATATATATATATATATAAAGCTGAACGTCTGTGTGTGTGTGTGTGTGTGTGGTCACGAATAGGCTCCTATATGGTTGACTATTTTAAAAAACTGATTACCTGATTACATATAATGATAGAAGATGTATCAAGGATCAGGAATGGGTATGTTTGATCTGGCAGAACGGTGGTTCATAAAAATTTTAGGGTCTGCGTTCGCGCCTGGCCCCCAAACTATCGAAATAAAAAATGAAAAAGAAAACGTTTACAAGGGTTTTTGATATAGATGTACATAAGAATACTTTGATAAGTATGTTTTAACTTAAATAGGGATGGTATAATAAAATTGTGAGGTGTGCGTTCGTGCCTGTACTCCATGGAAATATGGCACAAACTTTAACAAAGACTTTTCATATCTATCTGCATAAGTATACTTTGACAATTATGTTTCAGTTGTGTCTGTATCAACAACAACACGAACGCAGAAAGTAAAGGTAAAACAAATATATTAAGACGAAAAGATAATACATATTTACAAAGGTGCAGTTGTACTGCAGTTAGAAGATTGTCCGGCAGAGGGCGTGTTAAAGTCTTTCATGGAGCAACCGGCACATGCGTCTTGCCTATCCGGCGTTCGAACACAGCTCTCCGGTCTTGCTGACTTGATACATTTATCTATATCTTGTCCACCCACGTATGCTAATTAGTGAGCGTCTCCACAACACCCCCCCCCCTCCCAAGATTTGGAGTCGTGTAGATTTCAATATCTTTTCCTTTTGGGGTTCATTATCATTGGGTCCATAGCCTTTCTTTTCCTTCCCGATCTCCTCAGTTCTGGCATGGTCTGTGGTGGTTCAATATTAAACGGTTTGTATACTATATCAATTGGATCTTCCTGTTCCTCAGGTTTGTCCTGTTCGTTGTCCTTCCTATGACGTTTTCTCAATTGATTTTGGTGTCTTTTGTGTATCCCTTTTGGACCTTTTATCATGTAGACCAAGTCGCTGATACGTTTATCTACCATACCCGACTCCCAATATGACATATTATTTTTAAAACATTTAAAATATACCTGATCACCAGGTTTAAAACTTTTACATGATGTGTGTGCCGTTTTATATACGACTGCTTGCTTTGGTATTAATTTATCAAATGGTGATTTTATTTTTCTCACAAACATTAATTCTGCTGGCGATAATTTCGACGGTGTATTTCGGTTCTCAGTTATCCTGCATATTTGCAGGAACTGTAATGCTTTATCCGTCGGTGTCCCTATCGATTTTCTAAGGGCACGCTTTATCATATCTACGAACCTTTCCGCTAATCCATTTGATCTAGGATGGAACGGTGGTGTAGTTATATGGTTTACCTGAAACGATTCACAAAAATCCTTGAAAACACTTGAAGTAAATTGTGTTCCATTATCTGTGACTACAATGTCTGGTACTCCAAAACGTGAAAATATTTCATGCAGAAAACTTATTGTGTTATCTGTCGTTGGGTTTTTTACCCGCTTTACTTCCGGCCATCTGGAAAAACTATCTACTATGATTAGGTAGTATTGTCCCTCGATCGGGCTAGCAAAGTCTAGATGAATGTGTGACCATGGATGGTCAGTTTTTTTCCAAGGTTTATGAACGCACAACCTTTACATTTGTTTACTGTCAATGCAATATCCACATCCATATTATGCCAGTAAACATAACTCCTCATAAGTGTCTTCATCCTATTTATACCCAGGTGTCCTGTATGAAAATCACGTAAGATTTTTTTCTGCAAGGTTTTCGGTACAACCACTCTTTCACTATATAATAATACCTCATTGCATAAGGAAAATATACTTTGCGTTTTTCCGTCATTTTCCCTTAATTTTTTCTTTATGTCATTGATGACGTCATCATTTTCAGCCGCCATTTTTATATCGGTAAGCATGACTGGTAATTCTCTTATTATATTCACCACCATGTTTTTTTCCTCATAATTTGAATGTATAGCTGCAATTACTGACCCTTCAAAGGTTTCATCCCTTTTCGGTATAAGCCTTGACAATCCATCCGCATGACCTATTTTTCCCGAACGTAGATGTTTTATTTGAAAATCATAATTTAGCAAGATCGTACCCCAACGGAGTAACCGATTTGCCGTATATACTGGTAAGCCCTTTTTTGAGCCGAAAATAGTTACTAGGGGCTTGTGGTCTGTTTCCAGTATAAAATGTCTCCTGTACAGATAATGGGGGAATTTCGTCGTCGCGAAAATAATGCTTAATGCTCCCTTTTCTATTTTGGAGTAAGCCTTCTCTGACGGAATTAGGGTCCTTGAAGTGTGCGCTATAGGTTTCTTTGTTCCATCTGGCATGATATGCTGTATACATGCTCCTATACCATACGAGCTCGCGTCACTCTCAACAATTATTTGTAATTTTGGGTCGTAATAAGTTAAGGATAAATCTGACGTCAAAATCTTTTTAATTTCCTCAAATGAGCCTTGACATTCTTTTGTCCATATCCATGGTGTTTCTTTCTTTAATAATTCGTTCAGTGGAGCTCTTAGGTCGTGCATGCCTTTGATAAATACTTGGTAGTAGTTTGCAAGGTCTAAGAAGCTCTGTAATATCGTCATGTTATGTGGTGCTGGCATGTTCCTAATTGCTATCGCTCTTTCTGGATCAGGGCGTCGACCATCTTTACTTATTATTTGTCCTAAATACTTGATTTCGTCTAGACAAAATTCACATTTGTTTTCTTTCACCTTGAATCTGTACTCGTTTATTCTTGTGAACACTTGTTTTAAATGCTCTATATGTTCACTTATGGACGCTCTCCTTATGATTATGTCATCCAGGTATATGCACAAGCACAATCTAAACCGTTCAGCATTGTGTCCATTGCTTGCTGGAATATCTTTTCGTATATTTTATCCCGAACGGTAATCGGTTATACTTGAATAACCCTTTGTGTGTGTTAATGCATAAAATCTTTGAGCATTTTTCTTCTATCGGAATTTGCAAATAGGCGTCGGACAAATTTACTTTTGAAAAAATTTCCCCACTATTTAGTTTGGCAAAAATCTCTGCCGGGCTTGGTAAAGGGTAATCGCTATCTATTTTGTCCAATCCGGCGAACGGCATGTTCCGTTTTTTTTTTTAAATACTGGTGTTGCATCCTTTTTTAGCTCCAACGAAGCTTTAAATTTATTACATCTTCCCAGTCCCATAGTAAATATTTCTGGGAATTCGTTCTTTAGTTCATTTTTAATATTTTCTGACGTTGTGGTGCAACTGGTTATTTTTTTTACAAAAAGCGTTCATCGGTTTATCCCAAAGGTTGAATTTTTCAATAAAATCTGTTCCCAATAAATTCTCGCTTTCTTTAATTATGAAGATTTTCAATTTCTTCGTCGTGCCATTTAAATTAATGGGCAGGACGACTTCTCCTTCGAATTTGATTTCGTCTCCTGTCACCTTTCTTGCACCCTTACTTGACTTTTTCAGAGTCGGTTTATTCAGTTTTTTCCAAGTGCCTATCCGTTTATTACGTTATCTGTTCCAGAATCAAGTTGAAATTTTATTTGTTTGCCGAAAATATTAACCAACACATATTTTCGTAAATTGTCTTTCTCTTTGTCGTTTGTTCTCATTTGGTGTACTCTATATTTTGTTCTGCAACAAATACTCTTATGGCCGATTTTGTCGCAATTGAAGCATCTGATATTTTTGTAAGGACAATCCTTTCCCCAATGTCTTTCATCACATCTTCCGCAATTATTACTTGGTCCCGATTTTCTATAGTTCCTTTGACTTGAATCGTAATTTCGTTTTCTGTAATTAGAGTTTGAGTATTTATAACTCGTGTAATCTTTTGGATTTTGACGAGTCTCACACTTTCTTTGCCCTGCGTTTCTGCCAGACTTTTTAATCTTCTTTATGTATGACACTCCTGCTTCTTCTATATCTCTGGAGTCTTTTTTTAGTGATACTGCCCTTTGACAATCTTCTGCTAACTTTTGCAGTGTCAGACCTTGTTCTGTCTCTAATTTTGAGAGAACGCGTCTTTGGATCTCTGAATTTTTTGTAGAAACTAGCCCCTGTGCAAAAATTAAACATTTGAAATCGTCCACCGTAAGTTCAGATAATTTAAAATTGTCGCAGTGTTTATTCACTACTGATGCATATGTCAGGTAGTCCTGCTCCTCCGTTTTCTTAAGGTTCATACACGACCATCTCTTATGAAAAAGAAACATGTTCGGTCCGAATAACTCCTTAAGAAGTTTTACGGTCTCAGCGAAGTCTAACTGATTCGTTCTCCTTGGCAATATGAAATCAACAAATTTGCAATGTTCACTGGTACCAAACTTACTTTCTTTGCGTTTAATCAGCTTTCGCAATCTGTTTCGAAAATATCTTCATACTTCATTGTGTCAAAAGAAGGAAAAAATCCTGCTCACGTGATTACGTGTCTTTTTAAAAACATTTACATAACCTTTTTATTTTTATTTATATATCTGTTTAAGCTTTTTTTTGTCAGTGTACTAGAAGGAATTCAGTTGATTACAACCCTTTCTGCGTGTTCTTTACATTACAATAGTACAACCCTCAATCCAACAGCGCAATACTACACCGTTCAATACTGTAAAACTGAAACGAAACTGTTCTGCTTGAAAAGGGCGCCATTTTCTTCTTATTCATATTTATATCGATTCTTTGCTTTAGAAAACACTAAAGTGATTACGTATTTACTTTTTTAATATCCTATTTTGCTGTTCTGGATTATTTTACTAAAGTAAGTAAAGCTTCATTATTTTTCAAAACTGTTTTTGTTTCTTTGTTTTTCGATATTATTTAGTAAGAGTGTTTAGCAGAAAAGCCAACAAACGACTACCCGAAAAAATAAATATACAAGAAATAAATGTTACCATAGTCAATAAAAGTTCAGTTCATGTTTTTCTTTGTTTGGAACTAGTTTTTAATGCTCTTTACTTGAAATAATTTCAGCGAACTGAAATTAAAACGAAATTTTAGGCGATAACTACTTAAATGAATTTTTATATAAACTACACATGCCATAATCGAATATTCCTCCAGCACAAAATAATGGAAAACATTAAAATATGTTTATAAATATTCCTTACGTTGACAGAACTCTCTTAAATTGTTAACACAAAATGCTCAGGTGCCCTTCCTTCAAATTGAAAACGGAGCTCTCCATTTCAAAGTCGCTGCCATTTTGATTTTTTTTTAAACCGGTTCGTGAATTAAAAAAAAAAAAATTTTTTTTTTACAAACTACTTAAAAATACAAACCAATGAACTTTTCTACCATAAAAGTAACTTTTATTGACTATGGTGACATTTATTTCTTGTATATTTATATTATTATATATATAACATTTTCTCTTTGTAAGGAAACATCATTTTGTTGGTCACTCTTGGGTACAAATGGAAACAAAGTTGATATAAAAAATATATTTTCGTGAAAATTATCTTTACTTTCATCATATTTTGCTTAGAGTAAAATGTTTGCGTATCAAAACCTATCTCTTTATAACCCCCTCCTTTTCATAACCTATCATACTTTCATCAATCACAGTCCATTTTCTGTAGACTGCTTTTGAACCCAGTCAACGATGGGTACTTCTGCTAGTGTATATATATATATATATATATATATATATATATATATATATATACGTGTTTGTAAACATAAAAAACGGAGTGACGTTCCAAAACAAAAGAGCAGACGATATCATTACAGTGTTAACCTGATTATACCACTTTTTCACAACGAGGAAGTAAAGCCTGGGAGGATAGCACTTTTAAAACTACGCAAATATATAATTATGCCTGACAAATGCAAGGTCATCACATAATAAAAAAAAAATGACGCAGACTCTGTTGGACTGAATGTCAGGGACGTATCCTCGACTTAGTATGAACAAAACCTTCTCTGACTATATAGAAATAGAGTATTGCTGTCACGTCTGAGTGTCGATGCAAACATTGTTTCTGGCTTTAACAAAGGACAATATTGACTTCAAAATCTAGCGGGATCTTCTCTACAGCATTTATCACACAGGAAAAATAATGTGTGCGAACTACTCTCTATTGTATTATTATGTAGGCGTTCCAATCTCCCGCTCCCCGAAAACATTTACAGCAAGATCTCACTTAGCTACAATCACAGCAATTAACTTTCTTTTCTTTCTGTTCCAAAAAGACAAATATAACTTCCATAAACAACGTTTTTATTTTCTTAGAACATCCCATCTCTGTTTCCCAACCGACTACAGCATGGTCGTCTTCAAGTCTAATGTAAACAAATACTTATTGAGTGTAGTTACTTCCCTGCCATCGCAGTAAGAGATGACACAAGATCGAAAGGTGGGAAGAGTAAAGTAAGCGCCCTTAAAGAAAGAGCACTCTGACCTTTAAAAATTTGCCTGGGCAGCCCCGTCAGTATTTCCCAAGTCATGGCACCTCAGACAGTAAACAATAAACTTATTCCATCCTAAAGAGGGGAGGTAAAGTCATGGAGGTTGGACCACTTACAACTACCCTGGATGAATACCTCAACCCAATAGATAAAAGGCCACTGAAATCGCCTTTTTTTTCTGGTGGGCTGATAGCCGAGATTGGAACATGGACTGATATGTCCCTCAACCTCAGCAGTCGCTAAATGAATGTTGAAATACTTGTTGAGTCGTCCTTTAAAAAAAAAAATTGAATGTCTATGCTGTTTCCATGTTTAAATATTCTCTACAGACTCTTTGTTCCAGTTTTTTACATTTGAACCTCACTGGGTGCCCAACCTCATAGTGGGTTTATGTCAAATTCATCTAATAGATCGATTTATCGATAGGTTAACTGACTCCTGATGGGAATGTAGATAAGGGGTGCACAGTAAAAATGGCACAGGTAAAAATGGCACATATAAAAATAACTGCAAGTTAATAAACAGGAAAAGGCGCCATTGAAAAAAATCTCCTAATGCTTTCCTGCAGGTGGTTACAGATTCTGAATCCTCAGACGAGTTAGAACTCAATTTATCGATCAATCTCGTTTCTCTGGCTATTTGCAAACACATTTCGAACATGAACGATTATCAAGCAGCTATTAACGTTTTCAAAGAGGTTTTTGTCCAGCTAAAAAATAGGGGTTTTGGCCGACATTTATTGGCGATATGTCAACAGTAGATAGATGAGAATGTGAACCAGTATTTACAGTCTTTGAAAGAACTCACCAAAAACTGTGATTTCCAGTGCTGTGACGGCAACACAAGTGAGGGATGAATACACCAGGAATGCATTTATAAATGGGATTTCGTCATCCCAAATCAGAGAGAGCCTCCTTGAAAACAAAACACTCGACATGCACAGCATACAACCAGATTCTCACATTAGAAACAGACTAAATTGGACTCTCTAACTGCCTCTATGTCCCCGGTAAAAACAGACGAAGTAGTGGTTGATCAGTCAGTGTGCACTGAGCAACTTGCAGCAGCGACATGATTCAGACTGAAATGTTTCTGTTGTGGAAACTCGAAAGATGACAGGGCAAGTTGCTCTGCCAAAAATTCAATCTGTAGGAACTGTAAAAAGATAAGGCATTTTTGCACGAGTCTGCAGATCACTGACGACAGTTGCTATAGACTCTGGTAAATCTGTTGTTGCTACTTCAATTTCTTTGGATGCTTTCTAAGAAAGTCTATCGCAGTTGTTCTTATGGGAAGGAGAGGAGGAGGCTATGCAAATATTCGTTGATACAGAGAGCTCTGAAAATTTAATCAATCCTGATAAAGTAAAAAGGCTTGGATTGGTTATTGCATCAAGTTCTGAGAGAATTAGAGAATTATGATGGCTAGCAGTTCTAATTCGTCTTCTACTTTTGGACATTGTGTTGTCTTTTTAAGCATGTATGGAACGCAGTATATATATATATATATATATATATATATATATATATATATATATATATATATATATATATATATATATACATACATACATACTAGCAGGGAGATCCGACGTTGCTCGGGGTTAAATGATGATTAACAAATGTTTCAACCTCCCATATTTTTATTGTCATCGAAATTAGTGTAATCAACCATTTTTTAATCAATCCATGGATTGCCCGATCTTTTTATATATAATGGCTTGAATTAAAGTTTAAAATGCAAAAGTCAAGTATCATGCTGTAATTGTGCTCTAGACAGAAACATTAATTTCGAACGTGTCCCTATCATATCAATGAACCTACTGTTGATTTTATATGTTGGG